>NC_138052.1:80893528-82111291 GCF_964194185.1 Rhinolophus hipposideros | reverse complement strand
AATAGAGTAGCTGACAGAGCAATAAAAAACTGATATTATGGCAAGTTTCATCTTATGAATATTTATGAAGTTTCATCTTATGAATATTTATTCCTTCACTCGTGGATTTATTCAAAAAACATTTACTGAGGACGTGCTTTGCACCAGGCCTGAGCTAATGATGATACAAACAGACACACACACCCACAAAAGAAATCCCTGCTCTCATGGAGTTTTCATTCTCCGAGGAGGAGACAATCAATAAAATAAATGCATACAATTTACAGTGTGCTACATAAGGAGACACTTTATCCCTATGGAAAAATAAAGCAGGGAAGGGGCAGGGCAGAAGGGAGCTGCAATTTTAAGTAGGCTTCTCAGAGAATGTCACACTGAAAAGGTGCATTTGAGTAAAGAACCAAAATGGGGAAAGGGTAGAAAGCTACAGGATATTTGGAGGAGAATATTCCAGGCAGAAGAAGAGCCAGTGCAAAGGCTATTTGTTTAAAGAACAGCATGGATGGCAGTATGGCTGCAACAAAGGGAGCAAGACTAAGAGCAAGAAAATGATGTCAGTAGTCAAGTTGTATAGGGCTTTCTGGGCCATTGCAAAGACTGGCTTTTATGGGAGTGAAAAGGAAACTTTGGAGTTTGAAGCAGGAGTGGCATCTAGTTTATGGTGTAACATGCTCATTCTAGTTGTATGAGAGTAAGGGTGAAAGCAGGGAGATCCTTAAAGAGACTGTTGCTATAATCTAGGACCTAGATTTTGGTGAAAGATGAGGGTGGTGAAACGGTTCAGAACATGCCTCCTTGGCATGTAAATTACCTGGAGCTGAAGGCAATCAAGACCCTACAGTCTCAAGAAGAGAAAAGTTTGCCTCTCCCTTAAAGAACTTAAGTTAGGAGCCTTGTCCATAGTAAGAGTTATTGCTAGAGATAAATTTTTATGACTTATCTGTAGAGCAAGGCAAACATCTACTTACTGAACATCTGCTCTTCTTATCTCCCTACAAATGACCTTCCTCTTCTCTGAAGCCCCAACGTGCCTTACCTCATCCTTAGCTCAGAATGCCATATATAACTCATTTTAACTTTCTCATGTATGTGTGGTTTCTGACACTCTTATGTATGTGAGGTTCTCATACATCTGTATGTAATTAAATCTGGCTAGTTTCTCTTGTTAGTCTATCTCATGCCTATCTGATTATGAGACCAACCAGAAGAACCTAGAAGAGTAGAGGAAGGTTTCTTCCTGCTCTGCAGTGGCATGATCTAGAGTGACATCAGTGATATTGTGAGAATTCATCAAATTTCATATATATTTTGAAGGGAGAGCCAACAAAATTTGCTGACAACTAAATGTAAAATGTGAGAAGAAGCAAGGAAGCAAGGATGACTGCAAGATTAATTGGCCTGCACATCTGGAAAATTGAAGTTGACATTAGCTAACATTGGAATATTTAAAGAATTTAAAATTGAAGCCAAATTAATACTATTTTGCAATATTGATAGTAAGAATTGATTCAGACAAGAATCAACAATGGGTGATAAACCTGAAAATGGAGCTCCAGCTACTGTGCAGCACCTGTTTAGATAATGGGCATTCTAGGCTAAGATTTACAAAAATTCCTTTAGTTTGGTTTCTAATTGGCATTTCTTTTTTCCAGCTATCTGCCAAGATCAGTCCACAGATGGGACTGGGATTCTGCCATTTCTCTGTCAGTTCCACTATCCTATTCTTCTGCCAGAGGGACACAACTGCCTGGGGTTTCAAATATCTGCTAATACCTGGGTCTTTCTGACTATCCCTGCCCAACTGTTGAATCCATCTGCCACTTATTTTAGATTACTCATATCCCCCATTTGTCAGAACTACAGCTGGAGATTGCTCCTTAACCCTAGCCTCCATCATATTTCACCTTTGACTGAATAGCCACCATCAATTTTTGTAGTTTTCACAGCTTTTTTAGTACCTGTATTCTTGCTCTTTTATGTTTCTAAAAATAAAATATCACAGTGGATTAATCCCAAGATAGAACAAGTTTTGTGTTACCTTTCCTTTCTAAAGGCTTTTTGACTGCACTGTTCCCCAGGTAGATTGATTCTTTCCCCTCCTTTGATCCTGGAGCTTACTTTAAGTGTAACACCTTTAACATTATATTGCACTAATTTCTTTATAAAGGTATCTGCCCCATTATGCTTTATGGGCAGGGACTATTTTATTATTTTTCTGTGTTTACTTGAATGCCTAATATAATAACTAGTAAACAACAGACATTCACCATAGAAGCTTAAAAGATCTACTGACCCCGCTGGTCTCTACTTCTAGTCTTTGTCACCTCAAATTCACAGATGCTAACAGTCATTCACAGAAAGTTTGGCACCAGGCTCAGTCTTTCTTTCTACCTCAACTTCTACGATTGTCTTGGTGACATCAATAGCCCCATCAATGACCCATTCAATGCCCTGGACTTTTAGTTCTTGAGTCCAAGTGTAAAAAATATATCTCAAAAACTTTAAATCAATACCAATTTTGTGAACAAAATTCCTTAAAATTGTCCTTGAGAAACTCATACTAATGTATTATTAGAACTGGTATTCCAGTACGAATTTTACTTACTAATGACATTGAAACCAAGTAAAACTATAATACATTTAAGTGGATCATAATTTATTGTCCAAATCAGGACAGACCTGACAACTTCTGCCTTGTAAATTGAATTGTTCAGTCCATTCACATTTAATGTTGTTGATATATTTGAATTTATGTCTGCTATTTTGCTGTTTGTTTTCTATATCTCCTGTCTTGTTTTGGTCTTCTTTCTTTACTGTCCTCTTTTGGATTAAATGGATGTTTTCCAATATACCATTTTAACTCTTTTATTGAATTTAAACTATATTTTTTAGTTATTTTATTTTTCTTAGTGGTTGCTCTAAGAATTGCAGTGTATAACTGAATTGATCAAAATCTACCTCAGGGGCAGCCAAATGGCTCAGTTATTTAGAGGGTGAGCTCTGAACAACAGGGTTGCCAGTTCGATTCCCATATGGGCCAGTGATCTGCGCCCTCCAAACTAGATTGATGACAACAAACTGCCAGAGAGGTGGCCGGATGGCTCAGTTGGTTAGAGTGCAAGCTCTTAACAACAAGGTTGCTGGTTCAATTCCCGCATGGAATGGTGGGCTGAGCTCCCTGCAACTAAAGATTGAAAACAGCAACTGGGCTTGGAGCTGAGCTGTGCTTTCCACAACTAGATTGAAGGACAAGGACTTGGAGCTGATGGGCCCTGGAGAAACACATTGTTCCCCAATAAAATCTTTAAAAAGAAGAAAAAAAGATCTACTTCAGATTTATACTAACAATTCCAGTGAGATATAGAAAATTTGCTCCACTATAGTTTCATCCCCTCTTGTTACAAATCCAACAATGCAATGTTACAATTTTTACTTCACACAATCTTATGTCTTTTAAAGAAATTAATAGGAGAAAAGTATATTTATAAAGTTTTAATGTGAACATTTTTATTAACCATTTCCAGTATTCTTCATTTCTTCTTGTGTATTTGAGTAACTGTTGTAACTTTCTTGCTCTTCAATAGCTCCCTACCTTCCCCACTTCTTTGTGCTATTGTCACGTATATGCATATTATATCTCTCTATGCTATAAGCCTCCAAATTCAATTTTATAGGTATTATTTTATGCTGTTGTTTAAAAAAATCAAAAGAAGAAAGAAGAAGACATATGTAATTATGTCTTCTATCTTTTGTACTTGCTACGTAATTGCCTTTACAGCTACTCTTTGTTTTTTCATGTGCATTCAAACTAGAGTCTGATGTCACTTCCTTTCAGTCTGAAGAACTCCATTTGATATTTTGTGCAAGCAAGTCTACCAGCAGCAAATTCTTTCAGACTTTGTTGATGTTGGAATATATTTCTTTTTGTTTTTACTTTTAGAAGAGGGTGTTGCTACATGTAGGATTCTTGCTCGAAAGCTTTTTATTTTTCTTTCTTTAGGCACTTTGAATATGTCATAACGCTGTCTTCTGGTCTCCATTGTTCTTGGTGACATGTCAGCTATTAATCTTATTGAAATCCCCTTGTCCACGATGAATCATTTTCTTTGCTGCTTTTAAGATTTTCTCTTTATCTTTAGATTTTATCATTTTGACTATGATATGCCTAGCTGTGGAAGTCTTTGATTTTACCCTACGTAGAATTTATTGAGCTTCTTAGATGTGTAAATTAATGTTTTTCATCAAATTTGGGAATTTTTCAGGTATTACATTTTCCAATGTTTGTTTTTGTACCCCGCCCCTTCTAGTATTCCCATTCTGCATATGTTGGTGTGCTTGATGGTGTCCCCTATTTTTCTGAGACTCTGTTCATTTTTTTCTTTATTCTCTTTTCTTTTTGTTCTTCAGATTGTAATAGTCTTTATGGATCAAACTGAAAGTTTACAGATTCTTTCTCTGCCAGCTCAAATCTACTGTTGGGCCCATCTAGTGAATATTTCATTTTCATTATTTTGTGTTTCGAATCTAGAATTTCCATTTGATTATTTTTTATAATTCCTTTCTCTTTATGGATATTCTTAATTCAATGAACTGTTGTCATTGTACTTTCCTTTAATGCTTTAAATATGATTTACTTTCATTCTTTGAACATTTTTGCAATAATGTTTAACCATTTCTTTTAACTACAAGATTTATCTTTGAAGTTTTGTCTGCTAAGTTCAAAACTTGTGCTCCTCTAAGGCAATTTCCATTATCTGTTATTTTTTTTCTTTCTTTCTTTTTTACTAGGAGACTTCTGAGAGTGAAAGTCATTGCTATTTAATAAGTATTTTGAGACAAATGCATAAACTCTCACAGTCTTGGTAAAACCGGGATGCATGGTTACACTTGTCAGAATGCAATGTGACACCTGAAAAATGTAACAAATTGAGATTCCCACATTGCCTTCTGAATTTCTATACGTAGAAATGATGCATTTCTGAGACATGTAAATCCTTTCTTTAGAAGACCATTGAAGAACTTGACTTGATATAGATACCTTGATGCTTTATATTGGGGAAAAGCCTAAAAGCTGAAAGTTAGAAAGTTTGTTTACAATTGTTATGTGTGGCAGACACTTGATCATCTACTCAAAATTTTGTGTTCCCCTTACTTCTTCCTGGCAGATCCCGAATTTTATTCCAATTCACCTCTTTCAGAAGATCATGCACTTATGGAAGGAGCTGTTTGTTGTAATTTCATTTCCTTTGGCAGTGACAAGCTTTTTAAAAATTTTAAAAACGAATTCTTTCAGAAATAGACTATCAAAGGGCAGAACTCATCCACACTTAATATAGTATGTTTTTGACTATTGAACTATTTCGTCCTTTGCTGATGACCTTAGACAAATAGACAGCCAAATATTTCTTCAGTAAAATGGGTTTTTTATTTGGGAATAACAAAGAATTGCAATTTAGAACATGTGGTCAAATGATGAACCACTCCCAAGTCCTTAGAAACAAAGAAGAGGAACACTTTTATGGACTCGGGAGGAGCTGTGTAAATGAAGGATCCATTGGAGGAAACTGAAAGTTTGAAGTATAGTGTCTTCCCATTGGCTGAGCTGTTACTGAGCAAGGAGGAATCTTTTTTTCCCTCCTACTGAGGTGGTAAAGTAGCATCACTTCCTGTCAGAGATGCAAGATTCATCTCTTCCTTTTGGAATCAGTAGTGCATTACGTGACACGTGCATGTGAGTTCTCTCTTCTAGCTTCCTGATTCCGATTTAAATAATGTTTCTGTTTATTAATTTTCACACATCCAATATGGTAGCCACTAGCTACATAAAACTATTGGGCGCTTGAAATGGACCTAGTCTGAACTGAGAGTTCTCTAAGTGTAAAATAAATACCATATTTTGAAAATTTAGAACCAAAATATCAAAAAAGTAAAATATTTCTAATAATTTTAATAGATTACATGTTGAACTGACAACATTTAGGACACATAGCACTTAATAAAATATATTATTAAAATTAATCTGTTTTATTTTACTGTTTTTAGTGAATACCACAAAACTTAAAATTATATATGTGGTCCCATTCTATTTCTACTGGACAGCACTGATTTGTCACACAGAATCCAAGAATCGTTATATCATTTGTTAACTGAGGTAAGGTAGAGAATTTCTTGAAATGCTTTATACTTGACACTTTTCAAATACTAATTATATAGCAAGATTCAAAGAAAAATTGCGAATTTTAGAAATTATCTAAAATTAGAAATGTGCTATGTTTAGCTTTGCCAGAATTCTTAAAAGTTCCAGAGACTTGGGATTGATTGTATAGAATATAGTTTTCAGGATTTTGGTACCTGATTCTACAGCTGTATTCTTCATACCTTCCTCCTGTCTCCAACATACTAAATAACAAACAGGGACAAATCATATGTACTATCACAGTTCTCTAGGTAAGAAATATAAGTTTTTGTGACTCTAAAATCCTTGATTTTGAGTTCTTTGATAGGGTACGTTTCTAACAAGAAAAGCTAAATTAGAACTTGATTTTTAAAATATAATAATAATTAGAAAAATATAAAAATAGAACATAGCCTGGTATGTTCTCCTTATGTTCTTATAGAGGACTCTGAGGAATGGGGTTGAACCCTGCTTGCCCTTTCCCTTATGCTCAATAGCAGAAAAGTGATAATCATGTGAAACGGCTGTTTTATTTCAGGGTTGCTTGCCAGCATGTCAATTTTTAAATTTAGAAATGAAACCATTGAATATAACATAGATTTTAAAGTGTACATTTTGGCTGAATACCTGGAAAAATAAATTTCTATATTTTAGGATTTTCATAAAAATATTATCTGCATTAATTTTTAAAGAAAATAATCTGTATGGGTTTATATTTATTTTTATAACTTCTTTTTTAAAGTATTTTTTATATTTTTCAATTACATTTGACAAACAATATTATATTACTTTCAGGTATACAACATAGTGATTAGACATTTATATAACTTATGAGGTGATCATCCTGATAAATCTAGTACTCATCTGACACCATACAAAGTTATTATATTACTGACTATATTTCTTGTGTATACCCTACATCCTCATAACTATTCTGTAACTACCAATTTGTACCTCTTAATCCCTTCCATTTTTTTTTGAAGTTTTTTCACTTTTATTCATGCATTGAATAAAAAGATTAGAAATACATGTGGGCTATTTTGAGCTAAAAATAAAATGAAACATTTTATGGGTTGAAACACTTTTATAATCAAATTTCCAAATTGGAATATACCTTTGGACGATGAAATAATTGTTTTGACTATGATTTTGTCTAGTAATCCCTTCCATTTTTTACCCATCCCCCGCAACTTCTTTTCCATCTTGCAACCCTCAAAATGTTCTCTGTATCTATGAGCTTCTTTCTGTTCTGTTTGTTCATTTATTTTGTTATTTAGATTCCACATATAAGTGAAATCATATAGTGTGGGGATAGTCCCAGAGAGTAGTTTCCAGGTTCTCGCCCTCACGTGGAAAGGTGCTGGCTCGGTTATTAGATGGCCATCAGCTGTAATCAGATGGCCATCTGCTGTGGCTGGGTGGCTATCGGCTGTTACCAGTTAGCCATTAGCCACTAATATAACTGCCATTGCTATGCTAGGGGGTTGGTTAGTTGGTTGGTTGGCTGGCTGCCTGGCAGGCAGGCAGGCAGGCAGAGAAGTGCGGATTGCAAGGGGCTTGGTTGGCAGAGAAGCGGACAGCAGATTGTGCATTGTGTGGAGCCTGCTTCCCGTATCACCAACCCAACCTCCAGTGAGAATATAGTGGTATGACTCCCACATCTATGGCTCTGTTGGTGTTCCCTTTTGGCTTTGCCATATCCTGTGTTCTTATGTGGGGAACAGGACAAGAGACCCCACATGGCATATGGTATTTGTCTTTCTCTGTCTGACTTACCCCACTCAGCACAGTACCCTCTAGGTCCATCCATGTTGCTACAGATGGCAAGATTTCATTCTATTTTATTGTTGAGTAATATTCCATTGTGTATATGTACCACATCTTCTTTATCCATTCAGCCATTGATGGATACCCTGGTTGCTTCCATATATTGGTTATTGTAAATAATGCTGTAATTAACATATTGGTGCATACATCCCCTTGAAGTAGCATTTTGGGTTTCTTTGGATAAATACCCAGAAGTGGGATTACTGGGTCCTTCTTTGTCTCTTGTTATAGCCTTTGTTTTAAAGTCTATTTTGTCTGATATAAGTATTGCTGTTCCAGTTTTTTCTGTTTGTTTGTTTCCATTTTCATGAAATATCTTTTTCCCAACCTTTCACTTTGAGTCTGAGTGTGGCTTTTAATCTGAAGAGATCCCTTGTAGGCAGCATATGTAAGGGTTTTCTTTCTTATCCATTCAGCCACCCTATGTCTTTTGATGGGAGCATTTAATCCGGTTACTTTTAAAGTAATTGTTGATACATATGTAGCTATTGTCGTTTTATTATTCATAATATTGATCTTTTTTCTTCAAGAAGTCCCTTTAACATTTCTTAAAATACTGGTTATGTGGTGATGAACTCCTTTAGCTTTTTCTTGTCTGAGAAGCTCTTTATCTGTCCTTCAACTCAATATGATAGGTTTGTTGGGTAGATTAGGTTCTAGGTCCTTAGTTTTTATCACTTTAAATATTTCTTGTGGGTGGCCAGTTAGCTCAGTTAGTTAGAGCGCATATTCTTAACAACAAGGTTGCCGGTTTGATTCCCACATGGGCCAGTGAGCTGCGCCCTCCACAACTAGATTGAAGACAATGACTTGAGCTGAGCTGTCGGTGGGGAGGTTGGATGGCTCAGTTGGTTAGAGCATGTACTCTTAACAACAAGGTTTCCAATAAAATAAAATAAAAATCTTGCCAATACCACTGTCCTATAAAGTTTCTGTTGAGAAATCAGCTGACAATCTTATGGGACCTCCCTTGTAGGTAACAGCTTTCCTCTTGCTGCTTTTAAGATTCTCTCTTTGTCTTTAAACTTTGACATTTTAATGATGATGTGTCTTGGTGTGGGCCTCTTTGTGTTCATCTGGTTTTGGACTCTCTTAACTTCTTGGACTTGTACGTCTATTTCCTCGGACAGGTTAGGGAAGTTTTCCATCATTATTTCTTCAAAGAGGTTTTCAATTCTTGCTCCCTCTCTTCTCCTTTTCCTACCCCTATGATGTGAATATATTGATCTATGTTGATGCACTTGATGTTGTCCCAGAGGCTCCTCAAACTATCCTAATTTTTTGGATTCTCTTTTCTTTTTGTTGTTCTGACTAGGTATTTTCTGCTACCTTATCTTCTAAATCTCTGATTCAGTCTTCTGCTTCATCTAAAATACTATTAATTCTGTTTAATGTATTTTTTTAAATTTATTGGGGTGACAATTGTTAGTGAAATTACATAGATTTCAGGTGTACAATTCTGTATTACATCATCTATAAATCCCATTGTGTGTTCACCACCCAGAGTCAGTTCTCCTTCCATCACCATATATTTGATCCCCCTTACCCTCATCTCCCTCCCCCCATCCCCCCGTACCCTCTGGTATTAATGTATTCTTTATTTCAGTTATTATATTCTTCATTTCTGACTGGTTCTTTTTCATGTTTTCTATCTCTTTGTTAAAGTTCTCCCTGAGGTCACTAAGCATCCTTATAACCAGTGTTTTTAACTCTGTATCTGGTAGTTGCTCGTCTCCATTTTTAGTTCTTTTTCTCGAGCTTTGTTCTGTTTTTTTTTGTTTGTTTTTTTTTTATTTGGGACATGTTGCTGTGTCTCCATATTTTGGCTGCTTCCTTGGGTTTGTTTCTATGTATTAGGTAGAGCTGCTATGTTTCCCAGTCTTAGTAGAGTGGCCTTATGTAGTAGATGATCTGTGGGACCCAGTGGCACAGTCTCCCTGGTCACCTGAGCTTCATGCTCCAGGTGTGTCCCTTGTGTAGGTTTTGTGTGGTTATAGTTGAGCCTTGGTTGCTGTTTGCATGTCAGTGGGAGGGATTGATTCTTGGGCTAATTGGTTGTGAGAACTGGCCATGATTACAGTGGAAGAGCTGTTGTGCAGGGGCTTACTCTATGAAGCAGAATTTGCTTTAGCAGGGCTTTGGTGCTTTCCCAGTCTACCCTTTGGGTATGTCATCCTCAGAGACAGCTGAGTGGTGCTCCGACTAGTCAGAAGCTGGCCACTCATCCTTTCAGCCCCAGGGCTATCTGGTAGCAACCCCCAGGCCAAATTCAGCTGCAGCTTGTTTTCTGCCTGGGGCCACCTGGAATTAGCCACATAGCAATCTGCATATGGCTGCCACTGGGATTGGAGGTGCCTGAGAGAGACTAAGCCTGGAACTAAGGGTGGCTGCTGCCAATACCTGGCTTGGGGGCTGCTCAGTAAGAGGTATGAGATATGTTGAGGCCAGATACTACTTGTTTGGAGTTTATGAACCTTTGATAGATTTTAGAAAAGTCTGTGATCCAAGACATGCTTGGATCACAGCATGATCCAAGACAGGCTGTCTGTATGGCAAAGCAATTGGAAGCAGCTTGGGTGGGCTTGCAAGTTGGGTGGAGTGAGGTCTCAGAGAATCATCAGGGCATGGTCAATGGTGTTAGCCAAGTTGATGGAGACTCAGATATGGCACCCGCCTGCGTTTGCCTGGTGAGTCGGGGGAGTGCTCACCCCTCTACCACTCTCCCGGAAGCCAGACAATTCAGTTCTGCTTTGTATGTTTCTGGCACCTGTTAAGCTGCTCTCCCAATGCTGGAGCTCAGAGCAAGTGAGTCCATCAGTGAGTAAGTCTGTGCTAGGAATCTTTAGGAAGTTTAGGGTCCTTTAGGAAGGTTAGCATTCAGGACATTTATGTTTAACAAGGACAGAGAGATGGAGAAGTTCAAGGAAATACAATTGCAGAAGAATACTTAAACCATTTTCTACTTATGATTCTCTGTGTATTCTTTATATAATGAGTTCATACAGTTCCACACAAAAGAGGAGCGCCTGGGACTCCAGCAGCCCTCTGTCCCTCTCAGCTACTATCTCCCCTGGTTCTCACAGCCAGAAGTAGTGGGGACTTCTCTCCTCAGCATTGGAACCCTGGGGTTGGGGAGCCTGATGTGAGGCTCCTCAGGGGGGGACTTATACAGCTGAGATATCACTCCCAATTTTTAACTTCCCCACGTGGGTGTGGTACCTGCCCATTTCGTGTCTCCACCCCTCCTACCTGTCTCAGCATGGCTTCTCCCATGTGTCCTTAGACTTCACATAATTCTCAATGATGATAGTTTTGGAATTTAGTTGTAATTTTACTCTATAACTTCTTTCAACAAAATATGTTATACTGACTTCTAGCAATGTGTACATGCTCATTACAAATGTAGAGCAATGTCCATGTGCCATAAATATATAGCTAACAATTATGTATTACTACGTGGTGCACACTGTTCTCTACATTTTATATGGATTAACTCAATCAGGTGTACTTTCTCAGAATTTATTTATAAAAATCAAATCTTTAATGTTGCATCATATTTTCAGAACTTGAAACCAATATTTTAAGTGTTGGAGAGAAAAGTCAGAGTATAAGATTAAACTAAAATCTTCAGTTTAACATCTGAAAAGCTCCATATAAAAATCAATAGCAAAAGAAAAACGTTTTGGATCTCTTGAAACAATAAGAGCATAATGAAATGTGTAACCCTTCAAGAGTAGGAAAAAGACTCCAGGTGCTCAATTAGAAGATGAAACACTATAGTCATCTATCATATGACTCCTTCCTCCCCCCAAAGAATCTAGTTTAGGATTAAGATTAAATATCAATCCCAAGAAACCACACAATACATCTATTTATTATTGAATCTGGATGACAAAAGAATTTCCAAGCAGAAGGATTATTTCAGAAAACATCGGTATGGTTTATTATCTTTTTTTTTTTGTTATTAAATGTTAAGCTATATTGACTACAAATAAACATAATTTTTAGGTTTAAGTTTTGTGAAACCCAAACCAAAATCTATTTGGGCTCTTTGATGCTGGGTTTTCAATAAGCACTTAAGAATATCTCCTTTAATTGTTTTTTGGAAGTACCATTGATTCAACATGGATATAATAGCAGAAAAGTACCGGGCGAGGGCTAGGTCCTTGAAATAATATAAAAATAAGCAAGAGTTGTGCTTTCAAGAAAAACTTTTAACTTGTCTTGACTAAAAGTGAAAGGAATCTAGAAAAAAGCTATGTTTAAATAAAATTATTAGTTTTCATTTTTAAGGATAATGCAAATTAGAAAGAGATCAGAGGATTTATGTGTCACAGAAGATAAATATAAGTGAACAAAGTGTTCACGGCACTAATTCATTTATGTGCTTGGTTATTCCCATCCAAAATTTATGCTTCCCAAGGTGTTATGGACAAGGGTTAGGAATGGATAAAAGGAGAGCATTCAGGACATTTATGTTTAACAAGGGCAGAGAGATGGAGAAGTTCAAGGAAGTACAATTGCAGAAGAATACTTAAACCATTTTCTACTTATATTATTCTCTGTGTATTCTTTATATAATGAGTTCATGCAGTTGTTCCACACAAAATATTAAGCATTGCAAAAGAAAAGCATTTCTTTAAAGAGTAAGGAAAGCAAAGGTGACTTATTTCTAGACAGTGCTCCCAGGTGAACATACCACCCCTGGGGAACAGCAAAGGTTGTTGCTCAAATCATCAGCATCATCTCAGAATTTCAAAGATAACCAACTACATTTGCACTACACTTTCCACTTAATAAATAACTCTTATCACTCATTTTCATTATAACACAATGAAGGACATTCTATTTGTACCCCCATTTTTCAGATGTAAAATGTGAAGGCCTATAGAAGCTCAAGGTCACAGTGCTAGGAAGTGGTAGAGTTTTTCCAACAAAAGAACAAGGCAAACAAATGATAAACAAAAACTCATAGACACAAACAATAGTTTAGTGGTTATCAGAGGGTGAGGGGGGTGGGGGGTGGGAGATGAGGGTAAGGGGGATCAAATATATGGTGATGGAAGGAGAACTGACTCTGGGTGGTGAACACACAATGGTATTTGTAGATGATGTAATGCAGAATTGTACACCTGAAATTATGTAATTTCATTAACAATTGTCACCCCAATAAATTAAAAAAAAAAAGAAATTGTGTTTTTCCACTCTAAAGTCGATGCTCAGCCTAATAGGTATTGAGAGTGTTAATGATAAAAGGCACTCTCCTGGGAATGTGAATTTCAGCCTATAAAGAGCAACCACTAAATTTTTCAATTCTAAGGTGCACTATTGATTTTCTATCAAGTTCCTTATTGTTGAGTAGGAGGAAAGATATAACCATCTACATTCATTTTAAGTTGCATTCCAATTTTAGAAAATTAAAATATAAAAAGAAAAGTGTGCTGTAAACTTAAGGAAGTGTATATAAACAATTCAAGTTTATATATGTGTGAATATTCATATTTATATATGTGTATATGTATGTTGATAATCTTTTAAAGAAAGTAGTACAATAGTCTGTATGGTTCCTATACTTGGTCTTGTCTTCCTAATTCTCCCTCTTCTTGTTTGATACTAAAGTGCATTTATCTATACCTCATGGCCTTAGGACCAGTTCTCACTTGAAATTTCAAAGTGATGTCCACCAGATTCCTGATTCATTAGCAAAATTTAGGAAGGATCCTATGGTTTCCTTCCCGTCTCAAAAACATTTATTTTTTTCCATTTAAAAAGGTAATGCTCAATTTCAGGTCAGGTCATAATGGTCATAATGGTGGTCTGTGTCAAAAGAGAAGATATTTTGCTGGAGGTGGACTTTGCAACATCACTCAATAACAATATGTAGGTAGATGCATTCTCCACCCTTATGTTGTATCCTTCTGCAGGGTCACCTCTTTCTTGCCTTGTGTGTATTTCCATCTCCAATGATAACCAGACGATTTTCCGCACATAGGAAATATGATTTCTTTGGAGCCATGGTTTTCGAAGGGCTTGGAAACCATGGGCTAATATTGAAATGAAGGAATTGGTACCTTGGTAAAAAATTCTTTCTCTCAGCTTCTTAAGGAAATAACAGTTGACAAACACTGCTTAACAAATATTGCGTTATCAATTCTCTTGATGGTACACAGGAAGTTATGTGCAGAAAAACACGGAAATTGATACAAATGGGTGTGTGGTGGTCAGCCTCCAACGTAGTCCTCAATGATGTCTACCTTTTGTTCTTCTCACTTTTTGTGGTCCCATCTCACACTGTAGCAGCATTGGTCTCTGCGACTGATAGCTTACTGCAGAAGTGATGGGACATCTTCCATCTCAGGCTCTATTGCTTTTCCTATTTCTTAGATCACTAGCTCGGGAGAGGTCAGTAGCCATGTTGGGACCAGCCCTGTGGAAAGGCTCAAGCGGTGAGGAACTGAAGTAGAGTCTCCTTCTCTGGCTGCAGTCCAGCCTTCAGGAGCTGCAGCATTGGCTTGACAGTCTGATGACAACTTCACGAGAGACTGAGCCAGAAGCACCCAGGTCAGCCACTGCTGGAATTTGGACCCACAGAAACTGTGAGTTAATAAATGTTTGTTGTTTTAAGTTGCTACTGTTGGGAATAATTTCTTACAATGTGTTGAAATAACTTTCTAGGCCCAAAATAGCACCACTTCTGCTGAGGTGCCAGGTCAGAAAACTGAAATTTAGGTAACGTTCGGGTCCCTGTAAAGGCTCTGCTTGACCAGAAATGCAGTATATCAAGTCAGCCAATCCCTCAATGCCAAGCCAACTCTAGGCTCCTCCAATAATGTTGTTTCTGTTCACTATCATTTATAACCTTGATGAGAAAAGAAAAATAGATTTCTGGCAGGGTAGTGACCCTGTGTGTAGTTTGCACATTTTCCCCATGTCTGTGTGGGTTTTCTCCCACACCCCAAAGATGTACCTGCGAGGTGAATAGCATGTCTACATTGTCCCAGTCTGATAGAGTGTGGGTGTGGGTGTGAGTGGCATGGGATGGGAGGGCAGTCCCACCTGGGCCCCACCGCTGCCAGGAGGGGCTCTGGCCACTGCAACCCTGAACTAGAATAAGCATATTGTGAAATAATTATCTTACTTGTTTTTATTAATCTTTCTTTAATGTGTGTCTAGCTCACTTTTATTTCAATGTTTAATATTAGAAGTATTTTGGGTTTTTATTTAGAGGTTTGATGTTTCTGTGACTAGAAATATGCCACAGGAACTTCATTTATATCAACTGGCTTCTGGTAAAATTGGTTCATTATCAGTTGTTTTGCTTAAAGTCACAGTTTCCAAGAAACTTTTGATAACACTAAGTGAGAACTGCCTTGTTCTTTGTCCCCTCCCCAAACAAGGCTGACTTTGAGGCCCAGCCAATCAGATATTTTCTATTTTTCTTTATTGTTCTTTATTCTTTATCCTCTAAAAGCTCCCTGCCTTCCACCTCATTTTGCAGTTCTCCAAAAGGAGACTGTCTGCTTCGTGAAGTGTTAAAGTATATGTGTCACCTTTAAAAAGTTGTCTTTTTAAATAATTTTTTAACAGTTTTTGACAATGAGGAATGAGATTCTAAACTGACTGCTAATGGCACAGGGGACAAAGGACCTATAGGTGAGGCACTGGCTGAACCCTTTGAGTTCACACTTCCTCTCGTGGTTGCGGTGGGCTGTGGGTAAGTCACTCTAGGATTTGAGCTCTGCTGTCATGAAGGAAACGCTTTGATGCAAACAGTTTATTAAAAAATATATGGAGAGCATTTTTTCACATGTCTGTTTGCCATCTATATGTCCTGTTTAGAAAACTGTCTCTCCGTGTCCTCTGCCCATTTTCTAATTGGGTTGTTTGTTTTTTTTGGAGTTGAGTGAGGTTTTAATAAATTTGGATATTAACCCCTTATTGGATACATCATTGGCAAATATCTTCTCCCATTCCGGAGGATCCCTTTTTGTTTTGTTCATGGTTTCCTTTGCTGTGAAAAAACACTTTTTAGTTTGATGTAATCCCACGTGTTTGTTTTTTCTCTTACTTTCCTTGCCCGAGGGGATATATCAGAAAAAATCTTACATCGGGTAATGTCTGTAAATTTTCTTCTAGGAGTTTTATGGTTTCAGATCTTACATTTACGTCTTTAATCCATTTTGAATTTATTCTTGTACATGGTGTAAGGAGGTGGTCCAGCTTCATTTTTTTGCATGTGTCTGTCCAGGAACAATAATGAATGTCAACTACAATTGTGTATATATATATATTTATATTGTATATATATTTTGTATATACAATATAAATGTATATATATGTATATATATGGTATATATATAATATATGTTTATATTGTATATATATGTATATATGTGGTTACAAGAAGTGAAGTACAGCATTAGGAATAGGGACAGTGGAAATGTAATGGCTGTATGAGATGTCAGAAGGATAGTGGATGGGGGAGAGAGGTTGACACTGTGTGAGGGATATAAATGATAAAAATCTAACTATTACATTGTTTCATACACCTGAAACTAATAATAATTTTTTAAAAAGACCTGATATTCTATTCTATTCTATTCTATTCTATTCTATTCTATTCTATTCTATTCTATTCTATTCTACAAGGCTTTATATTATATAAGACCAGGTCGTATATTAAAATAAGACTGGGTCTTATATTAGTGTTTGCTCCAAAAGATGCATTAGAGCTGATTGTCCAGCTAGGTCTTATATTTGGGGAAACACGGTATATGTGGAATCTAAACAACAAAATAAATGAACAAACAAAACAGAAACAAACTCATAGATATCGAGAACATTCTTAGGGTTGCCAGAAGAGAGGGAGGTTAGGGTTATTGGTATAAAAGGTGAAGGGATTAAGAGGTACAAATTGGTAGTTACAAAATAGTCATGGGGATGTAAAGTACAGCATAAGGATATTACAATAATAAGCATATTACATAAGCATCAGCATATTATATAAGCATATTACAATAATATTGTAATAACTATGTATGGTGTCAGATGGGTACTAGATTTATCAGACTGATCACTTTGTACGTTATATAAATGTCTATTCACTAAGTTGTACACCTGAAACTAATATAATATTGTATGTCAACTATAATAATAAAATAAAAACATTATGAAAAAAGATTAAAAATATATATATATATATATGGAGAGAGAGAGAGAGAGAGAGAGAGAGAGGGGTTCCCAGGTACTTATATTGGGAGTGGGCAATGGGTAACAGCCATCAGGAGACTCTCAAAGTCTCAAGATTAAGTCTGCACCATAAACTGCTGGGGGATTTGGGAAAATAAATGAAGACAAGAAATTCGAGCTGTTTTGACCATCAAAGTCAAAATGGGAAGCAACATTTTCTTCATCCCCCAAGAATGCCTCCTGTCATCTTTATATCTCAGTCAAGGGCATCTAGTTCTAATCACTTGCTTAGCGCAGCTAGCAGTCACGCTGAACTTGTCTTTCTCTCACACCCCACATCCAATCTGTCAGTAAATCCTATCAACTCTGTCTTCCAACTGTGTAGGAATTTAACTACTTTTTATGACCGCTAATGTGGCCAAGTAATTGTCATCTCCCTCCTGGATTATTGCAACAGTCTCCTAATTGTTTTTCTCATTTCCCTGAAGTATTCTCAATACAATAGCCAGACACAAAAATCCTTTTAAAAGCGTATACAATCATGATTTCACTCTGCTCTAAAACTTCCAGTTGCTTCCCCTCTTACACTGAGTAAAAGCCAAAGGACTCAAGAGTGACGCACAAACCCTATGCCAGCTGGCCCTTTGCTTCCCTATCCTCTTCCGCTTTTCTCCCTCTTGTTTGTTTTGCCACAAACAAGGGTGCAATCTCTGCTGCTTCTTCAACATTCCAGGCATGCCTCCACAGTCAAGTCTCACCTCCCTACTGTGTTTCCCCCGAAAATAAGACCTAACCGAAAATAAGCCCTAGCATGATTTTTCAGGATGACATCCCCTGAACATAAACCCTAATGCGTCTTTTGAACAAAAATTAATATAAGACCCCGTCTTATTTTTGGGCAAACACGGTTATCAAGCTCACATCTTTCCTCATTGCCAGAGAAACCATCCTGACTGCACTTTTTCTTCATTCAATATATGTTTACTGAGCAGTCACTCTGTGCCATGCACTCCTTCAGAATCTTGGGATATAATAGAGAATTAAGCACACAAAACTTTCTGCCCTAATAGAGTAAGAGGGGGCGGATACTAAGCAATACATACAATAAAGACACAAGTTGATCTTATGTCTTACAGAAAAAAGAACACATGATAGAGAGTCAAAAGTGATACATTTCAATGATCAGGGCAGGCCTCACTAAGGGATGATGAAGGAAAGATGAGAGAGAAGAGGGAGTTAACTACTCAGGTGTTCATATTCTCGCATACTTCCTATCCCTTCTAGCACAATTTCCTCCCTATAAAGCCTTATCACCATCTGATATAGTATAAATTTTACATAGAAGTAAAAAAGTGATTTTGTTAACTTAGTTCACCTCCCATAATTCAATAATGGAATAAAATTAGTCTCTGAGACACCTCTGAGAAAAGCCTTTCTCAAAACGTTGCTTGAAAAAAAAAAAGATCTTTTTAAGAGAGAATAGATTTTGTCAAAAACCAAGTTAGGGAAACTGCTGCTTTTGATATGGGATCATTGGATTTGATATAGGAAATCAATCAATAGAAATACCTTATAGAAGGTAAGAATAGTTTATGAAATTCAAGAAAGGATATCTCTCTCTCTCTCTCTCTCTCTCTCTCTCTCTGTCTCTCTCTCTCTCACTCTGTCTCTCTCCCTCCTCAAATACTGACAGGGAAGTATGTTATTTTTAAGTCACTGAAAGCCTGTGGCATGGACTGGAAGAGGGCGGCAGGGGTTTTAACACTCTTAGAACTATATGGATGACAGGAAATCAACAGTCCACCAATGAGCCAAATAGGTCAGAATTAGTAAATAGAAGCCATGGGTAGTTCAGCATCAGCTAAAACTCTAATTTATAACAACTGATAGGGCAAAATGGATTTTTCTGTGCAAGAGAAGCCCTAGCTATTAATATTTTGGTGAATAGGTTATTAAAACTAAAGCATTCTGTGAAATTTCATAAAATTGGTTCTTTCTTTCTTTTTTGTTTTAAGTCATTGGCTATAGTCAGCTCCAGATTTGACATGTTTCTATAGCCCCCACCCCAAGATAAAGAACGCTATCAACCTGTGAAATTTGGAGTATACAACTGGAGTTATTTGGGGGCTGATGGATTTGTGCCGCTTCATCCAGAGTGTTACTGATCATTACATCCCTCTTGTGACTAATGATACGGCATGAGTTTGTAAGACTAGCTTCATCATTTGGGGACCAGTTCTGAGGCCTTCTGAGGACCAGTTACTTCATGACCGCAGTAACTAACAAGCTGAGCTAATGGGTCACACATTATAGTACCTTACACAATGATTGTTTATGGTACATCAAAGATAAAGTCTTAAAGTATATTTGTGGCAAGCACAACAATTGGCTTATTGATAAAGTTTGAAAATAAGGGCAATAGTAAATGGAATAGTGCCCCATACTTTCAGGCTTGAGGTTTATAATACTGAACAATTTCCTAAAGGCATGGTTTGCAATGCTTTTGAATTCATAACCTCCTTTTTAATGAACATAAATTTCTCATGCTCATATTGAAAATCATGGCTATCATCTCCATATTGTCACCAACCAAAATAAAGTAATGAAGCTTTATTCGTTGTAGTCAAATATAAAATATTATAACATTCTTTGTTTTTACAAGCTACCAATGTGCTTTCCTGAAATGTCTGATATGTCCTTTCTTGTTCTTCCCCTCTGCCCATTTTATCTCTAACCAACAAGGCTCAAATTGGAAACATACCAAAGATCAGGCAATTAGGCGAACTTAATTGTTCGAACTTTTGCATGTCCTTTGATATGATTTTCTACAAATGTATGTAGGAGTTAATAATGTATAACCTCAAAATATAAATATAATTTGTATGCAAGTAAATAGCATGGATCAAACTTTTATTTAAGTAGTAGGTTAACAAACCAAGATGAACAAAAATGTGAGACTGATATATATGATAGGAATACTAAGATTAGATTGCTAGATTATATGTAAATCTGGTTGTTGTCCTACATGACAATATACCCATAAACTTCAGGGGTAACTTCCCTTCAGGACCGAAATCATTTGCAGTTGATCAGTTTCCACAAGTTAATCTTCAAAGTTCACGGAACTTAGACTCTAATGAGAAGTGGGTGATACTAAAAGATAACAAATTCATCTTTTCTCCAAATTTCTGATAATTTTTCCTAATATAATTTCTAAAAATTGAGCATATGATACAAATAGCAAATGACAAAATGGTGGGAATATGGGGGCAAGCTTTTACAATGATTATGAAATATCACACTACCTTTCCCTATCCATGGATTTCCTAAGATCACTTTTTCCTAGAATATTTAGGAAATTTTGTCTGTCTTACACCAACTCCTGAGAAATCTTGAGTGCTGCCTTTCTTGGCTTTCTGTCCTTCCTCATCTCATGTTCTGCTTTGAGGCCGATCACTACTCTTTTTGATGCTAACGATCACATAGCTTACATATTTTAGAAAACAGGGCTTCCATGATTGGATGCAGAGGCATAGATGAGCAACTGACTACACTTCCCTTTATTACTCCATCCCTTAATTCCATACCTTGCCACACTAGACTGTACAGACCTAGTGTGTTGGGAGTAAAGAGAATGGAGACATAGAGAAAAGTCTTAAACAGTCTGCTGCCCATAATTATTCCCATGGCCCAACAGAAAAGCTCCCCAAAAGGCTAGAACCTTCATAAAGGATTTCCTTTGTGGACACAACTCATCTTCTATCCTTGATATTCTGACCTTGATTCCACATTTCTCAGCAGTGGCTTTCCTATTCACACCTACACTGTATGAACCTTTAATTCTCTTTTGGGAGACTCACTTCTCTTTTCACAGGGATGTGTCTGACTTCCTCTACCACATAATCTCTAGACATAATAATCCATGTCATTTCTGAATATCTGAGTTATTCAAGCTAGAATATCATCCTTGGGGCTTCAGCATGACAGTCTAAGGTGGACACTAGACTCAAGTCAAACCTTTTTCTCCATTTCCTCCTTCTTACCCCTCCTCCAATGTTAAATAGAGATACACTGTCTTATTAGATGCTTCCAATTATCAAATTTAAACCACACACACACACGTATAGCACTTTACATTTACCACCCCAAGTGGTAATTAGTACCCTTTAATATAGTTTCTTTGAAACTATGCCTTTTTCAAGTATTCTTGAGCCATCTGCTTTTGTTCTTTAATACAGAAGGAACTGGATAAACTTTGAAATGACCACATTTCTAAGAGCAAAATGGCACATCTCCATTTTACTCTTTTTAAGCAGAAGGAAGAGCCATGAAAGGATTTCTTTTCCTCGTGCCCAAGTATCATCTCCTCGTTTCCCACTAATTAGCAGGGGATTTCTTCCAGTTAAATTTCTCTGACAAAAATATAGCAGGAAATTCTTAAGCATTGTTATAGGCTGCATTGTGTCCCCCCAAAACACATGTTGAAGTCCTAACCCCCAGTAGCTGTGAATGTGAACTTATTTTGAAATAGTTTTTACAGATGTAATCAAGTTAAGATGAGGTCATACTGAATTAGGGAGGGCCTTAATCCAATATGACTTGTATCCTTATAATAAGAAAGGATGAGAGAAACACACATACAGAGGGAAGATGACCACGTGAAGATGGAAGCAGAGAATGGAGTCTGCTATCACTAGCTAGGGAATGCCCAGGACTACATAAAGAGAAAGAAGCAAGGAAGGATACCCCCCTGGATCACATGGGCCTGCAAACACCTTGATTTTGGACTTCTAGCCTCCAGAACTATGGGAGAATACACTTCTGTTGTTTAAAGCCTCTCAATTTGTGGCATCCTCTTATGGCAGCCATAGTAAACCAATACAAGCGTCATTGTCATCATCATCATCCTAGAAACCATCAATGACATTCACTGTGTTATTTGCTTGATTGTTTTTTGTGCTAGATGAGAGTGCAAGTTTTGGAGTCAAATTCTGACTCATACTTACTAGGTGTGTCACCTAGGCAAGTTATGTAACTGTTAACTGTTATTTCTATTATTTTCTCAAATTATACTAATTAATATCCTTGAAAAATAGATGTTAACATGCCCACATAACAGGAGAGCCTTCTGAGGTATAGAGAAATTCATCATTTACCCATTCTAATGCAGTTAGTAAGTGGAACTGTTGGATATATTTTCAATATGTTTTTTTAACTTTTTATCTTGAAATAGTTTCAAATTCATAAAAAATGCAGGAATAATACAAATAACTCTCACATACCCTTCACCAAGACTCCTCAATTGCTCATTTTTAAGCCATATTTGCCTCACCATTGACTTTATTTCTCTCTCTCTCTCTCTCCATATGTATGTATAATTAATATTATATGTATATATAATTTATATATTTTGTATTTTTTTCCCTAAGTCACTTGAGAATGACACACACGTGCCCTATTATGTCTTAAGACTTCAATATGGGCCAGCCTGGTGGCTCAGGCGGCTAGAGCTCCACGCTCCTAACTCCGAAGGCTGCCAGTTCGATTCCCACATGGGCCAGTGGGCTCTCAACCACAGGTTGCCAGTTCAATTCCTCGAGTTTCGCAAGGGACAGTGCAACTAAGATTGAATACAGCACCTTGAGCTGAGTTGCCTCCTGGATGGCTCAGTTGGTTGGAGCGTGGGCTCTCAACCGCAAGGTTGCCAGTTCGTTCCCACAAGGGATGGTGTGCAGCGCCCCCTGCAACTAAAATTGAACACAGCACCTTGAGCTGAGCTGCTGTTGAGCTCCCAGATGGCTCAGTTGGTTGGAGCGCATCCTCTCAATGACAAGGTTGCCAGTTTCTACTCCCGCAAGAGATGGTGGGCTGTGCCCCCTGCAACTAGCAATGGCAACTGGACCTGAAGCTGAGCTGCGCCCTCCACAACTAAGACTGAAAGGACAACAACTTGAAGCTGAATGGCACCCTCCACAACAAAGATTGAAAGGACAACAACTTGACTTAGAAAAAAGTCCTGGAAGTACACACTGTTCCCCAAAAAAGTCCTGTTCCCCTTCCCCAATTAAAAAAAAAAAGACTTCAATATGTAATTCCTAACAACAATAAGAACACTTGCCCATCTAATGAAGTTCAACCATGGAAATCAGGAAATTAGGGTTGATGCATTATAATGTTGAGTATTTGTTTAGTGAACTTACTAGGTGGGAATAATGTACATACAAAAAATTCATTGATATACAACTTAATGAATTCCACCAAGTGAACAAACCTGTGTAACCACCAGACATATCAGGGACTAGATCATTATCATCACCCAAAAGATCCCCGCCCTGTGTTCCTTCCCTGTCACTACCCTCTTCCTCAAAGGTAACCATTATCCTGACTTTTATCACCATAGATAAGTTTTGTCTGCTTTTGAACTTCACATAAATGGAATAACATAGCCACATTCTTTTATTTTTGCTTTAAATAATCGGCTTCTTTCACTAAGTATTATATATGGTTACATCTATATTTTCTTTATTTCTTATTACTGTATAGTATTTAATTGTACAAGCATATCCCTGTTTACTTATTCTATTGCAATTGGACATATGTATTGTTCCTAGTGTTAGCTGTGAATATTTTTGTACACATATTTTGGTGCACATATGTATACTTTTCTGTTGGGTGTATTATTGGGAATGGAATGATTAGGTCATAGAGTTTGCATGATTTCAGTTTTAGTACATACCGTACTGCCAAATAGTTTAACACAGTGATTATACACTCTTAGAGCAGTGTATGAGGGTTCCAGTTGCTTCATTTAATTGTAGACCTCTGGTGGGTGTACAGTTGTATTTCATTGTGTTTTTTTTTTTTTAAAGATTTTTATTGGGGAAGATGTACAGGACTTTATTGGGGAACAGTGTGTACTTCCAGGACTTTTAAAGGACAATCTTAGTTGTGGAGGGTGCTGTTCAGTTTCAAGTTGTTGTCCACTTAGTTGTGGAGGGCGCAACTCAGCTCCAGGTCCAGTTGCCGTTGCTAGTTGCAGGGGGCACAGCCCACCATCCCTTGTGGGAGTCAAACCGGCAACCTTGTGGTTGAGAGGACGCACTCCAACCAACTGAGCCATCTGGGAGCTCAGCGGCAGCTCAGCTCAAGGTGCCGTGTTCAATCTTAGTTGCAGGGGGCGCTGCCCACCATCCCTTGCGGGACTGGAGGAACTGAACTGGCAACCTTGTGGTTGAGAGCCCACTGGCCCATGTGGGAATTGCACCGGCAGCCTTTGGAGTTAGGAGCATGGAGCTCTAACCACCTGAGCCACAGGGCCGGCCTCCTTCATTGTGGTTTTAATGTGAATCACCATGGTGACAAATGAGGTTTAGTACCCTTGCATATACGTGTGGACCACTCAAATATTCTCTTGTTGGATGTGCTTGTGAGGTGCTAGATTTTAAATTTCCCTACTTGACCCTAAAGTTGATTTTTTTTTTAGTTGTGATTGTAAATTTTTCTTATGCATTATGATGTAAAGTTTTACTTGGTCAATATGAACTAAATGAGTACTTTAATAGCAAAAATGCTGTAAGTGCACTACCTTCAGTTGTTGTATTATCTATTTATTACTGCACACATAACAAAGTACTCCAAAACTTAGTACCTTAAGACCACAAGAAATGTTTATCATATCACAAATTTCCTGTAGGTCAAGAATTCAGAAGTAACCAAAAGAGGTTAGTGAGGTGGTTCTGGCTCAAGGTTTCTCATGAGGTTATAGTCAAGATGTCAGCTGTAGGTCTTGCTTCAAGGTATTTCAATCACATGACTGATGAGTTGCTGGTAGCTGGTGGCAGGAGACCTCAGCTCCTCACAACATGGTGGTCTTCAGTGGGCTGCTTGAGTTTCTTTACAACATGGCGGTTGCCTTCCACTAGAGTGAGTGATCCAAGAGAGAGCAAGGCAGAAGCTGCAATGTATTTGATGACCTGGCTTTCTTCATTTTCATAGTATCCTATTGGCTACACAGGCTAGCCTTATTTGATGTGACTACACACGGCCATCTTGGAGGCTGGCTGCCACAGTTGTTCTTATAAACTCAATTGCCCAAGCTCTTTTTAAAATATAAATAAAAGTGAGGGAAAGAAATGCACTTACTTAATGCATGTATATTCTTATGACAAATATAATACATTTATTTTAGGGTAACTAATTTATATTTATTATACATGTTTCAGAGAGTATGGGAGTAAATGGGTTTAGATATTTTTTACAGTTCCTTTTACCCTTTTCTGTATAAAAGTTGTCTTTCTTGTATATACTTAAGAATATTTACTTAAGCTTCAGAAGTCATGTATTCAAAGGAAATTATTGTATACATTGTATTAGTCTGCTTGGATTGCCATAACAAAATACGAGAGACTGGGTGGCTTAAACATCAGAAATTTATTTTCTCACAGTTTTGGAGCCTGGAGTCTGAGTCAGGGTGCCAATGTGGCTGGGTTCCAGGGAAGGCTCTATTCCTGGCTTGCAGATGGCCGCCTTTTGGCTTTGTCTTCACATGGCCTTTCCTTGGTGCATGCAAGTGAAGATTTCTCTCTCTCTCTCTCTCTCTCTCTCTCTCTCTCTCTCTCTCTCTCTTCCTTTTCTTATAATGCCACCAATCCTATTAGATTAAGACCCCATCCTTTTGACCTCACTAACCTTAATTATCTCCTTAAAGCCCTAGCTCCAACAGAGTCACATTGAGAGATTAGAACTTCAACATATCGATTTTGCGTGAGACACAATTCAGTCCCTAGTATACGTGAACATGTCTTGGGTTCTTCTCTCCTTGCTTTTCCTCTTTCATGTATTTGATGATATATGGAGTAAACAGATTTTGTACATGTAAAAGTATTTTGCAGTAATGTCAGTACCTGTACAGGAGATCAGCAATCAGCAGCTACTTCTCTAGATTAGATGTGGGGTAAGGGAGAAACAAAGGACAAGAGGGAAGGTTAAGACAGATAGCGAGCCTGGGCAGGTCAGAGCTATGACATGTTAAAGATTATATGCCTTGGAAGATATGGTAAAAGTGTTGTATGCCTGCTTCATCTATCTATCTATCTATCTATCTATCTATCTATCTATCTATCTATCATCTATCCACCCACCTGTCTTTAACATCTTTTGCTAAGTGAACCAAGTAGCCATCTTTCCGTTTTTAACTCTTATCTGAGGAATATGTGGATAATTACAAGTAAAGTAGGCATTCACAAAACATTTTTGTTCTTGCAGCATTTAAATCCATCAACTTTTCTATGTTGTCTTACCAGGTTACTTCAGTAATCTAACATATTGTGACAAATTCTAGTCACTGTCCAATAGTTTCCCTTGGTTGTGTTCAAAGCTGAAAAGTACTCTTTAACATGTATTTTTCTATTCTATTTCTGGTTTTCTTGGCGTATGTCTAAATTAAATAAAAGAACAAGACCAAAGCTGTATGACTTAAGACGCTCATCCCAGTATCAAAATAATTAACATTTACTGAGAAAAGGCAGGCACTGTGGTTAGCTCTTTCATACGCATCATCTTGTTTACTATTGCAACCCTTTTACTATTACAGTAGCTTGTATTATTATCCTAATTTTTATGGATGAGAAAATTGCTGTTTAAAGTGATTAAGTAATGTGAGTAAGGTCACGTAGCTAATAAATGGCAGAGCCAGCCAGGAATTGAACCAAGTCTGAAACCATCTTAATCTCTGTAAAAAATTAAGTATTCAACGATCTCAACAATAGGAGAATGCTCATATGTATTATAACTTCAATGCAATATAATATTATATAGTCCCTGGAAATTATGTATCCAAATAATTTTTACTGACTTTGGAAAATGTTTATATTTTAGTAGTAAACAAAAAAATAAGATACACAATGATATGATATATACATAATGATCTCAGCTATATAGAAAAAAACCATATTAATATCCATAGGGGAAAAAAGGAAAGTAGTATAAAGAAGTATTAATGATGTATATCTGTACGTGTGGTAAGACGATGGATGATTTCTGCTTTCTTATTATATATTCCTATGTATTACTTATGTAATCAGGAAAAAGGTAATCAAACCTTTAATATTTACAATAAGGGAGAAGAAAAATGAAGACTTGGTTTCTGTGATTACTAGAATTAAGTCCATTCAGTAACTGCTGTATTCATTAAAAGGTGCAAACCATTCAATTTGATATCTGTTTCTGATGTGGATGACTATCAGATGTTCAAACACAATGTAATAGTCTCCTGGTTGCTGTATTCTCTTCTTTTTGCCTTATGTTGGAGATAATGCAGAAAGTGTGTGTTTCTTGTTGGCAAGTTGGCATTTGAACGAGATGGCTGTTTTTCTCAGCTTCAAAAAGATAAAAGGAGTTATCAAGTAATGTTTACTTTTACCTAGGGATGTTGGTCCCACTCCAACAATTGGAATTGATTGAACTCCAGTACTTGCAAATTTAAAGCCTAACACAGGGGACCTGCTCACTCTGAATTTTACAAATCAATGGATAAACTCAAAACACCCAGTACAGAGCACCTTAATGTTTATCTGTTTGGCAAAATAAACACTGGTAAGCAAGCACTTTCTACTGTGAACTTCAATAATAACACTTTGCTGTCTGTATTGGATGTTAAAAATTTGCATAGAACCATCAAGATAGGGCAAACTCAAAGAAGAAAATTGCTTTTTAAAAAATTAAGTCTTCTGATCCATATTCTCAATTAAATTGTGTTTCATTCATCTAGACTAGAGTCATTTCTCTTGACTTTTGATAACATTTTTATTATTGCCTGTGGAATGTAGCATCATATGAAACAAGTGTGCTGTTGATATTTCATTAAATAGTGTTGCTTCATGGAAGCCCATAAACCGTTGAACCAGGCAAAATAAATGATATTAAATCGATTTATTGCTGATGAGCATAATGATTGCTACTTTACTACTTAGCTCTAAGGTTATCAAATGTAAATCTTGATGTTAAATTTGAACTTTAGTGCTTTATTGAGCTTAATCAAACTGGAGAAAAACTTTAAAAATGAGCATATCTACATGGAATCAGTACTTCTGCATAAAAAAGATTACTTATTAGATTTTAATCAATAGACTTAACACCTAGATCATCACTCTACAAATCATCTTTGATGATGCACAAGGCTCCTTGCCACCAATTTGTTGCAGACCATTACTTTTATAAAATCCAACAAAATGGAAGTGCTAGAACAATGGAAAAATGAAACTAAAGACATACAAGATAGAAACATACATTTTTTTATTATGAGTTTCCACAGACATACAATTGTCTAATTTTTCTAAAAGTTTTAAGTTCTTATTCTCAATCTCTGTACTTATCTTGCCATGAACCAACAACAAACAATTCTCGGACCTGCAGTGGTGTATGGCCCACACTTTAGTGCTGGTGTGAATTCCTCCTCTCATCTCCAAGCCCTGGGCTGCTGCTTGGCTTGGGCGGGGTATCTGATTAGGGACTGGAATGAGGCTGACTTCATTATACTCACCTCCACCTCTCCCTGAGAAGGACTGCAGACTATCATTATATCCATGTGGCACCAAGATCTGTCACCTGCAGCGTCCTGATATTATTCTTGTTTATAAACACCAAGGCATGTGCGCCCAAGGTTCAGCCGGCTGTGGTTTCATGTGATCACTCCAACCGATGTCGGCGGATCCCATGAACAGCATATTCTGCTCGACCAGGGGAAAATATTCCCAAGTGTTTTACAGTTATATGGATAAACCAGTTCTTTCATTGTCTATGACAATCATGGTCACAAAAACGAAGTTTTCAAAATTGGTTAGAACCCAATATAATGGCTGACACCGAGTCCCTTGCAATGGCTTGTAGAGGCAGCTTAGTCGAATTCACTTCATGGTCTCCCAGTTCAAAGCAGTGATTCTTAAAGTCAGCTCAAGATTTAGAATTCATTCAGTGTTTCAAAGCGTCTTCTTCCTTTGGTTGATTCTAACCCAGAGAATGGACGCAGCCCACAGCCTAAGTCAGCAGGGGATTGGTGGGATCCATTTGCTTGGTCTTTTCTATCAGAGGTAGGCACTATTAGCTGCCATGCTCTTCTTGGCATAGTAAGCATGGCAAATGTTTCAGGAGATGGGGAATTGGCATTTCTACAGCTGTTTCTGCTTCTTTCCCATCATTCACTGGCCTAAAGATCACCCAGAAAGGTATGTCTCTGTAAAAGTTGTATTTATTTTTTGAGTATTTGTTTACTTTAGTATTATTGAACTCAATCTGGAAATACCTACAAGTTGGTCAGCTATTTTGGTTCACCTCTTTTGAATTTCCCATGCTGCACTTCTTCAGCTGTGACAAGGACAGACTTTTAGCTATCTGCTTATACTTCCTGAAATCAAGACTTCGATCTTGGCATTCATCAAGTGATATATTCTAGAACAGTAGTTCTTAAAATGTGGCTCAGGGACTTTCTAAGATGTTTTAGGGGGTCTACAAGGTCAAAATTCTTTTCATGATACTAAGATGTTATTTGTGTTTTTAATTCTCATTCTCTCGTGAGCAAAGTTTACAAGTGGCTCCATGATGTGTGATGCCATCATTGTCCTGACGGCTAGTGGAGTCTGTGCTTGTGGATTCTCTTGGGTATCTTTTGTAACCCCAGTCTTAATTTTGAACATGACAAATAGTGATAGATATATCCTCCACAAACTACCCCTGTTCAGGGTCTTCAATAATTATTAATGATACAAAGGGTTTTGAGACCAAAAAGTTTGAAAAGGGCCACTCTACAAGAATAATGTGGTCATTTGCATTTACAGTGAAACGTGGAGGCAATTTGGCCATGAGAACCTTAGATGATTGTCCTTTTCGTTACCTGGTGTCTAGTATGCCATAGTAGTTGGGCAATGACGAGGCAAGGAAACAGATTCACCTCTCGAGCCCCCAGGAGAAATGCAGGTTGGCTAACACCTTGATTTTAAAACTCTTAACCCCCATAAGTATAAGAAAACAAATTTGTGTTGTTTTAAGCCACTAAGCCTGTGATAATTTGTTACAGCCACAATAGGAAACCAAGTCTGTATTGGAAACAAAAATGAGGATTTGTTGATTATCTGCTATGCGTCAGGCCCTGCACAAGATCACACAGTGATGAGAAAAGGTAGGACTCAGATTGCAAGTTTGCCTGCATTCAGAGACCAAGTGCTTTTCACCCACTTAGTCCCCCCCACCCCCCCCAAAAAAAAAAAACGTTACACACTGGTAGGAGTGGTGCTGGAGACTTTTGAATTTCTCTAAGGATAATTCTAGAAGGCCAGTGCATGATCCATGTTGCCATAGATCATTCACATGTTAAGATTCTGATGCCACGTTGATCCTGCACCCTTACTCGACTACTAACAATCTACTTGACAGAGCATGGTGGGTAACTTTATAGCCACTCAGTGAATTCCAATTAGGAGTTATTTCCCACCAGATCACTCCATTTATTCCTAACTAGGAATTACCTCTCAAACTGCAGATGTTTGAAATTTGTCTAAAATGTGTCTGAAAATGAAATGTGTGAGTTGTTGAATGCCAAGTTTCACCTCATGGGAATGAAATTCTAGAGTGAACTCATCTAACATGAGTGAGATAAGATTATTTGCTTTCCTTTTTTTTTTTGATTTGATGGTAAACTATGCTGATTCTTCCAGCCTAAAGCTTAATACTTACCTATTATTTTGATATTCACCACCAATTTGTTTGCGGAAATATTTTAAAGACAAGATTGGTTTTGAAGCAAATCATTTAGGATGGATGGCACTTGCCTGGGGAGGTAGCTTAAATATAGCAAGGTAAAAAACAATCACTCAAAATATCCAAATATTCAGAGATGTAATGTAGGTGTTTCAGAAATATCATTTATTTGGAGAAGCCACGCTGATGGGTCTGCACTTTTAGATGGTGGTAGCATGCAAGACATCTCCATCTTCATTTTGCCTTAATCCTTACTTTTCCCTCACTCCATTCAAAATTGTTCCAAGAGTATATGTCAGTTATTTGAGTTGATATTCGGCCAAGATTCAAGATCACCAAATCTCTAAACAGTCATCTATTGTGATCAGAGCCCTCTATTAGAATCCCCATGGGAGACATATGCACTGAAGATGAGGCCAGACCCATGAATACTGTTTATTACTATTTGGGTTTGGTTCCAACATTCTATGTGGAATTCCTAGACCTGATGAATGTTCCTGAACTACATAAGACTGAAAACATTCCTATGTGTCTTTTGTCAAAGGCCTAACTTAAGGAAGTCCTTCCAGATCTTCTCACTCTAGTAGCAAGAAGAAAGATAAACTCAAAGGAAAAAAGGGAATGTATGAGATGATTTCCCCCCCCAGTAAGACCTAATGAAGTGGTCTAAAGCTCTACTCTAGATCAGGTCTTCCTTTCATGACAGGAAATAGAGTTTGGGTGGGTGGCGAGAGGAGGCAGTTGAAGGAGTTCATTAGTAGGTGGAAAGCAGGGCCTAACTCTCTTTCTAGAGCAGCAGCTGGTGGGGAAATCATTTTAATAAGATAAATCAGAAAGGACAGGACCTCTAAGAAATCAAATCCAACTGGAGAACGTTGCCAGAGAAGCATAAAGTTTTATGCTTTTTCCTAACCATAACATTGCAAGTTCTTCCCCCGCCTCAACACCACGGCCCAACAAACATCCTCTTAAATTAACATTGTTTTTTTCTTAAGAATGGAGGTCAGGGAGGACTGGAGCCTAGATCTGACCCCACTAGTGAGCAGTGTATATTGTCCAACACATGGTTAATGCCATGGTCATGATTTATCTCCCCAGGCATGTCTAGGGCCTGTCAGCTCCATCAGTTGACAGGTGAGCCAGAGATGATGCTTTCCCTACCAGCCTTCCATATTGCCTGCACTGCTTCATTCTCCCAGCATTCCATTTAAATCAAGGGAGGCATAAGACTCTGCTGGTTTGCATTGTAATGAGATGTATCTGATTGCAGCATCTGAACGCTCTGGGATGCTATGTGGCAGTGCAGCCACAAGCATGAATAAATTAATCGGCTATTAGGTTCAGACTCTCAGGCAATGGCATAGTCAGCTTCACGCTGACTTTGTTGTATATGAAATCCCCAAAGAGAATAATACCTCATGTAAACTCTCATTATATTTTATAGTAGAATGAATATGGATCGATAATAAGGTTTGTTTCAATATAACATTAGTTTCAGAAGAATTTCCCCTTTTTCCTCTTTATCAAGAAATCAAATTATAACCATAAAAAATAAAGGCTTTCCTACTTAAAGACTCTATGAAGATAACACTGGTTTCCTTTTTAATATTACTATTTTAGCTTATATTTTAAAGTAAACTGAGTTGATTTTATACAATATAGAATTAAATTTGTTTCTCAGAACATGAACTTACATTTGCTTGCTTTTGAAAATTTGTCTTTTTTACAGGACAATGAAATTAGATTATTTATTCTTAAAATATAATAATTTTACTTTTTAAATTTAACTTTTTAAAATTAGGAAGTACATCCAATATATACAAAAATGGAAAATAAAATAATAATGGAAATTGTTACCTATATACCTACTACTAAGCTTTATTAAAATATTATGCCATTTATACTTGAGTAGTTTCGAAAGAAATGGTATACTACAGATATAACTCTGGCCACCTTTATTTTTTCCATCCCATTACTCTCCCTTGCTCTGAGAGGTAAGCACTATCATGAAACCAATGTTTATCATTCCCATAATTTGTATAATTTTACTGTATATACATAAACTATATAGTCTTATTTTGCATACTGTCATACTGTACACATCTTTCCCCAGCCTGAAATTTAGACTCAACATTTCATATAGGATTTTTGACATGGGGAACCTGGGACATGTACAGAGCTAGATAAACCTCTAGCCTTTAAATTGAGATGCAAAGTTTTCAGTTGCTACATGAACTCATGGAATGATAGGTGCATGCATAGTTTTCCGAGAAGTAGGTCCATAGCTTTCACAACATTCTCAACTCCATCTTTGACCTCAGAAGTCTTCTTCAAAATTTTGAGATTCCATTAATGTACAGTTTTTCTTCTAATAGTGATGTATGATTAATTTACTGTATTTCTTTTTCTATATGTTCTTCTATTCTGAGTGCATTATTTAAAAAAAATATTGATAGGCTGTTTGTGTGTGTGTGTGTGTGTGTGTGTGTGTGTGTGTGTGTGTGTGTGTGTGTGTGGTTTTTCCCTTTTGGGAGATCGGTGAGGCACATTTTGAAGGCAGGGAATGATGAGGCACATTTTGAAGGCAGGGAATGATTTAATAAAACTGCATATACCACTCTTACCACTAGAGGACACTAACACAACTAAAAACAGAGTAGGCGTCTTGGAGTAAAGGAATACAAATGCCAGAGGAGTCGCTTCCAAGATCTTCACCATATTTATTTATCTCTGTTTACAGATTTCTACATCGACCTTCTAATATGTTCTAAAACTTTCATGTTCAAGCTATTTTAATGTTATCAGTCTCATAAAACAAACTTAAAGCAGGCCTGAAGGGACGGCCTTACATAAATGAAGTACACTACAGCTAGATTCTGGCTACTTACCTAGTCGTTGCTGAATTTGTAAGACACCAATTGCTGATCAATTAATTGATGTCCTTATGAATAAAAATAAATAAGATGTTTTAGGAGTTTACATAGATAAAACTTCCTCTTCACTTAAGACTTTCCTAAAAATGCTTTGTCATCATTTATGCAACCCTTACACAGCCACTCTTCAGGAACATTCCATATCTTTCTTTTGCTAACGAAGAAGGCTGTGGGCATTTTGCCTCCGGATGACTGTGCTGTGGGAACTCTGACAGAAAACAGGAATTTCACCAGAGGCCCCGCCCATCCCCCCATTTGCTTTTCTGTCTGTCTACTGGGAGGGCAAATGTAGGCAGGGATCAATGTTCCTTTTCCTAAAAAAGAGCTACTGGAGGGCTTCTGTGTGCTAGAAAAGGCAAACTAAGCCAGTTTTTTTAACACAAAGACATTAAAATAACTCATCTTTATAAAGCATTTTACAATTTACAAGCATGTTTGCCTACAAACCTGATAATAATTATTTGAGATAAGAAAGTAATATATAGTTATACTACTTTATGGATTAGAAAATGGATGCTTTTAAAGTATTTCACACTGTGGACTACTCATGATCTTGGTTGCCTTTTATGATTAATAAGGGCAGAGTAGAGATTTCTCTGAAGGCTTTCTGACTTCTAGTCAGCTAGGAATCTTTCTTATTTATCCATTCCTTTTTTTTTGCTTGTTTTGAATACATGTCTTTTTGATAATTAATGTGTAGCATGGAGTCTTTTAAAAATGTTATTTAACCCATTTTCTTTATTTTTATTTTGCATCCCCCCCCATCTTTAATTCTGTTTTAACTATTATTTTGATAGTCTCAGAATTATCTAGGAAGTATGTAGCTATTTATTAATTCGTTTAATCTACTGGGCAAAACAAAGATCCCCATCCAATCGGAGCTTGCATTCTATAGGAGGGGGACATGTAATAAACAATGGATAGAGTAAATAAGTACGTTGCATCACTTGTTTAGAAGGTGTTAAGTGCTATTGGAAAATGACAAAAGGCAGAATAAGGCATATGGAGGTTGGTGGGGGTTGCAATTTTAAGTAGGTGGGTCTTCTTGAGAAGGAGGTGAAGTGAAGAGCTGGTCCCAAGAATATCTGTTTCTTTGTGTCTTCTTCAATTTCTTTTAAAAATGTCTTATAGTTTTCAGCATATAGGTCTTTCACATCCTTGGTTAAGTCTATTCCTAGGTATTTTATTCTTTTTGCTGCAATTGCAAAAGGATTTTTTTTTAATTTCTTTTTTTGAGATTTAATTGTTAGTATATAGGAATGCAATGGACTTTTGTACGTTGATTTTGTAGTTAGCAACTTTATTGTGTTCGTTGATTGTTTCTAATAGCTTTTTGGTGGAGTCTTTAGGGTTTTTTATATATAGCATCATGTCATCTGTAAAGAGTGACAATTTAACTTCTTCATTCCCAATTTGGATGCCTTTTATTTCTTTCTCTTGCCTGATTGCTCTGGCAAGGACTTCCAACACTATGTTGAAAAGCAGAGGTGATAAGGGACAGCTCTGTCGTGTTCCTGAACATAGAGCTTTCAAAGGGCTTCAGTTTTTCACCATTAATTATGAGATTAGCTGAGGGTTTGTCATATATGGCCTTTCTTATGTTATTTTCCTTCTATACCTATTTTATTAAGTGTTTTAATCATATTGGATGTTGTATCTTGTCAAATGCTTTTTCTGCATCAATTGCTATAATCATGATTTTTGTCTTTTATTTTGTTTATGTGATGTATGGATTTGCGTATGTTGAACCATCCTTGTGCCCCTGGGATAAACCTCCTTTCATGAATATCTGGAAGGAAGCAAACAGAATAACTTAAAAAAAAAAAAAGAAAAAAAGAAAAAAGAAACAATACCCTTATGCCAGAGAGTACCTGGTTTATTGAGAGTTACAAAGGAATTGGGATGAGTGAATGGAGGGGAAAACATGAGAGGAAGCAATCAGAAAGGTGCAATGTGGGGCAGCCATGGTAAGACTCTGGGACTATTAGGACTTTGGCTGAGTGAAATGGGTTGCCACAGAGTGAAAAGACATGATCAGAGCAAATATTTTAATAGGATCCTTGTGGTTGCTATGCAAAGAGTAGTCTGTATGTGACATTGGAGGGGAGAGGAAAAAAAAATAAGTGATAATTATAGTAATCCAGATGAAAGGTGATGGTGCTCAGACCTGGGCAATGGTGGTGGAGGGGTAAGAAGTGGTCTGCTTCTGGATACCACCTCAAAGTAGAGCCAAGCCAATTTTCAGATGACTAAACATACGGATGATGTGAAAAAAAAGAAGGGCTTCCAAATTTTGCACCTGAGCAACTGGAAAGATGAAGTTGTTATCAACTAAGGAGGTGAATAAAGGCTGTGAGTGGAGCAGGTTTGTAGGTTGTGTGGGGCAGACTGGGAGTTCAGATTTGAATGTATCAGTTTTGAGATGCAATGAGACATGGAGTGGACAAGTTAATTAGGTGGTAAGATATGGTAGTTTGGAGTTCAGGAGAGAAGTCTGGCCTGGACTAGTGTAAGATGATCCGTGTAAGATCATCAGTATTATAGATATGTGACTGGATGTCTTTGGGGAAAGAAAAGCACTGAGGACCTATTTCTGGTATTCCAGTGTCAAGAAAACAAACTGAAGAGGAGGGACCAGCAAAGGAGACTGAAAAGAAGTGAGCCATGAGGTAGCAGAATAATCAAGCAAGTTTAGTGACTTGATGAAGAAAGAAAAGGTAGGTAGTGGGTAGAAGAGGCTGCAGCTGCCCCATGAATTTTGTTTCTAGATCCTGCAACTCTCATGCGTTTTCCCACAGAGGAGAATTATTAAGTGGCCACGTGGCATGGAAATTTTCCTCTGAAGGAAAACAGAGGCAGGAGAAATTGATCTCATTTCTACTGCCTCTCCCCCATTCAGTGATACATTTGCCTTTTTAAAAAAAAAAAAATCTCAGTATCGATTAAATTTTATTATCTAAGAATAAAGTGCAGTAAATAGGAACTTGTTGAAATAATTTAAACCATCAGGCTTTACTTCTGAGATAATAACTGCATTTTATAGAATTTTGTACATCCCTCTTTTGCCTATGTTGTTGATTATTTCTATTATTACAGTAATCTCTCAGATTGGAAGATCTTGTAGTATACCATTTTATAGGTGCAAAAACTGAGGCTTAGAAAAATTACTTACTGTAACTACTTTTTTGACATAGCCAGTATTATAGATTTCTACAAAGCATATGCTTTTAAAATGTAGATCTGTGATTAAAATTTGATATCTACAAGAAGAATATCAATTTTATCTGCTTTTCTCTCCTAGGAGTATTTTATAAAGGTATATATTAAAGAATACTTATTCCTAATATTCTGGGAGACACGGGGGAATTTTTACCTGGAAAATATGCATTCTTTTTACATTTAAAGTTCATAGCAAGATTGTAAAATACATAAGAAAAACTTCATAGAGCAGCTTTGCAAAACTTACCAAATCTTAAAAGCTTTGAATGGCCAATTTTGATTCAATGGTTCTACATTTAGAAATTTGCCCTAAGGATTAGAAAATGGATCTAACTTATCTTTAAGGAAATAGAGATAAAAGGGAAAGGTTAGGCTGAAAGATATTTATGACCTAAAAAAAATAATAAGAAACGACCTAAATAAGTTTTTTTTATATCAAGACAATGGATGTTACACAACTGCTGAAAATCATGCAATATAACATTTAGTGACATGGAAAGGCATCCTCTATATAGTGTAAGTGGGAGAAAAAAGTAGACTGTTAAGAATTGGGGCCGGCCCAGTGGCGCAGGCGGTTAGAGCTCCGTGCTCCTAACTCCGAAGGCTGCCGGTTCGATTCCCACATGGGCCAGTGGGCTCTCAACCACAAGGTTGCCAGTTCAACTCCCGCAAGGGATGGTGGGCAGCGCCCCCTGCAACTGGCAACGGCAACTGGCAACGGCAACTGGACCTGGAGCTGAGCTGCGCCCTCCACAACTAAGATTAGAAGGACAACAACTTGACTTGGAAAAAAAAAAGAAAAAGTCCTGGAAGTACACACTGTTCCCCAATAAAGTCCTGTTCCCCTTCAAAAAAAAAAAAAAGAATATGTATGATATCCTCTTTTTATTGTGAATTATCTCTATTTTGAAAACAACAACAAAAAACTGGAGGACAGCCAGCTTTTTCTGTAAAGAGCCAGATAGCAAATATTTTAGGTTTTGTGGATCATGTACTTTCTGTTGTAACGACTCAGCTCTGTTGTCGTCATGCAAAAACAGTTCTCCACAATATGTAAATGAATGGGCAACCTGAATTTTGTCATGGGCTATAGTTTGTAAACAATGATTATCTCTGGAAGCTGTAATTCTAGGTTTAATTTTCTTGTTTTTGCTTCTGTTGGGGAGAGGGACATTCCCCTCCAATTCTTCTTGAGTTCTTAGGGCTGGACTAATAATAAAATTGACACAGATTAATAGGAGAAAAACCAATTTAATACATATGCATGGGGAATCATAGATGATGCTCTTTGAAATAATGAACCAGCCAGAGTTTTTATACTTTTTAGACAAAGAAACAATGAATTTGTGAAGAAATGGTTGCTCATTACTAAGGAATCTAGACAAAGTTTGGGTTTGGGTGGTAAATTAGTAAAGGAGTAACAAGCTCTTTGGCCCTGGATTCGTTAACTCTAGTAGCCCCAGGAACAAGGGCACTTTTCACAAGGGATGTTTATTTCCTGCACTTAAGGAGACCAGGGAAGGTCAACCCTTCTGGCACTAGCTGCTTGTCAAGTAACTGTAATTCAAACTAATCAACATACTATTGTGGGATATTTTGAGGCATCCTGCCCTGGTTTCCAACACTTCTCTATAAGATCATAGATAGTTCCAATAAGTAATACACAGTCTGATGAAATAATGATAAAGCATTTAATTATATTTCATTTTTATATTGTCAATGATATATTACTATTGTTAGTAGTTTAATCAGATTAGGATCAGGTCACAAAAATATTATAAAATATGTACTAGAAGAATAAGTTAAAATAAAAGGAATTCTTGATTACTTGGATACTGAACACATTCTTTTACAGCCTAGTTCTGTGTGATGTTTTAAAATCTGGACCAGCTTTCCTTATGATTCAAAATATTTCCTATGCAATATGTGCCCCCACATAAAAGATGATATTAATATTAGCTTCAGAAAAACCTCATTAGGAATGAGAAATACACATTGCATTTCAAAGAACTTTCCAAAAACTTCTAAATTTTGGAGAATCAGACACATTCATTGCTCCCTGTAAGAGAGAACAATGTGAGTTGATTGCGTAAATCCAATATTTGCCACAGTTTTGAGGTCTTCCAGCTTGTGAAGTCCAGTCAGTGGTGTGCTGGTAAATGTTTAACAACCAGCACTAGAGGGGAAGAAGGGCAAAGGGAAGGGGAAGAACATTGATTTGTAGCATTTGCCAATTTCTGTGGTGTAAATTTTCTCAACTGTGGGCAATTTCAAGCTACCATGGGACTTGTACAATTCCTTAATATTTAATAGTCACTTGTGTGAGCCAGTGTAAGCCAGCTCCAGAACACCACTGAGTCCAGTTAAAATGAATTGAGCACCCCCCATCCCACTTACTATAAAAACACCTAGCCTTACTCTTTTACCACCCCAACCCCTGCCCCTTCACCAAGTATTTCTGGGAGGCCCCAAGTGTTTACCTTCTCCTGATAGCGCTATCCCATTGCTTGCTTTTTCAGAGTTGCTCTTTTCTTACCACCCCTCCCCCACATGGCTGCAGACAATGATGTCTGCTGTTGCTATCTGCTGTTGGTGGGTCTCAGCACTGTTCCTTCTGTAAAAGGGCTGTTGTAGGTAACTGACTTTTTGTTATCCTTATTTGCATCCCATCAACAAGTCTTGCCAAGAGCACCTAGAAAATAGGTTCTAATCCATGGGAAACACTATTCTATTTATCTCCATCTACCAGACTCATCTCTTTCTTGGATGACTGTTATAGCCTCATAACTGGCCTCCTGCTCATTCCCACACAGCAACCAGAGCCATTAAAAAAAATTAAAATGTAATGTTTACATGTACCAACCACCAAAAAAGAGGAATTACCTGAACATAAGAGCAGACAAAAAACATCTTCCTATCAAGTTCTTCTCTTGTCGGCATTTAGTTACAACACATGTATCAAAATACCTCATAGTAAAAGAAAAATTTTAAATGGATATGTGTCCCTTGCTTTTAATAAAACTCAATTTGGTATGTAACCACCAATCTCGAGTGGCAGAGGTAGGGTTTGAGTCCATGCCTTTGTGACACATGCTTGACTGTCAAACAGGGCTTTGTGTTAAAGCTGTGGCCTGGGCAATCAGAATCATTGACCTGACCTAGTGCCAGCCAGTATAGATTCCAAGATGGCTTTGGTGGATTAACCAAAGTGGGGTTTGGGAAGTGGAATGAAGGGACAGTTGCACTTTTGGACAACCATGGATGTTGTTGGGGGAATCCGAATGCCTGTTTGGGGTGGTAGAGATAAGTGGCTTAATTTCAGTTAGACCACAGAGGGCTGACACCACCCAGTCCCTACAAGCTGGGGATGGCTCTGGAAGAGCTGAGAGGAAAGTGGTAATTCCCCATGCAGCCCTGAGAGTGCCAGACAAGCCCCCGGTGGGGTTTTCTGGTCACAGGTTGTGACCAGCTTCTGCCTGAGGCCGATTTGGTCTTTTATTATGCAACTCTGGAGATTTGATCAGCTTCATTCTGCTCCTCTCCAAGCTGCCACCTTGTCTAAAGTTTCCATTTGCACTTACTGTAGGGCTGGCTATGGACTCATGAGCATCATTTAAATATAATCTAACTTTTACAATAAGACTACGGGGTATTGAGCTGTGGTGTCTTTGTATTTCAATTTTTCTTGTTATGGAAGAAAGGGCTTATTGACAATATTTTCTCCTGACAATAATTCATTAGGTGCTGTCAACAGCAAAAATCTTAATGGACTTCGGCTATGTGAGCCATATGTGTTATTCCTTTCTTTCTTACCCTCAGGGACATTTGGAATGAAGGATTCTCAGGAAATGGACAACATATTGTCAAGTTTCAAAGCATATGGGGCCGAACAGGATTCTACTGAGGGCTCATGGTCTTATAATCAATATTTATAAGCAATTAAAGTTCACCAAGATCTATAAAACACACCATAGTTGTGAATCAAATTAGTGCCTTGACCTACCCAATTAGACAAAGAAAACATTAATTTCATAATTAGGCAGCCAATTTCCTTCTTAGAATGAATGCAAATAGTGATTATGCTTTAAAATCAAACGAACACTGTATTTTCAAACTAGAGATAAGAAGCCCATGCTAGAAGATACAAAATTCCAGATAGGAGAGAGTTTCTTCATGTTTGATTAGTGAACTGACAAGGGGAATTTTTTTTTTTTTTTTTTTTTTTTGGTATCTCAGTACAATTTTCCTTTTGATTCTAATCAATCTCTCTTCTTTTATATGGAATGACTGCCCATAGATTTTAAGTCATTGCTTTGTCGTTTGACGTTGAAGAGCAAAGAGTTTCAAGCTTTCCAGCGAGTCACTGCTGAATTAGTCAATAATTTCAAACCAAACCCAAATGCAGGTGTAAGTCACAGCCAGGCATCGGCCTGTTGAGGTCCTTCATTCTTGTCATTGAGATAAAGATGTTTCAGATTTAGGGGAGGAGTTTCTGTTGTGATGGAACAAGTAAAATTGTACAAGTACTAGACTCACTCCTGCCCCTAATTTCTTATTTGCTTGATCTCCTCTCTGTTGTCTGTATTCACTGGTTAAAGTTTTCAATTATAGAAACCATTCAAGAAGCACGAACTTACCAATAAATTTAAGAAATCTAGGTGAAAAAATGTAGAGTAAGAAAGTTACTATAATTTGTCAGTGTTTTAGTTGAAAGAATATTTTGGGGGTCTTCTCTAGATGGGAAAAGGACTCCCATCAAAATTCTTTTATACTTTAAGTAGTGATTGAAAGAGGCCTTGCTTTAATTTCTAGGAATGAGTGAATTAAAAAAAAAATGTTTTGCTATGAAAGACTAGTGGGGCAACAGTAGGAATGTTTTTGTGAATTTCCATGATACTGATTTTATGTCTGTATATTCAAAATAATCCTACATGGGCCATGAAATGAGATGGTCTGATTATTTTGATTATCTTCACTTAGGCCATTAATAGAGCTGTAGGATGTTTTACTAACAGCATGTGGCATAGTCTTGACATCTTGATTATTTAGTCTTGGGATTTAAGGATTGCTTTATGCTTTACTGTTTTTTTCCAGAGTATACCTGGTATTCTACAGACAACTTAAGACACATTTTTTTTTCAGGTATTTGTACAGGAAGTATGAAATATGCTATCAGCACCTTAGGTAAATCTCTATCAGAGAAGGGCTTAGAATATAACACATTTTATAGATGTGGCAACTTTATAAAAATAATTTGAAGATGATTCCACAAGTGAACTCTTAAATTTAAAATGTTGTCATTTGTTCTTTTAGACTTAATATATATGTTTCTTTAACCATTCAGGAAGGGTAAAGGCAGGTTCCTTGCATCTTTACCTTCCTTTCTATAGGGAATTAGTTTCAGGAAGTCAAACTTGAGTATTAAACTCTCACAACTTGCACTTTTTACACTAAGTCACCTGTTTATATCTATCATTCCTCAAGATGTCATTGAGATTAGTAAGTATAGCTTGTTTATATTTCTTGATTAGGGGTCAATTCTTATACTGAATAAAAATATATACTTCTTATATTGATCAGAGAGGGTAAACAACCCATTCTGTCATCACCTTCAGAACTATTGCATTTCTGTGAATTGAATTGTAGTTCTCTAGTTAGAATTTTCTGTTTGAAACAGAACAATGAAGTATTTTGTTGTTGTTCCTCTGAATTTTCCTGGTTGTTTATTAAACATTGAATAACAGAGTGAATTTATTCAATATTATACTTTAGTCATTGTTAGACACCATTATGCTGTACTTATGTTTTCAGTTTAAATAAAGCCTGTAGTCATTCATTAGGCATTAAATTGACTGTTTTGTATAAGTCAAACTGTAGTGCATTAATGTTCTGTTAATGTATTCCATTTCCCCCACTAATCCATCCTCCCTCCTTCCTTTCCTTCTTTACTCCCTCATTCATATTTGCTAAATATCTACAAAGTTTTATTCAAGGTTGAGTAGACATCTCCTTATCTTCAAGGAGTTCACAGTTGAGTGAAACAGCTGATGATCTCCCCCTTGAAAATCTAATCTATTTTTATGACTCATGAACTTTCCTTGGTAGAGACATGCTACCTATTATCCATTTGTATACAGTTTTCTTCCATTGTTTTCTATGTTGCAAGCCAATTTTTTTGACTTATTTGATGTTAATTACTTCAATCAACTCATTAAATGATACAATTACATTTGTTTTTTTTTTTCAATCCCCTAGCATCTTTTCAGTTCTTCAAGACCTTAGAAAAATAATTTAGGCTGTTGTGAATTCATTAACTAATTCTCTTTAGAACTTAGGATTCTTGTCAGACCTGTCAATGTGTGCAGAGCTTATTCAAAATGAGCATTTTCCCTAACCCACTTATAAAACAAAAACAACCAAGAACCTCCTATTCTTTTAATATTTTTATTTTACCTTGAAATTGTCCATTGTTAGCTTCTTTTAAATGAGAACATTATGGTTTTTCTTAGTCATCTTAGACTCTAATTGTTTTAGAATTTTCATATATCAATAGGCTTGCAGTATTTTAAGAGACATGTAATATTTGAAAAGTCATTTGTTTTGCTAAAAATTATTGAACTGACATCAATTTTCTGACGTTTTCTAATGATTACAAATCTTTTAAAAATCTCTTTCCCTATTTACCCCACCTCCCAGCCCCTGGCAACCACCAATCTGTTCTCTGTTTCTAGTTTAGTTTTTTTCTAGATTCCACATATAAATGAGATCGTGCAGTATTTGTCCTTTTCTGTCTGGCTTATTTTACTTAGCATGATGCCCTTAAGGTCGATCCATGTTATTACAAACAGTAGAATTTCTGTCTTGTTCATGGCTAAATAATATTCTATTGTATGTGCTTACCAATCTTCTTTATCGATTCATCCATTCAACTCAGGTCGCTTCCATACCTTGGCTATTGTCAATAAGGCTGCAATGAACATGGGAGCGCAGACATGTCTTTGAGATCCTATATTCATTTCCTTTGGATTTCTATACAGGTGTGGGAATATGCCAGTGGGAATTTGCTGGATCAGATAGTAGTTCTCTTTTTTATTTGTTGAGGAACCTCCACACTGTTTTCCATTGTGACTGTACCAATTTGCATTCTTACCAATAGTGCATGAGGGTTCCCTTTCCTCTGCTTAAAATGACATGAATATTTTTGAAGAACACTGGTTGGTTATTTTGTAGAATGTCCCACAGTTTGGATTAGCTTGATATTTCCTTGTGATTATATTTAGGTTTTTGCATTTTGGGGGATGAATACTATTGAAGGGAAATTTTGTTCTTAGGACACATATCTACTCATATCAAGATATCCCTTTGTAATTTGTATCACTTTGTAACTTATAGCTGATTTATAGGGAGATATTTGAGTTTATATAAATATGCTGTTCCTCATGAAAACTTCATCCCCTAGTCTTAGCATCCATTGATAATTCTTGCCTGAATTAATTATTGATTAATTATTAATCAATTGTTTAAAAGGTGAATGTCTATATCCTTTATTCATTCTACATTATAATGTGAAGAAGAGCTTTCCTTTCTCCCTCATTCATTCGTTTACTTACATTAGTATGTATTCTTGGAATTCTTATTTTAATTATTTGGGTTATATGTTGTTACTTTTATTATTTAAATTCACAAATGGTACCAGATTTGGTTCGTGGGAACTCCTTTGGGACTTTGTTTTTATATTCTCATTTTCTTTTGCTCAATGATACATAGATCCATAAGAGTTTTATTTGCGTATATTCATTTACTATCTGAATCACAAAGGCATCATCTTAATGAAATCATCAAATAGTAGCATTAGGTAAAAGGCTCTTTCTAAAAGTTAAAAATATAGGCCGGCCTGGTGGCTCAGTCTGTTGGAGCTCCATGCTCCTAACTCTGAAGGCTGCCAGTTCGACTCCCACATGGGCCAGTGGCTCTCAACCACAAGGTTGCCAGTTCAATTCCTCGAGTCCTGCAAGGGATGTAGGCTGCGCCCCCTGCAACTAGAAAAATGGCAACTGCACCTGGGGCTGAGATGCGCCCTCCACAACTAAGACTGAAAGGACAACAACTTGAAGCTGAACGGCACCCTCCACAGCTAGGATTGAGAGGACAACAACTTGACTTCGAAAAAAGTCCTGGAAGTACACACTGTTCCCCAATAAAATCCTGTTCCCCTTCCCCAATTTAAAAAAAAAATCTTTAAAAAAAAAAGTTAAAAATCTGACTCATACATAGCCATCGTGAGTGTGTGTTAAGTAATTATTTTACTCTTTAATGGAAGGACCAATAGGATGACAAATCTGACTAAACGGGGAATTTGAGAGTCCTAGTACTTATAGTCAATGAAACAGATTGCTGAAACAAGGTTGTACAGTTAGATATCAAACTGGTTAATGTGCTACATAACAATAAAACTGTAATCATTTGTGTACTTTTTTTCTTTATTCCTATTTGTTTCAGGTTGTATTATCTTTTGTATAAACAGAAATCTGCAAATTAACGTGTAATTTCACAGAAAGCAGGCACTTACCAATATAAAATAATGCTAAATCAAACAAAGGTACATTCTCCTAGAAATTTAAATAATCCTTGAGTGGCTGTTACACAATGTTTTATATTTCATTTCAAGAAGAGGCACTATCCTTTGCCTTATTTCCAAATTTGGGGAAATTTTCCTTATTACTTCAAAGTTATTAGGTTTGTGCAAAAGTAATTGAAGTTTTTGTAATTATTTTTAAACTTTTAAACCACAATTACTTTTGCACCAACCTAATGTATTTCTCAAAATGCCAAGTCATACCTTTTGCATTCTATTCTTCTATTTTAATAGAAAATCTAAAATTTTCATTGGTGTGTTTTGTGGATCTTCTTAGATCCCTCTTACTGCATTTTAAGCCTATTTGACCTGTGAAGTTAGAATTTGTCTGCTATAATAATAATTCAACCTGAATGTGAAGACTCAGTAGACTCTTGGCCTCCATTCTTTGAAATAACTAATTTTTTATGTTTTCTGTTATTTTCTGTCTCTTACCTTTGAGTGTTTTGTTCTTTTTCTGGAAACTTTTGATTTTTTTCACAGTTCTTAAAACTGCAGAATCCTAAACATGATATTGTATTCTTCTGAGTCTAACAAATACCAAGAACACGTAGCATCTATGATATTTCAACATGCCCATACCTGCAAATGTACGAGATAGCACTGTAGACTTACTATTTTTTTAACCAGTTAAATTAAAACATGATATATCATAAATGACCAGATTTTCTATTTATTGTTATAAATACGTTTATGTTGCTTACTCATTAAGCCATTCATTCATTAAAAACTTTATTGTAGTAAAAAACACATAACAAACAACTTATTATCTTAATCACTTCAAAGTGTACAGTTCAGTAGTGTTTAACGTATTCCTATTCTTGTGCAACCATCTCCAGACTTTTTTGTCTTGAAAAATTGAAACTCTATACTCATTAAATAATGATTTCCCATTTCTCCCTTCCCCCAACTTCTGACCAACCACCATTCTCCTTTCTGTTCCTATGAATTGGACTACACTAGATACTTCGTATAAGTGGAATCATACGATATTTGCCTTTTTGGGACTGGCTTATTTCACTGAGCATAATGTCCTCAAGGTTCATCCATGTCATAACATATGTCAGAATTTCCTTTAAGGCTGAATAATATTCTATTGTATGTATAGACCACATCATGTTTATCCATTCATCTGTCACTGAGCACTTGGATTACTTCCACCTCTTGGCTATTGTGGATAATGCTGCTATGAACATGGTTATGCAAATACATCTTCAAGATTCTGCTTTAAATTATTTTTTTTACGATTTTATATTAGTTTCAGGTGAACATCCCAATGGTCAGACATTTATATAGCTTATGAAGTGATCTCCCCAACAAATGCAGTACTCACCTAACACTATATGTAATTATTACAATATTATTGACTATATTCCCTATGTTGTGCGTTATATCCCCGAGACTATTTTTAAACTACTTCTTACTCTCATCACCATTTCACCCAGTCCCCAAATCCCCCTCCTATCTGGCAAACGTCAGTTTGTTCTGTGTATCTATGGATTTGTTTCTCTTTGGCTTGTTCATTTATTTTGTTCTTTAGATTCTATAAATAAGTGAGATTGTGTGGTATTTGCCTTTCTCTGTCTGACTTATTTCACTTAGCATAATACCCTCCAGATCCATCCATGTTGTCATAAATGGTAAGATTTCATTCTTTTTTTTATAGTCGAATACTATTCCATTGTATATATGTACTTCATTTTCTTTATCTAATCATCTATTAGTGGGCATTTAGTTTGCTCCGATATCATGGTTATTTTAAATAATGCTGCAATGAACATAGGGGTGTATCTCTTCAAATTAATGTTTTATATTTCATTGGATAAATACCCAGAAGTGGAATATCTAGGTCATAAGGTAGTTCTATTTTTAATTTTTTGAGGAACTTCCAAACTGTTCTCCATAGTGGCTGCACCAATTTACAACAGTACACAAGGGTTCCTTTTCTCCACAACCTCATCAACACTTGTCATTTGTTGATTTACTGATGATTGCCATTCTGACAAATGTGAAGTGATATCTCATTGTGGTTTCAACTTGCATTTCTCTCATCTTTTCATATGTCTACTGGCCATCTGTCCTCTTTGGAGAAGACCTATTAAGGTCTTTTGCCCATTTTTAAATTGAATTGTTTTTTTTTTTTTTTCGTTTGTTTTGTGTTTTTTTTGGTGTTAAGTTGTATGAGTTTTTACAAATTTTGGATATTAACTCCATATCAGATATACCACTGGTGAGTATTTTCTCCCATTCCTTAAGTTGTCTTTTCATTCTGTTTATGATTTTCTTTGCTGTGTAAAAAACATTTCAGTTTTTATGTAGTCCTATTTTTTTATCATTTGTTTTGTTTCCCTTGCCTGAGGAGATATATCAGGAAAAAAAATTACTAAGAACAATGCCAGAACGTTTACTGTCTACTGTATTTTCTTCTAGAAGTTTTATGGTTTGGGGTGTTAAAATTTAAGTCTTCAATCCATTTTAAGTTTATTCTTTATATGGTATAAGAAGGTGGTCTAGTTTCATTTGTTTTGTTTTAAACAAAATTTTGTCTGTCCAGTTTTCCCAGCACCATTTATTGAATAGACTGTCTTAACCCCATTGTATATTCTTACCTCATTTGTCATAGATTAAATGACCATATAGGTATGGATTTATTTCTGGGTTCTTTATCCTATTCCATTAATCTATATATCTGTTTTATGCCAGTGCCATGTTGTTTTGATTAGTACGGCCTTGTAGTATAGTTTGATATCAGGTAGCATGATACCTCCAACTTTGTTCTTCTTTCTCAAGATTGCTATAGCTATTCAGTGTCTTCTGTGGTTCCATATAAATTTTAGGATTACTTGTACTGGTTCTGTGAAGAATTCCATTGGTATTTTGATAGGGACTGCACTGACTCAATAGATTGCTTTGGGTAATATGGACATTTTAATGCTGTTAATTCTTCCTTTCTAGGAGCATGGTATGTTGTCATTTGTATTGTCTTCAACTTCTTTCTTCAATGTCTTATAATTTTTCTGAGTACAGGTCTTTTACCTTCTCGGTTAAATTTATTCTTGGGTAATTTTTTTCTGGAATTGTTTTCTTAATTTCTCTTTCTGATAGTTGGTTTTTTTATGTGTAAAATGCAACCCATATCTGAATATTAGTTTTGTATCCTACTTTACTGAACTCATTTATCAGTTCTAATAATTTTTTGGTGGAATCCTTAGGGTTCTCTCTACATAGTATCATGTCATCAACAAATAATGACAGTTTTACTTCTTCCTTTCTAATTTGGTTGCCCTTTCTTTTTCTTTTCTGATTTTTGTGGCTAGAACTTTCAATACTATGTTGAATAAAGTGGTGAAAGTGGACATCTTGTCTTGTTCCTGATCTTAAGGAAAACACTTTTAGCTTTTCATTGTTGAGAATGATGTTATCTATGTGTTTGTGTTGTAGTATGTTGTTATGTTGTAGTATGTTCCCTCTATTTCCACTTTGCTAGGAGTTTTCATCAAAAATGGATGCTGGATTTTGTCACATGCTTTTTCTGCATCGATGATCATATGACTTTTAGTTTTCATTTAATATGGTGTACCACATTAATTGATTTGCAGATATTGAACCATCTTGCATCCCAGGAATAAATCACACTTGATCAAGGTGTATGATCTTTTTAATGCATTGCTGAATTTGGTTTGCTAATATTTTATTGAGGATCTTTACATCTATATTCACTAGGGATGTTGACCTATACTTATCTTTTTTGTTTCTCTGTCTCATTTTGGCATCAGAGTAGTGCTGGCCTTGTAAAATGAGTGTGGGAGCCTTCCTTCCTCTTGAATTTTAAAAAATAGTTCGAGAAGAATAGGTGTTAATTCTTCTTTGCATGGTAAAATTCACATGTGAGACCATCTGGACCAGATCTCTTGTTTTTGGTTGTTTTATGATTACTGATTCTATTTCATTAGTAGTAATAAGCCTGTTCATATTTTCTGTTTCTTCTTGATTCAGTCTTGGATGATTGTATGTTTCTAGGAATTTATTTATTTATTCCAGGTTGTCCAATTTGTTGGCATAAAATAGTTCATAGTATTTTCTTAAAATCGTTTTTATTTCTCTGGTGTTAGTTGTCACGTCTCCTCTTTCATTTCTGATTTTATTTATTTGAGTCCTCTTTCTTTTTTTCTTGATGAGTTTGGTTAAAGGCTGATCAATTTTGTTTATCATTTTAAAGAACCAGCTCTTGGTTTTATTGATCATTTGTATTGTGTTTTTAGATTCCATTTTGTTTATTTCTGCTGTGATCTTTATTATTTCCTTCCTTGTATCCAATTTGAGCTTTGTTTGCTGTTCTTTTTCCAGTTGCTTTAAGTGTAAGATTAGATTGTTTATTTGAGATTTTTTCTTGTCTCTTGAGATAGGCCTGTAGTGCTATGAATTTCCCTTTTAGGATTGTTTTCACTAGGTCCCATAGATTTTGGGTCATTGTGTTTTCATTTTCATTTGTCTCAAGGTGTCTTTTGATTTCTTCCTTGATCTTATTGTTAACTCATTCATTGTTTGGTGGCATCTTATTTAGCCTCCATATGTTTGTGTGTTTTTCCATTTTTTCCTTGTAATTGATTTCTAGTTTCATGTCATTGTAGTCAAAGAAGAAGCTTGATATGATTTCAATCTTCTTAAATTTATTGAGACTTTTTTTGTGGCTTAACATGTGATCTATCTTGGAAAATGTTCCATGTGCACTTGAAAAGAATTTACATTCTGCTGTTTTGGGGTGAAATGTTGTAAAAATTATCAATTAAATCCATATGATCTGATGTCATTTAAAGTTGCTGTTTCCTGGTTGATTTTCTGTTGGGAAGATCTGTCCAGTGGTGTTAATGGGGTGTTAAAGTTCTCTACTATGATGGTGTTACTGTTAATCTCTCCCTTTACAAGCATGTCAGTCAATATTTGCTTTATACTGAATGTGCCAAAAAATGTATACAAGTGGACACTTTGGTCAGTGTTGCTGAAGCAGTAGTTTGACATAATCAGAAGTGTCTGGACGCTGATGCTAACCACTTTGAGCATCTCTTGTAATTTCAGAAACCAAACGTGACTTGTATTTTATCTTTTGTTATTGGTATATATTGAGTGTTACAATTTTAATACAGTTTTCCTTTCTTAAAATGAGTATACCTTTTTTGGGCACCCTCTGTATATTTAGGTTCTCCTATGTTGGGTGCATAAATATTTACAAGGGGTACATCCTCCTGTTGGATCCATCCCTTTGTCATATATAATGTCTTTCTTTGTCTCTTACTATAGTTTTTTAAGTCTGTTTTGTCTGATATGAGTATTGTTACCCTAGCTTTATTTTTTTCACTACCACTTGCATGAAATATCTTTTTCCATCGCTTTACTTTTAGTCTGTGTGTGCCTTTCGATCTGAAGTGGATCTCTTGTAGACAGCATATGTGTGGATCTTGTTCACTTAACATCCACAGTGATTACTCTAAGTGTGATGCTGGATTCTAGCTATTGTAAGGAGTGTAGAGATGAACGTGACCTTCAGGTCTCTCAAAAATCATGTGGTCCAGTGTGGAGGCTCAGACAAGATCACACTATCACAGAAATTTGTGAAAACACCATAAATGAATTGCAAAACATGAGGAAGCCTACAGAACAATGTTTCCCAGACTCTGGATTGGCCAGTGTGGTAAAATGCCACCACTAAAAAAAATGTGGAAGTTTACGTACAAGAAAGGTACAACCACCACCATCCACTTTGACTATCATTTTATAGAAAAGGGACATTTTAATACCAAAAATCTATGAAGGAGAATATCAAAGTAAGCAAAAGTTCTTAAAAATGAAATGGATTTTGTTTTACTGAGGAAAAAAAAAGACAGTAATAAAAGCTTAATGAGTGGTGCTAACTAGAGTTTTGAGAAAGACAAACAGTTTTTTGTTCGTTTGTTTTTTGTTTTTTAATTTTGAGGGGAAGTAAGACTCACCTGAATTCTTAAGCAGCTATGCTTGTTGTGGGTATTATAATATAAACAGGCTTTGGGAAATTCACATGTGGGTAACCCGCAGACAGGAAAAAGATCAATTTTCTTTTATAATAGTACATCATGGGCATTCAGTGAGCTACAGATACATGATTGGGGTAAATATAGTAAATATTAAATTCAGTAATTTAATAGTGTCTCAAAGGCTTGAACTTAACTTCAAAAGCATTTAAGAAAATTGCTTCAGAGATTTGTTTATTTAAGATCTAAGTTTCTTATTTAAGGAAAGTTGGTTGTATAAGAAGAAAAATGTATAAATATGTGTGCATATTTATATATACATAAGCATACATACTTAGTTCTTCTAAAACTTTTTAAAATAATGTTTATAATTGATTGTAGAAATTCTGAGTTATGGATACTGCTCTTGACTTAATCTCTCCAAATCTCCCTAGTTTTAACTAAAAAGGGAAATATAATACCAGTTTAATATGAGAAGAAAAGATTAAAGGCACAATATCACTAGTTGTATGAATATTGCAAACAACATTTTGGACTATTGATAAATGTTTCCAGTGAGTATATTTAAAATCAGGCTTTTTGACTCAATACAACAGTGAAGCTCATTCTTTTGGGCAATTCAATGAACTTATTTAATTAAAAAAGAAGCAGTTGCATGATAGTCAAGCAACTTTGTTGAAAAACAGAACCAAAAAAGTGGCTTCTTTGTGCCTTGTTTCCATTAATACCACGTTTGAAAACAATTAATTTATACATAGTTAAAACAAACTTGCAGACACTGGATATGTATCCATTTTCATTGTATTCTTAAACTACGTTCTGCCAAGTATCTTAATGTAAGCTGTGTAGTGAACCACATTACGTATCAAACTTTCCCAGTTGAAAAGTTAGGTTAACTATTAATGGCTCCTTCGTTCTGCAACATCCTGCTAGAACTTCTAGCAAGTTCACTAATGATGAAAGTTGTCTTGTGGCTTTCTGACTGCTGTGTCCTGGAGATGCATTGCAAAGAGTGAGGTGCATATTAAACAATCGAGTGGAAATCTTGCACAAAGAATGTCTGTCAATCAAAGTAGCCCTCCTGCTCTTTTTATTATCAGAAAAATGCAGATAAAGATGAATGCAGTTGACAAAATAAACAGGAAGGCAAAACTGGAAAAACTTGATCTCCTTACTATGTCCTTGTCACAGATCACCGAAATATAGTTGTATCATGATGTTATTAGAATCAGAAATGTATCTTATTGGATTTGTAGACAGAAATAAATATTGCTTAATATTCTCAAAGTGGGTGGCCAGTTGCTCAGATGGTTAGAGCATGGTGCTAATCATACCAAGGTTGCCGGTTCAATCCCCGCGTGGGCCAGTGTGAGCTGTGCCCTCCTGAAAAAAAAAAAAAAAGTAAATAAATAAGTATTTAAAGAAACAGTATTCTCAAAGCATTTTGACTTTGCATCACTTGTCTAGTCCAGCCTATGGGATTGAGTAAGAGACTTGTTTACTGATCTTATACACTCAGTCTTTAGTATACCTATACTATAGTTTCCAGCCATTGTTACCAAGATCTGACTACTAGCTATATCTTCTGGCAGAGGAAAAGGAACTTTGAAAGGGTAGTGCTTCCATGCTGTTATCTTACCTGAAAACGTGATAAATCACGGATACTCTACTCTGCCTCAGTTTTTCATCCCCATTGGGATCATTTCCCACCCTTTCCCCCCCACACACAGGGTGTGAGCTAATAGCACCATGGACATTATGCTCACTAAATTAGTACCTTCCCTAATGATATGCCTAGTCTAGAAAAATAACTCATGTGGGTTGCAAGGCGTGAATAGAATGCAGGGAAACTTGAGGTACACATACACCGGGAGAGTCTTTCCTCAAAGCTGCGGTAGAAAGACCAACAGCACCAGAAATAGATTTGAATAGATTAAATCCATTACTCAGGTATTTTCTGAACTTTGCTTATTTATCCACCATAGAGAAACAATAGTTGAGAAGAAACACTGTTGGATAATGGGGAGTGAAGCAAGAAAAAATGGTAGGAGATGTCTCAGTGGTGTTCTTTATGGCAAATGCAATTCATGCTCATGTTTCTTATTTTTTTTTTTCTATCCTGAGTTAGAACAGAATGGCTTTTCAGAGCGACTGTTTTTTCAAAAAGAGTCCTTGGAATGTGACTTTTTCAGATTTAGAAGCAAACCACTGGGCATTAATGTTTATACTCTCTGTCCTCAGTTGTAAGGGGGCAGAGGAAAGTGCAATGATAATCTCAATGTAAGAAAAACACACCTAGTTTTGTAAATCTGGAGAACAGTTTGTGCTTTAGGGACAGAGAATCTTCCAATCCCAAATATAATCTTGGTTTACATGGGTGGCTTATTGGGACCAGTCATCAAATATTTTATTTACAAGAATTTAATTTTTTATGCTGCAACTTTATTTGCAAATCCATAGAATTGATTCTATCTGAAATATTAGCATTTGATTTCTAAAGCTCAATGCATAGAGGAGAGAAGAAGTCTTAACAATTTTACTTTGGTATATTTTATATTCAAGTAAATTATTATAAGAGATGTGAACTAAATTGGTAGTACAAATGGATGGTGGGGATCAGTTTAAACTGTTTTCATTGATAACTTTAGGACTCACCCAGGGGTACTTTAGGGCAAACCAATCAAACCAGAGTTCATTCAAGTGTCAGCATAATAATGTAAGAAGAGCATCTACTTTGTGTGAGGGTGAGAGGGAGGGACAATGCATTATCTACCAATAAGAAATGCCAAGATGGTCAGTAGTGTCTCTATTGCTATTTTTGAAAACTATGTGGGTCAGCATTTACAAGCCTGGCAAACAACTATTTCTTCACAGACTAGAGCCAGCTCTTTAATGATCAGAAAGTACTATGCTAGTTGATCATGATTATTACTAAAGTGAAGTCTCTGCCACCATTTGATTTTCCTGTTATTTCATGTTAGAAAATGGATCACTCCATATTATTATCCTTATTTAACAGTTGTATTACATTACATATATATGTATGTATGTACATATGCATATGTGTATATATATACATATATATGGAATACATATACAAATTATATTGTAATCTATAAACTACTCTGTAACTTACTCACTTTAACAAAATATCAAGAGCATCTTTTCATGTCAGTGTACATTACCTGGTTCTTTGTGGTGGTTGCAGAGTATTCCATATTCTGGGTCTAATTATTTATATAGACAATCCTGTAATTGAGGTTGTTCCCCACCTTCATTTTTTCCCTATTCTTAAAATTACTCATTTAATTTATTTTTTTAAGTTCTCAAGTATCTCTCTAGAGAGCAAACTTTAGAGTGATGGTGGGCCTAGATACAGATGACTTGACATTAATTAAATACTGAGGTAAACCTGGCATGATCTCATTACTGAGGTTTTGGAGACGTTGGTTGACCTGACAGAGGCAAAAAAGAGGCTTGATAGTTCTAGCAGCACTGATGATCTCCAACTTTTTTAAGTTTTAAAATATTTTAAAATAAATTATATATTCATTGAAACCTTTTATGCATTGGCCATAGTGCTAGGTTTTTATTTAATATTAAACTTTTTTGAGTGAGGTATAAAATTAAAATAACAGAAGCTAACTTGTATTCTAAATTTTCAAATTTTAGTAGTGATATATATTATACATCACATGTACATATACGGTATGTGCAGTTGTTAGTATGTATAGTTGTATATATCATATATGTACAAAGTAAAGAATCATAATAAAATGAACACTTATGTACTCATTACTCAAATTAAGAAATAAAACTTGATGGATAAGAAGAATTAATATAGTTAAAATGTCCATACTGCCTAAGGCAATATACATATTCAACACAATTCCTATCAAATTACCAAGGACGTTTTTCACAGAAATAGAATATATAATCCTAAAGTTTATATGGAACCGTAAAAGACCTCGGATAGCCTCGGCAATCTTGAGAAATAAGAACAAAGTGGGAAGTATAACAATACCTGACATCAAATTATACTACAAGCCTACAGTAATCAAAACAGCATGGTACTGGCATAAAAACAGACACATAGATCAATGGAACAGAATAGAGAGCCCAGAAATAAATCCATGCCTATATGGATAGCCATTTAATCTAAGACAATGCAAGCAAGAATGTACAGTGGGGTAAAGACAGTCTATTCAATAAATGGTGCTGGGAGACCTGGACAGACACATGCAAAAAAATCAAGCTGGACCACCTCCTTACACTATATACAAGAATAAATTCAAAATGAATTAAAGACCTAAATGTAAGATCTGAAACCATAAAATTCCTAGAAGAAAATACAGGAAGAAACTTTATAGACTGTACCCAAAGTAAGATTTTTACTGATATATCCCCTCGAGCAAGGGAAGTAAGAGAAAAAATAAACATGTGGGATTACATCAAACTAAAAAGTTTTTTCACAGCAAAGGAAACCATCAATAAAACAAAAAGGGATCCTACTGACTGGGAAAAGATATTTGCCAATGATGTATCCAATAAAGGGCTAATATCCCAAATTTATTAAAACACTTACTCAACTCAACTCCAAATAAACAAATAACACAATTAAAAAATGGGCAGAGGACACGAAGAGACATTTTTCTAAAAAGGACATACAGATGACAAACATATGACATATGAAAAAATGCTCAACCTCACTAACCGTCAGAGAAATGCAAATAAAAACCACAAAGAGATACCACCTCACCACAGTCAAAATGGCTATCATTAATAAATCAACAAACAACAAATGCTGGCGAGGATGTGGAGAAAAGGGAACCCTTGTGCACTGTTGGTGGGATTGCAGATTGGTGTAGCCACTGTGGAAAAGAGTATGGAGGTATCTCAGAAATCTGAAAATGGAACTACCTTCTGAATCAGCAATTCCACTCCTAGATATCTATCTGGAGAAATCCAAAACTCTAATTCAAAAAAATTTATGCACCCCTATGTTTATTGCAGCACTATACATAATAGCCAAGACATAGAAACAATCAAAATGCCCGTTGGTAGATGACTGGATTAAGAAACGGTGGTACATTTATACAATGGAGTATTACGCAGCCATAAAGAAGAAAGAAATCTTACCATTTGCAACAACATGGATGGACCTAAAGAACATTATGTTAAGTGAAATAAGTCAGACAGAGAAAGACAAATACCATATGATCTCACTTATATGTGGAATCTAAAGAAAAGAATAAATGAATGAACTAATCAGAAACAGTTTCAGAGACGTAGAGGAAAAACTGAGGGTTGCTAGATGGGAGGGCAGGTGGGGATAAGTGGGAAGGTGAGGGGATTAGAAAACAGTCGGTAACCACAAGATGGCCACGGGGATACGAAAGTCAATTTGGGGAATGTAATCAACAATGTTGTAAAGGTTTTGTAGGGTATCCGATGGACACTTGTCTTGTTAGGGAGACCACCTCAGGGATGATGTAGATGCCTGATAACTGCACTGTACAACTGAAGCTAAAGCTGAACAATAATGAATGTCAACTACAATTATATATATATATACATATATATACACACACATGTGTGTGTATATATATGTATATATACTTACAAGAAGTAGAGTACAGCATTAGGGATAGAGACCGTGGAAATGCAATGGCTGTGTGTGATATCAGAGGGATAGTGGATGGGGGAGGAGGGTTTTCACTGTGTGAAGGATGTAAATGATAATTGTCTAACTATTACATTATGTTGTGCATCTGAAACTAATAAAAAATAAAAAAGAAATAAAACTTGATAAGCACCCTGGAAGACCTGCAGTGCTCTGCCTCCATTGCATCTCCTCCCTCCCCACCCCAACCCTTGGTTACCACCATGTTAATTCTGTCTGAATAATTCCCATGGTTTTCTTCATAGTTTTACCACCTAGTTTTGCTACAGGAGCACCCAGTTATTGCTCCTAAATGCTTTACTTTTCCTTATTTTTGAATCACATATAAATGTGGTTCCATACAGTAGATGTGCTTCTGGGGCTTCCTTTTCCTGAACATTCTGTTTACGAGATTCATCCATATTGATATTTATAGTAGAGTGTTTGTTCACTTTTACTAATATACTGTATTTCATAAATATACCACATTTTATTTACCCCTTTTACTGGCAATGAATATTTGTGTTGCTCCCAGATTTTTGCCATCACAGCCTAACATAATATTGCTACAATCAACATTTTTTTACTGGTTTCCTGGCACAAACATGAGATTTCCTGTAGACAGTAGTATTCAAACATTTTTGCCCAAGATATGTAGTAAAAAATATATTTTTTCTTCACAATCCAGTTAACATACACATATATAATGTGTGAAAAAAACAATTTCAAAAAATAATACTTACCTGTACTAACTGCAGTGCATTTTGATTTTTCTGTTCAATTCCATTTTGGTTTTAAATAAGTGGGTTACAACCCACAGATTGAGATATACTGCCTTAAAGTATATACCTAGGAGTGGAAGTATTGTGTCACTGTATGTGCCCATGTCCTATTTTATTAGGCAATGTCAAACTCTTTTTTAATGGCCTTTTTTGCTTTTTTCTTCATTCTTTCATTCCTTTGACTATTTTTCAGTTGGTCTGTTCATCTTTTTCTTATTGATTCAGACTTTACATATTCTGGATGCCAATCCATCATCAGTTAACTACATTACAAATATCTTGTTCAATTTGTAGCTTATTTTTTCACTCTTTTAATGGTGTCATTTAATGAACAAACATTCTCAATTTTTTAATCTTCCTTAAGGTTATTGATTTTTAGAAATCCTTAAGAAATCCCTTTTTACTCTAAAGTCATGAAGACATTCTCTTATATAATCTTTTCAAAAATGTATATTTTGCCTTATAAATCTTTAATCAAACTATAATTGAATTCTTTAAAACATTTTTTTCAATTACCCTTGACATTCAATATTATTTTATATTAGTTTCAATTGTATAGCATAGTGGTTAGACATATATATGAAACTGAATTCTTATAAGGTGGGAAGTAGGAGCCAAGTTTCATTTTTTCCGTAGGGATATACTAAATTATTTCAGAACTATTTCCTGCAGTCCCTTTTCTTCACTTCACTTTCAGTGCCAACTTTATTATATTATCTATGTGGCTCTGTTCTGGACTCTCTGTTCCAGTCCATTGGTCTATTTGTCTATCTTGTTCCCAATACCACACTATCTTAATTATAGCTTTATAATAAGGCTTGATATCTGGTAGGGCAAGTTTCTTTAACTTGCTTTTCTTCTTCAGTTTGTATCTTGACCTTGGTCCTAAGCTCTATATACATTTTTTGAATAAGTTTGATAATTTCCCCAAAATAACTGTGGAGATTTTGATCAGAATTGCATTAAATCCCTAGATCAATTTGGGAAGAAGTAACTTCTTTAGGACAGAGAGTTTTCCTACCCAGGAAAATGGTTTAACTTCCCATTTTATTTAGGTCTTCTTTACTGTCTCTTAGTAGGCTTTATAATTTTCTCTACAGAGATTTTTCTACTCGTTGAACTTATTTATAGGTACGCTGTATATTTTGTTGTTATTGTACATTTGTTGTGTAAAAATGTGATGTATTTGTTGATATATCTGTAAGAAAAGAAGCAAAAATAATGAAATTAAAACAACCTTGATTTAACATTAACTTTCCTTAAAAAGTCTTAAAATACTTTATAGAATCGCGGGTTTGATACTAAGCCTTTTGTCATTATACTTTGAATAGCTGAGGAAAATATGTAGACTGAAAACAGGGTATCTCTTTTTAATCTAATATTCTATCTGTAAATCATTTGAGTTTTATGCTTACTTTAGAGGGTATCTTTACAACTGTTTATCACTAAGTACTATGCTTACTTGTTTAAATTTTGTGGTAGTGAGGTCATCTTTGAGCTACACTATCAAAATTTGCCTTCAGCACTTCTTACCCTTGTCCTGCTTTATTTTTCTCCCTTAGCACTTACCGTTATTGGGTGTACTATATGTTCCCCCTTTTTAATTTTGGATGCTATTTCTGAAGAAAGAAAGCCATTCAACTGTCTGTGAAATTGAATGAATATATGTTAGCTATTTTATTTGCATTTTATTCCAATTATTTTTATGAGCTATATATTCTAGATGTTTATTTTGTAAGGCCATGGAAAATTTCTCACAGTTGCTTTAAAAAGATCACTATAACTGTTTTTATTTTCTCCATCAACCTGATGATAAGCCTATTCTTTTTTTCTAAAGAAACTATGTTCAAGACACATTTTGGAAGTTTCTTGCAGCTTTGATATTTTTTCCTCAGAAATGATATTATAACAATAGTGTTTGATACAATTGTCTATAGTAACTTCACAATGTTTAAATTATACATCTAACCTACAGTATTAATGTGAACATTTATCATATTTTCCTCCCTAGGAAGATTTCCAGTTCTGAAAAACCAATGTACAATTAGATCAAATATTACTCTATACTCTGAATTTAACATATGCTTGATTTGATTAAAACTCCCCCCATCCTGTTACAAAAATTTTAATGGGACTGAAATGACTTCATTTTAATACTTAATTTGAAAATAATTCTAGTTCGGTCTAAAATTATTTTAGATGTTGCAGAAAAAGGTATATTTTCCCTAATAATGAATTAACTAAGTAGTTGGATATATGTGAGTAAATTAATTCTAGGCCTCAGATTTTTCATCTGTGAAAAAACAGTTGGAATGCTGGTTTATTTTCCTTTTCAATCTTCTCCAGTTTTGCTTACCAAGATATCTTTCAAAATAAAGTTGGCACTAGGATTCTTCTTAGAGAGGAACAATATTTGTTTTGAAAATAATTCTTTATGTCTGCCTCATAATGAGAAGCAGTGTACACATAGGGAAGTGCCTTGTATAGGGATGGGGACGAGCAGCAAAAAAACAAAAGCATCTGGGTCTAACAACATGGTTGGAGGTTAGAGCCTGAATTGATAAAAATAGCTAAAAAGATTTTTATGAGGGTTTTTAATATTCAACTTAAAATCCTTGGTGTTTCTTCAATATAAATATCCTGCATTTCCCAAATGGTCAGAATGTTAAAGTGTAATTTTCAAAAGTTAATGATATGGCTCTCATGGGATTATAAAGTGAAAGATTTTATTCAACTCATTCATTAATGTTGGAAACTATGATATGAACTAGTTCCAATGAGAAGAAACAATATGATATCAGGAATGCTTAAATAACTTTGCTAATAGATGCAAAACTGGCTCATTTCTTATAGAGCAGTAAGATTTTGTATATATATTTTTTATATATACATATTATGGAGAGAGAAAGAATATGGACAATGATATATATTGTAGATTTTTGTGAATTCTTTTTCTATTAAAAAGGAACTTGATAAAGAAAAGAATTCATATTTAAAACGTATTTAGTACTATATTGCATATCTAATTACCTTTTGGGCTTGTAACATATAACAAAGCAATTATAAGCAGTGCTTCACTCTTTTATGGCTCTGTTACACGTGTCTAGGACTTATAAACTTACATTTACTGTACTGCAGGGTCAGGCGTACAGGAAGGAAAAGGTGGAACTACTAAAACACAACAGTTTCTTTAGGAAGTGAGATCAGGTTATCATGATCCATTGTTGATATCACAGAGAAGCAAATTCTCTTCTTGTCCAAACCACAAGCAGATATCATCACTCAGTAGGATCTTTGCTAGCAAGTTCTTTGTGGGTAGTATTTGTTGGAGGTTGAAATGATTTCTAGTTTAGTATCTATAAATCGATCCTTCTTTGATAGACTTATATTTTTTAACCTTTCTTAAAGAGAGTTGGAATTCTAGGACAAGCTCAGTCTCACAAAGTTCATAGGTTTTAGAGCAAAGTCTGTGAAATACCTGAATTTCTTAATCTGCAAAATTTGGGACTAACCTTATATCACCATGAAGAGGGTTATGCATTTCTCCATGAGGTTGGAGCCACTGGATGGCAGGGACAATGTACTTGTTTCTTAGGCACTATATTACTTGGCACATGTAATACTGGTAGCAGTTATTTCCATTCATTGAACATTTATTTAATAGTCAGCAATTATATTCATTTAATAATGTCAAAATGTTAATTAACTTAATGAATTCTATTTACTTAATGCAGGCAGAGCTCTAGGCACTTTAAACACATCACTGTGTTTAAGGCTTGCACCAACTTTGCACAGTAGATTTATTATCTCCATTTTTAAAGGGGAGAAGACCTAGACCCTCAGAAGTATAAGAATCTAAAGAATGGTAGAAATAAATTTCAAGGTGCAATCCGTCAGATTATACTAGGTCTCCTTCCTTTCTTCCATGGGGTCTGCACTCAATAAATGTTGAATGAATGAATGAATGAATGAATGAATGAATAGTCTTCTTTAAAATCTTTATAAACTATGTGACAATTACCTGGTCTACATTTAATTTTAAGGAACTAATAGACATTTAAGCTTGAAGGAATTATTGCCAAGTTCTAAAGTCGACATTTTGTTTCTAATAGAATGAGAGCACACACCCAGGTATTACATTCATTCATAGCCTTGGGAGTGTTCCAATGATTCTGATACACTTTGTTTGTCCACACCCCCACACAACACATTGATTTGCTATTGTACACCTGCCAGGTTGGGGACTCCTCCTTACTCACACAAGATACCTTCTTTTCAGATCTCCACTTTGATAAACCTATGTTCAACTGAAATCATCTTGAGCAAGATTTGGGACATAAAGGTGTGATGGATTAACACATCATGCTCATCCTGAATACAAGGTGAAACGTGTACAAAATCCTCCTGATCTGTCTAGGCAAAGAATTTTGCTAAACACTCTGTATGTGTCTCATCAATATAGGAAAGAGTGCCTGAGACAGTTTGCAAACTCAGTCATCGATCCCCACTGCTTGAATCAAATCTTGAAAGCAAACAAAGAGGAAGTGATCCTGTGTTACGTGAAGATAACCTAGAGTTTTTATGTGGGTCTTTACTTTACGTAAGGTTAAATAAAGCAGTGAACAGAGAGTAAGGTTTATGACTTTGTAGAATACCTTTTACCGTATGCCAGGAAATATTCAAAGTGGTCTGCTTGTGTTTTTTCATTTAACCCTGTCACTTATACTTTCAATGAGGGAGGCACTAGTAACTTTATTTTACAGATGAAGACATTAAACAGAGAGAATAACTTGCCAAGAGTCACACAAGTAGCAAGGAGTGAAGGCAGGATTCAAACCAACATCTGTCTAAATGCAGCACTTCTTTCCAAAGTGCTTCTGAAAACTTTTCCTTGACTCGGGGATTGAAAAACATGGACACAGGATAGGATGTCTGTGAACATCTGAAACTTTACAAGTTCACAAGTGACTTTTCCAGTCTCACCTTTCTGGCCCTGGTCATCTCTCTGCTTCTTCCTTTCTCCCTTATTTATTTTCACATGGTCCCCAAACTGAAAACACTGGTATCTCTCCATTGCCCTCATATTTAATTTGTCTGTAACTTCTTTCTGCAGTGTGCCTTGAATCTGACTCTGAGTTGTCCTACGTAATCCCCACTACTTCCCCTCAGAGTTCATTGCTTCTCATCTAAGAAGCTGTAGTCATTTTCTGCGGGGTTCTCCCACCTCTTTATTATTGTTGTTATTACCAGTACATCCTATCATTATTCCAAGATTCATCCTAAAGCTAAGCTGTGATGATTCCTGTCCTCTGATGTTTAAAACAATTCTTTCATCTCTTTTGCATATGAAATTTTGTCCCAATTTTACACCTGAGGCTTCAGGGAGATGAATTGAGACCTCCTTTCCCAGCTGCTATCAGAAAAGACTTGGGGATTTTCCCAGCCATGCTCAAGTAAGATTATGTCCTCAAATTCAAACAGACACAGGAAGTACTCACATGCTTTTTATCATATTAAGCCCTGGGTTGTTTTTTAACAAACAGGGTGATCAAGGCTGTGTTACGAAGAGAAATATGATTTCCTCATAGGAGACTAAACTGTGTTGTTTTTAGAAGGCAATTAATGTTTGTTCTAGTGAGATGAGTTTCTCTTTGAGTAAGTTGGGAGTAACCTAGCTGTGGCCTTTGGTAGTTCAGCTTTTTCCCCCACCTCGAGGGAACAGAACCTACTGGCCCTTCTTCAGAGTCTGAAAGTCCTAAACAAAGGAAAGACGGCGTTAATAGCTGGCTGCAGATCAATCTTCCAATGCCTGAAAAACACAAGAAGGGAAGTAGCTTTCTGTTCTTACTGGGAAAGAGGTGCAGCTTTGAGATGAAAGGGATTAGAATTCCATATGCGGAGAATTGAGATTGAAAAGGGATTATGAGATGATATGCAGAGGGAATTAAAAGATGAACCATGGTTGTGAATGAGAGGGACAACCTCTCTCTCTATAAGTATAAACTCTTATTCTGATATTATTGTTTTCTTTCCTTTCCTTTTCTCCTCCTTCTCCTCCTTTTCCTCTCTTTTTTAGCATTTATCACCCCATGATTTAAATCAGTTTGTCTGATTATTGCCTATGTCTCTCTATTAAAATGTAAGGTAAAGGAATTTTATAGTACTCACTGCTCTCTCCCTAAATTCTAGAACAGAGCCTGGCACAAATTAGGTGCTGAACGAATAGGTGTGGAAGGAAGGAAGGAAGGAAGGAAGGAAGGAAGGAAGGAAGGAAGGAAGGAAGGAAGGAAGGAAGGAAGGAAGGAAGGAAGAAAGGAAAGAAAGCAGGCATGAAAGAACTTCAGAAGGCACAAACTATGAAATATTTCCCCCTCATGTATACTGTAAGGGGTTGAGTTGGGCTCTATTTTTCTATACTATTCTGCTTTAAGAAGCTTACCTGATTTTTTAGGAAGTGAACTGCTTCAACCTAAAATAGAGCAAAAGTAGTAAGGCACAAGAGAGCGCATACAATATGATTCCATTTCTATAAAGTTAGACAAAAGTAAACTGTATTGTTAAAGGATGCTTTCAAAGTTGGTAAGACTTAAAAAAAAAAAAAAAGCAAGGAGATGATGATCAAAAATGCCAGGATAATGACAGAAAGAAGGTGCGATCGGCTGGGCTACTGTTCAGCCACTGTGCACCCACACATCTGTACAGGTTGCTGTCAGTTGGTGATATTCTAACTTTCCTATGAACTCGAAAATGTTGAATGACACCCGTAGTGATTTGAAAGGTTTTACAGTTACTATTACTGCATAACAATTCCTCTCCCAAACTGTTGCCATGCAGTAGCCTACCTATCTGTCTCCTTGTTCCTGCCCCTAAAACAAGGAGAGACTATGAGACGGATCCTTTCAGGGACTTTGCTTCACCTTTGTGTTTGCACCTCATGTCTCCCTGTTTGGCCCCAGAAAGACGGCTGGTCAGCCGATGACGAGTAAGATTCCCCACCGGGGGCGGTGGGGGAAGACAACTCAAGCCAGGCACAGCTGAGTGGGGACCAACAGAAGAATCCACGGGGTTCATAGAGGTGGGCACATCTCCCCACCTTCCCCTGGTTAAGGAGAGCCTCTGCCTCTGTGGCTGCATTCCTTCCTACAACTTGCAAGGGAAGAGATTCAATGGTGTGCTCTCCATCTATTCACATGCATAAAGGTTTTGTCCTTTGGGGAAGTGCATACATCCTGAGACTTATGGTACAGCTGCCTGCAGGCAAGTGTGTTTGGCTTGAATCAGTTTCCTATTATGATGTGTGGGATTTACAGATCTTGAGATTGACAAGCTTTATCTCCTTTACTTCCCCACCTAACTAATAAAAGCTAATGCGTAGGCCCCATTCGGCAGTCCTTGAGGCTTGAGGTCCTTGGCCCTGCTTAAACTCTATTCATGGCTACTGTCTTTTCTTAACCCTGCGCCACCCTCCTCACTCCCCACAACCCTCATCGCGCCGGACATGACACCAAACAGTGATAAAAAACAAAACAAAACAGAAACAACATTTTATTATGCTCACATGCTTAGCCAAAGATTACAGGACTAATTAATGGCTGAGCTAGGACTTGAATCAAGGATGCCTGAATTCCAGTTAACTTCTCACACTCTGGCCCTTTGCTTTCCTTTCATTGCAGTTTTTTCTCTTCATCTCCAAGTATTTTGGTGTTCAGATAAGCAGGAACAATAAAGGAGGCAATTATTGTCTCATGTTGTTCGTTAACCAGCCTCTGCTCAGACCAATACTTGGTCAAGATGAGGAAAGAACAGAAGAACCAAAGATATGTTAAAGGAAACAAGTCAGCTGAAACATTATAATTAGGATAGGAGGAAGGAGGAATGGTTTATTCTAAATAAACTGGTCAAAGAAAAGTTGTAGTTGAGGTTAGGCAGAGAGACACGCACGTCCTAGAATTCCAGACTTTTAAGCAAGGGGGTTTGTTGTTTTGACTGTGGAAGAGATCAGTGTAACTCATAGTAAAACCTAAGCTAGGATTCCCTCTGGGGTTTAGCAGATTCGTGCTGGATGCTCCCTTAGATATGACGGTGACAGATTTCTTGATAGACTGGTTCTCTCTCCCCTGTCAGGAGCACAGACGCATTCTGTATGTGGTGTCTGGGGGAAAGGTCATATGGTAGAAAAATTTTCAGAAGAGGAAAGCAGCATACAGTAGGCTGGCCATGTATACTCAAAGTGTTAGTTACCAGTTGGTTTTCTTTAAAATGGATCCTCAAAGTAAAAAGAAACATATACTCACAAAACACTGTGCCAGGTCCCTTAGGCCCATGCTAGTTATCGGTAAGAAAATTTTGAAATTTTCTTACACTCACATTTGTCTACTCAGCAGACAAGAAGATGTTACCATAGGGCGTGCAGTGAAATGTTTTCAATTTAAAAACATGAAGGCAAAAGAACAATAATGTTCTATTGCTTTGGGAGCTGCTGCAGAGGTAAAGTATCAGATAATTTGCCTAGAACCCGTGTTCAGGTTAGTTTACATTTGTGATAAAAAATAAAACTCCAATGTTTAGAAGGTTGAAGAGAATATAAAATACCTTTTAAAATATATTTTTTGGTGTGACTGCTAATATACTAACCAAACGTGTGGGTTAAAATCATAGCAAAATTTTTTGCAGATGACTTCTGAGCCCTCTTCCTTCAAATAGTGTATGAATGGCCTCATTGTTTGCACTAAGGGACTTTCCTCATACCTGTGCCCATCATGCCACATGTTCCTCTCGTTTCTGGATGACAAACTGTGCTTCTTCCTCTGCTCCTGTGCTTTTCTATACCTCCTTGCTGGCTCTAGGTCACACATCTCTGGACCTCTTGACCTCCATGGAGGCAGAGGGCCTCTGCAGGGGAAGGTCTCAGCTCACATTAATCATGCTCTTCTTTCTGGCTCTTCTCCATAATATGGATTTTAAATGACTTTCAGTGGAAGTTAGCAAATAGTCATATATCAATAAAAGATGGGCAGTAGGCCAAAAATACATAAATAAATAAATAAGTAAGTAAATAAATAAATAAAGCCAAAGAGGTCTGGATAACCCATAAATTATTGTTAATCACTTTTTTTTAATGGTATGGTAAGAGTAGAATTTTAAAAGTTAGGATATGAAGAATTTTGGGTCAACTAAACTGAATCCAATTCTTTCTCTTTCTGATTTTTTGCTACAATTTGGCTCATGGTATTTTTGAAGTGAGATGCGAATTATATGCAAAATAAAATAGTTGAGTTTGATAGTGCATGCTATTCCAACAATCTGTAATGTACTTTATAGGTGCCCGAGGGTTAAATATAATTGTTTTAATTCTTCACTTCAGAAATAGAAGGTGCAACAATTTGTATACAAGGTCACTTTTTGAAATATGTAATTTGGTAACCATTCTTAAAGCATCTGGAATTAAGGACAATAATTGAAAGAATTGAGCTTCCAGTTATGTACAATATACTGTACATTGAAATATGTTCTGCAGGCTAACTATAGATACTGAAACATTTTAGACCATCTAGCAAAATTTTCTTTCTGGCCATTTGGTGTATACAGGCTCTATTTGACATCCAAATTAAGCTTTTGGAGCATGAACATATATTTGCCTGCTAGGCAGCCAATCACCAGTATTGTGTTAAAAAAACAAAAACAAAAAAACATGGTGTGAATGTGAAAAGCTATAGGGAGAAATGACCAGGATGGATTGAGAACATTAGAAAAGATGGAGAGAATGTGAATATTTTATAGTTTAAAACTAGAAGGAAGCAGCAAGCCACATTTCAACACAATCTAGATCCTATTTACACAATTGTCCTATTAAAGCTGAAATAATATTGTAGTTGATTGTCTACATTTAGGAGCTTTATTACGGAGTAAATTTAAAATCAATACATGTGAAGTTCAAGAGAGGGTTATTCCGTGAAAATGCTGGTAGTTGTAAAATCTCCTGCAATAAATGCCTAAAACACAAAGCTTGACACTAAACTTTGCATTTAGAGATGAAGCTAAAATAAAGACTAATATATAAAAATGAGTTCACTTAGAGAATTCTTGAAACTTACTTTTTAACAGAATGTTGGAGTCTTCTTGCCAAAAATCCTACCTTTCCTCTTCCCTAATCTCCACCAGGTAATCCATTTAACCCAAAGGCCAGGTTGCTCTTTGCAGTTCATCAGAGTTACCACATGGTGAGAAGTGGGAAGTTCTCACTCAGAGACCATCCAGAGACTAACAGTCATGCTTTGTTCTTTCACTGTGATTTCTCCCCCACTAACTCAGTTCTGTTATTAGATCGAGTGCATGTGTTTTTATCATATGAAGGTTATACAGCCTGGACTAGACTGCAAAGCCTCAGAAAGTCCCTTCCAGCCATTGCAACTCCTCTTCCCCTGAATTCTCAGGAGACCCCTTGATAAGGTTTTTGCATTGTTGTGTTGTCTCTTTCTTTTTTTTGAAATGAAAATAACTTTTAATTTTTGTCTATGTTATGAAGTTTCATGATATAAAATATTATAAATAAAATATAAAATAGCATCGTTCCTTTTTGTTGTTGTCACTTTTGTGGGCTATACCTCACAGCAAAGCTGATATATCCTTCAGGCTTCTGGGATTCTTCCTATTTAGGTACCAGGCAAGTATTCCACTGACCCAGCCAGTCTGCCATTTTGTTTTAGGGAAATCTTGGGCTAGTATTTGTCCCATTATGAAATCATAGATTTCGGCGGTTTTTTGAAAAATGTACTGAGCTGAACTGTTGGTCCAACACTGGAGGACTTTTAGACTCTTCTTTCTGCTTAACAATTAGCACATAGCCCATAAAACACACAGACTTACATGGTGGATCAACTGGAGGGCTTATTATTTTTTTTTTTTGTTCTCCTTTTATTTTAATTTTTGAGTAGACAATACATATATATAGTTGAAAGCAGGAAAATATTTAAAAAATGCATACTCAGAGAAGTATCGCTCCCATTTACCCATTTCTGTTCACAGGTACTCGTATAAATAAACTTTGTCATTAGTTCTAGTTTATTTCTCCTGTGTTTCTTTTTGCAAATATACCATGTTTCCCCCAAAATAAGACCTAGCTGGACAATCAGCTCTAATGAGTCTTCTGAAGCAAAAATTAATATAAGACAGGCCGGCCCGCTGGCTCAGGAGGTTAGAGCTCCATGCTCCTAACTCTGAAGGCTGCCTGTTCGATTCCCACATGGGCCAGTGGGCTCTCAACCACAAGGTTGTGAGTTCAATTCCTCGAGTCCCGCCCCGCAAGGGATGGTGAGCTCCACCCCTGCAACTAAGATTGAACACGGCACCTTGAGCTGAGTTGCCGCTGAGCTCCTGGATGGCTCAGTTGGTTGGAGCGCGTCCTCTCAACTACAAAGTTGCCGGTTTGGACTCCCACAAGGGATGGTTGGCTGTGCCCCCTGCAACTAGGGCAACTGGACCTGGAGCTGAGCTGCGCCCTCCACAACTAAGACTGAAAGGACAACAACTTGACTTGGAAAAAAGTCCTGGAAGTACACACTGTTCCCCAATAAAGTACTGCTCCCCTTTCCCAATTAAAAAAAAAATAATATAAGACTTATATTATATTATATTATATTATATTATATTATAGACCTGGTCTTATAGTAAAATAACACTGGGTCTTATATTAATTTTTGCTCCAAAAGACTCATTAGAGCTGATTGTTCGGCTAGATCTTATTTTCGGGGAAACACGATATGTACATATGTTTATCAATATTATACATTATTTACCTTCTCTCTTATGCAAAAGATAGCGTAGTGTATACATACTTTTGCTTTTTCCCCTTAGACTTTTGCTTTTTAATAATAATAGGTCATAGAGATTTTTCTTGTTTTTTTGTTAGTATTTGCATAATACTCCATTATGTAAATACTATAATAAACATTTTTGGTAAAAATACCCAAATAAACTTACAATGGTGAAAACTTCATATTATAAAATTTGTTGAATATCAAAAATCTATGGAAAAAGCATACTGGGAAAGATTAGACAAAATTAGAGTTAATGGAAATAGTCTTCATAAAATAAAACTTTAAAAGCTAAAGCTTTACATGATAAGGTTTATCAATCACTGAAATATGATACCAGAATCATATCTTTTTGATAAAACTTAGATATATCAAATTTGACCTGGCAAAAACTGGGTTTGCTGGAAGAGCTGCTAGAGCTAAAACACAATGGTAGAAGAAACAATTGGGAAAATACAATGTTCTCAAGAAATTCAATAGAACAATCATAGCTTCAGAGTAATATTTAAGTCAGAAAGAATCGATCTCAATAAAAGTAATTTCAGTTACATTAAAGATAAAAATGGAAAAAGAATAACTGCACTGTATAGAAAATTGATCAAAGAATCAAATTGCCTTAATGGAATAAGCTCCAGGAAATATTTTCTTGATGAAAATTGATCATGTTTGTATAATTCAGCTTAAAATACTTTATGCAGAATCAAATTATCTACTGGGACATAAGGGGGTATCAAAACAAACTATACTATCGTGTCCTGGGCTCCTTTTCTACAAGTTCTGTCTTTGACTTTTTTCATCTCCTCTTCTCTTTACGATCTTCTAGAATCTTTGGTGTATCATTTCAGAGCTGCTTAGCTCTGAATCAACAAATCTTTTCTTTGAAGCACTCTTTTTTCCCTCCACTTCCCAAGAACTCCAAGTCCCCTTGTAAGCCCCTGGCTTCATCAGGTAGCCTCCTTCCTTCTTTCCATCCCCATCAGGAGTCACTTATCATCTTTGCTGACATTTGTGTATTTCAAATATCTGTTAACATGTCGGAGAAAGCAACCAGCCTTCCCTGCAAGTGCACTTAACACCTTTTTATGAAACTTACCCAGCCTCCAATCTGTCCCCTAAACTAAGTTCTTGATTCCCCAAGGCATGTTTAGTCCATCTCTTGCTAGGCAATCCTATTCTTGGTTGGATGAGTTCCAAAGCCCGTGGTGAGAAGCTCCAGTGATTAAGCATCTCACTAATCTTACTGCCATTTCTACATTGGCACTATTCCCTGAACTTGGTAATCATATTTATTATGCTTTGATGAATCTTTTATCATGTATCCCAATTCCAGACCCTGTATTCCTGTCTTGTTACTCTTTGCCTTAGTTTCTGTTTTGATAGCCTGCTTGGTACTCCATTCTCACTTAAGACTGCATTGTCAGCCTTTGTAAGGGCCTGGAGTCCCACACTTGAACTCTAGCCTCAGGTCTGGGATCCTGTTTCCTGTTTCCAGAGCTTCCTGATGCTTATCAACCACCTACCAGTCTAGACATCTGAATATTACGTGCTCCAGTCTACCCATCTCAAGTCTCCTGCTGTGTACTAGAACACCCACCCTTTATCTCATGTAGAGCCTCCCAGGTGTTGACCACTTAACTAGATTTCTCTCCAGATGGGGTGTAGGTCAGGTTATGTTTCTTTCCATTCTTGAACAATGGCTCCACACTCTAGGGTCTGCTCAGTTCTAGGAAGTAATTTCTTATCCAAGTCTCAGGTTAAGCTTTCTTTTCAAAGTTCCATTTTGACAAAACCTTTAACACATTTAAGTACCGAGATTACCATTTTATTGTATCATTGTCCTCTCTTTTTTGGGGGGGGGGTTTACCCCTTAATGCTTATTGTCTTTTGGGAGAGATGATTTTTTATTTGTTGTTTTTCTATAATGCTTTTATTTATCCTGAAAAATTATAAATAATCTGATACTATCTACATTTATTCAAAGATTCCACATCATTGCTGTTCCTAAGATAGAAAGGTTGTGCATGCTTAAGGTATTGAAAACTTGCTATGAGCCAGAGCACATGGGACAGACACAAAGATAAATAAGATATAGTCCTTGTCCTTAAGGAGATTACACTCTGTACAATTGTGATACAATTGTATTCACAATACAAATATACACACACATACTCTGGTTTCTCTTCAGATCATATAAATCTTTCGCCTTTTACAAATATACACACACATACAATAACAATACAATGTGATACAATTTCCACACGATAGAATATACAAAGAAATCTGGGAGCACAGAGGTAAGCTTGACTTACACACATTGGAGTAAGAGGATCAGAGGTTGCCTCACAGGTTATCTGAGCTGGTTTCACAAAGATGAGTAAGAGTTTGCCATAGAGGGCAAGGTTATGCCTGGCTAAAGAAACAGGAAATAGATACCCAGGCATGCCAGAGCATGATCTATTCCATTAAAGGAAGAATGAATAATTTGGGTGGCCCCATTGTGAGGTCCTTTGAGGGGGAAGAGGCAGGAAATATGGCTGGAGAGACAGGTTGGGGACTGATGGTGAAAGGTCTTACATGCTATGCTAGGTTGCTGAGACCTGATTCTATTGAGGATAAGGACCTATCCCCGACAGTTGAGCAATTCCTCAACTGCCTTATGGGGTAATCCAGCCCTTCTTGCCTGCCAAAAAATGTATTCACAGCATTTTAAGGGATCAGCAAGACTTCTATGCTCTGGAAGTTACATAATATTGGTATGATTCTTCCAAAAGGCAGGTATCATTCTAAACTTTATCCTTACAAATATCTTTTCTCACATTTTGCACACAAATGTCCTTCCTTACTTTGTGGACACCTTGAGAAAATTAAACTTAATATCAGATTGTCTTGATATCTTGGTATGTATTCATTCACTTATATTTGAATTTTATGGTGAGTATGGAAATTTTTTTATGGAGAGGATAACCCTGTGTGTATATGTGTACATACATCTGTGTGTGCAGAGTGTATGTGAGCAAAAGAAGGAGGGAGGGAGGAGAAGAGAGAGACTAAGAGAGGTGGCAATGTACATTTTATATTTGTCAAAGTTGTTTTAATCATGTATGGCTTCTTCTCTGACTTACTGTTAGGATAAACTCTCAAAATTTTCTGGCAGAAGACTAATAACTTTAATTTTATCGTATAGTTCTATAAAAGAAATTGTCAAATAACCATGAAAATATTTTCCAAACCTTCCCTTTCACAAATACTTCTCAACAGTTGTGCTCTAAAGAAGGATCAAAAAATGCACTCTTGAGAATGGTTGGCTTTCTGCCTTATTTGTACAAGTGGATTTTAATGAAGTGTATCAGGATGGGTTATTTATTTGTTCAACATTTATTTAGCATGTACTATACACAAGACACTTGGCTAAGTGCTAGTTTATACAGATAAAGGGTGAGTCTCTTCTTTCTGGTGCCATCTTGGTATCTATTAGTGACTTTCTCTTCTATCATCTCAACTTGAGGCTGCTTCACTCTTGTGGACTCGATTCTGCATTCTTCCTTAGAAGACAGTTTTTGGACCCCTGAAATCCATTGCCAAGACCAAGCTGAAACATAAAGTACGTGGGCATTTATGTTGTGTTTGTGTGTGTGTGTGGGGGGGGGGGTTGTCAACAAAAATGCATAAAAATCCAAGAAATGTGTCACTAAACGTACCATATAAAATGACATGTGTTTACAATATCAAAGCTGAAACCAGGAGGCTGAGATTTGCCTGTTTGACCTCTGATGGGAGCATGTGCATTGAGCAGCTCAAAGTTTTTGCTATTCTGTACATATCCATGAATCACTTCAAAAGCATCGCAAGTATTGGTTTTGAGGTTACTAAGGAACTTTAGCAAGTAGGCAATAGCAAATATAGAATGCACACATAATGGGGATCCATTGTATGTATGTATGTTTTATATGTACATGTGCAATACATACATATATAAATATACATATATTACCTACATATATGTACATACTGTCAATGTAAGAATGTCCAAACTTGTAGAGAATTCTTATAAATGCTTATTTGAATTTGAGCCAAACTAATGAGATGCCAGGAAGCAAGATCTCAAGTGCTCCTGAGAATGACAGTTATGCAGTTCCTTTTATACTTTTGAAATGAAAGAGGGAAGTAAGGAAGATTACCTGAAGGTGAGAAAAAGCAAGGCAGGGAACTTTCTATGAATGGATTACAGTGTAGTTAACAAGAGTATGTGTTCCCTTGAGGGTGATCATGCCTCTAACTGGTCTGAAAAAGAGGATTACTCTGGCATTTCAAAGGTGTGTTAACCTAGATACACAAGAACAATGGATAGGGCTGGACTACAGAAGTAATAGGCCTGGGGCATGACAACCCACCATGACCCACTCAGTTAGGTATTTATGATCAGATCACCCTGTGAGGTTACTCTCGATCATTAGACTTGTCAGATTTATTACAGAGCCCCCTTTTTGTTTACAATACAAATACACACACACACACACACACACACACACACACACACTCAGAGCTATATACAGGCTGGAAACACAGGCAGGAGTTAATCCTGCAATCTTGCAGAATTTCTTCTCTGGGAAACCTGTTTTTGCTCTCAAGGCCTTCAACTGATTAGATGAAGCCCACCCATATTATTGATGGTAATCTCCTTTATTTAAAGTCAACTGATTGTAGATGTTATCCACACTTACAAAATACTTTCGAAACAAGACCTAAATTAGTGTTTGATTAAATAACTGAGATAACTATAGCTTAGTCAAGTTGACAATAAACCCAACCCTCACACCATGTAAACAACTTTAATCTGAAGTTGTTTTCTCCATTCTGATAATATCTTTTGACTACTTGGTCCCAGATATCTCCATTTGGCTGTTTCCAAATGGCTGTTTCCTTACAAAGTTTCTATTCTACCAATGGCTATAGACCTTTCCTTTTTTTAGACCTAACCATCATTTATTTTCTTGGGATTATGCTCCCTGGACATCATCTTCCATATCAAGGAATTTAACTAAATATTTTCTTACACAGCTGTAAAAAAAATAATACAATTTTCATCTTGTTATATCTAGATGGGACTCAGCAATAGAAGGTTAATGGTTGTTTTGAGATGGAACTTGAAGAATGACTAGGATTGAAGAAGGCTGAGATACTCTGGGTATGATAGAGCGGAGGGAAAAGTGTGAAGAAAAGCACAGGATGAGATAAATGCAGAGTATAATTATGGAAGAGAAATTGTTCTGGGCTGGTTGGACTTTAAAATTCATGTTTGTGAGCTGTGGGAGGTGGAGATGAAGAATGGGTATGGTCCATATGGCAGAGACTTTTGAATGAAATGATAAGTATGAACACAGCAGTTTAGGCATTGTGTTTTTATTTTCCATTGTACTTACCTTCACCCCCTGACCACCCTCTCTCCTTTTTAAAGGACTAACTCTCTGCATGCCTAGCCTGACTTTCAGTTAAAGTCTCTAAATACAGGCTGTTGGGAAGCCAAATTTGCTACCGCAAAATGTGTGTCTCTGGCATGAGGATTATTTTATTTTTAAGAAACTAAAGACTCAGGAAGAATCTTTGACCATTCTCCTGACTGCCTATAACAAAGAACATGTTCCAGGAAAGGCACTATCACCATTAAGAGCTATAATATGATACGAACTAGGTGTAGTAGAGGAGACTCGGCAAGGTCTAGAAATCAGAGTTCACTCTGTGTCCCGTTGCCTCTGCATGGCCCCAAAATTACTTTGAACTAGACATGTGTTTTTCCATCTTCATGTGAATTATCTTCCTCAGACCCTTCGAAGTTCCAAACCACGACCACCTTCTCCTTACCTCAACATGGCACATAAGCCTCACCTGCCCACCTTGCCCGTCGGCCCCACATTCTTGCAGAACCAGCATGTGTATGTACATGATTACATTTGATTATTTTCTCCTGCTAAATTATCTCATATTAGTTTAATTATTAGACCAGCCAGAAGAAACTATAAAGGTAGAGGTAATTTTTTTCCTCCCTGACAAGGCTCTTGGCTCTGAATGCCAGGCTGAACATCTAAGACCACTGGGTATAAGAAAGAGAGAGATAATACAACAAAAGGGAGAATTTGGGGGCTAAACACTTAATAAGTTACTAAAACAGAGTGATATTTACCTGACTTTTGACTTGCCACTTGAGTGAAAAACCAGGAGAAACTCCTGTAGAGAGTCCCATGTGCAAACATGGCTGTCAGGGGAAGTTGCAGAAGATTGAAAGGCAAATCAATTTAAAATGTGAAACCCAGCCTACTCCTCTTTATCCCAGAGAGTGACCCTGAAGAGAATTGAATGCACCCTCTATTCTATTCTCCAGTCTGTGAAATACAGAAATCACTAAGTACTGACTGAAAATGGCTGTTTCCTTTGTTCTCCTTCTTAGAGCTAAGAGACTTTGGGAGGTATTTACAGGCAGTGCAAGTGCAAATGGATGTTGAGTAGTTCTTACTTTTCAGGAAAAAAAAAACCCCAAAACCCTCAAACAAGTTGCCTCCAGGTGCATCCCAAATGGCAAGTTGATTGACTCAGTTCAAAAAGAAATTAGGGATGCAAATGTATTTGAGAAAATTATTACCCAAATCACAACATCCTCTTCAGACAGTTGTTTGATTAAATACAGAAAGGAACATTAAAAATCTTCCAGCAAAAGCCTTTGCTAAAGTATTAAATGATAAACTGGTCTGAATTCTCTTCTTGTCCTCTGAGAAAAGATCTTCTTTGCCTTTGATATTAATTCAGGTTTGTTTGCATGTATAATTCAGACACATTCATAGGTGGCCTTCTGTCAAAATGTCATGAGACTTAATATTTAGAATTGTGAATACTTGAAGTGGTATAATGAGTATTAAAATTATTGGCCTAGATGACTATGACTGCTGTCTTAAAGCAAATGGAGTGCAGACAATGTGTCCCAAAGTGAATATGCTCAATCTGAAATGACAATAAAAATATTTTTTCATTTGTATGTTAGTTAACCTTTTCAAAAAGTACATTTATTACTTTTTTTTTTATGGAGACCTAAATGAATACCTGAAGTTTCTCTTGATAAAAGATTTCTGCTTTATTAATTGATCAATTCATTCCTTCTATATAATTAAGGTCACTTATTGTTGTACCCTAGAGATACGGTAGTGTACAAGACAGTGAAGGAAGCTGTTCCTGTGGAGTTTGAATTCTTCTGTGGGGAAGCAGACAATAGAAGTTAAACAAATGTGTAAGAACCTCTCAGAAAATGAGCTTCCTCTCCCGCTTCCTACCATTAAATCTGCCATTGATGATTAATTTCATACAATAACATCATCCATCATTTTAAATTATTGCTTATTTGGTGGAGTTTCAGCAGTAATTTTGTAACACACGTGTGTGGAGTTAGGAGGAAGGAGGGAACAAAAAAGAATGTGGAATAGTTTCTGACGTTGATCTTTGGGACTTTCCTGTGTTTGCTCAAGGATGGTTAATGGATAATTCTGGAAATACATGCTGTTATGTTACTATTAATATTACACGGCTGTTATTTTCATCGTGCTCTGTTCTTGCAGATTTACAAGGGCCAAGGAGCATGTATAAAAGCCCATAAACAACAGCAAAAAAATTATATTGATCAGCAATCTATTTATTTGGTCAATGAGCCAAAATTATACATTGCAAACCTTTCTAAACAATGTCCTGTAACTACTAGGTTGGTGCAAAAGTAATTGCGGTCTTTGCAATTATTTTTAACCGCAATTACTTTTGCACCACCCAATAATAACTGTAGCTGTCAGTACTCAGCCAACTGGCTATGGAAAAAAAAATCCATTATTAGTTCTTAGTTGGACTGAGTCAGTCTCTCTCCCTCTCCTCTCACTCTCTCCTTCAATAACTCAAGTCTCTCAGGAGCCACAAGTTAAAGGAAGAAGGTCAGTATCTGCATAGCAGGGCCATTTCTATCCTTAATGATTTACCCCATTTGTTGGGACCTTGTCCTCTTTTCAGGGACAATACACTTTTTTTTTTTTGTAATATAGTAAATGCATACCAATAATTGAGATTTGGTGATACGGTTCATTGGACAGGTTGAGGTAAGAGAGCAAAATTTCTTAGGAGCAAACCAAGCAGTAACTCACTGAACTGGAGTCCGCTCTATATTTCTTTATGCAAATGTGACATGGAGCCCACGCCTCTGATCCGGTTTCAGTGCTAATAAAACTTTCTAGACACACGAGGTGGGAGAGAGAGACGTAGCTTGATTGAAAACTATTTATTAATGGATTTTTTTTTATTTGGCTGACTTCTGAAAATTACTAAATTATAGCTATTAGTAAAAGGACGTTGTTTAGAAAGGATTATATCTTGCCACTTTAATAAAATTTCCAAATACATATATATATATTTCCCCCACTGTATTACAGAGTGCTTAAACTGCACATTGAGTTCTATATCCCCTGCTTTGGAAAGAACAGCAAATCGTAGTTTTGTAGGAAAAAAAAACAAAAAAAACAAACACAAAACGAAACACTGGACTTTGAAGCAAAAGACTAGATTAAACAATTTAATAATTCTGTGACTTCTGGCAAGTCACTTCATATCCCTGGGCCACAGTTTTTCTTGTCTGTAAAATGAGAAGGATTCTTACATGATCTCTAAGCTGCTTTTCAAGCTCCTTAATTCTTCACCCGCTTTGAATAATCAGTCAACATTAGTCTACTAGCTGTGATGGATTCCCAGATTCTGTCCCTGTCTGAAATCTACTTCCTTCTTGTCACTTCTTATTAGGTATGCCAGTTGTCCTCCAGTGAGTTATAGGACTACCCATACAGTGAGGGGAAGAACATATTCTTAAAATTAATTATTTGACCCATTTCTGTGAGTTTATTGTGTTTATATAATATTTTTATTAAAAATTCTTTTCATTTGGAACAGCTATGTGGAATGCTGGAGAAAATGCAAAGTCCATTAAAATCAATTCCAAGCACATTTTGTTTTGCTAACTGTCTCCACCCATTTGTTACATGGGAAATTCTTTCCATGCCTGCATTCCAGAGACAAAAATCAATGCACAATCCTGAAAGGATATTTTAAAATAAATGAGACCCGATACTTGAATCATGAAATGTTTCTATTTCTCATGACTGCATTCATGCCTAGACTGTGCAACAGAGAATTAACTTCTGGCAGTCCTTTCCTTTGGCCTTTACTGACACCATATTTCTTAGGTCTGCTCTGTCTTGAAACTGCTTAGAACCTGGTATAGCCAAATTTCATCTTGAATCAGAGTTAGGATCTCAAGTCAGCAAGAAAGGAAACTATACCTATAGTCAAAGTTACTACTGAAACTCCTTTGGGGTGATGCCAAATTTGAGGCCACCATCTCTAGCTTTGGAACACAATACTAGTTCTTCACTTGAGTACCAGATGAAGGAGTTGGCTTCTGTTTAGGGGCCATGTTGTAAGAAAACTATCTTCAGTGTCTGACTACCAGAATTCTATTTGGTGTACCTGATTCTTACACTATGAGAAGCTCAGAGAAACTGAGATAAACTGAGAGAACAGATGTATATCTCCTAGTTTTACTCATCCCTGGGCATCCACCCAGCATATTGAGAGATGGCAGGTGGAATTTCTGGCACCATTTTAATCTTTTTTTTTTTTTTTTTTTGTCTTTCTTGCTTCCCTTTGCCCAACCTCCCTACAAGAAAAATGTTTGTAAAACTACTTATCTATACTGGCAAAATGGTAGGTATGTTGCTACTGTATTATTTTCCATTTTTTCACAATGAAATGGAAAAAAGTTGATGGACTTTATACACATTTTTGTGTCTAATGGCAAACTTGTCCAGCCCGACTCTTGCCCTGGGCAGTGCCCCCTACAAGTGGCACAGTTGATGACCTTGCCCACAGAGCAGCCGTACCCAACACTGTTCTTGCAGGAGTGGGAGACATTCTGCTGCTGCTTCTAGCCTGAAGCTATAGAGGTCTCCTCTTGAGGTCTGTAAACGCTCAGGCAGATTATACAGTTGGGCTCATTAAAATCTGGCTCTGGAGCGATGGTGGTAACAGAATATGCATTATTACTTACATTTTCATTTTCTGAAATGACTGTGGCATTACTCATTGGAGATATATTAGACTTTTTGGACATGTTTTTATGCAATCAACTTCATGGAAGTAAAAATACCAACAAATTTTCAAAATATGGCAATGAAAATTTTCATGTCTGGCTTAATAATACAAAACAACCTACAACCTTTATTACATGCTGTTTATTAACCTCTGTTTATGTGTAATAAACAGTAATATGTTAAAATGCATTAAGACTCATAAACAAAGTTAATAAACTATTTTAAAAATAGATAAGAGTTAAAAAAATTGCTAACACAAAGCCTTACATGGCAGGCCGTCATTAACTATTAATTTCCCTTGTTTTCTTTTATTTTTTAGCTGTCTGTATTTAAAAGATGGTTTTGTTAAAGTCCCATTCATGCCAACAAGGGGAAAAAAATGCTGAAGTAAGAACAGTTAGTCCTTGGATCACCCATTTCATTGGTTATTTTGGAAAGAGTGTGTGGCACAACAGAAATATCAGACAAACCTTATCCAAATCCCAGCTAACTGTGTGACCTTTAGGCAAACTTTATCTGAGCAATCGTCTCTTATTCTTAGACTAAGAGACTATTTTGAATACTTATGGCAGTGGCTAATGGCTCTGCCTTACAGAATCATTGTAACAATTGAGGATGAGGCCCTTAAACACTCAATTCATTGAATTTATGTAGTTTGGGTTCCAAACAACCTTGTAACTATGCACTTTACTAGGTAAGTCACTCTAGAGAGAGATTTTGGGGTGAGCACCTGGGTTTCTGGACCTTCTGTCATTTCTTAGCTAAACCAATGATTCTCACTTATCTAACCATGTTGCTTTACCATAGAAAGATAACACATCATTTTTGCAGGCATAAGCATGCTGGCTACCAGTGTAGTGAGTTCTCATCCTAAATCATTACACCTTATCTCAAGAAGGTGATTTCTCAGATTGATTCAAAAAATTAAAATTTCCCCTAATTACAATATCTCTGTGTTTTTATTTCTACTTTCTGTTTTATTTTTCAATGCTTCTTTTTGAAAGGGTTCAGAACTTGCCACCCAAAATATGCTGCTTTGGCATATTATGCTTTTGTGCAAACTGCACTTAATAACAGGTCCCAGAAAGGCACGCTGACCTCCCTTTTTCTTCTTAAAAATAGGAGATAAAACTTTCATGTGGAAGACACTCTTCCTGACCTGTTGGAAAAGAACTTTCTTATCACCAGAGACTGGGAGTAGACACTGAAAATAATCTTTACAAGTAAAATTTGTTAAAAATAACCATTATCTTCTTTTCGCCTTCTTATATATTTCAGTTACTTTTCCACAATTACTCCTGTTTGTTCAACTTAGTATATGACCAGTTGACCTAACCACTTTTTGAGTCTTTATTTTTTTCTGTGAAGTCTTCTTGTTCATGTAAAAATAAAATTTGTATGCTTTTCTCCTGTCAATCTGTTTTATGTCAAATTAATTCACAGGCCCAGTGGAACACCGTTAGAGGGTAGAGGAAATATTTTGCCTCCCCTGCATGTTGAAATATTTATTTCTGCATCGTACTTTTAATTTCTCTCTCTCTCTCTCTCTCTCTCTCTCTTTCTCTCTCTCTCTCTCTCTCTCTCTTTCTTTCTTTCTTTTTTTCTTTCTTTTTGTTGTAGCAAACCACCCTTTGCTTATTTTATGGGTGATGTATCTTCTTTTTCATTGTTGCAGCATCTGGTCTTAGCTTTTTAATTAAATTGATTTAAGTGTTTTAGTTTCCTCTTTTAACTTTGTTTTCTCTGTGTTTTCTTTTTCTGTTTGATCAGTGTCTGTATTTCATGTTAAAGTTTCCCTGGGTTAATTGGTGATTTCTGCCTGTTCATTTTGAAAGAAAACATTATTGGGGGTTATGCTTCTGGACATAGTTTGCCAATTTGTGGACCTTGCCACAGAGCCATTGAATGTGGGGTCTGGCTCTTCCATTAGGAAACTCCCAAAATAATTTCTGAAGTCTTTTCTTTTGGATGGATCAGTTTCCTCAAAAAGAATGTCTTCATCTTTCTACCTAATAATATAAAATTGGCTGCAAGTATTTCAGGAGTCCAGTAGGGAAAAGGTGCTAATGAAGAGAGTGGGGCATTTTACCAGCCCCTAAAAGTTAAGAGCTCTTTGGAGAATGAGCCAGATCTTATTCCTTCTAGTATCCCCTGTGGCATTGAGCTAAATGCCTTACGTATTGTGACATCAGGAGGTGTGAGCAGTTTTGTGTGAGCAGTTTGGAGGTGTTAGCATTTGTCACACTACTATTTGTCAGTATTGACTTGACAAATCAAATATGTCTATCCCTTTAAACACTGAAAGAGGGTGGATGGCCTTTACCAATAGAGAAAACCTGCTCTTTGATGATGGTGAATATATTGCTGAGATTCTGGTTACAAAATACAAGATAAAGTACTAAACATATGTATAAAGTACTTAAGATAGTGCCTGGCATGGAAATTATTATATTATTAGATTCATAATTATGAATGACTTAAAATCAATAAATTAAACAAATACATCCTTTGAACCTATAGTAGTTTTGCTAAAGTGGTCCTTATTTTGAATAACACTATGCCCTCAGATAGCTTACATTCTAAGAAAGATGCATGAAAAATTGACAAGTTGAATAATGAGACTTATAATAGCATTAAAAATAATAAAGTACTTATGAATAAATTTAACCAAGGAAGTGAAAGATCTGTACACTGAAATTTACAAGACACTGATGAAAAATTTGAAGAAGACACAAATAAATGGAAAGATTCCATGTTCATGGATCAGAAAAATTTTAATGGTTGAAATGGCCAGACTACCTGAAGCCATCTATAGATTCAATACCACCCCTATTAAAATTCCAATATGATAAGAAAAAAAATCCTAAAATTCAAATGGAACCACAAAACAATAGGCAAAGCAATCTTGAGGGGGAAAAAAACAAAGATGGAGATATCAAACTTTCCTCCTGATTTCAAACTTTATTTACAAACTTATAGTAATCAAAACAATATGGCATAAAAATAAACATATAGACCAATGGAACAGAACTGAGCCCAAAAATAAGCACACACATATACGGTTAACTAATAGTTGACAAGACTCAATGGGGAAAGGATAATCTCTTTAATAAACGATATAGGGAAAACTGGATAACTGTGTGCAGAAAGATAAAATTGGCCCCATATCTTACAAAATTAACTCAAAATGATAAAAGACTTAAATGTAAGACCTGAAACTCTAAAATTACTAGAAGAAAAATCTTCTTGCCATTGGTCTTGACAACATTTTTTTTTTTTTTGATATGACACCAAAAATATAAGCAACAACAACAAAATAAACAAATGGGACTACATCAAACTAAAAAGTTTAGCACAGCAAAAGAATAATTAGCAAAATAAAATAGGCAACCTAAGGAAGAGGAGAAAATATTTGGAAACCATCTATCTGATAAGGAGTTAATGTCCAAAACATATAAGAAGCTCATACAATTCAATAGCAAAAAAATGAACAATCCAATTTAAAAATGGGCAGAAACTGAAAAGACAGTTTTCCAAAGAAGACATACAAATGGCCAACAGCTACATGGAAATATGCTCAATGTCACTAATCATCAGGAAAATGCAAATCAAAACCGCAATGATACATGACCTCATATCTTTTAGAATGGTTATTATCAAAAAGAGATAATAAATGTTAGTGAGGATGTGGAGAAAAGGGAACTCTTATATGTTATTAGTGGGAATGTAAATTGGTACAGCCACCTTAGAAAACAGTATGGAAATTCCTAAAAAAAATTAAAAATAGAATTACCACATGATCTAGCAATCCCACTTCTGGGTGTATATTTGAAGGACATTTAATCACTATTTGAAAGGGATATCTGCACTCCCAGTTCATTGCAGCATTATTCACAATAGCCATACATGAGAATAACCTAAGTGTCCATCAACGAATGAATGGGTAGAGAAAATGTGGTACACACGTGTATACATACAGTGGAATATTATCGAGCCATAAAAAAGCAGAAAATTTTACCATATGTGATAATATGGGCATTATACTAAGTGATATAAATCTGACAGAGAAAGACAAATACGTATTTTGTGTTCTCACTTACATGTAGAATCTAAAAAAAGTTGAACTCAAAGAACTAGAGAATAGAATGGTAGTTGCTAGGGTCTGGAAAATGGGACAAATGGGGAGATGTTTGTCAAAAGGTACAAACGTCCAGCTATAAGATGAATAAGTTTTAGAATTTAATGTACAGGATGGTGACTATATTTAACAGTGCTGTATTGTAGACTTGAAAGTTATTAAGACCATTGATCTAAAATGTTTTGACCACACACACACAAACACACAAATGGTAGTTTTGTGAAGGGATGGAGGTATTACTAGCCTTGTTGTGGTAATCATTTCACAATATATACGTATATCAACTCATTATATTGTACACCTTAAACTTACATATGTCATGTGTTAATAATATCTCAGCAAAGGTGGGCTAAATATAAATAAATAATTAGGAAAAAGAACCACAGGATGACACTGAGGGTAAAAGAACAAATATGTTATTAAGTAGAATAACAGAAACCCAAAGAAGTCACTTGCTCAAGGGGAGCATGAATCCTTTCTGACTCAAAGAGAATCCAGGTGTCTGGGGATTTAACCAATACACTTTTGCTTTTGTTTTTATTGTACTTCAGAGAGCCGCTCTAAAGCTCTTTAATTCAGGTAGCCCAAATATTTCCCTGTGAGAGGCGAGCTCACTTCCACCTCTTTGTTTCCTTCTTAATAGATTTATAATTTTAAAATGTGCTAACATTTAAGAAAAGGCTTTATTTTCAGAGAAGCAGGAAGCGTATGCCACCCAGGACACTTTTGATAAGAATTTTAGCTATATTCTGTTGCCCTTAAAGCGACAAGCTGCCCAGAGGACTTTCGCAATAGGAAGGTAAAATGATTAGGATTATCCCACAAGAGGATTAAAGAGGGTAGAGGAAAGCATTAGCACATAATGTAAAAGATGGAACACTGAGTTCGACCTTTCAGCAGGTGGGACTGTTGTCTTTTGAGGGGCAACTGTGACAGCCACTGCGTTTCCACAATGTCTCTAGATCATCACTGCATTTCTATTTCTTGCCGAGATCAAGGGCAGCTAGTGTTCTCAATAAAGATGCCAGGCACGAAAAGAAGTTGTTTTTTTTTTTTTTAAAAAGATACCTTATTGAAAGAAAGATCTTGCATAGCGATCACATCATTACCAACCTATTGTTTTGCTTATTTGTAATGTGTGCAAAGATGATGCAAAGGAGGAAACATCTCCCCTGTGCAGTGTCACTTGACCGCTTTCAGTTACAACAAAAAATAATAATGATTTAAGTAAATATTATTCATTCAACAAAATTTACTGACAGCCTCCTTGGGGTCCGGCACTGAGTAGGCCCTGGGACACAATGTTTCTAACATGTCAAGAATTCTGTTTACAGTCTGGTGAGGGAGACAGACAGCAATGAAATAACCACACACAGAAATGTAAATTGCAGCAGTAATAGGTGCTAGCAGGGTGATAAACCTGGTGCTATGGATGTTAGATTAAACATTTTTAAGGAAGGGACGAAAAAAAAAAAAGAGTGAGTAGCTATGAATTAGGAGAGGATAGAAAGTGTGTGCAAGGCCCTGGCCCTGGGATGGGAGGAAGCATGTTGAGAAGGCACTGAAAGAAGGTAGGTGGAGGGAATTTGGGAGCAGGGTAGTATAAAAAGGAGGCATCATATCATAGTAGGTTTCACCATATTAGGGTTTGTGGACCCTTGAGGAATTCTGTCTTTTTCCTAAACATAAAGGAAAAGCATTCAAGGACTTAAAAAGGTGTGTGTGTGTGTGTGTGTGTGTGTGTGTGTGTGCTTTGAAAAGATAATTGTGGCTGCAATCCAGAGAATAATTTGGAAAGGCAAGGGAGGATGACAAGCACAAATCACTGATCAAACCTTCCTGAGAACAGTTTCATGAAAGCAGCATTTAATTTATAAGAGAATAAAGCTGTAAAGAATGTCAAGAAATTTAATTCAATGGTCTCCTTTCAGACCAGTGGATGTTGCAAACTTTCGGGACAAATGACTTCATAAAGTCACCAAGAAGAGAAAATCTACCATATCCCCTGGGAACAGATGCTGACATTTGACTTTATTACAGAGGAGCCTGTTTCGGTGTCTTAAAATGTTATGCCTCTTATTGGATAACTTTCACAACAATATTGAGAAGCAAGTTGGCATCATAATTTCTACTTTATAAATGTAAAGTTTAAGAATTTAAGTGCAGAGAGTAGGGACATATACTAAGTGATGAAAAAAATTTACTAGCAGTGCTAATTGGTAACTTTCTTCCCAACTTGCCAGACTCTGCCTTGTCTAGATGACTTTGCATTCAACAGAGATGTCCTGAAGCACTTGAAGTTGGCCAGAAGTCAAGTGTAATGTTTTAGGCTTGTTGGGCGTCTCCCTGAAGTTATTCCAAGCATGAGGCTACACCCTTGGCCTCCATTTCTATTTTGTGTATAGAGATTATGTGCATTTTCCCACTTAATCTCAATCCTTCTAAATTACTTATTAGGCTTTAAAGGCAGGTTTACACACAATACTTTTACACATTTATAAGGATTTTGCTAATACCCTGTATGGATTCAACAAAAGCTGTGTCTCCAATGTAGTGTAAATGGTAGGCTTTTCAAAGGGTTGATGCATGTTAATCTCATGGAAAATTGTGTAGATAAACTTTGACCTTCTCTCCAAAATTTCTCCTTAGGTAGTTTTTTTTCCCCTTAGGTAATAAAACGTGATATCTATAAGTGTTTTAAAACTTAAATTAAATTGTAACAGTAAAATTCTTTCCTAAAGGTTGATTTTAACTCATATCTTGTTTGATCTAATTTGTAATATTGACTCCCATTTTCTAGAGTTTCTAGAATCTTTAAATGTATATTACATTCTAAGATAATTCCTGGAGAACGTCAGTGAGAGCAAGTTCCTATTTTGTCTCTCCTTGCAATGCAGGCATACTTCTGGCCTAGAATCTGAACTCAGGATTTTTCATTAGCTCTTTTTAAATTGCCTCAAAGGAAGTAGTTTGATTATCAGAGAAGAAAGTATTTTGTATCATAAAAATATGCTATAATAGATACTAAAATTTATCTTTGAAATGCTGGCCAAGCATATAATACTCCATCTGGGTTACTGTAATTACCTGAATAATTTAGGCAAAAGCTGTTTATTTGTTTTTAACTAAAACACCCGAATAACAAAGAAAAACCTTGGGTTTTGTTGGGTTTTGTTGAAATGTGTATATATGTATGGATATATATACGTGTATATTTACATATATGTATATATATATGTATATATACATATATATGTATATATTTACTTAAATCTCTATACCATGTCAGTCTGGTACATTTTCTTGAAGAGATTGCTAATTTTACCATTATTTAGTCAAAGTATTTTGAATCCATTGGATCCTGTGATTAACTAAACAGCAGTCTGGAACAGTGAACTTAGTTGGTACAATAAATAGATACAAGTTTAAGGAGGAACAGGATATTAACATAGTCTTGAAGTATCTTTTCCAAAATAGTTAGTAGACTCCATCTTAACCCAGGGTTCAAGATTAATATCTTGACATATGATAAGATGGCATTAACGCTGTGTTCTGGAAAGAGAGCCCAACAATGTTTATAAGTCAGGGGCATAATCTTTATTCAACATAGTTATCTATTATACTTTAAGGGCTTAATAAGTGTTCAATTCTAAGCAATTACTAATTTATTTGATATTTATTGAGCACCTACAGGCAAGTCTAGTATAGAACACACACCAAAAGACAAACATGTTAAGACAGAATTCCGTAAAAAATTCTGTCATGCAACTTTGGGCCTATACTAGGTTCCAGAATTTTGACTTTAAATATTCACGCTGAGTCTTCTTGGTCCAGGTTTCTTTACCTCTGGGTTTTATAAAACCAACAAAATTAGTGAAATATAGTTGAAGTTAACTTAAAGAATAAAATAAATATCCATGAGTCAATAGTGATATAAATAAATAATTAAATTAACGTGTAAATGAGAGACAAGGAACCACACTTCTTTACAGAAGAATTCCATTTAGTAAGGGCTAAAGGGAGGTAGGAAATAGAAAATCACCATTATAACACCAGAGTAATAATTACTGCAGGCAAGATCCTCCAATGGATGCTGAAATTAGTGGGTAAAAGTTTAAGAAGGAATAGGATATTTGTGTAGTCGGAAAGTATTTCTTCTAAAACAGTAACTTGACAGTAGAGAAATCTGGCATACCCCACCTTGACCAAGGACTCAAGGTTCACATCACCAGCGGTAACATATATTGATATCATGTGCCCTTTGATAGGATGTCCTCAAAAGGGTTCCTCACCTCTGTGCTATCATTCCCAGGAATGCAAACTTCATTCTAATTATGAGCAAGCGAGCTAAAATTGAGGTATATTATATTCTTTAAAATGAATAACCAGTTCTATACAAAAGTCTCAAAGTCATGAAAGACAAAGGAAAACTGAGAAACTGTAGTGGAATAGAGTTTGGAGAAATGACTAAGCATGTGGGATCCTGGATTGGTTGGATCCTAGAAGAGAAAACGGTCTTTGGTGAAGAAAAGAGGGAAATTTGAATCGAGTCTGTAATTTGGTTAACAGTATTGGGCCAGTGCTAATCTCCCAGTTGGGATAATTGTGACTATGGTCATAGAATATTGGGAAAACTGAGTGAAGTATATACGGGAACACCCTATACTATTTTTCCAACTCTTTTGTAAGCCTAACTCAATTCAAATTGAAAAGATTTATTAAAAAAAAAAAAGGAAATGGAAGTGGACGCTCTGGATGAACACAAGGTCACTGTTGAAGAAATACCTTCAGCTGGAAGTCTAGGTCGCTTGAATCCTGCACCGCCTGTCTTCTCCATCTACAACACTTGAAACACGTTTGTTCCTTAAATATTGGCTTTTAGATATTTGGTGATAGCACAATGTAACTGTCTTGAAAGGTAAAAGAATATTCCCTTGATGTTCATCTGTATCTTAGTTTTTATTGCATACAAAACCAATTTCAGAATTTTTTCTTCGAGAATGACGAGAGGATCTTTAGAACAGGTAGCATGTGAGAAATACTTCAGAAATTCTTTCAAAGAACTATGGTATTAGGTTGGTGCAAAAGTGATTGCATTTTAAAAGGGTAAAAATAATTGCAAAAACCGCAATGACTTTTGCAACAATCTAATAAGACGCAAGGGTGCTTACTTCTTCAGCAACTTCTGGGGTTCAAAGTACTTCCTTTGCAAACAACCATTGGTTGTTAATAGGCCTTATTATGTGGGTATTGTTATCTGCAAAATACAATATGAGACTTTTTTATTGTTGTTTCAGCTGACTTATAATATGTGACACCTAATAACACTGTTCCATTTGCTAGAATATGTATATTATATTATATATAATATTATGTATTATAAACATTATATTATATACAATATTATATATATGTGTACAATATTATATATATATATATATATATACACAATATATATATATGTGTACATGACAGAGCACTTCTCAAATCTCTTATATAGCACCCACTTTGGAAAACAGTCTGGCAGTTTCTTAAAATGTTAAACAGAGAGTTTTCATATGACCCAGCATATGATACTGGCACACTCCTAGGTATACACCAAGAGAAATAAAAGCATTATGTCCACGCAAAAATTTGTCCATGAATGTTCAGAGCAGCATTATTCATAATGGCCAAAAAAGTATAAGCAACCTAAATGTCTAATCATTGATGAATAGATAAACAAAATATGGTATATTCATACAATGAAATATTATTCACCTATTAAAAGGAGTAAACTATTGGCAGATGGTATAGCATGAACTTTGAAAACATCCTGAATGAAAGAAGACAATTACAAAAGAACACATTTTTCATGATCATTTATATGAACTATCCAGGATAAGCATATCAATAGAAACAAAGTATATTAGTGATTGCCAGAAGGTAAGAGTAGAGGAAGAATGAGGAATAATTGCTAATGAGAATGGTTTCTTTTTGGGGTGATGAAATGGTCTAAAATTAGTGATAATGGTCAATGATTTTTGTGACTATACTAAAAATGATGAAATTGTATACTTTAAAGAGTGAATTTTATGACATGTAAGTTATATTTCAATAAAGCTATTATTAAAAAAATTCTTGTGTCTCATACGATTATTTGTTGTAAAAGAATGATAAGAGCAGCTATTATCTTTCTCTTTATGGCTAGTAATTTTGCTATATTATGCTGTTTCATGATTACATATCTGTTCGATGTATATTTCTGAACATACACATACATAAATAGTATATTCAATACTACCAGTACAGTTGAATTCATATAATATTCATAAAATTAACATAATTATGCTATAATACAGCTGATATGATATGACATAATTCAGGGAAAAGATGTTCAGATTTTCTCGAAAGAACTTTGTACCTAGGATTCATATCTTTCCCAATGTCAAAATTCTTCATATTCAACCATCCCAAAAATGTCAGTCTGTAGATTTTTGTTTGCATTTTTAAACTTTTTAGACTCTGAACTATAGGACAATTTCTTTAATATTAGTAAAGCCTGCTGTTTTGCAGTGATTAATGAGAACAAAATGTGTTTACAGTACCTCATTTTCTTTAATATTTTCTTTTATTCATAGTTCTTATTAAAACTGAATCAAAGCTAATTTATCATAGAGTTTTCTAATAGAATTTTGGAGGGTTTTTTTCCTGCTGTAATTCTAACGAAGTAAAATTGATATTTTGTTTGTAATTCTTCCTCTCAGTATATGCAGATTCCAAACTAAGACTTTTTCTTGAAATATTCAAGGTTTATATGTAATAAAATAACTAATATTAATAGTTAAGTGTCATTCTTAAAAGTTATTTTATTTAGTGTTATAAATACTAGTACATTAAGTAATTCTACAAAGATTAGAATTATGGTATAATCTAATCTCTATTATTGTTTTGTGTTATTATTATTTTTTATAAAATGAGGTGTAATTGACTTACAACATAATGTTAGTTTCAGGTGTACAACATAATAATTTAATAGTTGTATATATTGTGAAATGATGTCTAGTTAACATTTGTCACTGTACACGGTTACAGAATTCTTACCCTTGTGATGAGACCTGTTAAGATTTATTCTCTTGGCAACTTTCAAATGTGTAATACAGTGTTATTAACAACAATCACCACCTTGTGTGTTATGTCTCCTTGACTTATTTTATTATTATTTAACTTAAAAACAATTAGTTGGGTTAGGATAATAGTTATGTAATAGTTACGTATTGCTGTGTTAGAAGTCACTCTGAACTTAGTGGCTTAAAACAGTAATAAACATTTATTATGCTCAGTATTTATGGGTTAGTGTCTAATCTTGGCAGTTCTGGTTCAGAGTCCTTGAGATTGCAGTTCAGATTTTGGTCTGGGCTGCAGTTATCTGAAACGGTGACCGCTGAGGGGCCAAAGGATCTGCTTCCAAGTTGGCTCACACAAATGACTGGTAAGCTGGTGGTAATTGTTGGCTATAGGCCTCATTTCCTCCTTACCTGTGCTTCTTCACAGGTAGCTGGAGGGTCCTTACAACATGGTGGCTAGCTTCCCACACAGCAGATGATTCAAGAGCCAGCAAGGTAAACGCATCAATGTCTATTTTGATATAGACCTAGAAATCATACTATGTGATTGCTGTATAGGGAGGTCAGTTTTGTTCAATGTGGGAAGGTACATACATACCAAGGGCAGGAATACCAGGAGGTAAAGATCACTGAGCACCTCTTGGAGATTTGTTATCACAATAGTCCTTGTAAAAGTAGCAAGCTTGTGCATTGTCTCTTAACATTCATATTATCTGTCGATCTGTTTTCCTATTAATGATTTCAAGGTTCTTAAAAATTGTTTTTGTACATTTAATTAACAGCTTTCAAAGTATATAATTGTAACAACATTTTACTCTTGCTATAATGAATATGTATTTATATTCCAATTGACATAGAATTTCCATATGACAAGCACATAAATAAATTTTCATTCCAAATTACATCTAGAAATTTTACCAATATTTGAAAGGAACAATTAAGATAACAAATCCAATGACATATCCTATTCATATTATTATGAAATTCTGGTTAGGTATAATGGTAAGATACCCACCAATCACACACAGGTTCAGGGATATCTGAAACGTCATTTCCTTAAGTATTCAACTCTTCATCTTCCAGTGGCTGAGGCTATAGGACAGATTTTGGTCAAATAATGAGTCCAAAGCCAAACTTCAGGGCAATTCTATTACAAAACGCCTTGGTGAATTCTGATATGAAGCTCCATTTCCTCCTCACTAAGGAACGAGTGCTAATCCATATGGGACTACAGCTGTTTTACAGGGTCAATCTGAATTGGTTGGAATCACCTTTGCATTATCCCCCCTCCACATTTGCTCTATGACAGAAGGTTTGATGTCTGGAGGGGATTTAGGCATATAATTCCTGATTATAAATGGCCCTCAAACTTTGTTTGGCAGGAAAACCAGTCTTGTTCCTTTCATGCCACATTTTATCACGTGGGCAACAAAGAAATTCTGCTTGTACTGAGTTTTACAAAATCTTTTGTGAACATTTCCATCATGTTTTGACTCTCAACCCTATGACCTCACTGATTCGAATTTAGTCCAGATTATCTGAAAAGGAACAGAGGCCATGAATTCCCTTCCTTTATCTTTCTATTCCAACTTATCCTTAAATAAAATTCCCTTTTAGAGTTATAAAACAAATACACACATAAACATAACCTGTAGGGATATTCGTGGATAATAGTTGGGAAACAGGTTTGGGGGAAAGTACTACCCACCATTAGTATTTCAATCTATTTTTTTAGTAAAAGAACCCAGATCACTTATGTTATCACGAGGTTGAAAATTTACTCACGCTGCCATAAAATGTGCAAATAAAATGCAGCTTCTCTATTTTTCTTTAATAGATCATGTCTTCCTTACAGTAGTTTAGTCCACTGGATAACAAGGAAGAAAAAACAATTCTACAAACTTGAGAATATACAGTTTAACAATTTTTTCCAGTTTACATAACCTCTTTATGATGGCTAAAGAGATGTTTGGGATAAATCCTCAGACTTTCATATGTCTTCTCACCCTCTGTGATCCTATTCAAAATGATGATGGGGTTTATTGAGGGCAGTTTTTGTGATCCTGAAGTATTGGGGCAAAGGTGGTGGTGAGATTTGAGAAATGGGAGGTTCACAGATCCACATGAATTAATCTTCATTGGTGTCTAGTAGAGGGACAGATCGTGTCTGTTCTCTGGCCTTGTAACTCTGGAGGCAGTTCTCTGTGATGGTTTGGGCCATCATGCTGGTACCCACCACTAATGACCATTTGCCATGACTATTCATCTAGTTTTGAAGTTGCCCTACATTGCACTCTTTTTGTTCATCCATTGAAGTTGACAGAAATTATTTGAAACTTTCCTAGTTTTATAATCAACGTTATTTCATAAGTAGATACCATTTAAAACAATTATTGAATGCAAATGCCTTTTTTCTCTTCAAGTATTTGTACATAGGTATAACTGTTACAGAAACTTTTTAAAAATCAAGAGTTTAAAAAAATGTGAGAGGTTGCTTTTCAAATACTTATGAAGTTCTGCTGAATTTAAATTTTTATTGGATATCAATTTCTTGTGATTGCTGAACATTTGTATATTGTAAGGTTATTGGGGCCCTGTATGAGTCAGGGTTCCATTAGGGAAGCAGAACCAGCAGGAGATATATATTACGACATTTATTGCAAGGAATTGGCTTATGCAAAAGTGGGAGCTGGCCAGGCAAGTCTGAAATCTGTGGCCCAGGATGTCAGAATGGCAGGTTAGAAGTGTGGGGCTAAGGCTGCTATCCACAGGCTGACATTCTTTTTATCAGGGAAGCCTCAATTCCACTCTTAAAGCCTTTCAACCATTGAATCAGGTTCACTCAAGTTAATCTCTTCTTTCAAGTTAACTGATTATGAGCTTTAATCGCATCTACAAAATACCTTTACAGCAACACTTAGATTAGCTTTAAATGAATAACTGGAGGTTTAGCCTGGCCAAGTGACACATGGAAAGACCATCATATGTCCCTAAAGTGTATTTCCCTAGAGTTTCTCAATATTGCTCAGGATTTAATTTTCTGTCTTTCATGTCTTTAATCATAGGGGTTCATGTGCATGTTCACCTGATATTTTTTATTTATTTATTTATTTATTTATTTATTTATTTATTTATTTATTTATTTATTATTTATTTTTAGTTTCAGGTGCACAAAACAAAGTAATACTTAGACATTTATCATTTATATCCCTTACACTGTGTCAACCCCCCTCCCCCATCCACTACCCCTCTGACATCGTACAGAGCCACTACATTTCCACTGTCTCTATTCCTAATGCTGTACTCCGCTTCTTGTAAGTATACACACACACACACATATATATACATATATATACAAACTTGTAGTCAACATTCATTATTGTTCAGCTTCAGCTTGATCACCTGATATTTTTTGATATTTAAGTGGATTGATTCTAACCTACAAAGCAGAATCAGTATATTCTAAATATAGGAAATGCATGTTCATACAAATCATACATAATTATATTAATTGCTTTAAATCTTTGTTTGCTAGTTCAGACTTTATATTTAACTAGAGCATTCCAAAGAGCAATCTTCTCTGGATTTAAAGTATAACCAACAAATCTCGATTTTTACTTAAATAGTATTTAGAATGTTATGAACAAGTCATTTACTGCTAATTTCCTTTCTCTCTGCTGAAACCATACATTTTTAATACATTTGTATGCATGTGTTCGATACTATTATAAATGCATAATTTCTGTATAAAGTCCACCTTCTTTTTTTCTCACTGACCCTCAATTAAAGTACTATTTGCTTTGTTTCACTATATCATGTTAATAATATCAAATCAATGCCTTAAATATATTAAAAAATGAGAAAAAATTCAGTTATAAGATATCATTGTGGGGTGGCTGGTTAGTTCAGTTGGGTAGAACATGGTGTTAATAACACCAAGGTTGCTGGTTCGATACACGCATGGGCCACTGTGAGCTGGGCCCTCCTTAAAACAAACAAACAAAAGTTATCATTGCTACAGAGAAATATTATTTTTATAACTTGTAGAGGAATTTAACAATTCTTTTGAGTTACCATAGCAGATATGTAACAATTGTCATTTTCATATTGGAACAAAGGGACCTAAACAAGTTTACCATTTCACTGAAAGATTAAACATTTCTACCACAGATGATCACTTGACACTTAATTGTTCATAGAGAAGTCATCCCGATGAAGCAGAATAGGCTTGCTTTAATTTTTCAAAGAGAATTCACGGGGCCCTGAAAATATATCACAGATCCCAGAGGGGTCTACACTTCTCACACTGGCTTGGGTGTAGAAAAAAAACAGAAAGTGACACTATTTCCTCTGTTCTGATATGTAATTGAATGTTGCTTTGAGTTTGAAATAATTGCTGTAGAATTAATCTCATTATCTTCCTGAATTGTGATTATTCTAGAGGTTCCAAGTGATCAGCATTATTTTAGCCAGTAATAATAGTAATTAACTGTAAGGAGTTGGTGAAATTTTCACTCCTCCAGGAGCTGCTATCAGAGTTTCTTATAGAGAGAAAAGAGCCCTTTTTCTAGTGATGAAGTGTGGGGATAAATGCATCCTCTGTAGTCTGGAGGTCAGAAAGAACAGAAGCTTCAGAGAAAAGGGCAAAATTACTCAGCAAGAGAGAAGGAAATGAATTTCTTTTCTTCTAGAATAGGAGAAGGAAGGATGGAGTGGAGAGAAGGAAATAGGAGTGGGATAGAGAGAGGGTGAGATTGAGAGATCACACATACTACTATTTGTGCCCTACTAATCTCCAGTAAGGGTAGTACATTCACCAAATACTTTGTGTGCCATTTAGGTTTTGTTTTCCTGTACACACCACTAATGGGTTGAGTAGGGTATTAACGGAAGCCACATGCATAGATGTAAGATCTTGGAGACAGAGAGGCCTTAGCTAACATCTAGCTTGTTTATCCTTGTTCGATCCTTTCATTCAATTCCCCAACAAATATGTGCACTAAGCGTAACCCCTTTCTAGGTAGAACATTTGAGCCTCAGAAATCAACTTGACTGGGAAGCAGCCGAATGGCCTGTACATTCATCTCCTCACTAGACTCCCTGTACTCTTTTCCTTAAGATGATATGTGCCCCCTTGGCACAAGTCTCCCTTAAATAAGCTTTTGGAGTATTCTCTCTCCTTACAGTAAGTTAGTACTTTCTCTTTCAACATGAATTGACATTTCTCACAGAGCCCCTAGTTTGAGGAATGAAGTTGCTATATCAAAATGGCATCTTGCCAATGACCTCCTGAGACTGCAGAACCACAGCGTCAACAGAACTCATTTCATGGCCTCCTTGTGCTACCCAAAATGCTTGTTGTTCGCTCAAAGCAATGAACTTTCATTATTGAAGGAAGGCTGAAGATTTGAGGGTCAAGCTATAGGTGAGAATAGGATTATGTTTCCTATAAGGAGCCTCAGTGGTAGGAAAGTTTGTGTAAGCCTCTTGGAAAATTTTGAACAAGTTTCTTTATTATAGGCTGTATATAGAGGATGATCAGCTTTTAAAACAATTCCATGATCCAGAGAGAAAACCGGAGTAGGAGCAGACTGGGCAAGATTAGCTTCATTATAGTCATTCAAATTATTTGAGATTGAGATACATTTGTGTTGTTACATGTGAGTGCCTCCCCTTAAGAAGAAGGCAAATGTAAAACTTAATAAAAAAAATAATGAGTATGCAGTTATTTAATTTAGAATGGTTTTGAATTTATATAGAAATTTGGTTAGAAAAATATTGTGGGTGTATTTATATACTACAAAAAAAATTTGGTTCAGAAGATCTGTCCAGTTTTCTATAGCAAGAGTTTACTGATATCATGACCATATGCTCCATTTTTCAAATGCTATTGTTAAAACACTCATTAAAATGCATATATGAAGGGCCAGATGTTTCATTTTTATTATATATCATTTTCTTCATATTTACAATTTATGCATGCTTATATAATGGCTAAATTCTTGTAGATGTTTCTTTACATACTTATACATATGCTCTGTATCTCTAGTTACATGTTTGTAAAGAAGCATACGTGGATATATATTTATGGCTATATAAGCATATACAAAAATGGGTGTTTTTTAGTGTGGACTTGTGAATTTATTTTACCCTATTTAAAAGATAAATTCTCTTGTTCAAAAGTGAAACTATCAAATACCAATATACATGCCAATTAGTTACTCCTTTCCATGTCTACCATATCTCCTTTGTTTCCAAATATTGCAGGGAAGGGGATGGGGTGGAGGCTGATGAAAGGGAAGTGCTTCTAAAGGAGGCCAAATAAAGGGGCCTGAAAACAAAGGTTTTAATTCCATGTAGACTAGCCAATCAATGCTTTAATCATCAGACTTTTCAACTAAAATATTTTATTGTTGCTTTGAATTGAAATCATTGACCAGTCCCTTTTCCCAAGTTCTATGCTTTCAAAGTAATTTAATAGTAATATACATAGAACACATTTATAAAAGTTGTGTGTTGCTTAACATTGAAGAGACAGATAACTGGGTGACTTATTTTTCCTGTTCGGAAAATTTGGAATTTCAAAAGGCTAGGAATGATTAGTTTCTAATTTATTTAAGAAAAATCTATTTTTCTAACATAGTTTCTGTTGCATTCAAGAGAATGCATGCTGCCATATAAAATACAGAAAGCTTTAATGTTTGTGATATTCTTTTTTTAATTTCTCTGGGAACAGGCTGGTTACCAAAGACTAAAACACATGCAGAAATCGGTTGGTTGTATTATTATTATTTTTTTAATAAAGAAAGAAGTGATACTAGATGAAAACAGAAACTTGTCTCTTAAACTGCTTTAGGTTTTACTGAAGAAAAGACATTTATTTTTTTCCTCTAAAGTGGAGAATTAAGACTTCCACTGCAAAAACAGCGGGGTTTGATCTTTCTTAATACTCTACCTCATCCTCCCCCCCGCCCCAGTTTTAATAGATTGGACAAAAAAGACCAGTTATTTCTTATTTCTTATTCCCATAAGATTATAGCAAAACGTGTAATAAAATTAATTAATTCAACGTAATTTATCAGTTTAACCAAGCAAATTATTACTCATCCTGGATGAGTGGGTGAGTAATTCTTTGCAAGATTCTAAATCACCCTGAAATTCCCAGACTCACACAACTCAATGGTAATAAGTAAGATAATCAGTTCATTCATCAATCTGGCTCAGGTAACAAGACCATGTTATTTGTGATGGAGCATTCTGGACCATGTATCACCTTGGGGAAAAAAGCTGCCTTGTGACTTAGCTTGGAGTGCGTGAGTCTTGTTTAAGCCCCTTCAAATATGTCTTACTTGGTTTTGTGGATCTTTATAATTGTTTCTTGAGGTAGTTCTTCCATCACTATCATCATTGGTGTGTCTTGGTGCTGATAAAGCACATGAAAATCCTGAATCTGATACCTTCCTCACACCTACCTGTTTCATAGCATTAGTTATCACCACCTTCCATCGTGGGTGGATCTTAAGTAATGAGGTATTAGCAATTGGTGCCTCATTATCTTAAGCCTCTGGTGGAGCCCCACCCTCCTCGTAAAAGAAGGATGCTGTTATTTTTGCCATGAGTTAGCTTCAGTTTCCCAACTTATTGCACATTTCCACCTGGGTTAAATGTATACACTTGCCATGTTTTCTAATCCACGCTGGCTTTATGAGGTCCTATTGTAGAACAGGCTTTGCAGACACAGAGACCTGGGTTCAAATCACTGTTCTGACACTCATTAGCTGTGTGACCTGGGGAAGCTACTTGACTTATGCTTTCTCATCTCTAGAGCAGAGATAATAATACTGACCTCACAGGTTTATCATAATGATGAGATCCTATATGTGATGAGCGTCCCATAAGACTTAATATCAAACTCAATTAATAGATGGAAAGAAAAAATGAGTTGTCACTGATGCTATGGACAAAAACCAGTTTGTAGTTGAAGGACTAAAATTATGGATCTGGTTATCACTAAAATTCCTAAACGATTTCATTTCACAATTAACTTAATTCCACATTTTTCCCCCATTCAAAATAGAGGTTTTTAGGTCTAAACTTGAATCTCATTCTACCTATATTTCCATTTTCTCACAGCAGCAGTTTTATCATGCTCTATCTCTTTAGATAACTTGCCACAACGTGCCTTTCTAAATCCTCAGTATGGCATCCTCTGTTCTTCAGCATTAAGGTCCCTCCCTAACTTTTTAAGCTTTATCTTCTACTACTTCAAACCAGCTCTTAGATCTAGTCAGGCCAGAGTTCTCACCGTTTTCCAGGAATATATAATTAATCCCCAACTCTTAGTGTTCCATCAGGTCCTTGTCTTCGAGAGTCTTAAAGGGTAGATGGAGACAGACTGACTATAATACTAGAAGCTAATAAAGAGTTGACTATCTTTAGGAACAGATATCCATGCAAAACAGATGAAGAGGTGGTTAATTCAGCTGGGGGTGGAGGTGTGGTGGATGGAAGGGCTGGGAAAGGCTTTGGAGAGGAAGTAACATTTGAGTCATTCCTTCAAGAATGAGCACAATTTCATTTTGGACAGAAGGAGCAGCATGACCAAAGCCTGACCAAAGCCTGAAAGTAAATATCCTCATCCAAGGCATTGCAGCAGATGGCAGGAGGGATGGTTGAGAGTGGAGAGACACACCTGATGAAGCTGGCAAGGGCCAGCCAGGGAAGGTGTTTGATGCTTGCCCAAGAAAGCTACAAAAAGCAGCCTTCCTCTTCCTGAATTTCTGGTGCAGTTATTCTTTGTGAACTTATTTTGGTATTAACTTTTCATTTTTAATAAATATCTACATGTGATTTATAGGCTTGTGGAGAACCAGAAACTACTGAAGTTATTTATTTTCCTTCTCAGTTCTTCCACGCAGTGCAGTGCATAGGACTGACTGTAGGCAGCACATCACAGAGATGAGAAATATAGATTTAGGGTTTGAGTTCTCTCGCTGCTGTTCCCATTGCCCTCACTTCTAACTGGGTGAACATAGGGAAGTTATGTTACCTCTCTAAATGTCACATTTTTCCTTTGAAAATGGGGATAGGATCAATTTCTATGTGATCAGCCTTCTACGATATAATGATTCCATTTATGCTTAACAAATGTTTGCTACTCAATTATTCAATAAGCATTAATGGACCACCTACTGTAGTGCAAGACCTGTGCTACACTCCTACCATACAGTGATGAGTTAAATAGACAAGACAGGGCTTTATAGTCCAGTATTTGTCATCATTATTACTACTACTATTAATATATATTTTTAATAAATACTATTAGGATACTATTAGGAATTCAGCTACATCAGTATCATATTCATGGTTGGACCAATTTCCTCTTCTCCTGGTCCTGGAGTATGCCACATGACAATTGGCTGACAAGACCTTCCATATCCAGTGCTTATGGAGCTTGTCAATTACATGGTTGTGCAGCCTTGGCAGAGCCATCATTCTAACCAGGTTCAATAGGTGCAGTGACTCTGGAGGTGGCCCTAGATAAGACCAGCCTCTGTGGGGTGACCATGCAGGTTCAAAACTAATTCTGGGCATGGCTCTGTCAAATTTGGGCTGCTTGAACTGTTCTCCAAAATTTGTGATTACTAGAGTTCAGGACGCAGAACACTAGAATCCTGGGATTAGCTCATTTTGGGGCAAACTTTTTCACGATAAAGCTATATTTTTGTTTTTAATGCTGCTCAAGTGAGGGTCCAAAAGCAACTACTGCCTACATTCTGGTAGACGTGCCAATTCTTCACTTGATAAAGGAATGACTGTGTTGATCACCAAGAAGTAGAGTCGCCAACAACAAAGAAAGGGACTGGAGACAAATACTTTGCACTGAGACTTAGAAGTCAACCTAAAGACAACCTGGGTCTGCTGGCCTCTGGCAGAAGCACTGGGACAACTGAGTAGTGAGGCAGATCAACACAGTCCTGCCAAACAGAATAATTTAACATCTCAGTACAACTATAGGAATAAAACCTGTAAACTGTTTCCTGGCAAAGTTATTCTTTCATGGATTGTATTTTTCTAACTTTGCCTCTGTTTATTTGCTGCTCAGTTTAGCTTTTTGCTTCTTAAAAAACACTTTCCAGCATCTGTGTGTGTGTCCTGGGTACAACTTATTTCTAGTTGCCAAATTGTTTTTTCTTCCCTCAAGGGGAAATCCTAAGATACCTGCCCATAGCATCCCAATCTGCAATCAGGAGTGAAGCTCAGAGCTACATCTTTCTCTTTAAATCAATAAATAAAATAGAATTCACTATCTTTAATCTCCTTCTACATTTTCTCTCTCCTTTCCTTTTGCTTGGTCTTATAATTACTTCAAGTTCTCTTCTGACCAGTGGTTATAATTCCTGATTTATGTAAGCTATCACTTCCAAGATTATTGTTAGCCGAGGCCTTTTCTATAATGAAATCTTAAAAGATGTTTGTAAAATTAAATTTTGAAAGAAATTTGAAAACCTTTAAGATACTACAAGCAGATGTGATCAATATAAACTCCAAGATATAGAAAAGTACAAGAACCATATGATTTTACTCATGTGGGATATAAAATAGAAAGCAACAAACAAACAAAACAAACAAACTCATGGATACAGACAACAGGGTGTTAGTTACCAGAGGGGAAGGGATATGGGGAGATGATGAAGAGGGTAAACGGAGACAAATATATAGTGATGGAAGGGGAGTAGACTTTGGGTGGTGAGCACATAATACAATATAAAAATGACATATTATAGAATCATACATATGAAATTTATATAATGTTATTAACAAATGTCACCCTAATAAATGTAATTAAAAAGATATAGCTATTCAGAATAGGGCAAAATTTGGAGGTCTCGTCTATGTACCCCAACTTTAACTAGTTTCAATTATGTTTTATCAAAGATTAAAGATTATCCCAGTCCCCAAGGAGGTATGTGTGATGTTTGGTGCTATGACATTTTGTGTCTTTAAGTATAAAGAAATATTTGACATACATTAAACACCAAATACATAGTTTTGAAATTACTTTGAAGAAATAGATCTTCTGGGTAATCATAGAATGTGATAAAATACATCATCTTCACCAGAAAATTAGAGGTAGTAGATGAAGGTGTCTGGGCAAGAGGACAGCCTGAGAGAGACTCTTTCACTAAAATTGAACAAATGACATCAAAACAATTCCAAGAACACACAGGAGAGATGATGAGCAGCTGCTGGGAGAAATCATCTGATACTTTTTGAGTTGACCTCTCACCTGCATCAGTCATGTGGTGAGTCAGTACTTTTTAACCTGAAGTAACCTGACTGAATGAAGTGACTCTGCCGGTAATTTCCCAAGACATATAGAGTCACATCTCAAATCCCACCCCATCTTCACAACTGAATAATGTTTATTTGTGAATCAAACCACTAGTGAGTTGTAGACTGTGACAGATGGCAGAGAAAGGAGGAAAGGAAGCAGGAGTTCAAGTCTTCCTCAAAGCTCGAGGAAGCCAGATGAATCTTGACACTGCTTCCCAGGAGTGATAAAGGAGGGTATTATCTCTGAGGCTGTCAGCTATCTCAAGAACACTTTGTCTTTAACCTTGCCCAGAAAATTAAAGGGCCAACTTCTAGATATTCAGGACTGACTGTCTCATGAGGATTGAACTCATCACAGTAGGGACAGAGCCAATCTTGAGGCAATGGGCATGTGCCAGCATGGCTCTAATCAGCCCCAGGGTGGCTGACATCAACATTGCAGAGTTGGCGTGGGGACCAGGAAGCTGAAGATGAGGGACCAGGAAGGAGTGCACTTGCTCTAGGTTTGAAGGGAGAATTCAAATATTGTTTTAACCACTTTCACAGAGTAATGGAAAGGTGTGAGGATTGAAAGGGAGCTTCACCAGCCTTGGCTCAAATAATGTATTCAATTAAATTCAGCAGTGATTATTGAGCACTGATCATGTGTAAAGTATTGTGAGATAAAAAAAAAAAAAAAAAAAAAAAAAAGTCCAGGCTCCCAAAGAACTTGCAATCTAGTGGGGAAAACAAGACACAAAAATAACAATAAGGCAAAAATGTAAGTTCCTTGAGAGAGATAGAAACAAAGAATTACGCTGGACTCAAAGGCAGAGAGAAGATATCTTATGCAGTATATCTAAAAAAGTCTTCATGGAAGATGTCAACTTGGGAATAATTTTGAGAGGTAGGAGCTTAGAGAGGGAGAAATGGATCTCAGATAGAGGGGGTATCATAAACAAATCAGGATCAGAAAGTACAGGTTTTGTTTACCTATTGTAATATATACCAGTTTGGTAGGTGGTCAAGCATTTGTAATAAACTATTGGAAGATGAGATTGGAAAATTGGCTGGACCTAGTTTGTGGAATCATTGAGTATCAGCGGGAATGGGTTGTCATTAAGGTGTGTGTTACTTCTAGAAGTCTTTATGCTGAATTTGTCCATTACATATACCCTAAAATCACAAGTAAAATCACTTAGTTTGCCCATGTCTCCTTTAACCATAAAGCCTGAAATAAAATGGCTTCACTAGAATAGAGGCATGAATGCACACCTCCCAAATGAGGAATCTATAGGTATTTGCATCAGCTCTAGCCACCTTTTATTTTCTGCATTTTTGCCTAACCTAGCAAACTGTGATGAAAGGTGAGACCTGGCCAGCATAGTCCCTTCCCCCAAATCAAAACAGTCATCTCAACTTTAGGATGAACATGAGACTTTTTCTATGTGTCAAATGATGGGCTGAGGCTGAGGTTTTCAGCTGAGCTCTGTCCTTATTGGCTTAAGACATCTTAATGACACTTAAATATTATAAGAGTCACTGGGTTAGAGTCTGTAAAGTGCTCCTCGTGCTAGGAGCTAGAGCAGGAGCAGGGCTCCATGTAGTAAAGAAGGCGAGAGAATGTAGGACAAGTCCTACTGGCCTGGCAAGGGTCCCACCTAATTCCTCATGACGTGTTCAGTGCAGGTGACACCTTCTTGAAGGTGTGGATAGGCAGTTAATTTCATGGAGAGTAGGAGGTGTAGGTTCAGCTTTTTTTTTTTTTTACAGTGGGGCATTATCTGAATGACATTCATTCTCTCTTGAGTCTGGACTACACGCAACAAGCAGCAACTGGATGTTCTTTTAAAATAAGCAAAAGCCACTGAAAGATACTGGGCTGGGTCCTTGTTTAGGAAAAAGAGTTGATTGAGAAGTGCTCCCTTGTCAAGAATTAAACCAGTCCTTGTACAGGAAAAGAAGATCTGTGGGAAAGAAAATCTGTGGGTTTCTTACCCCAGCCATCACGAAAGCTATGCCGTGAAAAGGCCATTGACACATTGACACACAGCAAGTTGGACCAATTCTTCTTTTGAGGGGTGAAGGAAAAAAGAGAAATTCTCGTTTGTGGTCTTTGGAGGATGGCTTCCCAGTTTCGCCAGCTTCGGGTCCTGGTCTGGAAAAATTGGCTAGGAGTCAAGAGGCAGCCGGTGAGTAAAACAAAAAGAAAAAAAAAAGGGAGGGAGCCCTAAGGGCAATGCCCCAGGCAATCCGAAAATGTGATGTTAATGAGAGGTAAATAGAGAAGAGTTTTAAGGCAATTTTTAAAGCAGAAATTAAGGTATTTAGAAACCATCCCTGCATCTGTCCTCTAGCTAATGGAACGAGTCTGAACTTGTCCCTAAAGCAGCATTTTGATTTCAGTAAATTAAAAGGGTGAACCAGGATATGCCCTGGTTAAAGAAAAGGATTCATCTTGTTATTGGTTGAATCGGAACTGGTGTTGAATTCCAGATTTCTGGCCAAGATGCTTTCAGACATTTTCTTGATGAATGTCATTAAAAATGAGATGAAGAAAAGTATCAAGTGGAAGGTTCAATAAAGGTGAGAGAAGAGTACTTGAAAACCAAAAGCAATAGAAAGCTTGGTTGAAAAGTAAGATATAGAAAGTTGATGGGTCGAAGGCTGTTGGCATAGAAAAGCTAGGAAACTTTAGTATCAAAAAATTATTTACTAGAAATGCCAAGCAAGAACCAACGTGTGTGCCATGTTTCCAGAGTATTATTGAATCACTTAACTTTACTGCTGCAGTCTGTCTACTCTGCTCATTGCAACATCTTTTTTGTGCTCTTACATTCATGTTTGCTTTTTAAATTACAAAGCCAGCTATTAGATCCTCACAAGATAAAGTCCTGGGAGGTTGAGAAAAGAAATTGGCTTCTGTGAATTGTCACACATTCAGATGTTTGAAATCCAGAGAAATCCAAAAAGGCACTCAATATACTTCATTTAAGAGTTGTACTTCCCAAGCTTAAGTGAATAATATAAATATTATGCAAATAGTATGTGTCACAGAAACCAACATTTTATCTGTGTACCTTATCTCACTCTAGGTTTGCTTACAGCACCTGACACCTTACTTAAGTGCTCTACTCTATATATTAAGAGGGAGAAGTAAATGTTCACTCACCTTTGTTAATTTGATGGGTAGGATTTTAAATCATAAGGCATGGGTGTGGGTTTTGGACATGAAATTTTAAATCATTACTATTTTTATTTCATTGTTTTTTTAACTGGAAACAACACAAAAGTAAAACTTCCCATAATTATCCCATGGTACCTTGTGTGGTGTTCAACAGAGAGTCTTGGGTAGGTGGATATGGTCAGAACATGAGAGTTGGGTTCTTGGTTTTGCTCCTTGCCAGGTAGAAGATTGAGCAGCTTACCAGCTACAAAATTGTGATACCACAATTTCTCTGAGCATTGGTTTTCCCATTTCTAAAATGGCCATGCAATGTACCATATCTATCTCATAGAGCAGTGAGAACCAAATGTGTTTCAAAGTGCTTTATAAATGAAGCACTTGGCAAATAGATTATAGAGGCATCTGGGGCAACATGTGTGTCATATTTTATTCAATGTAATGATGAAAGGAAATCCAGGAGAAGGAATTGTGGGAGAGAAGAAGAAATTTATATACAGTAAAGTTCTTAAGTGATGAAAATTCAATAGTCAAAAATAAAAGCAGAGAGGAACTGAAAGCATCAATTATTGCTGATAAACAGAATGCTGAAGTTATATATTTTCCTTACAACTCCATTTTACCTAAACATTGGAGGGAAAAAAAGCACTCCTCAGGTGAATAAAATTTTTCATTGATACATTTTATCTTTAATAAGTTTCTTCGAACTCATCTGTAAAGTAGATGGTATATCAATTTACTTTAGAGTTTTTTTCGACTTCAGTTAATTTCTGATGAACATGGCATATTTGGAGGAGAAGAAAGTTAGGCTTGCTAAAATGTTTCCACTATGATACCTTATATTATTCCTATTTGGCCAAGATCCCTAAAAAACCCCTGGTAATTATATTTTTGCCTAAGGCAAGAGAATATATATGCTATTAGTTCATTTTGGGATATCCAATGATACCGAAGTTAAGTGCAACTTGACAGAATGGGATCCAGGACAGAAAATCTTTGTTGTAGGAAGAGAGATCAGAAAAATACCAGAATTGGGGGTAAACCAGAAAGCTGACCTGAATCCATTTTGACCACAAGTGATCTTTAGGAAATAGTGGTGCCAAAAAGAGAAGGACAGACAATTCTAAGTAGCAGGCAAGGGGGGCAAAAAAAGATATGTTTCTTTTTCCATAGTTTTGCCTAAGGCTAGCCCTATATCTTGGTATTGGAACAGAGACTCAAGGGCACAGATGGAAAGGCTAACCATGTGCCCGTGTTATTTAAGAGAGGGAAATGCGAAAATCAAGAGGTTGGAGAGTTAGGATTAAAGATCTAAAAGGAGATGAAATAAAAGAAAATGGTGAACAGAGAAAATACAGACAAATTAAGAGACAAATTATATAAATTTGAGGAGAAGACGTAGTTTTTGTGTAAGAACTGGACTTTGTGTAGGAACTGGACAAGTGATTATTTAAAATGCAAGTATTTTAATCTCTGTCTTTGTAATTATTCTGAATGTGGTACTTTAAAAATATATGCTTATATGGAGAAAAATAGAGTCAGTGTGTGTGTGATACTGAAAACATATAGTCCTTACTGAATGTCAAAGAAAAAAATGCTAGCATCACCACCATGATGCTCACCTTCAGTCTTGTTTGAATAGATTCTATACGAAGAGAGGTAGTGGAAAGGACAGTCTATAAAGGAAGAATTTAGGAATCCATTCATGGAGATATGCTATATGAATAGCATATATTTCATGCTATGTGAAAAAGAATGAAAAAGGAAAACAAATATATAGTGAAAATATTAAAGTAGAGTGGGGATTACTGAGGAAACATAAAAATATATACTATAATAGAAAGTTAGAGAAGAATTTTAAACAGTTATACAGTCTAAAAGATAAAATGACAATGGGATAAGCTAAATGTTGGGTTTGGCTGCAAAAGAGGGAAGATAGGATCTTTAATTTTTGAGATGAACTCCTTCAAAATGGTTCTTAGAGTAAGTGTTTCTATCTGTCTATCTATCTATCTTTCTATCTCTGTAAAATTATATATTAGAACTCTGGAATATTTGAGATTATCTAACTGCTTTAATTTTATAGGGCTTCAGAGAGTTCAAGGGACTTGTCCAAGGTCACAAAGTGAATTTAAGGACTCAAATTTAGACTTTCCCCAAAATGGATCTATTCTTTCTATTACTTACTGAGTTGAACTTCTTTATTGCTCCTGAGTTGAATTTCCTTTCCCAACATTCTGTGATCCCTGCTCAGAGTTCAGCTCACCAACAAAGAGATCATATTTGCTAAGGAGGCCTTAGATATTGCTGTTTTTTAAATATTAGTGGTAATATCAATTTTCAATTACATTGTTTTAACCTAAAAAAAAAAATTAAGAGGCAACAGTGTTTATTTGAGCTCGAAGAGTAGAGCTCAAATTCTGGAAGCACTAATTTAAGCAAACACAAATAGTGTTCAGGGTTGAAGACAAGGGGTTTTTATGAGAAAAGGAAGGGAAATAATTACATAAATAGAAGGAAGGAATTTCTATTGGTGCTAAAAAGCTAAGTTATTAATTTTTCTCTTCATGGCTTTTATTGATTCTAAATAAGGTCTTCAACCTTCAGTCTTTGTGATCAAGATGTTCACTTTCCTGTTAGCTCTACAAACAGTTGTTTGGAAGACAAGGCTGCTCTGGCTCAGTCCAAAGCTTATTTTGTTGTTATAGTCAAGCGTTTTAAAGGTTTAATGAGTAAGATGTGCCAGACCTTTTCTCTGGGATGGTGGCTCCAGCTCCATTTTGAAATGGCTTCACTTATATCATCTTTCTTATTTCCCTCTTTTGATTAAGATCTTTCCTTGAAAGCATCGCTGACCAACCATGATCAGTTGTTGAAAGCTTTGTTGATCTGTCACAAGGAAGGCTCATATCCAGTGTATCATGTCCCATGTAGGAGGGAAAATTGTTTCCTTAGGAGTCTTAGGCCACATTTGAACAAGAGCACCAGAACAGCAAAAGGTCTTATGGTCATACTTCTTTACGGGCAAACATCTTCAGCAGTTCCTTTATGTTTTTCATATGAAGTCTCATAGGCCTTAAGGGTTGTCTCAAAGCTCTGAGCGACCATTATGCAAGTGGTCGCTGCATAACATCAAACTATGTAAAGCAGACAAAATTTTATAACAAGAATTTCGATGACAGACAAATTGCTAAGTGGATTTGGAGAAGTGACCTCAGGAGGAGGCCATACCTGAGGGTAGCCAGCTAACAAAGTCAAGGACCATTAGTGTCAGTGGGCGTTGTACTTAACCCTTTGCTCTGTGCCTGAATTTTATCTAGTTCTGTCTCTACTTCCCCAGAGGTAGACCTGTGATGTCAGCAATCTGGTATTTAATCTGAGATATGTCTATGGAAACAAAAGAGAAACAAAGATTAACGGTGAAAACACAGTGTCTGAGCCTAGGGGGCTGCCAGTCAAGAAAAATTTTAGATGTCAGGGTCGAAGCATCGTTCGTATTTTGGTGTCTCTGATGATGTCACCAATTGTTCAGGTAAATTTTCCAAGTGGCTTTCAGAACATCAAGCATGAAGATTCTCTAAGCATGAACATTTGTGGTGATTTCTGTGAAGTTTATATTAAATCATTTAAGTTAAGCTTTCAGGGAAAATGGCAGCTTTCGTTCTCAATGATTCCAAGTCAAAAGTGGGATAAAAATTGTAAACGTTCATTGGGAGAGTTGTAGACCAATATTTGAGGAGACTAGAAGAATTCAGAATGCAATCCAGTTTACAGGTGGAAAACAAAACCTTAAAGACAATTAACGCACCAATAGCCATAAGTGTGTATTATAGTTTTAATTGAAACATAATTTTTTTCTCTTTACAATTATCCCCATTTTTACCAAAGATGTCTTGCAAACAAATTAGTTTTACTATAATTAAGTCTAGTAAACTTGGCCTGATTAGTTACATTTATGCATTAAGTATAACAATTGATCGTACAGACTCCTTTAAAAATGCTTTGCTGGAAGATTTCACAAGAAATCTCCAGGTTGAATTTTTTAACAGCCTCTTGAGGCTAAGAGGCCAAGCCAAATACTTGCCGTCAGACTTCACCTGCAGTACCTTTAGACTTGGGTTTATTCCACTCATACTGAGGTCCACAAAATATCCCGAAGTTCCTGTGCCTGCCAGGAAGTGACCTTCCTTGCTCTCCTGGTAAGGCTGTGAACCCTATAAGCAAGGTGCCAGGCTGATTTTTCAAAGGAGGCTTAATTGGCTTCCATAAGTCAGTCTTAGTTTCTTAAAGCTGCCTGATCATATCTGAGTCTATGCATGTCTCTCTCAAACATGACATTTCAATCAAAGCTTTGGTAATATAATCAATGTTTTCAAATGTGTCCAGTTACAAGAAGAACAGATTCTTATTGAACTGAGGCAAATAACTATATGGCCATGAAAATAGGAATACTCACTTATTAAGAGTTTCCAAATTCTGGAGGGATCAGGTAGGGGGAAAAAGATAAATGTTTCAATTCTGCTCACAAAGATATAATTTACCAAATTGCTTTAATTCATGGGTAACTTAAGAAAAAAAAAGAGAGAAATGTTTGCTTAAGTCTGAAGAAGCAAAACATAAAAATTCAGCAATATTTCAACAAAAAGGCATAAAAATTATAATCATCCTCATCAGTTCATTTAATCTCACGTAATTAATTGTTGTGGATCTTTGTCCTTTCTATGAAGCCAATTAGAGCTCTATAAGTTCTTATCCGTTCAGTGGTGTGATCTGAAAGTTAGTAGAAGCCTGTACTCTAGGATACTTTACGTGAATTTTTTTGAAGTTGAAGCACATTTGTCAAAACATTAGAATAAGACAATATCTGTCTGTAAAAAAATAAAGACTTAAAAAGGCAAGGGAGCCTTTTCAGGCACTTGTACTTTTTAAAAAAATTCTACTTTCCTATTTTATTTTTTTCCTTTAGTTTCAGGTTCTATTAATTGAATTAACTGGGCTCAGTCTCTGGCAGTTGCGGACTATATGTACATTTGCAATTTCGTAGAGATTTACAAGACCAAGTTGTTAGCTCTTGGACATTGGCTTCCAGCTGATCTACTTCCTGATTATATATACACTGGCCTGGGAAATAGCTGAGGAGGCTTAAATTTTCTGTCAGGTTTAGAATATCAGCTTTCAATTCTGTCAAATTTCTGATCATAGAGATATTAAATTCTTTAAAATATCTTATCAGATTTCAGGGAGGATAAACAGTGAAAATATTTTTTTGAAGTCTTATGGAGACTCTTGCATTTAAGTGCCTCAGATACGGTTACCTGCTCAGATGGCCAAGGATTTTTTCACATCATTCTAGGGCTGTCTTTGAAATCATTTTGTCTTTTAGAAGCTCCTGCATACCAATCAAAGAATGCAGTCCTTTGTCTTTGAGAGGTTTGGAATCCTTTCAGATTTTAGGGGGCGGAGGGACTTTAGGTTGCCTTACCAAAAACAAAGTTTGTGCAGAATGGCCAATAGAGTTTTAAATTATATTGGCTAAGTTGGTCCATTTTAGAAAGGCACAAGAGAGGGGACCAAAATGTATGTACATATAAGCAGCTGGAATTCCTCAGGAAGGGACTTCTTGGGAAATTTTAGAGGATGAAAGTCCCATGTTAAAAATTCCCCTGAGAGCTGGCACAGTTGGACAAAAAGATAAAGAGATGGCAGTCATAAGCCCCAGATATTTCCTGTGCTTCTGACCTATGGGATACAGCTGTTCCAAATCCCCAGCATTCTTGTCTAGATGCCAGATCAACACTGATCAACCTTCTAGAATGCAGAGACCAAAGAAGGTATTCTCATAGGGCAAAAAGCCAAAGTCTCAAGACTAAAGGAAAAACTTCATCTGGTTTCTTCAAAATGCACATTAACAGCTTTAGCTAAGCCTTGAGTCTCTTGGAGCCAAATTAATATCTAAGAGGAATATGCTGTGGGGTTGGGAATTGTGTGATGTTCTACAGAGTACCTCATTGCATGGAAATTTTCTTGAGGTTGGTGGGCAACCCATTATCAATCTATCCCATTCCGTGACTAGTTTATCACAGGTGCTTGAATTTCAAGTGTCCAGCACCCTTCTGGCTCTTAAATGTTCTACCTGTGTCCACTAATTTTGCAGCTTTGGCTTCCAAGATTCCCTTAGCAGCAGCTTTTACCTCATTTGCATTTAACCCACAGTAAAGTTTGTTTAAATAGACTCTGGTCTGGTGGGATGTGCAAAAACTGTCAGTTTCCAGGTGGTGGGGGGCAGCCTGGACAACAGGTTTATAGGATTTTACCTGTGTTGTTCCCTTTGGAATCTCTTATGACAACACAAGAGACAGATGCAAAGAGAAAGAAAAACAAAACAACATGCAACAGAAATGCATACTCACCCACCAGGGGAAAAAAAAGTCGCTGTGAGCTGCTCATCCCTCAGGGAACTTTTTATAAGCATGAAACAAGCCCCTCTTGGGGAAAATTCTTCATGTGGTAGCAAGCACCTATGGCAGCTGCCACACCAGTTCACGTATAACGGTCTCCAGAACAATGCCTGATCTCAAAAGAAGGCACTGACCTCAAGCAAAAAGGAGGAAGGTCAAAAACCTGAGAGGATTCAACAATGGGGGGAAGTGTGTAATCTTTGGAAGCACTGAACACAAAAAAGGCTCGTGTGGGTACCTTACTAGGTTCTAAGGGACTCTGGTCCATGAAGGAAAGGCCACTTCAGGTCCCAATTCTGACACCATATTTGTTAACCAAAAAGTGAAAAGCCAAAGTGGAAGGCAACAAGCATTTATTTGAGATAAAAAAATAGCTTTTCTGGAAGCACTGATTCAGGCAGAAACCCAAATTGTGTTCTAATTATGGGGTCAAGGCAAGGGGTTTTTATGAGAAAGTTGAAGGGAAATAATTACATGAATAGAAGAGAGGAATTTCTGTTGGAGCTAATAAGTTATTCTTTAGCTCTACGTGGCTGTTTACCAATTCTAAAGAATATCTTTAATTTTCAGTTCTTGTAGTGTAGATGTCCAATTTCCTGTTAGCTCTATAAACAGTTGTTTGGAAGACAGTGCTGCTCTGACCCGACCAAAGGTTATTTTGGCCGACTCAAACATGTCAAAGTTTCAAGAACCAAGATGTACAAGGCCATTTCTCTGAAATGTTGGCTCCAACTCCATTTTGAAATCATTTCGTTTATATCATTTTTCTCAATTGCGATGAGTACTGAAAGAATGTGGAAAAAATACTTTAAGCACCAACAGAAATGTTAGGCAATAGAGAAAAATCAATTAGATGTAGTTGCTACCCTGCTGGGTTTGTAATTTAATTCTAAAAATAATGGAAAAATGCAGATACATTCCACTGGAGATGGTTAGCAACAGGAGGCTCACCTAATGAGATGTTAGTTAATGACAGAAAAGAAAGTCCTAGGACAGCAAAGAGACTGCAGGCTGAAAGACTAGATAGTGTACAATAAGAGTTTCTCTTTCATTAAGAAGATGGATTCTAAATAGGCATATCAAGGAGTGAGTTCAAATGTCTATTGAAGTGGAATCTAATTCCAGACTTATGACCTGAAGAAGGAAAATTAACTTCAGCTGTTTATTTTCTGTTGTAACTGTTTATCTGGTGGGTCACACTTTAGCTCAGTTGGTGATAGAACTATTTTTGCTATCATAGACATTCCCACAGCTTGATAAACTTCTAACACTTTAGATGAAATTTGACACTTTCTCCCCAATCCCTGCCTTCCTTGCTCATATAACTTTCTCTCTGAGTGACAAAATAATGAGGATGCCTTAGCTTCAAAATTGTGGAGCAGGTTGGTCTATAATTTTTTGATTAAAACAATTTAGGATTAAACTCTGATCCCAAATTTAATCTAAATCATATTAAAATGAACTAGGTCTTAAACAATGCACTCAACTCCATGCTCAAATGTTGCAGGCTCTCTTACCTGTTCTGGATCTGTACCATTTACTCCCTTAATACCTTTTAATTATTCAAAAAAATTAGATTTACCTGTTGACTATGTTCCTTGGCACATAGACATGCACACTTTATTAGGTCAGTCAATCAATAAAAAGTGAATGAGATGAAGATGTTTTAGAAATGAGAGCAATAGAGAAGTAAATTAGTATAAAGTCCAATAAAAATGTGTTGTTTTACATACATCATAGACAGTTTACCAATCTCCAAAATGAATTATAATCTGTAAGTACAGATTTCAGAAAATTTCCTTGATCTCAGTTTTTTGATGGGTCATGTACATGGATAACGTGTTAAATAGAAAGCCCAATTAACGGAGAACACTGTGTCACTTTCCCCCATTATTTTGGGGGATGGAACTAAGGTTTATTTCAGATCTAACGTATCCAGCTCTTACTTCAGAATGTGAACTTTGAGATCCTCTTGTTACCCTCTAGCGACAGTCATCCCTGATTTAGGGGACAAGGCACAAAGGTAGAAATAGAAGAGGAAGGAAGAGACTGTACTTTATAGAAGGTTGGACAAGCTTTATTTTCAAGTTTGTAATAAAAAGTTATGATTTAAGGTTACAGGATGACCTTTAAATGACTTTTAATGCTCTTATAGGCTGAACTAATAAAAGTAGAGTTTTGCGGTCACAGAGAGCTTATAATTTGTTCTGTAGTGGTTTGGCTACATAGCTTAATGGCTAACCATACAGGTGCTGAAGCCAGGCTCCCTGAGTTCAAAGATCAGCTCTACCATTTAGTGGCTTATAGAATGAAGGCTTATTTAGTCTCTTTAAGATTGTAATTTCCCATTTGCAAGAGGAAAATTAGATGATTACATTAAATAAGATGATTCATGTTAAATCTTTAACAGAGCATCTAAGCAGTCAATAAATATTAGCTGTTATCATTTATGTTATTGAATTCTGATACTAATTATGAAGAGACCACTTGACTACAAGAATTTATCCTGGGAAAGACATTTTCAAATCATATTTAAAAGGAATTGCTGAAGGAACTGGCATTGGTACCCAGGAGAGGGAACTTTGTCTCTCTTTGAATACTTGTAGAATTCTCATGTGAAAGAGGAGACCAAGTTAAAACAAATAAGTGTTAACCACAAGAAGGGAGATATCACCATGATAAAAACAAAAACAAAAACAAAAACAAAAAAAAAAGAAAGTCAGGTAATATGAATTGTTCAATAATAAAGAAGTCTTATGAAATAGTGAACTTCTAGTCAGTAGAGGCATTCAAATAGAGGCTGGATAACCATATGGCAGAGATGTTTTTCCTGACTCTTGCTACACCAGTTTTTCGGGACTTAATTCTTTTCTTGGAATATTTCACCCCCTTTCCCATCTGTGGGTCTTTACCCATATGTTTCCTCTGCTGAAAAGACTCCCACTTCTTTTTCAGACTCCATCCAACATGCATATCTTTTCTTCTGCCTGACCCTTTCCATCTTTTAAATTTTAGACTCAACTCCCCTGCGTTTTCTTGCTTCCATACTCTTTACTTCCTATGTCTTAGAATTATCTATTACATGTGGTTGTAATTATTTTTTTAATGTTTCCCTTTCTCAAAAGGCTGAAAAAAATTTTTTTTAATTTGAATTTTTCCCTTTTTTCTTTTATTAGTTTCAGGTGTACAAAACAATGTAATGGTTAGACATTTATCATTTATATCCCTCACACAGTGATAACTCCCCTCTCCCTATCTACTACCCCTCTGACATCGCATACAGCCATTACATTTACACTAAAAGACTGAAAATTTTAATTACCCTATCCTGAGTGCCTGGTATATAGTAGATCCTCAATAATTTTTGTTGTATGAGTGAATATATAAACCTTATATAAATGATTACTGTAGTGCATGTTAAACCCTAAGTTTTCTTAAGACTCTCCAAGACTACGATTTCATGAAGGTGAAAGCAGAATCTTCATCCTAAACATTTTACTTTTATTTATTCTCAGTTAGCCAAAGTATTCCCCATTGCAATTTGAAAATTATAAAGATAATTACTAGCATTCATTTTGGATACAACCATCTACAACCCACTCTAGTGCAAGAGGTGCTATTACCTATTTATTTTCTGTCTATCTATCTATCTATCTATCTATCTATCTATCTATCTATCTATCTATCTATCTATCAATCAATCATCTATCTACCATCTATATTTATCTATCATCTATCTCTGTGTCTCTATATATTCTACATATATTCTATAGCTCTCTCTTGGCTGGAAAACAGTGATACTCCAATAGCAACAGGCACACTTAGCTCTCATCTGTCTACTAGAAGAACTTAGCGTTTCTTGGAAAATGGGTATTTTCAGGGCTGGGACACAGAAAGTACACAATGAGGCAGAAACAATTGTGGAACCAGAAAGAGGGAAATAAGTAAATTATACATACATATTTATAGCTATATTTCATGTCTCTATGTATTTTGGAAGCCAGTTCATACTCAGATCCTTAATTCTAACCCAACACTAAAGAGTTTATTCTAGTTTTCTCCCTTTTTCGTGTTTATAATTCCCCTGATGGATAGTGAGAAACCTGGCTCCTCTAATTGGGCATATATTTACTTTTGGCCAACCTCCCTATGTGAAACCAATCGTCTACTCCTCACTCTGCACAGACATCCTCCTTACCCCACTTGGGCGCTGACACCCCCTGTCTGGCTACCGCTCTGTGGGTGTCCTCTTTATCATACTAGGGATTCACCTCCCTCACTGTGTCACTGTTGTGCCCCAAGTCCTAGGGTGGACTTCCCTTGCTGGACCCCACCTAAGGACTGTTGGGCAGTGAATTCTTCAGGAAGGGGAAGGGAAGAGAAAGAGAACAGAATGGGACATCTCACAAGAAAATAATCCTTGGAGAATAAAAGGAGACAATTGCCATGGCTCACTAAGGAATTATAAACTACTCTATAGGCCTATGCCCTTTGATGTCAAGAATGCAGGGTGGAGGATGGGGGATGGAATGCAAGTGAGGTATATAGGCAAGTTGGTGGGGGATAATTAAAATATCAGCCAAAATATGAAACTCTTAAAAACTGCTTTTCCCAAAGTTTCCAAGTAGCCCCAATATCTGTATGTGTAAGATCAATATATTAGTCCTTTCTCTAAACAAACAAAAGGAAACAAAAGAAAGAAAAAACAAACAAAAGAAAAGCTATGGCTCATCTTTTAGTATTTGGATCCTTGGCACTACATTTGCTTCTCAGTTATTTATGATAACAATTAGAATAGAAAGCAATACTGCTGTTATGAAAATTTACATTTTGTTTATTTCTTGCTTTTGTGAACAACTTGTCAAGCTTAACATTCCTGAGATCACAATGTGAATGACTTTGTATTTATTATCCTTCTAAAATGCTGTGTGCAGAAATGTTCTTCAAACCTCTCTGACCTACAATCCCAGGGGAAATCTTGTGATAATAAATCGCTTATGGGCTTGCTGTGGTTTTTACCTGTAACAGTCTAAATTACCTTAAACTATTCTGTATAGATTACATTTTGGTCTCGATTTAAATCGTGTCTAAAATGAATTTCAAAGCTTACCAAAACATTTTGATCACTTAAACGATATCCCACAACATATGCTCCTTATTTGAATGTGAAGGTATATTTGTGTTGGTGCAATTGAACTCAGCTGCTCAATGAATTCTCATAAGGTTACTAAAGAACAACGAATAGACTCTCCTGAAAGCAGCTATGGGGGTACTAAACCCACTTAGCTGAATCCTTTTTTAAAAGAATAACTATGGCCTCAAATATGAAACAAATAAATCCACAAACATTACATTTTTTTAACCTTTATTCTTCACACTCTGCATTTCAAGTGAGTCACATAGAATAAAAATGATATCTTAAATCTAAGAGCTTTGAAGAACAGACTCTAATTTTTGAGTATATGAGAGACTAGGCTAGAATAATTATTCTATAGTTCTATAGCACTTGTGGTTTTCTGATACACTTTCTGCAATGCTCTCTTATTTGTTCCTCAGAGTAGTAGGATAACTTTTTTTTTTTTTTAATTCCAGCCTAAGTATTTTGATATTCAGATCTTGTCCCCTGCTCTGTTTCCCGACTGGGTACATGGCTTTGGATAATTTACGCTAACCTTTTGTACCTCAGAGAAGAAAAAAGGGAGTTGGATCAGATCAAGGCTTCTTAGCCTCTTGTATGCTGTGGATGTCTTTGGCAGCCTGGCGAAATGCATGGCTCTTCTAAGAATAATGTTTTTAAACCAATGAAAAAGGATTACAACTAAAACCAATTATATTGACATTCAGTTATTAAGGTTTTCAAAAGCAAATTTATCCTATGGTAATATGTGTTTCTTTATTATAGCATTATATAAATAAATACATCTCCTGAACCTATAAGTATTATGATTTCTATGGCATGACCAATGTAAACAGCACTTGGAAGTATCTGCAACAAGGTTAATGTGATTTGAAAATATCTGAGGTTCCTATTGGTGGCCAAGTCACCGGTGTTTCTAAAACGTTGTGATTCTTCGCTTAAGTTCATCATCAATGGAAATGCTAAATTTCAATCACACGCTAGAGAAAATAAAAATGTAATCTTTTTTTCTAGCCAAGTTTGAGAATGTCCTGAATTCTGTCCAGTAAATGATTTCAAAAGAACTTTCCCAAATAAATAAATACATAAATAAATAAATAAACATTCTAGGACTCTATAAATAACCCTGCTAGCTAGACGGCGTGGCATACCTTCAGAACCGCTCAACTCCAGGTGTGGTTCTTGCACCGCAGTACCAGCAGCGCCCACCTGGAGCTTGTTAGAAACGTAGACTCTCTGCCCTCTCAGGTCTACTGGGTCTGTATCTGCACCTGTACAACACCCGTTGGTGACAGTGGCTGCACACTGCTGCTTGAGAAGTGCTCTGTAGATCAGGCTGTTTGGCCAGTCTGCAGCTATGATCATATCCAGCACCTTACATCAACAGTAAACTTCTTCTGTTTTTAAAAATTTGCTCTGAAACCTGAAGTCTGAGAAGTTGGTGACAGGCCAGCAAAGACAGGGGTACTATTAGACACACAACAGAGATTTTCATAGAAAATTTAGGTTCAGAGTTTCATAAGGGTTAATAATTAGCTGGGTCTAGATTGTTTTGGAGAATTGAAGAGCCCCAGGCAGTAGTTTGAAGTTTGGCAGCAGCAAATTGTCTCTGAAAGTGGGGGAAGAATGATAACAAGTCTGACTACAGAACCAGATGGAAACATAGTTCCAAGTTTTACTTGATTAAGTACAGGCACAATCTGTTCTGTATGGTTTGGTTTGAACACGGTAATGGCTTGCAAAGCTCGGTTAATATTCTTGTGAATACACGTTTGAAAAAGTTTATTTAAAAAAATTTAGGCATGTAAAATATTAATCAGTTAGTGTCTTATGAACTAAGTCATGTCTATATGGGGGAGAAAAGCCACTTCTGAAGTGTCTTACAGTGACATTTTCTAAAGAAATTTCAACACAGTATACATTTTTTTGAGCATCTCTTTCATACTAGTGAAAATTTAGTGACAAATAAGACACTGTTCTTGCCATGTAAAAATTGCCAATTTATTTTGTGAGCCAGTCAAAACAAAATTACTGATGATAAGAGTATGTTAAGTTCCATGATAAAAGCTGACACATGATACTGTTTATAGTGGTATGGGGGTTTGCATACAGCTTTTAGTTCCTGTTTACTCATTGACTCAATTATTTATTCATTCATTTGTTCAACAATGCGTATTGAGCCATTATCCAACATCACACACTAATCTTGATGGCTGAGCATAGAATGTTGACCTTGGAAGTGGTAAGATAGGTCTGGATTGAAATTACGTTGGGTTTTTTGTGCCCTGGATATAATATTGAGTCTTATCCAAAAGCTACTTGGAAACTCTTAACAGATTTTAAGACAGGAAGTTACTGATCAGACTTGAATTTAAGATCATCACTCTTGGAGCACCTCCCTCATGAGAGGTGACTGGGAAGGGGTCTTCAGAAGATCATTTTAAGGTTTTAAGCCTGGAAAAATCATTATTGTGTTCATTTCTAGGTCTCTTGAATTTTTAAAAATCTCTCATTTCTTTCTTATTAACAATATTTACAAACAAATACCCGTCTCATGTTGGAATTTTATCATACGATGTACTTGTCAGGATTTTTTTGTTTCAACAATGTAATTAACATATTTTCCTACCATTATTTTGCAGCTTTGGACACTTGTCTTGATTCTATGGCCAGTCATTATTTTCATAATTTTGGCTATTACACGGACCAAGTTTCCTCCAAGAGCAAAACCAACTTGTAAGTAAATGAGATTTGTTTGTTTCCCTAACTTTTAAATTCCAGTTAAAATTTATTTTGATACCACTTTGGTGTTTCATTATAAAATTTATTTTTTTGAATAGTGTTTCCACTTGAAAGTATTTATATAATACTTAGCATGTTTTTTCTTCAGTTTTTTGAATTAGAAAGGTGAGCCTGTAATATTTACCTAGAAAAATACAAAGCAGGTAGGAGCCAGAATATATTTTAAATTTTACCTATAAAATTTCGACTCATTTATTATTCACCTCATAAATCTCACCATGTTATGTACAACAGAAGAAGTAGCAATCTCAGATCATTCTTTACTTTTGTGTTGTAGCAGAAACCATAGCCTGGTATTTGATTAACTGAATGAACGAAATCCAGAGCACTACTATAAAAATCGCTTATCTCTCTCTTCAGGGCTAATATTGGAGTGGTACAAATATATAATTTAGTTTAAAAGAGGATTGTTTCCAATTAGTGTTGTTTCAGTTACATTTAGCATTGTCAAGATATAAATTGGGCATAATGCCCAGCTCAGTTACTATTTTCTTTTGGATCCAGAATGAAAATGCAGAACAGACTCAGACAAGTCCTCAGAACTGAGGGGGATGAGTTTTTTTTAACTCCAATGATTTGACCAATGTTGTTTTTGCTTTTGTTCGTAAGCTTTGGAGCCAGTTTTCTTCATAGAAATAGTTATTAAGTATTTCTATAAGAAATACTTATTAAGTGTTTTACTGAGGTAAATGCTTTTACTTAAGTGAAAGTCAGGTCAGCTGTTTTACATTTCAGAAAGCAGCAATCTTCTAAAGATTCTTGTTAATCAAATTTCTGCAAATCAGATTGTATTTCAGATAAATTATAACAATTTGCTATGTGAAAGAGTAGTATGCTGAATTATTTGTAAACAGGATAATGAGTTAGTGACATTTAAAAAAGCACAGTGCTTTTCAATTATCCAGCCCTAAGAAATAAAATGAGAGAGACAATGGATTGAATTACACCCAAAAGGACAACTGAAAAAAAAAATCAATTCAATTAGTGTAAAGAATAAGTAGTTCTTTACATTTGAATAACACCTTGTCATTTCTAAAGGACTTTTGCCCAAGTCATTATGTAGAGGAGTTGATGAGATTTTATTAGGTTGTTTATAAAATACAGCATAATTTTGTGCTCTTCATATTGTGCATATACTATAGCAGATTAATTCCATTATATGTTGTTGGAATTAATGTATTCTTGCATATCTTAAGTAGCATGGACTTCAGAAATAAATGCATTCATAACATAAGGGCAAATGACTCTTTGAACTATTCTGATTTAAGATGCTAACTATTAATTTGCTAATGATAGTGATAGAAGGAGTTTATAGCTCTTTTCCACAACTTATTTCTACCAATTTCTTGTTTTAAAAGATTTTTCAGTTATATAATATTCCTCTTATGAAAGTTCCAAGAGAGAAATATAAGGTGTGCTGAGTGAGTAGTCTTAATGTAATTGGTACTACCTGATAGGATTCAGAAAGATTCATGGAGAAAATCATGAAAAGCTCTTATAATTCCACTTAATTATGAAGAAAATATTGGGAGAATCATGTGCCAAATGTATCATACACCTAATCTAAAAGGCTCTGCAAAAGAAGGTAAATAATCAATTTTTACTATGGGCTCATTATCATACTCTAATAATAATTAGCTACGAGGTGATTACCTTTATGTTTGTGGGTAGGAGAGAACAAAATTATAGGAAAGTTCAAATATTAAAAGTATTTTTGCCAATCTCTCAGATTTTATAATCTTAGTCTAGAAAATAGTTTATTGGTTTATTATTAGAATTGAAAGGGACATTCTGAGTTTACAGATGAGAACACTGGAATCTAAGGAGGTTGCAATTTGTCAAAACTCAGTCATGTGGGCTAGGACAGAAAAGTTTCAGAAACTACCTTTAATTATTCTTTGTCCATGAGATTTATATAATATTTTACCCTCTTATATACAAAGAGCCAAATCCAAATTATGTCCAAGATTTCAACTCATCCTATAATCAATAGAGTATAAAATGTAATCTTACAATTGAAGGTGTTACTTTGTAATATAGAAAAATCTAAAACTAGTATAAACAGTTACTTTTTCTCTCTTATGATAGAGAGAAAATAACCTTGGAATGACAGTTTGGATTTAGGTATTTTATTTATTTATTTAGTTGTTGTTATTTTTCTTTGTTTCCCATACCTATGATACTAAAAGATTAGCATGCACTAATATGTATTTTTTTTAATCTCATACTCTGTGCCAGGCACTTAGTGAGGTAATGGCAAAAGCTTTTCATTTCCCAGTTGAGAAAGACCAGTGCACACAGAGATGAAGTAACTTGACCAAGTTTACACAGTTAAGAACGGGTGGTGTCAGGATTTGAACCTAGGTAGCCTGGCTCTGGAATCTAGTTTTAAGCTCATGGAGTCACATTTTTTACACGTGGTAGTCAGTACTAGTTTCTCAGATTGCATTATCTAGGTTTTGCAAAAGTAGACTAAAAATTAGAAATGATTATCTGTATCATGAAATACAGAAATTTGGGGAAGAGACAATTCATACATCCATCAGAGTTATCCTAAATATTAGTATTCAGTGTAGAATGCTTCCTCTGTCTCATGAATTCTGCATGAGTCATTGTAGTTGCAGTACCATAAAAATCAGGTCCCTCTTAACAGAGTTAAAACCCTCTCTGGGCTACAGTGACTTACTTCTTCAGTGCTAGTTGGGCAATAGAGAAATGAAACTTCAGACTACACCCCAGCTGAAACTCAGCTGTGGTGAGAACAGGAGTTGTCATCCTGTGGGCACATTCTACTCTCAGAACAGCCCAGCAGGTCTGTAGGACGGAGAAGTCATTCAGACCAAATGTAATTAGCAACTCAAAGGACTCTCTCTGTCTTTTTGAATGGTAGGTGCCTGGATTTTGGGTAAGGTAGCTGCTGTAGCCTCTGCCATGGTGAGCGCCAGTCCAGAGCAAAATGCTTACTTCTGGCATCTTCTGCTTTCATTTACTCCCTTTTGTATTGCCACTGACAGCGTATGTAACTAGCCTTCACAAATAATAAGTTCCAAGTAAAGAAAGCTTCCGAAGCCTGGCAGGCAGGCCCCGATGCTTCGCTTTCACACAGGGAAGAAATGGGCTGAGGCACCAAATTTGAATCCATTCCAGGCTCTTAGAATCTCCACGTGTTGTGGCTTGTCAAGAGGCAAACTTTAAAGTCAACATACTATGCTTAGGAGCACAGGCAAACAAAACAACACTCTCCAAAATTCATTTAGACTAAGCCAAGCTCTAATGTGCAGTGAGTTAATTTTGTCTCTTTTTAACACATACATGCCCCTGAAAGTGCAGGCAAGCAGTTTCTAATTACTGCGGAACTGACTACTTTTCAAGAACAGTAAAACCATGCTATAATGAGATAAGTGGACTCCAAAAATGCAGTCTTGCCAAACAGGGAGTCTCATTTTTAAGAAGCTAATGAAAAATGATATTTTTCAAGTGGTTGAAAATATCACTAAAAGCACAATGGAAATTATACTGTACAAGTATAACCACAAATTGAATTAAATCCTAACTATTTTGCGGCTGTCACTTTCTAAAACTTTTACCCCTTCAGAAAATAAGAAATTCAGCCCATCCCTCACCTGAAAATAGGGGCTGGTGGAAGGCAGAAGCCCGCTACTCACTGAATTACATACACATTTGTGTTATTGCATGTATTTCCTTAGTCATGACTCACATCATCTCTTTGAACTCTGGTATTTGATTACCCCTATTTTACAGATGACAAAACTGAGGACCAGAAATGTTAAGTAATTTACTGATGTTCACATGGTTACTGTATGCCCGAGTCTGGACTTTAAACTTACAGTTGTTACCTACAGACAGAGTGGTTTTATCTAGGTCATGAGTGCCAGCAATGGCAATACTGAGGTCTGGCTCATTTGAATTCACAAACTGTGAATTCTTCATACTACTCACTAGCACTATCATAGATTGAACATGGCTGTAAAAGTGACCTCAACTGTTTTTTCTACTTGTCAGCAGCACTATGGAAAAAAATGTGAAAAGGAAGATTGAAATTATTGATTAACTGGTGGTTTGTGGGATCCATGCATATTGTTATACCTACACTACCTGAATTGTTAAGGGGAAACTACTGGGTAGTTTTAGGTTGAAAGAGTCTACGAGGCATCTCTCTGGTGAGGGTTGTGAAAGTCGGAGGAGTGAGGTTTCTTCTGGTCTTGCTCTTGCTGCTGATTTTTCATGTGGTGTTTTATCATGGAAGTGAAGGCAAGTGCCTGAGGAGAAGATTCTGGGTGCATCAGTACACTCATGATTTAACAGTAGTAGTAATAGTAGAGGGACCCATAGTAAATAATTTCCTTTTCTGTCTTGATTGACTCAAAATTAATGTAGATTTTGTTCCGGGAAGCTCACAACTAATCATCATTCTTCTGCTGTCAGGGATTGCCCCATCCAATTTCTCCATTCTCACATGTGCCAGTAACACTGGGCAGCCTCTCAGCTTAGAAACATCTGAGTCATTTTTGACTCCTCCCTTTCTATCACCTCCCATTACCACCATTCTTCAAGTCAGAATCTATCTTGTGAAATGTGTCCTAGAGTTAATTCTTTCTTTCCATCCTTCCTGCCACCCTATGGCCCCAAAATCTAATTGTTTCATGCCTGGATTTCTTCAATTGCTTTTTCAAGTTTCCTCATCAGATAATTCCCTTAAATATTTTTCGGGCTTATCAAGTTTCAACTCCTCTTTAGGTAGCTTTCAAGACCTTCATAATCTGAATTCACCTAACTTTCAGTTCTGCAGTACGATGCCTGTGATTAAAGAAACAGTATCTGATTGTGTCCTGCACATGCTGTACTCATTCCCACGTGAACCCACATGCTCATGTACCATCCTCAATGTCTATCAAAAGACAAGATCACATCTAAGTCTTATCCTTTTGCTTTCCCTGCTCATCCAAACTCTAATTATCCCTCCTTTATATCTCTCTTATTGATGTATTGTATTATAGTGGTCTTTGAGTGCTTTATGCTTTAATCTAGATTCACTCGTTGGAAAGACAGTACATTGATAGCAAAAATCACATCATAACATCACACTCATATTAGATACAGCAAGATTCCTAACATAGGAAACAAAATAGGTTCAATATATTGGTCAGAATTTGATACAATTTGAAAGATTGATGTGGGCAATTGAATTACAAAAGTCACCCAAAGACGGATAGTAAAACCAATTCAGAGTGAGTCTGAGATGAATAAAGGGCAAGAAGTTAGCTTGTTTTTGGTTTGTTTGACTTCTCAGGTCCAGGTAAATCTTACTGTGTTATCAAAAATGTCTATCATGTTAACGTTGGGGGGGGGGTGAACATAAAGCCCCCTGACTCCTCCCCAGGTAGATACACCTGGGAATTTCCATGCTGACTACTTCAGAGCTCTGATGAATGCATATGTAAGATTTTTGTGTGGGAGAGACTTACCATCTGCTTCTTGCTTAGGTGCTAGAAAATGTTGGAACAGCTTTTGATTTCACAGCCAAATCCCCATCATTTACCTCTTCCATCAGCAAGTCAGGAGTTAACAACTTTTCTGGAAACATTACTGACCCTTTCGATGAGAGCATGGAGATAAATTCTGTGAAACACATAGAAACTGAGATTGAGATTAGATTGTGACGTTGCTTTCTCTAGCATTCTACACAGAGTTATAGGAAACAGGCAGAGAAGGAGGGGGAATATGGTCTCATCACACTCGTACACAAGGACGGCTATAACTCCTGCTGGTAGTTGCCCATCTTTCCCAGCCCCTGACTTGAAATTCTGCCATTCTCTCATGCCATACAGAGGGGCACACCCTAATGCCAGACGATATGACAAAAGGATTTCCCAGCTAATGCCCTCATAGGCTTAGTACAGAGTTGCATCACAGAACTGGAAGTATCTTGAACTATAGAAAAACTTAATTCAACAAGGAGAAAAGTGAAGACGAAAGAATAGCTGTGGATTGTACAGTGGTGGATTTTTTTTGTTATTTGTTCTTTTTTTCTGTTCATTCTACATCATTCTTACTTTTAATGATCTACCTTACAAGCTTCTCAGAGATGACTGCCTCACTGAAATCAGCTCTAGGAGCCACACGTCTTTTCTTTAAAACTCCTTTTCTCTTCCCTTCCCTTTATAAAGAGCAGAGAGGCTCCTATCACTCTCAGATAGGGACCTCTACTATCCAAGTCTCTATGATGCATAAAGATAAATACTTGATAATTTCTAAAATTCTCACAAGTATAGTAACTTGCTGAGACAAGTATGTCACTTGCTGAGGTTGCCAATATCAGCTGATGTTTCCAATATGGCCTTGAAGCTAAGAGCCAGATTTAACAAAGTAAATTCAGCCAATTCACCTTCACTTATCAGAGAGCAGAGAGCCTAGACACAGGCTCACAGTTAAAGGTCTGGCTCCATGCTTGGCTGACAGTGTGTTTTCCTGAGTGACTATTTTATTAAACCTTCTTCTAAGCATCAGCCAGGAAATCTGGTCCACCAAACCGTAGTCATTTTATGCTCCTCTTGGTAGTCAGCGCTTCTCATTTTTTTTTTTCTGATTGGGTCACATGATGTCCTTTGCTTTGATAAGCCAACCAGTGTATCTCTAGAGTACAGTAGCCCTCAGAGAAGAAATACCACAGCACACAATTTTCACTGGTCTCCAGTCACTTAGAATTTCATTGTGAGTTAGACTTAGAATGACCTATAATATTTTCGCCTTTTAAAAAACAAAATTTTTGTTTTAGTTATATATTTGCATATTTGTAAAATTATTATTATTGAGACAGACAATAGAGGGGATTAGAGCATAGATCCATCTCCAGACTTCTTGGGTTCACATATATGCCTTAAATAATCTCTTAGATGCTGCAAGCCTCAGTTTCCACATCAGTATATTAAAGCTAAGAATAGCACCTACTAATAGATTAGTTATGAGAATTAAATTGTTATATACTCAGAAAAGTGTCTGGCACATAGGAAGAAATACATTAGTGTTGGATATTGTTTTTTATGCTACTTTGTTTATGATATTATATAACATAATATTATATACACATTTTAAGAGAGGAAAAAGCTGTATTAAAATTATGCTGATGGTAATGACTTTGAGCACTTCTTGTAATTGCAGAAGTCAAATTGTGTATTCATCTTTTGTTATCAGTATATATTGAGTATTACAATTGTAATGCACTTTGTTCCTTTCTTAAAATGTATATACATCTTTTTGTACCCTCTGTATGTTTAAAGCATAGAACCAGCCATTGAGTATTGAGATAACCTAGTATCGTATTATCATTTGACAAATAAGGAAACTGAGGCTTAGAAAACTTAAGAGAATTGAAGTTTCACATTTATCCTTGCCCTTATCACATATTTAAAGGGTACCTATTATGTTTGTGCTGATCAACAAGTCCGTGAGCCCTCAGAGCAATCAAGTCTATAGGCAAGTAATAAACACATCAGAAACTGTAATGCAATGTGAAAAATACAACAGTGGAGGTATGTCCACGAGCAGAGACAGCAGATCAGAGAGAGTTCAGACAACTTTCTGGAACTATGGAGAGGCAAATGGAGGGCAAAATTTGAGGAGTTGACAAACAAACAACCATGAAAAACAGTAATCAAGATAAATCTTATTTCAATACAATATTATAAATATCAAAATTAATTTTTAAAATCCACAGTGAACAAAATATCACCATTTAAAATAAGGTCAAAATCAGTATTATTGATTTTTCTTTTGCATTGGGCCCTCGTGTGGCTCATATAGCACTATCCGGGATAGCAGGGAAAGCTTCACATGGAAATCCTTTGCCTTACTTTGAGTCTTGAAGATCGAGTAGGAGTTTGTCAGCTAGACAACTAGTGTCTCTGCGTTCCTAACAGAGAGTGACCAATATAACTGAGGATACAGGATATGAAAAAATTAGATGTGCAGGAATTGCCCTGGAAATGTTATGGGGCTAAAAAGTCTGTAGATTTCTCCATCAGAACTAGCTATATTTCCCTAGAATTTTTTTTAACACCCCTTTCTTCAATCCCTCGCTTTCTTTCCAGATTTATATATCTGGTTTCTTAAAAAAAAAAAAAAAAAAAAAAAAAGAGAGAGAGAGAGTTACTTTTTATAATAAGGGAGTTTTCAATGCACAACTAGCCATGACCAATTTCATATTGTCCAAATGAGATTAACACAACCTAGGACAAATTTGGGAAGTGGAAATGCAGTTAACTAATGAGAAAATAAATTAGAAATCGTACCATATCACCAGTATTGTTCCTCTTTGCCTTTTCTCTACCTTCATGATTTACAAACAGATATATTCAACCATTCTACCTTAATCAAAATCATCTCAATAAGCCTGTTGAAAGATGTAGATTCCAGAGTCTTACCCCAGGCTTTCAGAGATGGCTTCTGGTGGAGATGATGAGACGCTGATGATCATGAGTGGGGTGATATTAGGACCCGGCCGCTTAAAGAATCCTGGTGATTCTTAAGCAAGTTAACGTTGGAGAGTGACATTTTCCTTTCTTTTCAACTACCTTTGCTTATTTTAAAGCAGTTGCATTTTTTACGAGTTCACTAATGTTACAGCAAATCAAGAATGGATTTAATTCTTTGAACAATTTCAGGGAAGAATTTGCTCTTGCCTGAGTTACATTGCAGCACTTAAATGATTGCCAGCGTTCCCTGCTTCATTTCAGCACTGGATCTTCCACTGTAATCCTCAGAATGTCGGGAGTCTTACACCATTTTTCATATCTTATGTTGACAACATCCTCAGGACACTTGAGAAGAGGAGAATGCCTCCTCTCCAAAGGAATTGTCAGACTGGTGACTAAGGAAGGAGGTGTTCATAATTTTCTGAATTTTTATGCACAGGTGTTTTTCCAAGATGATTTCATGGTTGAGTTACATGCCCAGGGGTACCCAGTTCCACTTTAAAGACTGCTACTTCACACTCTAACATTGTATTACTATGCTTTTTCGTTTCCTGAATATCAGGATAATAAGAAAATGATAAAAAAAAAATTGTTTCATTACCTTGAGATTGCTGCTCTGTGTGGAGATGGTACAAAGATGCTTCTGGAGAATTATATTCTGTAAGAATGTGCCAAAGGCTGTAAAGAGTAGGTCTGCTTTCTGTCCTCAATTGCTTATACCCTAATTGTGGGTGAAGAAACACACACACACACACACACACACACACACACACACACACACACACAATTATGTGCCATAATAGATTTAAAAAACAAAAAGTTAAATATAACTAAAGTGAAAGTGTTAAGTATAGCTCTCGGCAAAGGGCTTTGCCTATAATAGGAACTCAGATATTTGTTGAATAATTAATAGTGACATGTAACAACAGTGTAAGTACTTAGGAAAATATGTATTAAACAAGCAGCATTGGTAATAAAAACTACAGCAAGTTTTAAAAAGGAAGATATTGATATGAATTAGTACAACCAAGAATTACCCCAGGATTTACATTAAGCTTGGAAGGGAAAAATTGAAGATGCTCAATGTAGAACAAGAAGAGAGGTGTCGTTGTAGAGGGGGAGAAAGGTCATGATCAAATTCTCAGAGGCAGGGATTCTCAGGGGTAATTCACTGGCTGAGGACAGCTAGACTTGTCTGTCCGAAGTAGAGTTTGTGCTGGAGAGGAAAGGTGATCAAGTTTGGTGGGGTGATCATGTTCGGTTTTCAATACTAGAGCTAGGAATTTGGATTTTCTTCTGTAGTCATTGAAACACTGGAACTCTGTGAGGAGTTATGCAATTTTTCTTTCCAACATGGGTGGTAAGCCAAAGAAAGTTTGAAAGCTTTTCCATCATAATTGTTTAGCTTCATCCAGATGTGTCTATCACAGGCTATATTAGTTATCTATTACTCCATAACAAATTGCCTCTCTAAACTGAGCAGTGACAACAATAAATATTTATTTTCCTTCAGCTCCTACGGTTCAGAAATTTGGGAGTGGCTTAGCTGTGCAGTTTTGGCTTGGGGTCCCTCATGAGATAGCAGTCAAGAGTTGGGTTAGGGCCACTCTCATGTGACAGCTTAATTAGGGCTGGAAAATCTGTTTCCAAGGTAAATTGCTCCCATGGCTAGCGAGTAGGTACTGATTGCTGATGAGACACCTCAGCTTCTCTCTACAGGCTGCTTCTGTGTCCTCGTGACAACGCAGCTGGCTTCTGCAAGGGACAGTCAGGCGGAAGCTGTCCTTTTTATGACCTCGCCTCAGAAGCGTCACTTCTGCCACATTCTGTTCTTCAGAAACAAGTCACTAAGCTTGACCCATATTCAACAGCCAGGCAATTAAGCTCCACCTTTTGAGGGAAAAAGTGTCAAAGATTCTGTGGGCACATTTTAAAAGCACGACTCAGACTAGCAAGAGTCAGTGGTGTAATAACAGTGTGTACTAAACATACTTGAAATATTCAACCCATCATGGCAGAGTCCTTATACACTTGGGGCCATGCTGCATTCCTAACACCTAGCAACTATTACTGTTTTATAGATGAAGACATTTATTTCCAGGGGTTTTTGCGACAGATTTCACTAAGTAAGTGTCGAAGCCAAGATGTGATTCAGTCTTACTACACAAATCCCCTTTCTCTTCACCATGCTATCTGTCAAACTGAATGACTCATCTCTATTCGAAACACTCACCTTGCTGTTGGCACAGCTAACAGAACCACTCTCTGGAATATCGCCTGCCACTTAGTAGTCAACCAAAAAATATTTGTTGAACACACAAATTTGTGGCAATACATGAAAGCTCGAAATCCGAAGAAATCTGTGCACATTTACTTACAAGTCAATGGAAACCTAAGGAACGCAGGCCACAACGCTTGCCTCTTGTGCAGGTTATTATTTTGTCACTTTCACTGAAAGGATACCATGTTTAAAGTGAGAAGTTAGATACTAAAAATGCAGAAGATGTGGAGCTTCTGTGTTTTGAAAAGCAGATGACCACACATAAGGATTCCATTAAGAATGAACTTTATTTTAAATATAGACTTTTCAAGAATGAGAGTGGAGTAGGGGGGAGACACAGTGTAGTTCACTGTATGAATTCACTGTATTCCTCTCGTATGAATAGCATTAAGCTTTGACATTTAACCCACAGACAAAGGGAAACCAATGAACTTGAGTAAGGCTTGGCATACCTAAGCCCTCATACACCTTTCTATGCAACTTTAACACTATTTATTCTGGCAAAATTTTGTACCGGAATTGAACCTAATCTGCTTTGCAAACTTCACTCACTTCCACTGAATCCTGTTAGCTTTAATTAGCTGTTTTTATGATTGCATACTAAGCAGAGCTCTGAAAACCGGGGAAAAACAACAACAAACCAAAACAGAACATTTTACATGGGTTACATTTCTTTCAGAGGCACATCAAAAGTTAGTCTTCATTTTGTTGGTTTATTTTTAGTTTTATGTGCAAATTTGGCATTAAATATATAATCTGGAGGGTAAATGATAGGGACCAGTGAATTTCATAGGCAGGTTCAGTTTGGGGGGTATTATGAATTCTGTGTTAACATTGGGTGATGAAGCCAAACCTCCAGAACAATAAGACGGTTTTCTGCAAGGTTAATGCAAACAGTATCAAATTTAAGCTAAAATAAAACCTAAAGCAAATGAACAGAGTGGGATTAAGTTAATCTCAAACATTAGGAACGTTGCTTAAGGTATTAGAGCCACGATTCTGATGCCTACTGTTGTTACACACATTTCTAAATATCTAGCTGTGCACACCCACTAAATACTCAGCTATTCATTAAATGAACACTCACGTGTTATAGCACTATGTGGAATCTAAAGGAGCAGAACACAGGATTTTTTGATAAAAACATCAATAATTAAGTTGTAAGGAGGCAAGATATACTGTACTTGATCCTAAAAGTCATCATCTATTACATAAACAGCTTTAATAGCAGGAACAAAGAACCACAAATGCATTAAGAATTTTTTAAATTCAATCTTTGGAGCCTCAAGAAGTTAGCAAAGCTAAATATTATATATACGTAGGATTTAAGCTGAATCCCGAGGGAGACTAATAGGATAGTTGGATTTGCATGGAGAAGAATGGGGAGTTTTTCAAGGAAAGAAAGAATCAACCAAGTTCATGGTGGTGGAATGTAGGTGAATGGTCTTATTTTGCCTCAGGGAACCTTCTATACTAGGTTATTTTTCAACCCACACTACCCCTCCTTTATAATTGTAATTTACTATTTGTCTGTTTATTTGTTGTTTGAGTCCTGATCTCTTCTTCATGAGTCCTGTGCCTAAGCCTGGCTTTCCTACCAAATAACAGCAGCTCCAAGCACATAACAGACACTTTATAAATAAATGTCTCCTCCCAGTTCCATTAGCTTCTACTGAAAAATGAGTTTGAATGTGTAATATAGGACCAGAGACTCAGAGTCTCAAATACCAGGGTGATGAAATTGGGGTATCTTTATCTGATAAGCAATAAAGAATGACACAAGGAAACAGGAAGATGGCACATTGTGTATATTAATCAGATAGTGTTAGAAAGGAAGATTGGCCAGGGTGAGAAAAGGCTGGAGAATAAAAAGGTTTACACAGTTATTGAAATTAGGAAAATTGATGGACACTTACTAATGTAATTAGAGAAACAGAAGTAGAAAAGAATGAATGTCTTAAAGATATTGGGAAGAGAGACTCAGTAGGACATGGTGGAGATTGAATTTGGGGGACAAAGGAATGGTTGGAAATAAAAGCACTCTCCTAGATTTTAATTTGTGAGTCTGAGAGAATAGAACAGCAGGAACTATAACAACAACAGTAATCGCTTTTCTGTAATATTGTCTTTTAATTCTTGTAAAAGCCCTGAGTTTCATTATTGTGATTTCCATTATAGATGAGAAAATCAAAACTCTTGGAGAGGTGAATAGAGCCTAGTGATCAAACCCAAGGCCATTTGGTCAGGATGCTCAAATCAAGTCCCAGCTGGACCTTGAAGAGACATTTCGCTTCTCTGAGCCTGTTTCTTCATCTGTAAAATGGGGATAATTAAAGAACCTACCTCATAGCATCTAGAGGGAGAGTTAAATAAGACAAAAACATCTAATAAGATAGCATATAATAAGATAATTTGTGATATCACAGTGGATGTCTGTAGTCTACAGGTGCACATAGTAAATGATCAATAAAAGATTATTATGATTAGGTGACTTGGCCAAGATTAAACATTAAATATTTAGTAAGTGGAAGAACTTTGGACTATATTTGTAAGACATATCATGTTGCTGTTAGAGAGGAAAATAAAGGCACGCGATAGAGCTGTGAAAATATTAATTGTTTACTACCCAAAGGATCCTACTTGTTTATTGCAGTCCATGTTTTAAGAATCACTGACCTGGAGTTTGAGGGGGAAAAAAAAATCATTGGTCTTTATCTTGGTTCTGCCAATCTATCCTCAGATTTGGGAAAAGATATAAATTATTATTTGGTTTCTATACTTATGTACTGGATCATCTATGTGAAATTGTGCCAAGAGAAAACACACTTGGTAACAATTATCTTAATGCTAAATTAGTTCTATAATCTTTAGCAACAGCCACTGTCAATAAAACTTGTTTCTCTTTTTAAGTCTGTACTTTAAAACTGAAGTCAATAAAGATGCTATACCAACTGTTTATAGTTGTGAAGCCAAGTATATTTTAATAGAACCAACATCTGAACAAATTCTACTCCTTTCAGTAGGCCCTAGACAACAATCACACAGGAGAGGTAAATTGATGTGAAAACGTTTTCTGAGAGCAGAAATAGTCAGAGGCTTTCTGGTCTGCACACTAATATGTGAAAGGTAACTCTTGTTTCACTATTATATCCTTCTTAGTATTTGTCTTGATTTGCTTGGATATTGGGATTTCTAATAGTTTTAGACTAGTAACAGTCACTCTTTATTTTGACATGCTCTTTTCCAATTCTGAGAAGAAGGGACATAAATGTCATGAATCGATCAGCAAGGAAAGACTATATATTTTGTAAGGAACTTCCCTGAGCATAAGCAATAATTGAAAAAAAAACCCAATAACACAACTGGAATCATCGCTAAAAAGTATTCAATCAAGCCAGAGAAGGTGCTAATTTATATTAGTTATTCCTATCACATCTCTGGGTCCCTTATTTATACAGCGCAGGTCTGAAGTACCAAAGCCTTCTCTGAATGTTCTGACCAAGATTTGTTTTTCTTTTTATGTTTGCTCAAACTCTTGCAGCTCTCATTTCAACATGCATTGCTCTTAGCAGATGTTAAATGCATATTTATTGATGGATGAATGCTTTGTGGAATAACTAAATCAATGCGTCATTGAGGTTTCCCCCAAATTACCAACTCCTTGTTTGCTACTGAAACTCATTTGAGGTGCCATTTTCGTCACATCGCCAACACCATTCAGCATTACTAGTGACAAATGCATGATCATAACACGGAATTAACTAGGAATGTCTCCATTCTCATTTCCTTTTTCTTAATAAAATAAACTTTTCCTCCTCCCATTTGTTAAAATCCTAGGTTGGGTTGCTGACAAATACCCCCAAACTAAGCTTCTGACAGCTTGGTTTCCAAATCTACCAGTCAACTCATGATAAATGAATCTAATCCAGCTCAGTTCTAGCCATTGAAATCTAATGGTTTTTCATTAGGTTAGTTTAACCTAATTTCAATGCCTAAAGAAAAATAATTAAGAAAATGTGTTTGTTGAAAGTGTTCAACAAATCTATTCCTAAACCCTTTTATCTTCCCTTTCTTCCATAATGGCCAGTGTGGGGAGTAGATCCTCGTGCTGACTCATCCAGAGCAGTAAATGTATAGCCTTCCTCTCTCCTCACTTTCACATACTTCAGTCACCAAGTCCTGTGAATTCTTTCTTCTTAATGTCTCCATTTCCACCGGCACTGCCTTAGGTTAGATCTCCATCCTGTCTCCTGCTGTATCTGGTTTTATGCCCTGATCGAGCCCCCTTCTGTCTCTCATTGATACTGATCCAGTTATTTTTCTAAACGAACGTCTATTCATGCCATTTCTGTACTTAATATCCTTCTGATTCAGCATTGCTTTCAGGATCAAATCTAGACTGTCTCATGTGGCACCTAAGACCTGTTCCGATCAGGTTCTGACCTAACTCTTCAGCACCATCTTTGGCTATGATCTCACAACCACATATTTTACACTCAGCCACTTTCAACAAACTGAAAGGAAATGCTGCCATAGCATTGTAAGTGGGGTCCAGAACATTCAGTCATGTAAAATGCAACAATTGCCTGTTTTGCAACGATAATGAAATGACCTGGTGAGCCAGTTGCTTTATATCTGAATTCAAGTTATTGCATTATCATAGGGTTTTATTGTACTTCAGGCTCCTCAAGGGCTTTTTTACATTTATGCCTTTGACAGGAAAGGAAGAACATATATTATGTTCTTCCTTTCCTGTCATTCTCTTGGCTACCTCTAACCTGTCCTTCAAAACTCATGGCAGGTACTACCTCTCTAACTCTCAGCTGCTCACATTACTTTCTGCCACTAAATTGTATTTGGAGTCTAAATTTCATCCTTTAACAGTGTAGCCAGTGTATGGCCCTATCATCATAGCATGCCTTGTGCCAGTTGTTATTGTTTGGACACATGTTTCTCTCTTTGCTTTTATCTTCCTGAATCCCTCACCACACACACACACACACACACACACACACACACACACACACACACACACAGCTTGTATGCCCATTTAGAGTGAGAATTTTATTTTTTCATATCTCTATTTGCTCTTAATATACAGTCCAGTGGCAAGCACAAACAATACATTTGTGATCTAAATGGAAGCTAAAGATTTGCCTTTGCAGTAAACCATTTGAATAAGTATTTGCTGTTCATGCTTTCCAATCTGTTACAAATATCCTAAGCCAATTTGGCTTTCATGATCATTAGGTTCTTCTTGGGAGATAATATTAATAATTGTCTGATAACTTGAGTAAAGTGAACTCTGTGGGTTTCCTCCCTCACAGTCTTGCTGACACTTGGTATATTTACAATGAAAACAAATCTCACAGTTTGCCATCCACAAAAACATTTATTAGCAAGCATGCACAAAGCTCAGTAAAGTCCTAGCTCTTTGTCCTTGCAGGCACTCCAGCAAAGAAAGGTGCATTGGCGGCACATGCAGCAATATGGTTAGCACCAGTGGGCAGTGGCCCCAGAGTCACTGAGCCAATGCTGGAGCACAGGGCTGAATGGGACTCCTAGGCTACACATGTTCTCTGGAGGATATTAGGACCCTGGGTTTGCTGATCCCTACACCCTTTCATGCACAGGTGGAGGTGCATTTACAATATTTCTAGCCAAACCACATTAATGTGGACACCACTCATTGCACTGATGAAAACTTACTTCGAACACACCCTCTGCTATCTAACTAACACACTCCAGGGATGAGGAAACAAAGGTAGGAGAAGCGTTCATTGACTTTATAGAGTACCGTTCTGGCTCGGGTCCTCCTAGAGTTTCTCGTTTAGATTTGACTGTTTCTGGACTGTGTATTACCGATTTGAGAACTTCCTAAGTTAACTAACAGACTCTGGGTTGGAGATTACAATTAACTTTAAAAATTAATGGATAGCTGCTAGGTTAAACTTAACCAATGCACTTAACTGACTGTATCCTGATGCATTTTAAAATAAAGCATAGGCCATATAATGTCTATTAACCCTTGGTAGACCATGTAACATCAATTAATTCTTGGATCCTTTGGACAGTCACAACGGATTTTGCGAGCCCCCTCCTAAAAATAGTGCACTGTAAGTGCTGCTGACAGCAATGGATTCCGGCCGGAAGGCTTGTTTAGCTGAACACATACTCTCCCGTCATAGTTTAAAATATTTCTCATTTCCTACTCTCTCCGCGTGTTCACCTTACCTTCAGTTGTGAGTGCTCTCTCATGGTCCTGTCGGTAGGAGTCCTGACTTCCTCCACCACCATCATTACCTTTTATGCTTTAAATAAAAACTGCATAATGGTGTTTGCACTTATATCTGAGGTCTGTCAAGGATACTTGATTCTCCAAGTGCCTATATGTTCGATTTTCTTGTGGAAGCAGAGTGATGCTTTGTTGCCCATTTCTGCCCTTCTCCTCCCTTCTGCTTTCCCCTCCATATCACAGTAACTCTAGTGCCCAGCCTAGATGAATTATATATTTACAAATATAAACTACTCAGATGGTTATAGAATGAGTGGGTGACATTCCAAGTCATAGAAGGGAGAAGCTTATCCTTGTATACATAATGCGAAGATGAAAAAGACGGAATTGGTACACATAAGAGCATATTAATTTAAGTCAGGTCTTGTTGAAGTCCATCTCATTCTAAAAAATATTTATGTATGAGGAATTAGCATTTATTATGCTCAGGACTCTGGTAAACCTTTTACATACAACGTCTCATTTGTTCTTGATGACTTGGAAGTAGATGCGGTTGTCCACTTTTGCCCCCGAGGAAAAGAGAAAGTGAAATCAGTTGGTTAACACCGTGCAGTGCTAAAGCTGGAGCCAGCTTGGAGGCCAGGCCTGGGCTAACGTCATACAAATCCTCATTATACCCTGTTGCCAAAAACATTGTGACATCTTGATCTGGTTCACTTAATTTCAATTAATATTTGCAACAGTGAAAGTCTAGTACATGTGAAGTACAGGGAGCTTATTGTATCTGAGATTTGGACGTTATGACATGAGCTTCTTACATAGGCACCAAACAGTGTGCCCTTCACTCATTTGTTCGTTTGTCCCTTCAACAATGATTTTCTGTGTTCGTACTTCAACCATGTTATGGCAGATCTATCTGTGGTGGGTACACATATGAAACCTTGCCAGGAAGGCAAGTTGACCTTCATGGAGAGTAGTAACTGTAACAGGTTCAGAGGATCAGATGAGCACACTGATCTCTGTGAAGGCGGCATAATATTTACAAGAAACGTCTGGACGAGCTCCCTCTTTTGATGGTGAAGGGTTTCAATGCAGCCATGGTAGTTGAAATGCTTTAATCTTACAGCCATTTCAGGTCAGTAGAAGATGGTCTTTGACCTTAGCTTCTGCAATTTCTTCTCCAATTTTTTATTTTTGGTTTTAAAGAATCACAGGAAGACAAATGCAACCATTTAAAAAAAATTAAATAAGACAATCAACTGTTGAGACTCAGATTGACATTTGATAAATGAAAGGTGACTGCACTTTTTTTTTGGTGTCTGAAATAATGCTGTCCATAAGTACAACGTACAATTCACATGTAAATTCTGTATTGACATCTTGGATGCAGATTGAAAATATTCTTTATAAGAAAGATAAAAGATAGAAAGAGAAACCCCATAATGATTTCATGAAAATCATAAAGACCAAACCATACCAAAAATATTTCCATTTTGAAATGATAATTTAAGGGCAAAATATGCATAGCAATTAAAGCTAAGACACTTAGCATGGTATCCCACATATGTTTGTCGTTGAATTGAATACCCAAGGTAAGCCACTTGACATGTCATGGGAGCTACTCTGCCTCAGTATACCCATCAACCTCATTGTCCCCAAGAGAGCACCACAATGGTAAAGTGACCTCTAATTAGTGTACCGTAGAGAAACAATGAAAAAGCAGTATTACACTAATCCAGAAGACAACCGATTCGGGTTAATTTTTTTTCTCTGTTCTTGCAAATGTTTTGCTGGTTGTCCAGTGTAAAAGGACTTTGATACATAATTTCTTATGATGTCCGAAGGCCGTGCTTTTGGACCGTGGAACCCCCTTAGCATTTCTCCCTGTTTCTCATGATACATCCTGGCCCTGTCTAACACCTTTGTACCGAACCCCGATGTCCAGATCTCTCACTGTGATGTACTACTTGGGGGCAACCTTGTGTTCAGGAATTCCCAGCTTCCTTTCTCTATCAAACTTTCACATTCCTTCCTCCATTCATTTCTATAGGTATCATTCTCTGCTAGGTGACTCTACATGTTAATGTCGAATAGACCGTGATCCCTGTGGATCTGTCAGGCATCCAATATTTTACACATCTTAGATAACATAATCTATTAATCTGGTTTAAATGCACACATCTCTAGGGAGCCATTACTTTATGGAAATGCCTATCATATTGTCAACTTAATGGAGAGGATTTAATTAGAGGCGGGAGGGGGCTTCCAGCATTCCCTCAGCTTTCAGATCACGCAACACAAACAGAATGCAAGAGTAGAAAGAGTATAGGATTAAAAATCACAACTCCTTGTTTAAAGTTCCAACTTTATTTATTTACAAATGTCACTGAGCTTTTATTACTTAATCCATAAAAGGGGAAATGATGCTTTCCTCCCACAGTTATGTGAATAAAGCTACAATGTGATGTTATTTGTGAAAGTACTTTTGAAGCTAAAGAGCATTAAACCATGTTATAGTTACAGTTGGTTACATATGTTATGGTTATAGTCATTGAAAAAGAGACCCCCTTGAGCCAATTCTTCAAGGAGATATAACAGGTTATATGTATTCCAGAAACTGCAAGAGGACTGGCGGTTAGCAAAGGGCTTGTGTGTGGACCAGTGGGTCACAGACTTTCATGCCTCAGCCTCTTCATTGACTCCTTTTTTTTTCAATTACAATGGACATTCAATATTATTTTATATTAGTTTCAGGTGTAGAGTATACTGGTTGGACATTTATAAAATTTTACAAAGTGATCCCCCAATAAGTCTAGTACCCACCTGGCACCATACATAGTTATTACAATATTATTGACTATATTCACCACGCCATACTTTACATCACTGTGACTATTTTGTAACTACCAATTTGAACTTCTTACTCCCTTCACCTTTTTCTCCCAGTCTTCTAACCTCCTCCCATCTGGCAACCATCAGTTTGATCTCTATGAGTCTGTTTCTATTTTGTTTGTTCATTTACTTTGTTCTTTAGATTCCACACATAAGTGAAATCATATGGTATTTGTCTTTCTCTGTCTGACTTATTTCACTTAGTATAATATCCTCTAGGTACGTCCATGTTGTCACAGATGGTAAGATTTCCTTATCTTTTCATAATATTCCATTGGATAAATGTACCAAATCTTTATCCAATTATCTATTGATAGGCACTTAGGTTGCTTCTATACCTTGGCTATTGTAAATAATGCTGTAATGAACATAGGGGTACATATATTTTTTTAAATTAGTGTTTTGGATTTCTTTGGATAAATATCCAGAAGTGGAATTGCTGGGTCATAGGGTAGTTATATTCTTAATATTTTGAGGAACTTTCATACTATTTTCCATAGTGGTTGCACTAATTTTTAATCCCACCAACAATGCACGAGGGTTCCCTTTTCTCTGCATCCTCGCCAACACTTGTTGTTTGTTGATTTATTGATGATAGCCATCCTGAGAAGTGTGAGGTGACATCTTATTGTGGTTTTAATTTTCATTTCTCTGATGATTAGTGACATTGAGCATCTTTTCATATGTCTATTGGTCTTCTGTGTGTCCTCTTTGGATTATTTGTGTTTTTTGGTGTTGAGTTGTATAAATTTTTTATAAATTTTGGATATTAACCCCATATCGGATGTATCATTAGTGAATATCTTCTCCTATTAAGTAGATTGTCTTTTTGTTTTGTTGGTGGTTTCCTTAGCTGTGCAAAAACTTTTTAGTTTGATGTAGTCCCATTTGTTTGTTTGTTTGTTTGTTTATTTATTTATTTAGTTTTCCTTGCCTGATGAAACATATCAGAAAAGAAACTATTACTCAGAGCAATGTCAGAGAGTTTATTGTCTTTGTTTTCTTCTAGGAATTTTATGGTTTTGGTTCTTACATTTAAGTCCTAAAAGGGAAAGTTGTAGCAATACAAGCCTAGTTCGTGGACTCTTTACAGGCCATCAGTCCTTCTTTCCAGTCAGCTCAGCTTTAAGACCATCAGCCTCCTGGATACAGTAAGGAGAAAGGAGTCAAGTGCTTGAACAAGAAATACTGGCTGTCTTGAGCCTATTTTTTGATGAGCTCTATGGCACAATTATAAAAGTTTTGTTGCAAAATATTTTTTTCAATGATTTATTTTAGTAGGTGAGACAGACATTCTGTTGATGGAAGTTAGTAGAGGGTGGAGGACGTAGGTGTATTACTCAGTGCGAAGGGTTGGACTTTGTCCTGAAGTTGGGAAGGCTGCTGAGAAAAGAAGGCATTAAACGGCCAGGAAGAATTGGGCTACTTCAGTGTAGTGTCTATATGTGGACTTATAGTTAACTGCTTGTGGAGTTGAGAAGAGGGACTCACACATTCATCTGAGGTTACACAACTGTGTAACACTCTTAATAAGGACAAGTCTCATAGTCTAGTAACAAAAAAAATGTCCAGTGCCTTTTGAATATTGGTATTGTGGTAGAAACTTCAAGATCCTCTGTTTAATTGGGAAACAACACTCCATTCTGTACCTCTTCTTCCTGAACACCCTTTCTGTATCCTGTTTCAATGTCTCCTCTTGCAGTCTTTTGGGCTCTCCTAAAGACACACGCACACACACATACACACACACACACACACACACAAAATATTATATAATATATAATAAAATACATATACCCATATACTTAAATGTATAATTCTAAATATTAGCTTCTGTGATGACTTATAAAGTAGTGTTGTCAGAGTATCCCTATGTCTGAAAGTAATTCAAGAAGGGGTATGATACCTGATCATGGCATTGTACACCAGAAGCTAAACATTAATGAATGCCAACTATAATTTTATATATATAATGTGATGGTTCAGTGTGAGGTCGGAGGGATAGTGGATGGGGGGAGGGGGGTTCACAGTGTGAGGGATATAAATGATGAACGTCTAAGTATTACCTTGTCTTGTACACCTGAAACTAATAAATAAAAAAAAAAAAAAAGAAGGGGTATGATAACCTGGTCACCTTTATTTAATGGGGGGAGGGTGTGCTAAACCTAAATCCCTTTTTTTCCATTGTTGTTTGATCATTTTATGAAAAAAAATGAAGGTAAGTACACTAAAAAGCCAAGTAAGATAAATTTTAACTGGAACTTTTGAATATAAATGTGGACAACATGAAACTTAGTTGATGTCTTTCTTTTCCTGGGCAGATATTGGTAGCACAAAACTAGGCTTACTGTAAGAAGCAAAAATTAATAATAAACCAAGCATTTTTCAACTTCAATGGACTAATTCTCAATTCTTGATCAGATAATCAGGAAATATCTCAGCACTGATCAAGAAAATATTAAAACTAACGTGGCTCTAAGTTGAAAAGAGAGGGGCTTGATTTCTTGATTAGAACTCCCTTGGAGGGCTACCTGGTATTTCTAGTACTGTCTGTATGAAGCCCAATTACTGCAGCAAGGAGGAAAAATGAATCACTGAGTGGGCTATGACACTGCAGGTTCAATTGTGACTTCCCAGTGGGGCAGCGCACTGGACACGGGAAGGAATGGATGCTCGTCATGCCCACCGACTGGGCTGCTTCCATCCAGCGTATCATTGACTTCGGCAGTGTCTTTCTTTTTAATCTATAAAGTGTAAATAAATAATTTTTCTCTTTTAAGCAGCCTAGGGTAGTTGTTTCTTAGATTTAAATATATGTTTAAAAGCATTATGAAACTTAATTAGGACTATGTCTTAGTTCTATGATAAACTCTTACATTTTGGATTCTTTTAATTATGTCTTAAGGGGGTATCCACTTTATTTTATTTATTTATTTATTTATTTATTTATTTATTTATTTATTTAGTGAATATTGGGGAAAGTGTGTTTTTCCAGGACCCATCAGCTCCATGTCAAGTCATTGTTTTCAATCTAGTTGTGGAGGGGGGCAGCACACTGGCCCATGTAGGAATTGAACTGGTGACCTTGGTGTTATGAGCACTGAGCTCTAACCACTGAGCAAATCAGCCTACCCTCACTTTATTTTTTTAAAGGAATTCTTAAAAATTACACTAAAGGTATTCATTGCAGACCTCACTCATAAACAAGCGGGAAAAATGATGTGAAAATGAAGATGTGAAACAGGCTTTCCAACTACATATGCAGGAATCTTTGAATTACTGTACGTAATAGGAAAGAAATCTCCACTCAGAAGAGTTATTATAAAAATTAGAAACAAATGTGTCACATGAAGAAGCAGATATTAATAATAGACTAAATCGTTGTTATCCATTTATTAATTTATCCATTTGTCCATTGGGACATCCAGACACAGACAATATTTTGGCGTTATTTTTATTAGTATATGTAACATTAATTTCTTCCCAACTTTCTATACTGTACCTAATTTCATCAGCCTTTTTTCATGTTGAAAGTCACTTGTCTTTAATTTAAAGTTTCTGTTAATTTTTTTTTTCCTAAACATGTTATTAAGTTACACAAAATGAAGAGCTGTGCAATGTTACCAAAAGGAATAATTCAAAAGAGTCTGGTGCTTATGGGGAAATCTGTGTTTCTTTAGTAGCAATAAGCAAAAGCTAGCAACTCATTTGTTGACATGAATGATACAAAACAACAGAGACAATGATCAGGAAAAGATAAAATTGCATTGGAAGAAATTAATGGAATTTACTCTGACTTCACTGTTCCTTTAAGCATATTACTAGTATGCAGTCAGCAAAGTTGTACCAATTCTGATATTTGAAAATTGGACATCTGTTTGAGCTTTCAGATGTCTTCTATGTTTTATTTTTATTATTTATCAATATTCTCCAGGGCTGGCGCTGATGATTTGATACTGGATATTTAGAAAGGTCCATCTCATTTATACTTTATTGTCTTAGAGCCAGAAAGAAAGCGCTATGATTTCATGTTCTAAATCTTACACAGTGGGTCACCTTTCTCTGAAAAGAGACCCACCACTATCCACAGAAGGATTTTCTTTTGTGTTACAGCACAGCTTTATGCTTCATTCACCCTTTCCAGATATTGAACTGGGAGGAGAGAATGGTGTGAGGAATGCAATTTTAGTATCTATTATCTCTGAAGACAAAACACTTGAAGACTGTTCACATCCTTCTGTTTCTCTCCACATCATTAGGCTAAGAGAATAAAAGCATCTGCTTGCCTCAGACACAAAAGGGGCTGCTACAAAGGCCACTAAATGTGCATAAAAAGGAACAAGAAGGAAGAAACAAAAACTTTGTTACTCACCTCGTTCATGTACTGATTCACATTCCAGTTTACTGATTGGACTTACGGGGAGGATTTTGTTTCATGGTTGCCTCAGAGACAGCTAATCCTCCAAGGCAGTTACAAAATAGAAAAGAAGGGTTATTGACTGGAGGTTAATGTGTCAATTAGGAATAATTCTCAGATATTAATGGACCCAAATCAAGATGGGGTGACTAGGGTTTGTTTTGCTAACATGATGAACCCCATGTTTCCTCCTGTCACTCATTGGACTTCCTTATGGTAGAGACAGTGAGAGTTCTCTTGTCCACCAACAGCATTTCCATGTTAGGTACATAAAAGGTATTCAGTGGCCAGTGGGGAATTGATTGAATGAATAACTATGCTACATTCGCTGAGGTAGACACACACGGAAACAATATCCACCCAAGAAAGGACAACAAAAGGCAAACATCAACAGGGTTGTGTAAGAACTAGGACTTTTAAAATTAAGAAGGGATTTGAAGGCAACATTGCCCACAATGTATTAGAATAACAAGAATCTTAGGATAACATTAATGTGGTTAAGTCAGAGGAGTCTGTTAGATCAATACTCTTTCAAATAGTCAAGGCTAAGCTCCAGGCTCCATGATCTTAAGTTACTCTTGTGTCCGCAGTGGTGGAGACAGACCACTGACCTGAATTTGGCAATGAAAGCTGGAGGAGTCTGGGGGAATGAAATGGCATTGCTTCTGCCGGTTATCATTTTTAAAAATCTGAAGAGACTGCAATATGAAACTGACCCACTAATGCAGCTGTGTCATTTACCATTAATTGTGAGAATATCTTTAAAGAGCTGCCAGCTGGCTAATGGCTAACCTGTTTTTTTAAATGTGAGGAGAGAGATCATGGGAATTCACATTACGTGGCAGTAAATTTTTTCTTTAGCAGGGAAAAAAAAAAAGACTGCTCAGGCAGCTCACTTGGTGCAGTTTTAATAAATGAAATGATGTCTTTCTAATCTACGGAATTTCCTTGAAAGAATTAACTGAATATTTGTAATTAGGAAAGCCAGTGTTGTGATCTTCTCACAAGGCTCAGAATGAAGGATCCTCTAGCTGAGTTATAATTTAATAGTAGATGAAAGGTCGGATCCAGGATAGTTCCAAAAACTCAGTTGAGATAAGCAAATATACAAAGTGAGAGCAGGGTAATCAATGTGAAGAGTGAGATGACTTTTAGAAACCTAGAAACAATTTAAAAACATTTATTAATAATTCAGAAGCAATGCAAATAAATGGCGCAGATTTGCCAACAACAAGAAGTTTGGAGGATTATGAGAAACTCTTGAAGGACTCAATTAAGCTTGGTAATGGGGTAAACACAATAGCAGATGAAGCTCAATAGAAAGAAGACAGAGGTAATACATAACGAACAGTTTGGAGTCGTGCATTTAATGAGTTCTGAATTAGCCCTGTCTGTCAGGAAGAGAGATTCCCAGCTAGGTCATAACAAACAGGGCAAGGAGGATAGCGGGCAAAAAAACCTAGGTCAAGGAGTTACAACACTTGTGAACAGTGGATGGAATTTATCCAGCCAGAGAGCGTTGTTATAAAGCTATTTTGAACTGGCTTGTAGGTAAGATTACATTATAATGAGTGTTCTCTGGTACTTTTCAGTAACTAAAACCTCCTGGTTAAGGTCTAATGTAATTCCAGTATATTATCATTAAAAAGAAAAGTGTGAAGTATTTCAAATACATTGACAAGCATAAAAATGACACAAACATTCATGTGTCCGCTACCTAGCCTTATCAAACCGTAACATTTTTATGCCATATGTCTTTCAGAATTCTGTTTTTTGTTTAACAGAAATCAAACATCAAGGCACCACTGAGGTCCCTGTGTAAACCTCCTGGATCAATTTCTCTCTCTTCCTGCCTGCCTCCTTCCTTTTCTTCCTGAAGAAACCTGTTCTCATTAATTCAGTGTATAACATTTCCAAGCTTACTTTATGTTTTTTTACTGCGTATTTATATACTTGACTACTTACATAATAATACTTGGTAGGTTTTCAAAAATTCTGTGATTTCTAGATTTTATTTAATTTTGTTGTTGTTGTTGTTGTTGTACCAGTTGTGTCTTTTACTCCTTGCAGCTTAGGAGAGTTCATACCATGGAGAACTGTGGCGTATCTCAGTAAGGGGGTATTAACAAGAACACATTATAGAATTTGGACTTCGGGTGATAGTTGAGGAGGGTCCTAGGAAGCAGGGCTTTGTTCAGAAATGGGTACCGTTAGGAATCGGGGAGAATTTTATGATTCTTTTTAGAAGAGTGTCTTTGATTCATTCCTTGCTGTGTAGTATAATCAGGTAGCTCTTTTTCTTCTTTTCTTATTATGAACAATGCTGCTCCGAACATTTGTTTTACATTTCTCCTAGTATAACTATAAGTTTTTTTGAGATATAATTGACAAATAACATTATGTTAGTTTCAGGCGTGTAACGTAATGATTTGACATATGTGTATATTGTGAAATGATTACCACAGTAAGTTTTGTTTAACATCCATCGTCTCACATGGTTACAAATTCTTTTTTTGTGTGTGTGATGAGAACTTTTAAGATCGACTCGCTTAGCAATTTTCAAATATACAACACAGCATTGTTAGCTATAATCACCATGCTCTACATTAAATCCTCAGGGTTTATTTATTTTATAACTGGAAGGTTTCACCTTTTGACCACAGATTTTTAAACTTTATGTAAGTAGTACCCCAATCAAGCATCCTTTTGCATTATGCCTTTTGGGTTGAACACTGTGTTTTGCTCAGTATTGCATTTTGTATGTTTATCTCCATTGATTTATGATGCTTCGGTGTATTCCTTTTAACCACATACTCCATGCATAGATGTGTCACAATCTATTTACCCATGGTCTTGCCATAAGCATCTTGGTTCCTGTTTCAATTTATTTCCAATGGTATTGTGATGAATATTCTTTCATATGTCTCTTTGGGACATGTATACCTAGAGCTATGCACATTTTAAACATTGTTGAACGTGGCCAAATGCTTTCCACAGTGGCATTACGAAGTTACTTTTCCCCTATCATGGGATAAGAGTGCCCACTGAGGCTTATCCTTCCCAACACTTGATGTTGTCAGACTTTTTAATCTTTGGCCAACCTGATAGGTGTAAAATGAAATCTCATGGTTTCAATTTGTATTTGACTGAAGCATTTTCTTTTCAGAAAAAAATAACTTTTTTTTTGTTAGACACAGTAGAAAATACCAATTGCTATGTTAGTAGGTTTTGGCTCTACAGCTTAGGAGAATGCCACTGGGGAATTTTTCTGTTTTTTTTTTTTTTTTTCCTAATGAGATGGTAGCTTTGATGAAACGTGATTCTACATCAAGGGAGGGAGAAGGCCAATAACATGTTGTGGGTTACAAAGCAAGTCACAGGTTACTTAAATTGTCTCATTCTGATTGGCAGAGGCCTTGGTAAGAAAATCTTTGGTTTAGGAGAAAGTCAAGTCTGACAAGAAGATGAGGTTCCTACCTGCCAATAGTAGTACTGCTTGAAAGAAAAGGTTGTGACATACATTTTCCACTGGCAGGCTGTCACACCTATCATTTGTAAATAGACAGAATGTGAATACCAAAGACCTAAATATTCCACAAGCTATTGAAGAGTGATGGGACCCAGAACCAGACCCTGTTCTTCCCAAGTGAATAGACTGTTGAATTAGAAAAGTTACAAAGCTTCTGCCTTTATGGGCCCTTTTCCCGCTGTATAATGATCCTAGCAATACATTTCACTGGCTTTTATTTTTACACTATAATACACAAAATTCTCTGTGATAATAACTGAGTCAAATTTCTGAATGAAAAAAATAGTTGTTAGTTACATGCTGCTATAGGGGTAATTATCGAAACCCTTTTCTCTATATCATTACTCTTAATGGGTTACTAAGATTACATTTTAATTTCTAATCATAAGTTTTATCTTATATTAAGTGCTTATACTTTAACATGGTTAATTTCCTTTTAGAGGAAAATCCTCTAAAATTAATTGTAATCCATGTAATTGTTGTGATGGATGGGTAGTCCAGATTTACTTTTCCTGTGTAAATGAGGAAATGACGAGGTAGAGGGTATTGGCTACAAAATAAATCATTTACAAAACTGGGATTAGAAGAATGCTTTTCAACTCTTGTCCAGTTCTTCACTCATGAGAGTAATTCTTAAAATTTTTGCCAATATGTAGCTCCTGGCAACAACTCATAACTTAGCCCAGGCACCAGAAAGGCAAATATTTGAGAAGTTGACTAACCACCAAACAACTTTACATTATTTTCATTGTCTTGCTTGGTATTCTGTGTACCATACCACCATGGTGGTGTCTCAACTTGGCAGTGACACTTTCCTAAGTGATGTATAGAGAATAGCCCCTCAGTTTCTCCCCACTCTTTGCCTACCTTCAGATTGGGTCACTCACTCCCCATTAAGGATGGGTCACTGGGATGGTGAATCACTTTCATTGGTGCTCCTGTTGTGGGTTGGGGCAAATACACTCGGACCCACTGAAGCACAGTTCTTGGTGATTGAGAGGTAAGGTTTCTCTCTGTATAGAAAAAGCTATACGTCTCCCACTACAGTTATTTATTTTTATTTTATTTTATGGACATTGTGAACTGGGTAAATGCTCATTTCTTTCGTTCCTTAAGGCATTCAGATTCAAATTTATAGTCAACTTCTAATAACACACAGACATGTGGCACCTACTAGTTTGATGGCTTTGTTTTTTCCTATCCTTGTTTGCTCTCTTTCTGATTTCCTCATTATCTTATTTTGTTCCCCTTTATAGTGTATATACTTTTATAAGCCTCCCCAAATCCTTTGGGAATGAAATTCTCTTCTCCAAGCAATTTCTGAGACTTTTGCTGAAGGGCTACCACAAATAGTGATGCTGGTTTTGTAATGGACTCCCACAAATAAACACTAAGGTGCTTGCTGAACAGCTACAGCTAAGCCAAGTTAATCAGGTGGCAGTTTTTAAGTAAGTTTTAGCACATTAAGTTTCAAAGCCAAAATATTTCCTTATGTAAAAAGTTTCCTCCTGGGGGAAGATAAATAAATTTTCAGTTCTAGGTCCCTTTGCAGTCGGAAATATGTGAGATCATGTGTGAAGGCACTGTTTCCTAAAGTGTACCCCATGAAATATTTGTTCCCAGGATATTATCCTTAAAAACAGGAAGAAAAAGAAAAAAAAAAGAAAGAAAGGAAACAATATTCTGTGCTCACATATGTGGAAATGTGAATTAACCAAAGTTATTCAGGATTTTTACTGAAAAACTTCTTAGAGACTTTAATATGCAAATCTATTCTGGCTTTCCCAGAACAGGAGACAGAGTTTAGTTTCCTAAACGCATTTGGACCCAAAGTCTGGCTTATGCGAGTTCTGATGCATTCCACTTCCCTAACTCCCAGCATCACATTGGAGACTGTCCTGGATGGAAGAGGAGTTAATTCTTCATTTCATTCCCCCAGTGAAGGCTTTGGGAGTTAACGGCCTAGATGGCTGAGGGATAGGGTTTCCGGGCCGGAATTCCTGCCCGTCCTCAGGAATTTTTTTCTCTTTCCCGTTCCCGAATCCCAAGATGTAAACTGTTTTCTGTTCTCCACAATGAATCGTTTCCACAAAGTGACGGCCGATACTACCAACCACCTGGGTTCGAGGACCTGATTTTCCCGATTTCCCAACCAGCTTTTCTCGGGATTCAGGAACAGGAAAGCGAAAAAAAAATTCTCTAGAACAGGAGGGAATTCCCGCAGGGAAACCCTACTGAGAGATATGCGATGTGGCTGACAATTAGCACAGCACTTGTATCACACATCAGAAGAACATGGTGGCACTGGAGAAAGCACCGGTGGTCAGAGTCCCCCCTCTTTGATAGATGTTAACTGATTGCAGGATCTGTGGAAATGGGGAATGTCTCAGGGGAGGGGCTGCAATGATGGGGCTCAGCTCAGGGGCTCTCGGCCTACCAGAACCAGCCCAGTCAGCCCGGTCATACCTGTGTGTATCCTGCTTCATATCAGCCATGCCTCAGAGGTCATAGGGCACTTCCCTGGTTAGCCACATCTAAGGAGAACCAGGCCACTAAGTTTTATAGGAAGAATGTTCTATAATGAAATCAGGACCTGCGTTCCTCTTTGAACTAATTTAGATTTAGAAGGAAATAAAAGAGTTGCCAAGGTTGTGTTTGCAAATGGCCGTTGGCAGGGAGACTTTTTTAGAATAGAATTGTGACTCTTGGTTCTTGAAAGACAAGTTTCAGACAAGCAAAATGTTAGTTACTATTCGGCCCATCTAACAATACAAACAGGCCCCTGCCACCCAAGATGAGACATAGGACTCAACATTCCTTGCCAGGTGGGAATATTTTGAAGTAATGAGATTCTTATTTTTAAACTTTTCCAGGTTCAGCCATGTGGGAGTTTATTATCTGGCATCTGTGTGTTACTGTGAATGAGTCCATGCCTTGAATCAAACCATTTTGTTTACAGTTTAAATAGATCAGGCCATGGCCGTTGGAATCCATCACCCAACAGGACCGCCTTAACAGTCAGAAAGGAGGGAGGCACACTCTGTTCTGGAAGCGCAATAAGGTGGGTCAGAGCCCTTTGGGCCGACCATCCATTCAAGTGTGCACTTTAAGATCAAAGAGGTAACCTTTAAAGTGATAGCAATGTCCCGAGTCCAAACTGCCTCATCTTCTTATCTTAAAAAAATAATAGTAGTAGTAAGCCAAAAATATAAAGAAGGCAGGAGGAATCTTTCCCCACTTCCTTTGCACCTGCTATGTCATACCCAGAGCCCCAAAATTATCTCCACAGGGACATTTTTTGCACCTTTCAAAATCTGTTGGCTGTGGTACTTGAAAGAAACTCTGCGGGATGTATGGGATGTGGGAAAATCTCAGCATGTAGGACAATATCTCAAGTGACCCAAGGTTTATTCTTGTTCTCTGTGGCTCTAGTCATTAAACATATACAGATGCCAAACTTTGAGTATAGGATCTCCTCACCCGCTGCGTTAGAGATTAAGCATCTCACTTCAGCCCTCACTGCCCCAAAACAGTTTTATCTTTTTGTCAATGGATTTGAACTTGGAAAAGCACCTGCCCTATGAAGCAAGACTTGCCTGGGGAAAATTAGGAAGAATGTGTCATGGCACCACACCCACTGAGCAAGCAGTAATTGAAGTGTTACACCAGTTGTTACAGGTACATATTATGAATTAGTAGGGAGAGAAACACGTCATGCAATACTCCTAACCATTCATTGGTTCAAGGCACTGAGAAGGGAGACAAGGCAGAGCAGCAAAACCCCAGCCACTGTGTGGAAAATAAGACAAATGTTACAACAGAAGTCTGATGAGCAATAGTAACTCATGATTCTATGGGGCCTTCCCTCTTCATAGCACCTTACACAAGCTTTATCTAATTAATCTTCCTTGTACCCTGTGAGGTGGCAAGGCCCATTATCCTCAATTTGGTAGATGAGGAAATAGAGACATAGAGAGGTTAATTTACTTCTGGTGATTCAATGAATCAACAGGAAAACCAGAAGTGGTACCTGTTTTTCAAATTCTCAGTCTGTTCACTCCAAAATATACTGAGACTTAGCTGAACACAATGTTGTTTTCATTAATGTCATATATCATGCAGTTCTAGCTCCATCTCTGGTATTTTATTTTTCATGTGACCTTGAGCCAGCTACATGTTCTCTCTGAGGTTATCAACAAAATGGGTATAACACTTGCCTTGCCTATCTTATAAGACTGTAATGGGGCTCATATGGAATGATGGCTGTTTACTTCATCTAAAAACCATGAAGTTTCTTTAAACCAATGTTTTACTATTTATTTCCAAGTATATATTATTTTTATACATAATATTTCTGACAATTCAGGGAAACAAATGACTACTACCAAATGACTTCTACCTTTCATTTTGTTTAATGAAAGTGTGATGAGCTTTGAAACCAGGCATGCGTTTTTTCCCTCTCTCTCTCTCTCTCTCTCTCTCTCTCTCTCTCTCACACACACACACACACACACACACACACACACACACACATAATCCAGAGTTGTATTTTTTAATATTTAAATGGAAAACAAAATTTAAATAAAAGAATGAACCTTACGTAGTACCTTACTCAGTGCCAGACACACAGTATTTGTTCAGTAAATATTTATTGAATAGATGATGGATGGATTCACTTTGTGGATAATAAATTCAGTGGTTGATATTATGAATGACAATGTATAATAGCTAGATTTTTTGAGGACACCAAGATAAAAACCTATAACAATAAATGCTATTAGTTTTATTAATCAATATTATCTATTTTTATAAGGCATATGAATATAATGCAGCATTATCCAATGTACTTACTACTATTGAACTTACTATATCTATTGTTATCTTTTGACCTTACTATAATGTTGGGTTCAATTTTGAAATTTTGCCCTACAAATAATAAAGATAAAGATGCATATTATGTTAAAGTCCTAAATCGTGCAGTCTTCCTGTGACCCTCGGGGGGTTCATCCATTCATTGATTCATTCATTAATATAATTAATAATTTATTGAATGTGTCAAGCATTGTGCTAAGAACCATGTGAGGACTTTCCTTTCTTTCAAATAGCTTATTCTTTATCTAGTCTCTCAAAAGTGCAATTTTATTTAAGAGTTAGTGTCCATCTGCAGATTCTAAGTCATATCAGTATTTAACCCTAGCCTAAGGTCTCTCTGGCTTACAAAGGTAAAAAATAGTAGCCCGTATTCTGAGGGACTGGAGTCAGAAGAGCTAGTAAGCAAGTTTGATGTAACCTGCAGATGGGTGGGGAGAAGGACACCTCCCCTCAGGAAACAGCCCGGTCCTACAAATGGAAAGTATTTGTGAAGGAGAACAATGACATTCCTGTGGCTTCCTGATACAATGTTATGAAATAATTTGAAAGATTAGTGTTATGTCATTTATAATTTCCATTACATCTTTAAAAATGTAATTGAGAACAAAATATGCTAAAAAACTACAAAAGGGTAAAAAGACTTTATTTTAATAAAATATTACAAATATACTTCAGAGATTCATTTCCTTTCCCATATTTTCTTTATTCATATTAGCCTATTTGATTATTTGTAGGTGATGATTCTGGACATGCTTGTTTTATTTTGTATGCTTGTCATGGTGACACATTCTTATCATGGTATTTCACAAGGAGACTTATCATTTGCCTGATCAGAAGCCGTGATACTTATTCTGCCCACATGACCGTGTATCCAAAAAGTTAAGAAAACTATAATGCTTCAAATAAATAACTTCATATTTTAAAAAGTCAGATTTTTTTTCTTCCAAGATTTACAATTCAGGTCTTCACTCGAATAAAGACCAAATTCTTTTAACCTGGAACTGCAAAAATACCACCTAGGTGGGTTTCTGACTTGCTTTGAGAAAAACACAAAGAAACACAGTGGAAGTTCTCCAATTCTGCAGTTACTATGATATTTACAAATGTCACCAAGGCAGCCTACACAATGAATGCTTCCTGAGCTTAATGATGTCACATGGAAGTAGCTTCATTACTTACACAGAAAAGACTGTGACATTTCTTTAATAATGCAAGAAATAGGAAATAGCACTTCCGTATTAGATTTTGCCAATGAGCAACATACTCCTGAATTTATTATGGAAGTGGGTAAGAATCCTTCTGCGGTGGTGAAAAAGGAAAAGGAGTAAGGGAAGATGTTGGAAGAATGTGCATTCTTGGCTGTGTCAACGAGTAAAGAGACAGAGGGGTAGGCGAGAGAAAGAGTAGCAGGAGGAAGAGAGAAAAGATGAATTGGAAACTCAGTAAATACAGGAGGCGGGAACAGAAAGGAAAGAAAAAAAGAGAGAAATAGAGGGAAAAGCATAGTAAGTAGATTAGATGAGATGAGGGAAGAAGAAAAGAAGTGAAAACAAGAAATGGACAAGACAGGAAAGGGACAAGTGTAAGAAACGTTATCCTTCCAAGAGTCAACAAACTACAGCCTGTCGGCCAAATCCAGCCTACCCCTTTTTGTAAATAAAGTTTTATTGAACCATAACCAGGATCATTGATGTATACATTGTCTATGGCTGCTTTCATGCTGTAATTCCAGACGTAAGGACTTGTGATGAGGACAGTAGACTGTAGTTTAAAATACTTTCTGACTCTTATGAAAAAGATTGCTGTCTAATTCAGTTGTTCTCAAACTTTAGAGTACAGCAGAATTACCTGGAAGATTTGTTAAAATAAAAATTGTTGCACCCCACCCCCAGAGTTTCTGATTAGGTAAATCTGGGGTGGGATGTCAAATTTCCATGTCTGATAAGTTCCCAGGTGATAATCATACTGTTGGTTCAGGGACCACACTTTGAGAACCAGTGTTCCAATCTTTACATTATGCCACACTGAAGTTGTTCTGAATAAGCGCTTTTGTGCAGAAAGGGAAAGGAAAATCAAACTGGATCCTTTATTAGGTAAACATAGACGTATTGCTTTATATCGCAACTGTTTACAAATTATCTATTTTTTTAAAAATTCCTAGAGTTGGTTCTTTTTATAAGATTGGTTTCATTCTCAACGAAAAATAAATTCGATTTAGTTAGAAGCTTAACTCATTGTTTTTTTCCTAAAAGTGTTTGATAGTCTGGTTTGATTCAACTCCCTGAAATAACATTGAACTCTGTCAGTGTCATTATTGGACTGGGTCAATAATGTTGACAGTATCCATTTTATGAGAATAACCTCTCCCCACCCATGGATGGCTCCTCATACAAACTCATTCATTGTCTTTGCCGGGAGCCCCTAAGAAACCGTAAGTGGCTTGAATTTTGTTACCTACCTAACCCTCCTCTCTCCCTATGCTGGAGTCTTCTGACTCTAATTTCTCCATGAAATTGCAAGTTCTTTAATAGCTTTTCTCCTAGAGAAGGGCATGAATTTTGTCCTGGGTGTGAAACCTTTGGGAATCATGATACTAAGAACTTTATTCTGCCTAAGCACTCTATCTCAAGACCTTGAGCTCTGTTTTGCTTTTCTCCCCTATGCAACTATGCCATAGCTTGCACAGTTATGAACTTTTTCTATTTGTATCCTTCAGTCTGTGCTCTGGCTGTAAATATGGGCAACCGATTATTAGCCTTAACTTTGCATGATCCACGCTTGATGCATGGAAGTTCTGTGCGATAGAAATATGTTTCTCTTTTTCTTTTATCCTAGCATTTGGGAATGTAAAGAGAAACATAACTTTGGAAATGGAATGAGCCAGAGACACCTTCAGAATAGAATGAGTTCAACTGAGAATTAGTAGCTTTTTAAAACATATGATGGTTTCATTCCACCCTTGCTCTAAGGTTTCATTCCACCCTTACTCTGCACACGTAACCGAGATGGGCAGAAGATTAAAAAATCAATATGGTTTACAAGAAAGCTACAATAAAGTTTAATTTTAGTTAATTCTGACTTGTTAGCTCTAGAAGAGTTATAGACTTTGTGAAAGGTTGATGTGCATGAGGAAGTATATTATGGATATCAAAGAAGGATGCCTGACATAAATGTATATTTTACATGTCTAGAATAGCATGTGGAATACAGCAAATGTTTAATAAATCAGTGCTAATGTAATTGCTGCAGCAATCTTCCTCATCGTAATCAGTATATGGTTCTTGGTTAAAGGATGATGGTAAAATGGTAAAATAGTAAAATGGTAAAATAAATAAATAAATAAATAAATAAATAAATAAATAAATAAATAAAATGGTAAAATGGTAAAATGGAAAAATGGTAAAATGGTAAAATAAATAATAGTAGGCAGCCCTTGCTCTGCATTGGCACTGTGCTAACTGAAAACTGTGCACACCTAAACCAATTCCTCATTTACATTAAACCCATAGTAACTGGTTAAATATTAGTTATCAAAAAATAACCATGCAAAGCGTGTACTGTCTGGACTTTGTACACCATGGGAACATGTTTTTAAGGAAATACTGTGAGGAATTTTCCTGTGGAGTAGGCATACGCGTACCTATAGTTAATTACATCAAAGAATATTGTAGGTTTAAATTCTTTCAAATTCCTCTCTAATAATTTGCAAATTGTGTTCAATGCAGAATAAGTAAAATTGGAAGTAATGTGCCACCTCTTCTCAGGTCTTCTTTCCTTGACATCGCTTCCCTTTTTTACCTCTCTTCCTATTACACTATGGCTCCCCTTGAGCTTCGGTTGTTTTCAGCACTACCTGGCTCACTCCCACCATTACCTTGATTAAATAGCATGGAGCAGAGGGGTCGTCATTTCTATTGCCCTTCTATTTGCCTTCCATTCAGAGGACCCACTGCATGTATTTGGAATAAGAATAAGCCCATTTGCAGACCCACACCCCAGTAAGTGACTACAGTTTTGATCTGTGTAACAGGGTGGATCACCATTAAGGATAAAATTTCACTGCAGGATTGTAAAGGTCATGCGATGTATGCAGTTCACCGTGGCAGAATGTTGTTACAAGGAGATGATGTGAAACGGCTAATGGGCAATTTGACTGCTACTCTCTCGCTTATTCAAGGAGTTGCACTACAATGAAAACATTACAGGCTCACTGCAATTTTCACTTCGGTTTAATATTAGGAGAGACACTGGTGTTTCTGGTGTCAGAAAGAGAAGCTGTTTAGGTAGAGGTAGTGAATAATAGAGTGGTGGTCTTTCTAATTTCTAATAAATTTTCAAACTTTTATTCATACTGGGTTAATTTATGTATTAGTTTTCCCTATGAGTGCTGTAACAAGTCACCGCAAACTTACTGTCTTAAGAACAACATCAACTTATTGTTTTACAATTGTGGAGATCAGAAGCCGAAATTTAGTCTCAGCAGTTAAAAATTATGGTGTTGGCAGAGCTACACTCTTCTGGAGACTACAGGAAAATCTGTTTCCTTGTTTTTTCTAGCTTCTAGAGGTCACCCACTTTCCTTGGCTTTTGTCTCCTTTTTCCATCTTCAAAGTTAACAACATAGCATTTTCCAATCACTCTCTCTCTCTCTTTTCTTTCTCTTTACTTTTCTTCTGGCCAGTTTTCCTATTGCCTTTTCCCTGTTATTTCCAATCTTCTTTTTTTATGTATTTAAGATCTGTATTTAAGTTACTTAGATCAAAATTCTATTTACTATTCTCTCTGCTAATATATTAATGCACTCTTAGCCATATTGCTCTTACTGGGGTTTTTATTGTTTGTTTTTGTTTCTACTTTTTTTTTTCCTCTCTCTTTTTAAATAACGAAAACAAATCTTTTTACAATGAAAACTAATACTCATTTTAACAGACTCATGAGGAAGTTAAGGTTTTGCTTTTTGGTCTTTAGTTTGGAATTACACTTATAGTCTCTAAATCTGCTTTTTTTGAAAGTTGATTGTCCTTGTGTTCTCCCAAAGGGGAGAACCTAGTGTTTCAATGTCAAAACTAACCGTGGAAACATTTGTATTTCATAGATTGCCTGTTGTCTTGACTCGTGTATGCCGTCATCACATTTTATAAAGCAAATGTTAAAGTAAAGTTTACAAAACCCTTTACTGTTATAGTTCTTGTTTTCTGTGACAATAATATTGGGGAAAGTTTGCATATTCACTCACACTATTATTATTGGTTTTTAAATAGGAAAAATATTGTGTATATAGGATAATTAATTTAGCCATTATGTTTAATTTTGGAGAGTCCAAAAATATCTCCTGGCATCTGGAAGATTGGCTGTATTTATAATGACTTTGATTATAAAAGAAGATAAGTACATTGTGGGAAAAATAGTTAATATATAGTCAAATAAAAGTAAACCAAATTCATGTGGATTATACCACCCAGGGGAAAAAAAATCCTTCCAGATTTTTAAGTATGCATATATTAATATTTTTTTTAAATTAGGAATATTCCAGTCATATCATTTCTGATCTGCTCTTTTTAATTAACAATATATTATAAACATTTTCTATATTATTTGACAATGTTTTTATTGGCTGCATTGTGTTTTATCACATGGGTGTATTGTGATTTATTTTGAAAGCACTCTAGAAAACATTTTTGCAACTATTTCCTTAGAATAAATCCCTGGAAGAGGGATTTAGGGAATTTTAAACTCTTTTGGTACATATGGGACCCAGACAGTCATAATCCAGAAGGTAATTTCACAAAACAGAGTTACTGCATCTGTTTGTCTTCCCAGGCAAATGTCACAATGATATCATTATTGTCTGTTTGTTTTTTACAATTTCAGGTTACCTCGCACCTCGAAACCTTCCCAGTACTGGCTTCTTCCCATTCCTGCAAACCCTACTCTGTGACACAGACTCTAAATGCAAAGACACACCCTATGGCCCCCGAGATCTGCTTCGTAGGAAAGGGATCGATGATGCAACATTTAAAGACAGGTACGAGCCCTTCCCAGGTGTGTTTAGTGGTTTTGAGAGGTCAGATCTTACTTCCATATGAGATATCCAGGAAGACATCCTAAAATAAATATACCTCTATTTTATGTATCTACAAATGTGATGATCTAAATATGAATGAACAAGGTTCATACAAGCTGGAATTACCATGTTTATGTGGGATTAAGCATAATCTACTTTAGATGAATAACCCCAACTTTGCTTTTCAAACTGGGTGGTCAAGGCAGTCCTCCATTACTTCCCTTAGTTTCTCTATCCCACCTCAAATTGTCAGGGACACATTTCCTACAACTTGATCACAAATATAAGATGTAGGGAGATGTTGGGGCATTATCTTCTGGAAGAATGACATCTCTATGTTACTCTATGTGGTACTTCCAGATATAATAGAAACCAGAAAATGCAAATAAGGACATTATGTGTCTAGAGATCAAAGTAATAAAATTGAAAGTATACTTAATTAAACAACAACCTTTAAATGAGTTTAATGTGTGTCCTATTTTATGGTGAGAGAAGCAGATCAATGAAAATAGAGAATCTAGACCATTTACGAACTGACTAGCTACAATCTCAATTTTCCATCCTGGAATTCTATACCTAGAGAGACTCCCAACCCCCACAGGAGCCCACCTATCGATGGAACTGAAAACAATATTGTAGTCTGAATTGACCATGATATAATTCTGGCACAGATGCTTTTTTAAGTGTCTCAAGAAAAGATTATACTATTCTATACAGAATTTGTTTCTAAAATTTTAATTTAAATTCCTTGGCATGTAGCACCATTTCTCCTTTAATATCAACATTGTAATTTTGGTTATCAAAATAGAGAGAGAAACTACAGGCTGTTTAGCATAAATAAAACCATGTGAAGAATTGTCATGGGAAATGACTTGAAACACACATAATTGTTGGGTTGCTAACTCACATTGGTTTTGTTATTTCAATTAGGCTGATGATTAAAACCTTCTGATGTTCATTCATCCACTTACTACTTTATTCAAGAAATAATGACTGAGAAATTTCTATATGCCAGGCACAATTCTAGGCACTGGGACACAGAGATGGAGCAAATTCACTACCTATTTGTTGCTTGCACTCTAGTGGAAAAGCAATTAAAAAAACAACAACAACAGGGCAGGCAAACTAATAAGCAGCATAGTTATATGTAAACACACTTACATAATAAGTGTGATGGCAAGAAAATAAGTCAGTTCAAAAGACAGAAGTTGAAAGGTAGGAATTTAATAGGGTGATGAGAGAAGGTGAGGGAAGATGACATTTGGGGAAAGACCAATAAGGACAGAGAGAAACTAGCACCAACATGTGAACTTCTGTAACAGAATGTTCCAGACAGAGAAATAACCAATGATCCTGAAGTGGGGACAAACATGACCATTTAGAGGAACGGAAAATCAGCTAATATGGCTAGAACATAGTGAGGGATGGTGAAACTTGTAAGAGGTATGTTGAAAAAGAGCACAGGAGTTAGAGCATGCAGAATCTAAGATGTAGGGAAAGGGAAAGCATTTACATTTTGTTTTTAGTATAAAAATAAATTGGAAAGTTTTAAGCAGAGAAATGACATGACATATTGTCTTTGAGACTAACATGTTTGAGGCATGTACAAGCATTTCCTCCACTAGCACTAGTTGGGTTTCTCTGCAAGGAGACCAAAAGCTAACTAGAGCCTATGGCCCCTTGTGTAGTTAGGGTCAAGGTGAGGTGGAAGCATGGTGCTTTGGTTGTTCAACCAGTCCACGAATGGCCTGTGTGTCCCTGTGTGACTGGTAAGTTGGGCATGATCTATGCCCATGTTCTAGCAGGGGAGGGAAAATGTTAAATCAATATGATAATAGTAGAGAGTATAATGAAGAGTGGCAGAAGGTTGCTGAAGCTAGATACCCTCCATATTTAAAGCAGAAGGAGAACCTTCAGCTGGGGTAATCAGGTTACTCTGCATGAAGAGGTTGTACTTGAGATGGACATTTCATGAACCAAGTGTTAGAGAAGATATGGGGAAAAAAGAATATCCATTATTTTTAAATTATATTACAGCTACACCTGGGACTCTTGTCTTTGTAGCTTTTTCTTTTAAGTGAAGAACACAGTAACTATGAGGGAAATAGTTAATAATATCTAAGAAATATATAATTATATCTCCCCCCAAAGGAGTATTTCTCTGTTATATAATAGAGAACCAAACTCATGAGAGTTGCCTTAGATGAGCCATTGAATTGGTTTTGGAACTAGGATTAAAGTCCAGGTTTATTTTATCCTCTGTTGATTGTTCTTTAGACTGCTGACCATGTCTGCTTTTTAAAATTTTATTCTGACCTCCAGATAGTTTGTCTCTCTCAAGCTGTGTATTGCTGTATATTCAGTATTTTCTCTAAACTACTAAGTAATTGGAGCTTAATTTAGAAAATTATGTACAATAATAAAATTGCATTAATGATATTTCCCACCATGCTATTAACTTTTATGCTTTATATAGCCATGCAATGAAACTGGGCATGGTTAGTGGGTAAGCTGTTCCACTAAATTGCTTCCCTTTGGTGAAGAAAAATTCACCAAAATAGCTTCATTAAGAAACAAAACAATCTTCCTTTTCTCTTTTGTAAGTGAAGGGGGGAAAATGCCATCTTTGATCTCATCAAAAAAGGCCCACCATGTTTATTGCAATAGAATACTCTCTGAAAGATATGATCACACGGCAGTAACTTCTTGCTGGCCAGTTGCCAATTGTTTTGATGTGTTTTTGCATTGGCACTAGCCTTCTGTTATTAAATTCATACTTCTCTAGGCATTAGCATCAGAATGGAGTGCTTTAAAAAAAAATCCAATGCTATACTCAGCCTCAACTCTAACTAGCTTTCTGAAAAAAAGAAATGATTACCTTTATGGTTTTCTTGCTCATTTGCACAACGGATGATCCAACATCATAGGACGTACCCTTGTGATCTTTCCACTCAGCACTGCCTCTAAGAATACATCAGAACAGTGGGGGACCTGGCCGTGCTATTGCTCACACAGCTGGCGACTGGCAAAGATCATTCTCCAGAGCTCAGGATCATTATGTGGAGAAGTGATTCAGCATTCCTATAGATCCTGTAAGGGAAATACTCTATGATTTGCTCCCTATCTCTGTCACGTTGACATTCATCCATGACCAGTGGTTTCCAAATTTATACCTCTGCTCCTGTTACATGGTTCCTGTAGAATTTGAAACATAGCTAATCAGGTTTTATTTAGGGATAACTTTAAAGTGCCAAGGCTTTTGTTTAGTATTGAAAACTATGTCTTCAGAAACTGACCTAAAGATATTATTGGGAATGTAAGGTATGAGGAAGTAGAAAAGCATGGGTCCTCCTTTGACTACAAAGATGAGGTAGGATGTATCCAACATCAGGCCTAATATTGGATTAATTCCGGAGTAATTTATAAACACTTAGTAATCATTTTAATGAGTATTTGTGTAAAAATACAAATTAAAATTTCATTTATCAAAAAACAAAGTGGCAGGATGTTTCAACTACCATATATATATTTGAATTCTCTCCTTAGAATAGAAAATACCCTAGGACAAAGTAACATATTAAGGTATTTCTAAATCTTAACTTCTTAACTGATATAGATTGTTGATTGGTAAGTGAGCCACCTAGAAAATAGGTATATTTTGAACACGGGCAGGCAGTTACATCTGAAATGTGGATGGCCCTGAAGGAATAAAATCAGAATGAAAAACAAGAAAAGGATGAAAAAAAATTAAGAACTTTTCTTATGAATGACTTGTGTTTGGGGGTAGCCAGAAAAGACAACTGCATCAAACCCCTGAGAGGGCCGTGAAGCCATTACAGTGTTCTTATTTGTAGTTACAAGTCAATAATGAATATCACCTGGACCTGGGATCGAACAAGGCCTGGTGCACATCCCCCATCTTTCTTCCAGGTGTCACTACATACTCATATAATTATAATTCTGGAGAAAAAGAGGAAAATGTATAAAACATTTAACTAACCCTTAAAGACAAAAAAAAAAAAAGAAAAGAAAAGAAAAGAATATCAGAATTTTCTTTCCAGAATTTGCCATATGTGTCTTTTCTGGTAGGAATTCCTTTTTAGACAGAATGTACCATAGCACACATGGATACCACCTACACAGGTAGTCTTTCTACTCACAGGAAATACAAAGACACCCAGTAGAACTGCATAAGATGATACAGAATTTATAGAAATGTGACATTTCCCAAATGTAACTCTTGGTAGACATGTCTGAGAAGAAGTAAAATCCTCTCTGGGCCTAAGTTTCCCTCCCAGTATCTGAAATTTAACATTTTTGAATCCAAGATGTTTCCTTGCAAATTCTGTTCCAAAATAGAGCCCTACAAGTGCTGCTGAGGCAGAATTTGCTTCTTGAGCATCTTAGAGGAGAGGCCCTTAGTGATCTCCATGTTACTGTACCTGTGACTGCGTCCGGTAAAAGGTAGTTAAATGGTACCATGGGCTACTTGGAGATTTGATTCAGACTTTCTTGCTTCATCCAGAAGGTTGAATTTTCTGGACTCATGTGAGCTTACATGTGGGATTCAGGAGGCATCTAAGTTTTGCATAATGCCCTAACATACTGCCTAGAGGTATCCAGTCTGAGGCAGATTCTCTGAGTCTTCATTAGAACTATTCAGAGTTCCTGAATAGGATTTGTAATCTCCTGAGTTGGTCCTAGGGAGTGGGAATGGGAATGAGTCATCATGGAATAAATTCATATCTGTCGTAGCCTAGTACAGGGTGTTTCAACCTCAGCCTTATTGTTACTTGGGGCCAGATAATTCTTTGTTGTACTGTGCATTGTAGGATGTTTAGCAACAGCCCTGGCTTTTACCCTCCAGATGCCAGTAACACTGCTCCCTCTAGTTGTGACAGTCAAATAAATCTCCAGACATTACCAAATGTCCTCTGGGAAGGAGGGGGCAAAATTGTCCCCAGTCGAGAACTGCAGGTCTAGTACAAGGGTGAAGAAAAAAATTTAAGGTAGCAAGAGGTTTGAATTAAAGTTATAATTCTATAGGATCTTGCTCTATAAGAAACACAAATGATAACTCTGATTTAGTGGACCCTATCATTTGTTCAATCATCTCTTTTGCATATTTTTACTTAGCTAATGCCATTAATGAATTATAATTCTTGGATTTCTCATTGGACTTTCTCATTATATTATATAGAGTGGGAATTTAATAACTGTTGGTAAGTTAATGAATGAATATGGTGAGTACAGTGTAAGATTATACATTTGTGTCTGTGGTACCATACCTGGGTGTTCAAAGACCTTTGCCGAACCAGGTATGCAGCAAAAGCGGGCAGACTAGGCTATGTAAAACATATGCTTCCTTAGCTATTAGTTCTTCTAAGTGATAGTCTTTATTATCTAGTATTAAATGGTTGTTATGGTTATGTACTAAACCTCCTACTATCTGCCAACACAGTGCATGGTAGACTTTTCTCAAGTATTTTTATGTCTAAGAAGGGGAAAATTAATCATTACTATGAATGGAAAATTCATTTTATAAGTAAACTGGTAAAGAAATTAAATAATAAACTGAAGAAAGGGTTACAAAACCCTGGGTGAGGTCCTTGGCCTCGTCCCACCTCACTAGCCAATGCTTGCAGGTTCTTTTGAGTAGACACCTGAATAGTAGAAGTGCATCCATCTGGTGTCCAGAGACAGTGAAAGTTCTAGTGTTCTACAGGGGTTATATGTGGAGCATAGGTGCATGAGTATGGGGTTTTGGCTCCATATTCATGGTAAAGGCTCTGTCTTTTCACCATCTTCTTTTGTGGGTACTTTGACAGTCAATATCAGTAAGTGCCTATGATGACAGGGCACTTACTAATGTGCTTATACTATATAAGCACATCTCATATAGCATTTACAACAACCTTGCAAGGTAAGTGTACTATTCTTAATCTGCAGATGAGGGAAGCAATGACTGAGATCTTTAAGGAAGAGGCAGAGCTGAGAGTCCAAAGGTATCTCCTAACTCCAAATCTCTTTCTATCACACCCAGCAATATACAGTCTTTTTATTTTATTAACCATCCGATCTTATGGTTCAGTACTGTGTTAGGTGTTTGGAATTAAAAAAAAAAAAAGAGAATGAGGCATGTTGCCTACTTCCAAAAATGTTACAGCTTAAAATGGAGAAGTGGTAGGAATAGGTACACAAACAAATATAATATACTTAAATTGGTATAAAATATGTACAAAGTGCTTAAATTGTGTCAAATAACAGAAAGGGTTCCATTTTCTCACCAGTCATTCTAGGAAGCTTATAGTGCTCTGTCTAGAAGCATGGTCATGCTAGTTCCAAAGTTCAGAGTTTACCATTATTAACTCAGTAAGATTGGCTATTTCCCTGCCCTCCTTTAGTAATTTAATGGGAGTTAATAGAATTAATTGCCATTGCGTGGATGAAGTAGCTGTATTTCAATCTCTGTTTTACATTTATATTGTGTTTTCCATTTTAAGAGTTTAAAACCATTATTAGTTTTGTTGTGCAGTGGCAGTGGACACATGCCATTGTACTACATGTTGTACATACAAAATAAAATGGGAAAATTTGTAGACAGACGAACATCAAAGCACATGATATCCTGAGCTTTCATCCCAAAGAAAAGACCACTCAAGGCCATGTAAAAGGAGATGCACCACGTCCCCATTCCTGTTACACGGAGTTCATTCGTGAGACACCATGTAACCACGTGCACTTCCTGATCATGGACAGGTTCTGTTAGAAAACAGTCTTCCTTGTCTGGAAGCAGCCATTTTACTATTCAGCAAATTCAGAACTGCAGATCCAGTGGCTTGCTGGGAAGAGTTGAGCTTGTTTTTCTTTGGTGTTTAAAGAATAGGAGTAGTTTCAGGACTCTTACTAGAGTGTGGGAAGATGGGCAAGGTGTCCTCTGTAGGATAGATGCAGATTTTGTTTCCGAGCACACACTTTCTTTGTTTTCTATCTCCTCTCCTTTTTCTCTGTCTTCCACTCCCATTTATTATGCAGTCTCTGTTTTCTCTTGCTCTTTCTTTATTCATTTTGATCTTTGTCATTTTCCCTTTGATTTTTGTTGCTGTCCCTAACCCTTAAATTTTTTATGAAGGCAGTTTTTCCTTGTATTTTCAAAATGTGTTGATATTCAACAGTCTTCCTTGTAGTGTTTCAAACTGAACTTTTAAAAAATGTTGAGAAAAAGTAAAGTGAATCTGACTTTCTCAAATTTTCTAAAACTTCTGTGTGAGAGAAGGGGAAAAGTTCAGGTCAGTTCTTATTTTTATCTGAGTGCTTTCCCATCCAAATAGTCAGTGTAAGGAATGTAAAAAGGTTTAGGGAAATACAGTCATGGTCATGAATAATTCAGATATGCATTAAGAATGCAAAACTTTGGAAGCAACCAGTACATTTTATAGAAAGTATTGAAAAAACACTAGGGAATGAAAACAAATATTACCTCTTCTTATCATATGTTTTAAAAGAACACAGTGAAAGAAGAAAACACAGATTTTTTTTTTCCAATTACAAATCACAAAGTACCCTGGAACCAGGATTTAGATCTCATTTCTAAAAAGGAAGTCAAGTTGAACCACGGTAGTAAGCCGAGCTTCTTATTTTTCCATTATTATTACCTTTTTGTATCCATCCTTATGTACCTTAAGTAAACTTTTTTATAAACAGCTACACAAAAGTCACCAACTCTTAGGCATTCTGAAAAATATTCAATTCAGGCATCTGGACTGATTTCACTCTTGAAATACACATACATTTATTTTAGGCAATATTTGTGATATATCACGCTTTCAAGAAAATAAGATTATCTCCATTTTAATAATAATCAACTAAACAGGAAGTGAATTTTTAAAAAGAGGGTTACTAAATTGTGAGGATGGCCAATAATGGTTTTTTCCAAAACTAGTGTGATCACATTGTACAGGGAGTCCTGTCACCACAATGCTATTATTATTGTGTTGATACATTCAGTACAATTAAAAATCAGCTTATATCATCATTTCTTTAACACTTGGTGCCACCTGTAATGACATCAACCACAGTGCCTGGAACAGACTAGACATTCAATAAATGTGTGTTCTTTTCCCTCTTCCTTGAATCTGTCTTACAAGTATTCATCTTTGACAATCTTCAAAATGCCATCTATAATTTAATATAGAAAATTTGTTTTTCTTTAAAGGTTGACAAATAAGCAGACCTTTGCTTCCATTCCCCAAGCACCCTTGGATTCTTATCTATTTGGGATCTATCATCTTTTTAAAAGAAAAAAAAATATTTACTTTTCAACATTTACTTCCAATGTCTTTTTTATAATTTCAATATTTACTTTCAATATTAACTTTTCTGTATTTACTTTTCAATATTTACTTTAATATCTTTTAAAAATAATTTCCTTTCTACAAGAATAAAGTAAAAATAACTAAACCTCATCTAGGTAATTTTCTCTGAATAAAATGAATCTTGTAGGAGACCTTATGTATCCATTGGTCTATGGTTAGGTGAGTTCTTTCATTAAAATCCTAAAAAGTAGATTAAAAATTTAAAAGTCCTCGGAGAGCCATGGAATTCGGCACATAATACACTGCTGTAGCTAACTGAAGTTAATGTGGGTGAAGTTATAGAGTTCTTGCTTTTTCTTCTCCAGTGCAATTCTGAGAAAGTCATCCAACCTGCAGAAGCACAGCAATTTATCACTCCAGAGAACCGAAGGTCCAGAAAGAAGGCACACATTACCAGGTATGCTATTCTCTTCTGCCGCATTTAGAACGGGCCTTTTGGAACAGCCGGTAAAGGTCCAATCTTTAAAAGGGTTTATACTTTTAACTTTTCAAACGAAGGCGGAATGCCTACAATATCCCTAAGAGATCTAAATGTTTATGGCTGCCTAAGTGTGGCAGTGCAATTACACAAAGTTCTCAAGAATAATTGGAAATTAAGTTCTTCCTGAAATACTCTCTGGGAGCAAAAGCTTAGCTGGTAATCATAAGATGCTGAGAATTGCATACTTTCCCAGGATTGTCTAGGGACTCTTTATTTTTCTGTGATTAGATGATGCTGGGATGGTTAGAAAGCCCAGGAATAAAAATTATTGGCTGGAATTGCAGAGATTTATCCAAACGTTTCATCTTACAGATGAGGAATATGAGCCGCAGCAAGGTTTAGTGCCCCATCTGTTGTCATCCAGCAGACCTGGTACTGCAACCACTGCCACACCGGCACTCTCTCAGCTAGATTCTCACCACTCCCACCCAACGCTCAGTGTCACAGTCATTCAGTGTGACTGTACTTCCACCATTCACAGGGAGGCCAATGGCCCTCAAACTTTAGGACAGAAAACTCTCTGGCTGGGCTTCCTGAGCCTTATGCCAAGTGATTCTGATGTAGACCATCCTGAGAAGCACTCATCGAAGCCACCCACTGAGAACAAACTCTTGAATAGCAGGACTGTTATACATTCATTTGACAGTTTTTATTGGGTGCCTGCTATCGTGTAGGCCCTGTCCTAAGTCCTGGGGGTATATTAGTGAACAAAACAAAGATTCCTGTATGTTGGAAAATAGGACTGTATTCCGGAAAAAAAGAAGTACATTTAAAAATGCCACGGAATATTTAAGATTTTATGACATTAAATAATTCCAATACAAGTTGATGGACAACAATGAAAAATGTCCTGGGTTAATGTGGTAGGAATAAAGTGGTGAGTGGTTCTGAGGAGTTAATGTTTTGTGGCGAATGATCTATGGGTCTTTGGCTGAGTAGGTTAAAGCAAAGAGCACAGTGTTGCAGTCCAGTAAGCTTTGCTTTGCTCGGTAGCCACAGATTACGTTTCTCACCCGGGCCAGTCCTCTCGCAAATGTATTGCCTTGGTCAAGAAAAATGCATTCGTAATGTTTTGAAATTGAATTTTTGGGGGTGATGTTGGTTAATGACACTGTATAAGTTTCAAGCGTACAGTTCTATAATACGTCATCTGCATATTGCATTGTGTGCTCACCATAGTTGGTAAATTCTTCAGCCCTGCAGGCACTATAATAAAGCTTAGGCCCTAATGGTGATAAGTTACTGTATCTTTGAATATTAAGATTCTTTGCTGTGAAGATAAGGAAGTATTTTTTGTCAAAAATGTTTAAAAGATAACATACTGGCTTAGTGAACATCCATGCTGTAGATCTGAACATACTCTGCTCACCGATGTCCCTGACCTGGGGGTCTCTGCCACACTACAAAGAGAACTAGATGAAGCCACTTTGGGAAATACTTAAGTAAAGTATACTGTAGTCTGGACTAATTGCTTTATCCCATTTACTTGATCTGAAATATCATTCAGAAGCCACTTTGGGGAGGAGAGAATTTATTGTCCTAAGCAGATTTCAGCCTCCCAATTGAATAATTAAAAAGAAAAGCATTACCGCCAGATGTGCACTGGCAGATCCTTTGAACAGATGTTGGGTATGATGGATCTGTGGAGCTAGTGGAGACACCTCACATCCTCTAGGCCTGCACAGAAATGATTCAGTTTATTAGGCAATAATATTGGTGATGAAGTTTAATGACATAAACTGGAAGGAAAGCAAATCACATCTGAAATGATTGGAAAACAACCAAAACCATTACAATTTGATGTGAAAAGAAAAATGATGGAATTTGCCATTTTGCCAGTATATAAAACTTTTGTGGAAGATGCATATTGGAGCACATTCTTGCTGTGGGGTATATGAGGGTGCAATGATATTTCTGGATTCTTATGTGAACCTGCCCATTTATGTGTGTGCATGCCTGTGCATGTGTGTGTGCAGAATCTAATTGGTTCTTTCTTCTACTACAGCCACTGTACTCCCCAGTCCAAGTTCTGATTTGGAAAGTACTGGAACAGATACTTTCAATGGTACTCAAGTCCTTGCCAGGATCCTTGATTTGGAAAAGGTAATGTTACTCAATTTTCTAGTGAACTGATAGTATAGAGCAGTTGAACAAACGCCTCTTAAGTTAGTAGAGGAATGGTCCAAATAGGAAGAGGTTTGGGCCATCTTTCCTGTTTGGAGAAATATCTCAGGAAGAATCTTTTCTTAGGAGCTCTTCAATTAAAAAAAACCACAAACAGCTTAATTCTGAGACATTCTGAATTCTTTAAGATCTTCGATATTTATTTACTTTCCTGTTAAGGTCCTTAATCAAACTTGAGATTTTCCTTCAGTAGAAATGGGGTGGTATATATGTGATCTTTTTTTCTGAAGCAGGGAAGGGAAAAAAGCTATATGAAAGCAAATGAAGGTATAGCACTCATTAAGCTTGCTGCCTCATTCATACTGACAACACCTTTGGAAAAATTAGAGCAATGGAAAACATCTCTCTAAAGTAGTAAAATCCTTTTCCTTCGCAGAATTAGAGAGCTCATCTATGGATTTCCCTCTGTTTACTAGTCATTTTCTTTAAGATTCCAGATTGCAAGATAATACACATAATTTCTGTCAAAGGTGTAAACTGGCAACCTGTGAACTAAATGTGTGTGTGTGTGTGTGTGTGTGTGTGTGTGTGTGTGTGTGTGTGTAGGGATTTTAAGACATGGAATTTTAATGCCTTTAGGCAGAATAGGTACTCTTCTATTAATTATAATCCCCACTGTCTTCTTTCATCCAGCCAGTTCCATACATTTAAGTTATTTGGCTGGGCCCTATAGGCATTTGAGCCCTGCTTTACATACTCTTCAGAAATTAAGAAGAGGTCATTTAAAACATTTTGCAATAGACAAATCTCTCTGTCTCTCTCTCACTCACACACAAGCATCTTAAATAATATATCCATATCTTACATAGTAGACGTTTCTGCTTTCTGAATCATGGGGACATATCTCTGACTTTTATTCATATTCCAGTGAACATAACCACTGCAGCTTAATATGTCTCTGTTAGTTACCCTTGAGTTAACACTCTGTATAACTCAGACATCTCAATAAACTGGTCTATGTTAATAAGGCAAAGGACAACAAAAAAGTGGATGCCAGGAAAAGGCACCATACCCACCAAAGCAATTCTGTCAGTGCTGATTGAAATATAAGACTTTTCCATTCAGTCCAGTCTAGATGTCTACTTTCAATAATAAATAATACTTGAGATATGTAAAGCACCTTGTCTGGTCTAGAAAGTCCTCAATGTGCCCAGTTAATTCCAATTTAAAGCCATCCCAAGTCAGACTACTGTGTAAACTATGGAAAGTTATTCTATTATTTTTTCCATACTGGTTCCTAGAAGTAAAAGTCTTGCATTGGATCAGTTAAATTGTTTAATATCTAGAAGAGCAATGCTATTCACAAAAACTCCATTTCTTTTGTTGAAATTCCCAAGGTCTCTTTCTCACATGGAATAAAATTACAGAATTTCGTGAGGCAGCGCAGAGTCATATATCCAGTGGAGATAAGTCAAAAAGGAATTTTCTATGTATAGATACATATTTTTAGAGTAATTGGAGCAGGGAAAGGATGTAAAAATTAGGATGACATATTGATGCCCATGTCAGCAATCTCTCTGATTTCTCTTCCTTTCTCTTTACTGCTTTCTGCAACCCTTGCAAGAATAAGTAGAGAAATCATTTTGGGGTGAGTTTATGTGCAGTGTTAGGGAGGAGATATGAATGAATGACTAGAAGACCTGGCTCTTACAGTATATCCTAGAATGTGTATCCTGTTTTGTTTTTTTTCCCATTACCTTTAGAAGCTGGGTCACTGGAAAGCAGAGTGTGGATTTTGTGATGTAAACTTAAGGGGAGGATGAAGTTAGTTGGCCACCATTTCCCAGGACTACAAGAATTAATTATTAAGAAGGACCCATTAACTATTACTACTAAATATAATTGGCTCTGTAGTTATCTAAACACATTCATAATGGTGAATGTGATCAACATTATAGCTGAAAATAGTGCTGTATCTGTGATTGGTCTGTACTATGAAATATATCGGGGACTTATAATGATCCTATAATAAAGATGCTTTCCAATTGCTTTTGGTAATTACATATCTTTATATATTTTCATGTATGGTTTCCTTTTTTCTTCATATGTATAACTCTTTTTTTTAAAAAAAAATTAAAGTTTATTGGGGTGACAATTGTTAGTAAAGTTACATAGATTTCAGGTGTACAATCCTGTAATACATCATCTATATATCACATCGTGCATGACTCTTAAATGAAATAATTGCTTACAAATGAAACATAATCTATGTGTGTCCACTTCTCTAAATGAACACTGTTGGTCCTGAGAATAGATTCTTAAGCTCCTACTTTCTGGAAATCTTCCAAAGATCATGGCCAATTTCGCATGAGACACCTGAGTGCTGATAAATGCCCAGAAAAAAACTAAGATTTTCAAGTCTGAAGATTTGTGTCAGAAAAGATCTGGTGCATTTGTATTATTTGGCCAGAGAGGAAATGAGTGCAGTTAAGCAAATCATATGAAAATCATTTCAATCATAACAATGACAAGAATGACTACATTCACACACTCTCAGTGACTTTTCATGGGTAAACCCAGTGTTTTTTAGTGTTATTTTCGTAATTGCTATAATGCAGGACCTTAAAATGACTGTTGTGAAGATAGGTCAGTTTACTTGAAGACTTGAATACTTTAATATCTATATTTACTAACATTATTATCCCACTCTTCTCACACACAATTTTAGCTGTTAAAGCAAAATTCAACTACGGAAGATATACGAAGAGAACTGTGTGAGAGCTATCCAGGGTATATTGCTGATTACGCCTTCTCTTGGACCATTCTAGGGAAAAACGTTTTTAATAAATTTTGCCTGTCCAACATGACCCTTTTAGAGTCTTCTCTCCAAGAAGTAACAAACCAGTTTTCTCAGGTGAGTGTCAATATTTTAATATGAGAAGATCTCCCAAACCAGATCCTAGGGAAAAACAAAAATATTACTCAGAAGCTAATTTTATTTTAAGAAGTTCATTGTAATTTCCCAAAATACAATTTTAAATATTTTGTATTAACTATAGCTCTGTGACGCAAATTTTAAATACGCCAATTTCTGTAGGTATAGGGAAAATATGCAATTATGTTTAAGAACATTAGAAATGTGTTTTTTTCTCCCAAGTAAAAGATGACTTCAAACTGAATGAAAACCCAAAAGAATTATTTATGTGAAAATCTAGAATTTTAATGCTTTCAAAGTCAATAAGCCATGTGATGACAAGTGTTGAAGTTTCATTTTGTCCTATTTGTGGTTTATTATTTTAAGATATCGAGGGATCCCAATAACCAGAGGACAGTATTTCAGGAAATGGTGAAAGTACTGTCCTTCTTCTCACAAGTACAAGAGCAAACAGCTGTGTGGCAGCTTCTCTCTAGTTTTCCAAATGTGTTTCAGAATGACACAACACTAAGCAATGTATTTGATGTTCTTCGAAATGCAAACAGGTAAGAAAATGTAAGAATTAAGTGGGATGTACCTATTCACACAAAAATGTCCTTTTTTTCTTTAAATGTTACCTGTGAGGATGACTGGTAAGTAGGTAATTTAAACACAGACCAAATAATCCTTTGGCACCTTATTGCAGATTTTAGCAATGAAGTTAAGGCTATTAGTTAAGCAAAGAAGAAACACACACTGCGGTCATCAGGGTTATCGAAACGTACATGAGAAAGTGAAGAAGGATACTAATCTTAGCAACAAGATTGTTAGTTGGTATCCCAGAGCTTTTGAGAAAGAGGTACATAGCACGACCAAAGGTAGATTGGAACATTGGCTCAGGCTCATTCAGAGACAAGAGCTCTGTGTATCTAGCATTGAAACTGCCCAAGAATAAACTACCTCATTGGGTTTTTACTGATAGTATCCAATGTAAAACAGCACTGTTGGTTAGAGTTTTGAAACAAGCCACCTCAAGGAGGTTGACATCCCTCATGTGCAGCCAGCCTATAAATGATCTGTCTAAACCTGCATTTTGGGATGGCTTCATTTGACATAGATGACAAAAATATTTGAAAAGTTTTATAGAAGGTTTAAACCCCTTTAAAGGCTGCTTTCCTCATAAAACAGATCAGAGTATGGCCAGCATTTAGAGTTTAATAGTCTGGCACTTAGATTTTGACTGCCCTGTCTAGTTAATTTGAAAACGTGCATTAAAAGATCAACAACTTAGGGGTTGCCGGTTGGCTCAGTTGGTTAGAGCGCAGTGCTCATAACACCAAGGTCACTAGTTCAGTTCCCACATGGGCCAGTGAGCTGTGCTCTCCCCAACTAGATTGAAAACAGCGACTTGACTTGGAGCTGATGGGTCCTGGAAAAAGACACTATTCCCCAATATTCCTAAAATAAAATAAAATAAATAAAATAAAATAAAATCAGGCCCTAGCTCATAGTTAAAAAGAAAAAAAACAGATCAACAACTTAATCAACAGCTATCAGTTATTGAGTGCCAATTACAAACCAGACATTTTACTAGGCCCTTTATATATATATATATATATATATATATATATATATATATATATATATATATATATATATAAAGGGCCTAGTAAAATGTCTGGTATTATATATATATATTACATATATATATAATTTATATACATATATATATAATTTATATATATAATATATATAAATATAATATATTATATTTATATATAATATATATATTACATTATATATATATTACTATATATATATTACATTAAATCCTACAACTAAATTATTATTTATTTTATAAATAAGGTACCAGAGGGTCATAAAATTTAAATATTTGATGATCACGCAGCTAGGAGGTTTAAATCTGGGTTTCTAATTCCAGAACCCAGGCTGCCTCTCTCATATGTTAAGAGTACATTCCATCTCTGATGTCTGAAGCACCAGACGAGAGTATTCTCATCTTCTTTGGAGAACTTCCAAGAGTTTATGTTTGTTCAAAGACCTTTATAATAAGCCATTATGTTGGCACATTAATCTCATTCAGTCCTCGCTATAGTGCTTTGAGATTGAGACAACAGATATCCCCATTTTATAGAAGAGGAAACAAACCCTCATGGACGTCAAATGACTTCCCCAAGGTTTGGCAATTAGTGCAAAGGCAGGACCCGAACTCAAGGAATCTGAATCTCAGTCCTGTGCTCTTTCCACAAGAGCATGTTTTAATCAAAACAGGAGTAAGATACTAGGAAGTCTGAAGTGTGAATCTCTAGATTGGCTCTCATTAGCACTTAAGGACATTTTCACTCACCCAGAATTTTGACTCTCGATCCTCTTCCTCCTATTTATATTCTGTCTTAGAAAACAAACAGATAAATCAATTAAAGGAGAAGAGGGATCGTTTGAATTGTGTAGTATAGCAATGAAAAGATTCCAATAATAATCATACTACAGTAAGATATCACTGCACATTCACTAATATGGGTAAAATTTAAAAAGATGGACAACCCCGATTACTGGCAAGAGTATAGAGCTAATCCACCTTTCATACATTGCAAGTGACAGTATAAAGTGATACAATCATTTTGGAAATCAGCGTGACAGCTTCTAATGAAGTTAATAGATCCATATGATATAGCATTCTACTCTTGGGTATTTACTCAAGAAAATGAAAACATGTTCATGTGAAGACTTGTATGTTAATGTTTGTAGCAGATTTATTCATAATAGCTAAAAATTGGGGAGAAAAACAAATATCCATAAACAGAATGGCAAATAATTGTAGTTTATTCATACATTGGAATTCTACTCAACAAGGAAAATAAACAGATTACTGAACCACACAACAAGATGAATAAATCTTATGAATATTCTGCTGGCAAAAGAATCCAGACCAAGACAAAACAAAACAAAACAAAACAAAAAAAACCACACACATATTGGATGTGTAAAATATTGTATTATTTTATTTATATGAAATTCTCAAATTGACAAAATTAATTTATAGTGTTAGAAATTAAATCAGTGCACCCTGGAGCAACTCTTGGGAGCATGAGGAAATTTGAGTGGGTTATCTAAATACTTTGTACCTTATTAGCATGGTGGCCACAGGAGTATATACATTTGTCAGAATTTACTGAACTGTAACCTAAAATCAGTGCATCATTCTGTATGTGAATTGTACCTCAATGAAATTTGGTTAAAACAACAAATAGAAAACAGAAGTCCCCCAAAACAATATTCAGGAGAAGGTATAAAACCCAAAAAGTACTTTAGGGTCAAGGAGAAACAAAAAAAAATACTTTAGGCATTATTTTGGTAAATTAAATAGGAAGGACATTGCACTGTGGCTTTTTTAATTCTCTTAAAATTTAAAATAAAATGATTGCATATTATAGCATCATGCAACAGAGTATGCTGCAAGGTAATGATTACAAATGTTGTAAACCAGCCTACATAATAATAAAGAAGAAAAAAGAAATAGCTGAAAGAAATAGCTTCAAATTATTTATAATACAGATGACATTTAACTTTTAACTAATCAGAACAACTCTTTTTTAAGTGTTCAACTTACATTTATTTATTTATTTATTTATTTATATTGCTAATTTATAATACTTGTTCTTTCTAATATGATAGTCTTTAGCCATATGTGGTTTTTGACTTAAGGAACCGAATTTTTAAGTTTATTTAACTTGAATTAATTTAAAATTTAAACAGTGACACTTGATTCAGTAAATGGTAAAACTTTTAATATGTTTAGAACGACATGGGTATGTGAACTTACTTTTTCACTTGTAAATATAATAAAATCTAAATGCAGATTAATTATTCTTAAATGAAAATTTAGCATCTGAATTGAGATGCTCCATAAGTGTAAAATACATGGTGAATTTTGGAGATGTAGTACACCAAAAGACTTAAAATATTTAATTAATAATTTTTTATGTTGTTTAGCTGCTTAAATGATATCTTTTGGATGTATTGGGTGAAATAAAATGTTATTAAAATTAATTTCCTTTTTAATGTGACTACTAAAAAATTTAAAATTGAATATATGGCTTGCTTTATATTTCTGTTAGGAAGCCATTTTTAAACATTTTTAAAAGTTAATTCTTCTTTACTATTGTTATTAAACTGACAGTGTCATTAAAAGTCATAATTTTCTTGCAAATGACTATATGTTATCACTAAATTATGGTCTCATTGACTTATCTTAGTCTATGAATGCCATACACATTTTTGTCACTTCTTGCAGCAACTTTTTTTAAGTTGCAAGTTGTTATATAACAAAATGACCAAAACCATATTATAAAATGTTAGGGTTATGACAAAAATAGCAAAAGTGAGCAATCGCAAAACATCAAGAAGTGTATATGAAAATATATTCATGATTTTCACCATTTATGAGAAAGAAGCTATGCTGAGATATAAATCAGAAAAACTCTGTTTTAAGTTATTTTTATTTAAGAGGCCACTTCTTTTGGGTAACTTCCTTTTTTAATATGATGAACAGGAGGAAATAAAATCTACTGACATTTTATTAATGATATTCATAACAATAGTGCTGACAGTTTTAATGAAACTGCCAAGTATTTAGTCTTTGAAGGTGTTACTTTAGGACAGCAGATCAAGGAAGTCAGGCCAAGAACCAAGTTGGGAAAAGGCTGGCAGAATCTATTTAACTGGTTACCATGAACATCAAGGGTCAGAACAAGCTAAAGTCTGAGAAACAAGGAAATTCTTGGGGGCAAATATAAAAATGTCTGAGGTATCAACTGTTATGTATAGAGAGCAGAGATGAAAATAAGACAGCAGTCTCTATGGCCAAACATACAGCTGGCATAACAAGTTAACAATGCCTGTGGGCTATGTGCAGAAATGCTCTGCCCTCTTCCTCCCCTGCCATGTTGGGGCAAAGTTTCTGTGCCAGAGGCAAGGCGTGGAATGGAAAGAACACAAACAAGCTCTACTTATTATTAACTCAGTAAAATTGTGTAAGTTATTTAACTTTTTGAACTTTAGTTTTGCCATCAGCAAAACATGTAAATAAAATTGACTTCATGGAATTATTAGAGAACTAAATAAAATTATGTGTGTGTGTGTGTGTGTGTGTATGTATATACATATATATGTATATATGTATACACGTACACCCTTATCTATGTGTATATACTGGAAACTAGAGGAAACTCAAAATTTAGCACTAAATACAGCTTTCACTCATACCTAGAAAGGTAAAATTAAAATAATCTTAATCTAAATATTAAAAATTCCAGAAATATTGTAGACTACTGTGAACGTATATGCACATACTATATCTATTGCTAGAGTGAGCCTTCAGTTGGCTAAGATACATGGGAAAAAACTATTAGCTAATTTGTACTATATTTATGATTACAATGACAAATTGTTAACAAAGCCTTTTGTTCTAGTTACTAATGTAAATTGAAGCATTGCCTCAGCCTTGAGCATCGGTATAAAACACAGTCTTTGTGAAATTCAGGAATACATGTACAATGCCAGCATTTTTTAAATGTACTAATAACAAAAAGGGATTACATTTCTTAGGTAGCTAATTGCTTTTTTGAAATATGGAATGAACTGAAGCATAAGTGAATTTGCTGATTGTCCATCTCCAATGCAGACTGCCCTTCTTATTGGTAACATAATAATCCCAGGAAGACAGTACCAGTTAGGCTGGGTATTAATTTTGAGCTAAGTGCCTGTGGGCCACTTAGAGGATAGAATGCAGTCTTTAATTACGGCCAGCTCCATTTTTGTTTGTTTGTTTCAAAAACAGTACCATTTATTTAGCAAAAGATAAATATTTATCAAATGCTTAAACAGTAATTATTCCTGTAACTGAGTCCTTTATGTGGGCTTGACTTTTAATGGAAATAATTTCCAATATTTAACTTTTTGCTTTAATTTAAAAAAAAGAGTGGAATCCTTTTATTGGAAGTTGCTCTTTCTAACCACTTATTTTTAAGTCTTAACAGAAACAACTGATGTGAACTCTACTCCCTTACTTTAAATCCTTTGAATCCCAAGGTTTTAGCATGCTGGAAATGTGAAGTGCTCTGTCTGGTTCTGGGGCGTTTTGTTTAGATTTTGTGCATGAATTGACAAACAAGTAATTAAACAACAATAGCAGCACCTTGTTCTTTATGTTATAAGAATAATTTTCTGTATCATAGACATTTTCTCCTTGAATACCTTTGTTTCTCTCTGCAAACCTGGAAATGCAAACTGTTTCATTGTTTTTTGACTCGTTAGTGTGCTGCTGGTTGTGCAGAAGGTTTACCCACGTGTCACAACTAATGAAGGTTTCAGAACTCTCCATAAATCTCTTAAACATCTGCTGTACACTCTGAACTCCCCAGCTCAAGGTATTATATTTTTATCATATTGTATTCACTTCTGTGTCTCAAAGCCTGTTAAAAATATAAAACAGAGTGAAATGAAGTAATCATTTGTGGATGATATTATTCTTAGGTGGGGACATATGCTGTTGCTAAATCTGGACATATAGCTAATCAAAGTGTGGAGAAAGGGAGAAATAGCCGGAAAAGAGGTTGTGACTTACTAGGGCTTTTATTTAGGGGAAATGCTCTCTCTTAGCTTATCAAACTATGTTTATACATGGTAGGAAAAATAAATGTCAAGGAGCAAGCCTCAGCAAATAAATTTTTACAATTTTTAGAACAAAAGAGTACCCTGAATTTTAGTGTGTTTTTGCCCTCATTTCCAAATTTTGGCTCTTATTGGTAAAAATATACCCCTCAACCAGCCATCTTGAAAATGCATGATGGAGATCAATGCATGAATAAATCAGTATACATTTACTGTCAATCCCAGGAAGACAAGCTATAGCATGTAACAAGTGAGTCAGAAAATATCACCTTTGCATGTATAGAATAGCATATACCACACACATGGCAATACATGACATATACACACAGACACACAAACACAGAGATTCAGGGCTGTGAGGAATAAATCCCTATTCCCCAAGTAGAATGTTTGGTTAGCATTTATCTCTCCTAAGTTTAGAATTCGGTTCTCTCAGCTGAATTTGTCAGCTTTTATGCATAGACTTTACCTTTGGGTTACAAATAAGTATCCTAAGAGCATCAGGTCATAAGCTGATTGTGTATTATAAGTAGTTTTTAGTTCTTATATGAAAAGCAGATTTGGAAAGGCTTTAAAGAATTCTCACAGAAGGGTCTATATATTTTTGGATACCAATTTCTATTAGTCCAGAGCATTTTTTTTTTATATCTAAAATTACAGAATTAATGACTAGCTTTCAAGATTGTTGTTAAATTCAGCTGTCTGAAAGAACATTGGGGGAAGAGGGGTAGGGCTTACTCTTTAAAAAAAGTCCAGGTCAGAAAACCAGACAGTGAACTAACAAACACCAATTATTTCCTCTGTATTTTTAAAATATATTTACATTTTAAAGACTTGAGAACTTCAAGTTTCTCCTTATCATTCTTTTCCTTTTCATCTTCAAACTCACACCTGGTAATTATATAAAATAAAGGGACAAAGTTAAAAATGTTTTTACAAATAACAAAAGCTCATCAGTGCCTTACAAGCCAGAGAAGTCGGCAGCACTTCTTATTAACTCAGGCAAAAAAAACGTTTTTCCTGGTGAACAACATAACTCAGTTTTTCTGTATTTAACAATGGCCATGTCTCATGTCTATGACGATGCTAGTGATTTTGGCATAAAAACATGCCATTGAATGGTCAAGATGACAAGGCAGTAATATCAAGAAAACGTGTTTTGATTTGAAAATTTGATGTGCCTAAATCTGTTAGTTTCCTACATTTGTAACTTCATCAGTCTGAGAATACCGATGCAGTAACATTAACGTCAATTCCAAAAGTCATTAACCCCAAGTTCCTACCTGCTTGAGCAGAAATTTAGTGGCCTTTGAAAAAATCCTTGTAGTTATTTCCAGAAATCCTTCAGTCAAGCCACACTTATCCTTGAAGGCTGAACCAGTTACTCTGGTCAACAGCACAGGGTTCTCTAGCCCCATAAATAGCCTCCTGCCACATTGCCCAGGCCACCCTATTCTTAATGTTCGTGGCATTTGTGAAGTGAACATATTTTTCCTCCTTGGCTTTACATTCAGTTAAGCTGGGCTGGGGTAGTATCTTATAGCAGGGTTGCTTGGGTCCTCTCTGATGTATGACAGGGTTGATATAGCTTTGAAAATCTTGCACCACTCTTTCAAAGAAGGACAGTGGAAAAAGATAGTATGTTTTTGTGTCAATAAATACTTTGTTATCTCAAATTCCTTTATCATCAACTCAATCCTATGAAATGTAGCTATTACTCCATTTTACAGACAAAGAAACTGAGGCAAAGGGAAGCTGGGCTCTTTGTGTATGTTACACACTCAGCAAGTGTACAAACTGAGGTTAAATCCTGGATCTATCTATACCCAAAGCCAGGTCCTGTGAGCTCTTTGCTAGATGGCCTTGCTCATATTTACCATCTGGGACATATGCAAACTTACTTCCAGAATATCTCATGCAAATACCAGCCACTACCAAACCTCAGAATGCCTGCATTTTCAGCCACTGATGGAGTTTGACTCATTGTGCCAGATTCCTTTCCACATAATATGTTTTACTACAGTCATGCCCCCATTCCTTTCCACATTCTGCTTTCTACAACCTCCCCTACCCCATATCTATTTCTGATTCAACCTTGATTATGAACATACTTCAAGATTTCTTCAGGAGCATCCTCAGCAAGCATGAAAATATGGAGATGCTAATAAACTCTGAGGAAGGAGATTATCTCCTAACTCTTGTTTTAAGGAATCTAATTCTCAATGAGAATCCTTGCTTCACAGTATAATATTTAGCATTTCCATTTATAAGCACTCAGTTTTGACAGCAAAGATTACCTTTGTGACTCATTGAAGTTTGTTCTTTTGCAAAGAAGTAAATTATATGCAATTACATCTTTAACTAGAGAGCCATCCTTCCTGGGGAAGAGAGGTTATCTGTGCACTAGATTTCTATTGCTATGAGCCCCATTTTTAAACATTCCTAATTCTATAAATTAGAAAAAGTAAAATCTCCCTTTTGAAAGGTCTGTAACATTGCCCCACTTCATTCAAGCCTATTTAGTACAGTATTTCCTCCAAGATATTTTATAGTCCAGAAGGAAAAGTGCCCAGAGGAAAAAGTCCCGCTAATATTAGGGTCAAGTCTATCGTTGATATGTACGAAGTTAATTTCTATTAATCACCCATTGTAAACACTTGATGAAGTAGAGAAATTCCATATAATACAGTATACAAATGCCACTGAACTTGCTGAGCATCACGGAGGAGTGCAATGCGGGGAAGATTTGGTCAGAGAAAAGTGGTTTTATATACTTTTACATTGCAAAAAGCAAAAATCACAACAGAGTCCTATCCTTGATTATTCTATATACAGCTGCCAATAAATAATCAGTATTACCATCATTAATTCGATTGATTTATTCTGTGTATCTTCATTTTTGGTCCTTTAACTCAGTGATGCCCAGCAATCATTAAGACAATAATATTCTGTTGCACCTTGAGTAGTGCACAGGAAAATTCTGCTCTGCTGAACGGGAAAACTGGAAAAGCCACTCTGCCAGGCACTAGGGAAGGTGCAGACATTACTCAGATATGACTGATACAGACACAGATAAGGAGGTCTTTAATTCTGTGATACTCTTTACACACACACTAATTTAAATGAACTAAATGATCAGCACGAGAAAAGTGCAGATGATTGCATAGTTTTGCGCAAGGACCTTTATTAGAAGGCTTTAGGACAAGCTAAGTAGAGATAACGGGAGAATTATTAATGCTGATAATAAAATTTCCTACTGAAAGTGATCAGGCCAATGTTAAAAATGACAGCACCGAAACATACTTATTCATAAGGAATAAGTAATGTCTGAAGAGAGGACTGAAATAAGTGATATCGTTTCCCTAAGGGCACTGAATGAAACCATTGGATTTATGATGTTTTTGTTTATGCAGTAGCCATTTAAAGTATTTTCATTTTCAATTTTTCATATGAATGCTAATGCACACTTACTCTTTAATGATACAGCGTTATGCGGCAAGCTGACTCAGCAACATATTTAACTTCTAGGGGCAATTCTGTGTTGAATTAGATCTTCACATATGGTTTCCATTAGACCCAACTTAGTGATTACCTTCCACACTCCAAACATTCATATTATTTGAGACCAGTCAGAATCGTTCTGTTAACATTAGCCAATTTGCATTCACAGTTGCATTCAATTGAAATCAGTGGCTGCTTTTTGAAAGATAAAAAATATAGATTAGTGACAGCAGATGTTCCTAAGTTCTAGACAACTGAAGGCAAAGAAAATCCAGTGATCCATGACTGAAATTGGCTTCATTTGATTAACAAGTCACATGGTAATCAATCTGCATTATAATATTCAAGAGTCATCTATGCATACAGGTCTTAGGATAAAATCATGTTAACAGTTTGATGCACGGAGAAAGAATTTGTTAGAAATTCATGAGCTCGACTGTTGGGATTATTTTGATTAATAGGCATCAATTTCCTATAAATATCCTAAATGTTTCCAACAAAAGAGCATAGACATCATTTGTAAAATCCTTTGGAGAAAAATTCTGCAGATTTTTTGCATTACCTCCCCATTAATTTGACCTGGGATGATTTTTGCTAAGAAAATTAAATAATTTAAGCAAACGTTAAATATTTACCTATATAAATGTTATTACTTTAGGTGGCTCTGATAATACAACACATATGTGGAGTGAAGAACATGGACAGTCACTTTCCCCAAGCAGCCTGGCTGCACAGTAAGTCTCTCTTGGTTTGTTTCTAAATTAGTAGGTCACTTGGCTGAAGCAATGCAAACGATTCATAGACATAATTCTTGTATATGTGTAAGACCATGTAATAGAAAAATCAACCATTGACTGACCAAAGAAAAGGACGTAGTTGAAGTGCAGTAAAGTTGAAACTTACAAGGATCTCCTTTTCAGTTCTAAGATTGCATTACTAGAGCCAATGTGTCCGCTTTGGATTGGTTACAATATGTCAATAAGGAAAATCTAGTTGGAGAGCCAATATCCAACTCTTATCAAGCCTTTTATTATGAAAGATATATAAGCCTCCAATTTTTCACAGTACTATTTATTTCAGTTTTGTAAAACATCACAGTATTCCTTATGTCCAGTTGGGGTAATGGAGAAATTTGTTTCAGTAGAATTCAGGTAGCAAAACTGTTTATAGGTAATTTAATTTCGGGCTCCTATTGGGGCATGTAAATGTGTTGTCTCAGGAATAGGTAGTGGAAATGACAGTTGCAACCTTGGCTTCTAAGGACCATGAATGTAGGCAGTTTCCTGTAGTAATTGTAATAATTATCATAGGCAATGCAAGCAGTGGCCTGTAGAAGCTGACTGAAGTAAACTCTTATAGTTCAAGGCAAATTTAGAGACTGGATGGCCTGCTACATACAGGTTGTTTAGGCCTGATAAATTATACTATTGAAATACTTTGACTTTAGTCCCAAACGATACATTTTTATGCAAATGAAAATTTGTACAAATAAAAACAAATAGTAAGACTTCTTTTTAACCAGTTTCTTTGTCTACTGTAAAGTCTGCAATTTTTTATAAACTTTCTATTACTTAATAAGAACTTCTCCAACTTTGGGTAATTCTAGGCAAAATCCTTCCATAAATTACCACCTCCTATTTCCGCTGCCATGTCTCTTCTGTTTTAAGGTGGCTGAATCAGACGCTTCTCTCAGAGCAGTAGAGTAGCCTTGGGAAATTTATCCCTAGCCAGGATGCCATCTTCCAAGTAGTCAGGTCTTCAAAAATAATTCTTTTAAAAAACCCAAACTTTTGAATTGAGACAACTGGATGCTTATTCTGAAGCCAGGTATCTTTATCAGAGCCTTGAGGCTTCCATAGAATTGATAATGTTAACAACTCAGACCTGCAAAATCTACAGCAAATGTAGTTAGTTGCTGACAGCTAGCTGACAGTTTATTAGGAAGAATTGAATACTTTTAAGATGATACTTGTTGAGATTCATCAAATTAAGGGATTACCTATCTTTGGACTTCCTTTCCATTCGCCTTTTAAAATAATCACAGAGTGGCAATATTTGGCGTAGGAAAATAAAAAAAAAAGAACTGAAAAAAAAACTTTGGTCCAGAGTTTTCCGAAGAAAGTTGCTCAAAACCATTTTCTCTCATAGTGCTTCTCCTTCTTTATTATTTTTGTTCTAACTTTATTATTTTTATTGTTTTTTTTTTTTTTTGTGTGTGTGTGTGTGTACACTCATGCATGCACACATCCGTAAGTTCATCTTTTATTGTAAGCATTTTTGGGAAGTAGGTAGGATTATATATAAAAGACCTATAAATAAAATGGTTTGAAGGAATAATTGGATGTTTATGCCAAGACAGTGGCACATAGATATGGAATCTAAATTTTGGGAGTGTATTAAATCTAATTTCAAAAATTTTGTCCATTAAGTGTTCTTTAGGAAGCTAAGAGAATGGCTTAGATGATATTTCAAGGTCACTTCTAGCCCAACATTTTTCTATTTTAAGCTTAAAATTTTACCCCAAGAATCTCTTGTACCACTATATACGGAAGTTTGGTTCAATATTTTGCTATTGAGCATTGCACCAGGATAAAAATGGCTCTATGCTATAATAACAATGACAGAGAAAAAGACAACATTGGGAAGAGAGTCTCTGGTCAAAGAAATGCCTAAGCAAAAGCAAGAGGGCTTGGAAATGGTTGCTAGGTTTTTTATTTATTTATTTATTATTTATTTATCTTTTTTCTTAATGTGGAGGCTATGAATTGTATTTAAATAAGAATCAGCCATCCGATCAATTAGCTGTGCTCTGACTGCCAAATGAGAGACTATCTTGATATAGATTTTTTTTTCCTTTTGAAGTTCCTTAAGGATCCATTGTTTTTAACCCACATTTAAACACCCTGAGACTTCTTTAATGTTAATGCAAATACTTTCCTAGCTATGCCAGGAAAAGTCTCTTCTAATAGCATTTGAAAATCTAAGTTAAAGATCGGACCAGACTAGTTAATTTGTGTGTTGTGCAGTTTGATGCAAAGTAGATGATCCCCAAATCAGCCATTGACATTCATTCTATGTCTATCAATAAAATTCAACAGTAGAAATTAAGAGAAGTTATTAAATAAATAGAGAAACAGCCTCGCAGTTAAAGTGACAAAGCATAAATAACACACACACATTTATTCACTCACTCCGTATGCCTCAAAAGCTTAGGCTGTGTCCTCATATGCCAGTCAATGTTAAAAGAAAGTGATTAATTTGGGAATACTAAGGTGGTTGTTTTTTTTAAAAAAAGAATTTATACTGTTCAGTTGAATTCCACTATTTTAAAACTCATAATGAGATGAATTTAAATTTATGTAGAGGATGGTATGGTATAAAGGATCTAGCAGATCATCCAGCCCCCTACCTCTCATTTGACAAGAGAAGAAACTGAGGCCCAGAGGGGGGAGGGTTGCCAGATTTAGAGAAAAAAAGGAAAAGAAGTGAAAATAAAAAAAGAAAGAAAAAGAAAAACATGCAAGACTCATGGGATGTACTCACATTGAAAAACTACTTACTATTAACCTGAAATTCAAATTTAACTGGGAGTTCTGTGTTTCATCAGGAACCTTTCACCCAGTGATTTTCTTCCACATAAATATGCCTAAAGATGATCTTAATATCACTTATGATTGAATCTTTAAATAATTAAATATAATGATAATGCCCACGGAAAAGGTAAGTACTCAGAGAACCAAAAGCCACACTGCCATTGTGCAGTTGGGCTGGATGAGGGATGATGTTCTACTTCACCGTGTTTCAATGTTTAAGCCAACCATGTCAATGAGCTGAAAAAATGGCTTTGCTCAGTTTTATGTGACCTAATTTACATATTCTTTTCTAATTCTATAGGCTCCTAATACTGGAAAACTTTGAAGATGCCCTCTTAAATATATCAGCAGATAGTCCTTATATTCCTTACTTGGCATGTATCAGAAATGTCACTGACAATTTGGCCAGGGGATCACAAGGTATTTCTCTTCTTAATAGTCAAAATGCTACTCATGGTTTCTACTTCTGTCCTAAAGTAGTAACTCTTTTAAGACATTTATTTATAAAAGAGAAAAAATTTAAAAATCTTAGTTTCCATTCGCATCAGTTTCAGTTTGATGGTTCGACATATGAAGGGAATATGTAATTATATTATTATGTTATTACTTCTCTTCCTACTGCAAGGACCGCCTGGTCACTTAGAAAAACTTTAATGTATAATGACCATATAACGGATAATGTGATACTGGCTACCTGGACAAACTTTCCAAAGGTCCAGAGTCATTAGGGGTTCATACAACACTTCATGACGTTTTCTATGCCCTTAATAATCTCAGCTGTCAAAATATAATGAAGAATGATAATATAGACTTGCAAAAGCAGTTGTAAGTTACATAAACAAAGGAATTTTTATGGCAGACAGTTTTTACTTCCTACTCTTTTACATTTTATTTTCAATTTTCTGCCTATGAAGATTGCATTTAATCAAATGTGTCTTTTTTTTAAAGAGAAAAATATCTGTTTTATCACATTTTGTAGGAGGTATATATTCACTTTTCCTACACCAAAATTATTTTTTGAGACTTAACAACAAGTAAATAGTACAACAAATAATTAAACATGGTCTCTGTTTAGCAGGCCTGAATTAATCAATGTCACAAAGGCATATTTGTGTCACAGTGATTATACAACCTATTTTTCCCTAAACCCTTCAACTTAATGGTATGTCCAAAAGTCATAAATAAAAGCATATTCAGTTCACAGAGAGCCAAAATTGTTTCGCACCTTTGCTAGAAATATTTTTGTCTCTAAGCAGAATGTCTATGAATATTTTAAAAATAATGAACTCTATAGTCTCCAGGGTTCAAGGAAAGGTTAAATTTTCACTCCTCTTAGATTTAGATTGAACTAGACTATTGTCTTAGAAAAAAACTTAGTAATAAATTAGGATAAAGGTGTCTTTCAAATGGGTTTCCTAAATGACCTTGCAATTTACATAAGGTAACTTTTCTTCCCTCCTTTACAGAAAATTTAAGACTCCTGCAATCCACAATTCAATTTAAAAAATCTTTTCCTGAAAATGGTTCCTATGAGGATTACTTCCCTTCACTTCCTGAAGTCCTGAAATCAAAAGTAAGCCTTGAAAAAGACAAAACAAAACAAAACCTCAGTACTTCCTGTACTACTCTGGCAAGACAGCTTTTAGTTTAAGTTTTAAGTCTGTATCTTCATAAATACTGGTCCTATTTTGACTCTAGGTGCATGCTGCAAAAGGGTGACAGAAGTGTTCTGGTGCTGTATGATGGCATTTTGTTTTTAATCAGTGAGTAACTGCATGAAACGACCCATAACAGCCTAATTGCAGTATGCACATCCACAAAGGAATGACTAATAATATACTTATCTTATTAAGCATCAGGATTTGCAAAAGCATTCATAATATTATTTCTAACTGGAGACTGCTTTCGTTTCTAAAACTAAAATTCAACTTCAAAAGCTGATGTTTTAGACTTCACAGTGTCCAAAAAAATCTCAGAAGTTGACTCACCTTATTTTTATTATTGTCATCAGAAGCAGAAACTAATAATTCATATCAAAGTGTATGACATTGAAGAAAAGCAACTACAAGCATTTAAAATGGAAGTTTGTCTGAATTGGTTCATGTTTGTCTGTCTATTATTCTTTGTTTAGCTCATGTATGTAGTATGCAGGTTATCATGAAATTCACTTTGTTTCTTAAATAACCCTATTAAATTTTGAAAGCAACTTTCCTAGTAAGAACAGCAGTTTAATTTGATTTATGTAGGCAGGGATAAAGTAAAATTAGAATTGGTTTATTCAGGGCAAGCATGACTTGCTATATAGTCAACATGGTATAATTAAGCAGGCATGTAAAACATATGTCCATGTATATTACAAACAAATATACTAGTTAGATTACTTACATTTTAGTCCTGGTCTTCTACACAAATCAAAGTTTCTAATGTACTTAATTTAGCACTACCTTAATGTGTTTGTGTGAAGGCGAAGGAGGTAATGCATTCATCTGGAAACTTCCTGCTCATCTTTCAGGGACAAGTTTAAATGTCACTATTATGATATTAGAGTACCGTCTTTCTCCCTGTTTCCCAGCCAGGATAATGACTTTGTGCACGTATAATATTAATCCATACTTTCATTCCATCCATCATCTGTGCTCCCTTAACACTAATGTATTTCTTTAAAAGACATAATCTCTAACTCCAAAATCTTTATAATTAATTCAGTGGAGATGAAAAAGCAGATAATAATTATAGCACAGTGAGATAAGTGTTGTGATAGGCAAAAGGACAGGATTCTGTGTATGGAGGTGGGGTATTTAACTCGGCTTGCTGGGGATGAAGGTGGATAGAAAAAAAATCGAAGAAGAAATAACGCTTACTCTGAGTCTCACAGGCCTGTGTAGGATTAGGTTACAGTCCTACATTCCACAAATAGAGACCTATATTTTTAAGACAGAGATGTGAATCTGAAGGATAGATAAAGGTTACTCGGGGTCATATGTCTAGCTGGAGATGGAGGGGCCTATAGGAGAGGCAAGAAAGGGGGCTGCAGACAGACTGGGCTCAGATCCCAAAAGCCTCTTCATGTTTAGTCAAAGAATTTGAATCTAATCCTGAAAGTTGTGAATTTGAAGATGGTGACATTTGCATTTTAGAAAGAGATCTCTCTGAGAGAATCATGGAGAATCAATTGGAACAAAGCCAAATACGTGATATTTGGAGTAACCTAAGCAAAAACTGAGTCTGTCAGTGGCAGAGACTAGAAGGAAGGGATAGTTTCAAGAGCAATGTAGGAGGCTGAGTTGACACAAAATGGCAGCTGGTTAGGTGTGAGGCATAAGGGAGAGAGTCTCTGGTGACACAGATTTCTGGCTTTTGGAACCTGTTACTTAGCATTATAGTTTGCTATATATGTAGGGTCTATTTCCCTCACATGTAAACTCTGATGAAATTATGCCTTCTGTATCTCTAATGCCTCTATCACATAGTAGGACTTTAAAACTTTTGAATGTATGAACAAATGATGGTGTTAAAGTAGAGCCCTGGAGATGTAATTGTGTTACCTGGACAATTACTAATTGTAGTTCTCAATTTGCAAAGCAACCAGGCAGTTCACAACATACACTAGAGAAATGGAAATGGTACATTCTCAATCATTTACACTAATGGAATGGGAATGGAGCTAAGAATAATTTAAAACAGTATCCACGGTTTTAATATACTGTTCCCCTTGAGGGTTATACGAGGAAAAAAGTTCTAGAAGGCACAGAAGTGGAAATAAACTACAATTTTGTCCCTTGGGTAGAAAAATCTATTGTCATTTATAACAAGCATGGCTGCTGTTTGCAACTGCCAGAACCCATTCAACTAAGACTACAAGATCTATGAGGCATGTGGCTAAGTCTGTCCCTTTACGGTTGTGTCCTCAGCCCCTGGCACACGGAAAACGTCCACTACATATCACTGAAAGAGTTAAGACAAACACCTGGAGTTTTACAATAACGATGCTTTCACTTCCCTGCTTTGCCATCCTTGATAATGAGTGTCCTGATTGTGACAGTCAGTTAGGGCCCACCCATTCCAAAACATCATTCGTGGTATTTCTAAGAAGGTTTAGACCTTCCAGTATGTCACATACCTGTCTTTCCTTGGTGACTTTTCCTCTGTTTCCACCCCGCTGTCCTAACTCAAACAGTCTACACTTGAGGTGTTTTTTTTTTTTCTTTTTTTTTTTTCCCTCTTCCCTTTTATTGTCTGTTTTATCCTTTTTCCTTCCAATCTCTGGTGGAAAGGATCACTGCCTGTTTGGGGAACCACACATAAAGTGGATATTCCTCCTAATGGGCAGAAATAATACAATATTTTCTTTGTCACACCTTTACATTTTTATATAGCCCCCTTTCCCCTGCCAAGAGCCCAGGACTGTTGCTGTTTTATCATTTTTATGCCTATGATATTTTGAGGTGTAGACTACCGTGTCGCTTACAATCCTGATTCAGATGCATTTGGGAACCATAGGCAGTGGGGAATTCAGTTGCAGCTGGATGTGGAATTAGTTATGTGTCATTGTTCAAGTTTAGGCCTGAGCCCTTACTCACAATGTGGACCAGAGTGGTGATAAAGGAGAAAGGGGCTCTCTCTATCTGAGGCTGTGACAAACCTGAAATCTGGACTTGACACATACTTTTGAAGAGAGAATTACAATTCTCTGAACTTATATTGATTATTAATGATCCATAAAGCTTCAAAAGGTTAATGTATATATTGCTCTTAGAAGACAGTAGTAAATGACAAATACTAAATGACCATCATGTTGCTTCTTGGTGGATATGCCCCACAGTGTATTCCACAAGGAAGACCCTGAATTAAATTCTAATTTCAGAGAACAAAATCTACTTCAGTAGCATGGCTAGATTTCTACTTCTTCTTCTATAACTTTTATCAGGCCCATATTATACTATATCAACATTTATTGGTTTCTCAGACATACCATGTTTCCTCGAAAATAAGGCCTAGCTGGACCATCAGCTCTAATGAGTCTTTTGGAGCAAAAATTAATAGAATACCTGGTATTATATTGTATTGTATTGTATTGTATTGTATTGTATTGTATTGTATTGTATTATATTATATTTATTATATTATATTATACTATATTATACTATATTATATTATAGTAAAATAAGACCGGGTCTTCTATTAATTTTTGCTCCAAAAGACGCATTAGAGCTGATTGTTTGGCTAGGTCTTATTTTCAAGCAAATGCGGTGTATGTCAAACTTGCAACTAAAAATACATATTTTGGTCTCTACTGAGTAAAAGTAATTCAAATTTACTACACTCTCAAATACTCAATTAAAACAAATATATTGGGCTACCAGTATTTATCCTTTTATTTAAGAAATCACTAAAATAAAAGTCACTGGAGGATGTGGCAGGCAGGCGTGGCTCCATTCATTAGAAGTTTAATCATATCTAGTATTTGGAAAATTAAAGGGAAGGAACAGAGTGGCCAACATGTAGTTATAGCTGGTAAAATGATTGGATCTCTTACATAATGGAAAATTTCTCATAGCAATAAGACATAGCAAGTAGAATTTTAATACGTATGAGGCCATTTTAGATAGTTCAAAGCCAGAAGTCTGGCTTTTAGAATATTATATACAGTGGAAAATAGGCCAAAAATATTTGTTATCTAAGATGATTAGTGTTTAATTGCTACTGCCTGCATGTAGTTACTATAAACCTCTCATCCAAGACACATTCTTGTGCTTTTCCCTTTTGATATATGGAAGGAAATATTCCAAACATTTGCCTGTCTCATAAAATAATTCCTTTCTGTCAAAATACAACTTCTGATTGGAAATTTAGCTGCTATGAATGACACATATATTTGCTTTTTCAGATGTTGCTCCAAATTATTTGACTTCTTAAAAGGAATAGCTCTAAGGTAGCTTCCAAGCATGACAGACCTGGCTTTCCCTGAGGCCTCATTTTCCCCCCGGAAAGTATGACTTGGGGATACATCCTCAAAACACACATAGCATAGTGAAGCGCAGAGAGTATAGGTAACAGGGTAGGAAATTAGTTGATTTCCATTTTTCTCCTTTTCCTCCCAGTGTGGTATTTTAAGCCCTTTTAAAGCAGTTCCATAGAACAAAGGCACCTAGTTTCCCTGGATAGGTATCAGGGTAACGTCAGAAGATAATGTCAGTAACACATTCTAAATGCAGTCTTTTTAATGCATGTGATTCTCAGGCTGCAGTTTACAAAGGCTTTTCTTGTCAGTTAAGTTTTTAAATTGTGGTAACATAGACATAACATAAAATTTACCACCTTAACCGTTTTTAACTGTATAGTTCAGTCCTGTTAAACACTTCCAAAATGTCGTGCAAAGCAATTCTTTTAATCTTGCAAAACTGAAAACCTGTACCCTTTAAATAATAACTCCCCATCCCTCTCTCTCTCTAGTCCCTGGCAACTACAATTCTACTTTCCGTCACTATGAATTTCACTAATCTAAGTAGCTTACCTTAAATAAGTAGGATCATCCTGTATTTATTGTGTTGTGACTGGCTTACTTCACTTAGCATAGCGTCCTCAAGGCTCATCATGTTGTAGCAGGTGTCTGAATTTCTTTCCCTTTTAGGGCTGAATAACATTCCGTTGCATGTATAGACCACATCATATTTATCCAGGTGGAACAGTTGGGTTGCTTCCACCTCTTGTGTATTGTGAATAATGCTGCTATGAACATGGGTATAAATATCTGTTCAAAATCCAGTACTTTGAGGTATATACGCAGAAGTGGAATTGTTAAATTGTATGGAGATCCTATTTTTAATTTTTGAGGAACCCCCATACTGTTTTCCTTAGTGGCTGCATCACTTTACATTCCCACCAACAGTGCACAAGGATTCTAATTTCTCCACAGCCTTGCTAGCACTTGTTATTTTCTGTTTTTTAATTTTTATTATTTTGATAGTAGCCATCCAAATGGGTATGAGGAAGAAAGACTTGAAATTCCAAACCAAACCTGCTTTGCTATCTGCACTTACACATGATTTAAAATATAAACTGAAATATAAAATTAGTTTAAGTATTTGTGATGTAAATGGGATACAACTAAATTACATCTTTTTTTTCTTTTTTCTTATTAAATTTATTGGGGTGACAATTGTTAGTAAATTTACATAGATTTCAGGTGTACAATTCTGTATTACATCATCTATAAATCCCATTGACCACCCAGAGTCAGTTCTTCCATCACCATATGTTTGATCCCCCTTATCCTCATCACCCACCCCGCACCCCCAAATTACATTTTTTTTGAACTGTGAATCTATAAGATATGAGTTCAGTTAGGAAAGATAGTTCTAATGGGTCCAAAAATTTTATAAAATTCTTAAGAGAACAATAAACTCACATGACAGAAAACAGTGCTTTGTGGTAAAACTGTTGCCAGCTAACTAAACACCTATGCAAAAATTGTTGAAGTAAATCAATTTTGGTTGCTTATTAGCAACTAAATATTTAAAATAATGTAACTAATCTATTTCCTGCTCTTTCCCCCTTCTGGAAAGGTGACTCAACTTAGAAACTTGACCAAACTTCTTTGTGAACCTGAAACATTCAATTCAGTAGAGAAAATGTGCCAGCTCTCTAACATGAACTTCAGCAACCTGTGTGAAGAGAGTGTATTTCATGTGCAACTCCTGGAAGCAGCGGAGCTTGGCACCGAAATCGCAACGAGCTTACTGTACCATGACAATATCATATCTAATAAACTGAGGGATTTGCTTACTGGGGATCCAGTCAAAATTAATTTAAATATGGATCGGTAAGTTTTTCCATTGTCTTCTTCCTTGGTGAAATCCCTTCTCAAATTACTGAAATGCCGAGTCCAATTTCTTCTCTTCTGTTTCATTCCAGGTTTCTAGAACAGGCATTGCAAATTAATTACTTGGAAAATATCACACGATTAATGCCGGCCATAGAATCCATGCTGCATGTCAATAACACTGCAAACACTTCTGAAAAACCAGGTGTGTCTCCATCCATATTTTAAATGCTGTCTTATTAGAAAATGTGTGACTCTCATGCTGCAGTTTTAAGAAAGGCTGTTTTGAAATTCCCCACGAAACCTGCTTTGTAGCTGCTCTTGCCCATCAGAAACCTGAAGCTTTCAAATGTGGTTACTTGTCTAAAGCAAAAGCACAGAAAGCTAGCAGAGAATGAAACAGGAAAATTTGATTTCACAGCAAAAATATCTTCAAAAATTTAGCTAGTTAGACTACTTCCCTTTTGTTTCTCTGATATATTAAAGTGCATTAGGTAGTCAGTTGCAAGAGCTAGGATGAAATTTATTTACTTCTATGCGAATAATATGATTTTAAAAATAATAAAAAAAGATGTGCTGCTCGCTATAGAAATCTCAATTCAGAACCTCCTATTAGTATTCTGAGCATGATGTATCACACATACGTTTCTTCTTTGCACAATACCTCAATACTGAAAAGAAAGGCATTCAGAATTTTGGACAACAGACAGCCACAAAATTGGAAGAGCACTAAGTCCAAAAATAAAGAAAGTGTATTTGCATAAGGGGTACTTCATAAGGAAATCGAAAGGCATTTGCAGAAATAAAGGCTTTTGGCAGAAATCACCATCTGCCAAAATAAAGTTAAAATATTATGCGTTAAAAGACCTAGATATGAAATAATTATAATCACTGTCCTTAAAGAGTTTGAAGTTAAACACATTCTATTTAAAAGTGAAGTAATGATTATGAAAACCCTTTATAAACTGTAGAGTGCTGGGCAAAGTTAAGGAAAAATGTCCTGCAGCATTATGTTGTGGAGTTAGTTAACCTTGCCCTAAGTTCCCAATATTATATGATCCGAGGTTAAAAAAGCATTCTGAATTTGTGTGATGTTTTAAATCAAATGGAGAGAGGTATATTTAGTACAGTATGTGGTCTGAATCTATAAGGAAACCATATTTTCCTTGAATGAAACTTGAATTGTAGACATCTAAGGAAAGTTTATAAAACAAATCCATCTGTTACCTTGGCTTAATGATATCATTAATAGGAACAAGTCTAATATAGATAGAAATACATCCTACAGGTGCAAAGTTTTCCAGAACTGGGAGATTTCTGTTCCTGACACAGGCATATATGTTGAATATATGTTTTGGTCAAAAAGGTTTCTCTGTGTTAGTACAACTAAAACAAGTCACAAGGCAACCAACATGTGTTTTGGTTTTGTTTGTTTGTTTGTTTCTTGCAGGTCAGTTAATAGAAATGTTTAAAAATGTTGAAGAGCTGAAGGAAGAACTGAGGAGAATGACAGGAATGTCCAATAGGAGTATCGATAATTTGCTGGCCATTCCTATCCCAGATAAGAGAGCTGAGGTGAGGTGGAATGTATTTGTATTTACATCCAGATTTTTTTCTTTTTTCTTTCTTTTTTTTTTTTTTTTTAGTCTAAATAGCATATAGTATTTGTTGAGCACTTATCAGTAAAATACTGAGTAGTTGAATGCTGAGTAGTAGCAAAAATATCTTCAAAAATTTAGCTAGTAGGTGAATTTTTCATGAAAGTGATAAAATTAGAGGCCTAATTCTTAAGTGAACAGAAAAGAAAAATCCTGAAGAATATTGTCACTGTTCCTTTCCCTCTAGCTTTCCTTCTCCTTCTTCTTGCTTCCTTTGTCCTCTCCTTTTCTTTACCCCCAGGTGGTTTTCTTAAATGTGTTGTGCCATGAGTTCTTTGTATTCATTATCACAGTTACATTATCTGAGGTAAATTTGCAAATTCTATTATGATGATATCAAAATAAAATTTCAGTAATCTAATTGGGAAAAAAACACCCAGACTATTTACAATTTGTTGAAACAAAAATAAAAAAGGAATACTCATTTTTGCTTTTTAAAAGTCCCAAGACAAGACACAGTATATAAAATATATATGGTCAAGGGAACTTTGGGTAAGTTTGTGGATGTAGTGAACATGTGTTGGTGTGAAAATGAATAATGTCATTTCCTCATAGAATGATAGCAGGGTTTTCCACTTGAAATGTCTCATCTTTTATCCACTGTCCAAGTCCATTGTCTGGAAGTGTCATAGAAATTTTCCCAAATAGATGCAAAGCTTAAGGCTTCCTTCATTTAAAACGAGCGTGTGCCAGTTCTAAGCACAGTCTCCAATATTGGATAATTTTTTTTAAACCTTTAAGGCTGCCTTTGGAAAATATTTTTACTTGTGTCATGTTAATTGGTTCTCGCATATAAAAATTAAAATTGCTTTGCCTTCACTTTTTCCCTCTCATCCCAGCAAATAATATTCATTCGCCTTTTCCCTTTGATCTCACCTTTTGCTCATTAGATGCTCATATCTAATTTTAGCAATCATCTTTTTGGCTTCTGAGGAGCAGATGCATTTTAATAAATTTAAACATGTAAATGAAGAACATACATTCTTATTATCTTCAAAAGGAAAGAGACAAGTTTCTATAATCTTGACTTTCTGAAACTTTTCTCTTTATTTCAACTCAGTGGCACTGGAGATGACATCTTTTTTCCACATTCACACCTCATTTTTTGCACAAGCATTACTGTGCAGGATGGTTATTCACATTATGTATGATTCTGGGCCTTTTTTCTTTGCCTTTCATCTCGGGATTCAAGAGTTTCATTGTACAAGATTATAACTTCAAGCGATTATAACAATTAAATGTAATTCTAATAAACTAAGGTTAAAGTTGAAAGCCAGCATGAGTCTTGTACTAGTATTTTCTACTAAATTACTCCACACCAATTATCTTTCTTGGTACCATCATTCACCCAGTCATTCAAGCTAGAAACCTGGGAATCATTGTCAACACCTCTCTGTCTCTTTTCCCATCTTATTTCGTAAGCTTTCCAGTGAACTATGCGTTCTCTATAGTTTTATTGATAGTAATTAGTGCTTTAAATAAAGTGTTTCCTTTTGAGGATAATGTCATATTCTTAAATGAAGTCTAAGAGTATTAGAAAAACCTCTCAAGAGGGACAGATGGCTCTCAAAGGATTCATAGCTAAAATATTTTTCTTCCTTCAACTTGTAGATCATTTCTCATGTGTTCTGGTTGCATGCTTGTGATGCTAATATGACCAATCCCAAATTGGAAGATGCAGTGAAGGAACTCTGCAATCTGCCTCTTCCAGAGAGATCCCGTCGGTCTTACCTCATTGGACTCACTCTTCTGCATTACTTAGACATTTACAACTTCATGTACAAGGCAAGTTGCTGTTGATGAAATAGTTTTATAGTCATGGTTTAGTATAAAAATATTTGATTACAGGTGTATGCTCTTTGATACTATAAGGAGTGAGATCTATTTATATAGCTTTCGGAATTATAGTTTTATTTTAGAGTTAGATGGGACCTTAGAGATCAGATAGTGCCAATTTGCACATTTATAGATGAGGAAATTAACATTATTGCCTCACTAACTCTCAGTTTGTATATTCAAGACCAGGAAATTAAATTCAATAGATACTATATTAAAGTGAGAAGCACAAATATTATGATAATTTGTTTTACAGTAAACAAGCATTAATTTGGTAGGATAAAAATAAAGATAAGAACAAAGGATATGTATTTAGTTTTTATGAGTAAAAGAATGAGGTTTTTTGTGTGTTTTTTAAAAAAATTTGTGTTTCCTTCATTGATTTAGATAGAGGCTGCCATTAGTTATCTAGCAGAACAAAACAAATGGTCATTATAGGGCTTGGTAAAGTCAGCAATGACTCCTTCTTGCAATAAGTAGATGCTTATAAGTACTTATTTGATAAAAAATTGAAAGAAAAATATAAACATAGGAAAACTAAGCACTATGTTTATCCATATCTAACTATTTACATGTTATTGAAAAAGCTGGAAAAAAATGTCTTTTTTGGTAAGAAAAACCAAAATCAACATGGCTGACTTATATTGTTGAAACATAGCAAAGCAGATGGAATGTTTTAGGACTACTTATAAAAAATCCGTTTTTGAGTCCTCATTATCTTACACCTCTATTTCTGTAGTGACCTTTAAAATTGGCGTCCCTGCCTTCATACATATCCCCACCCCCCCACCACCCCTAAAGCAGCCAGAGTGATCCTTTGAAAACTGAGTCACATTATATCACTGCTCTGCTTACACACCTTCTAGTGGCTATCCATTTTATTCAAGTAAGGCCCCAGATTCTGTAAAGACTCCATCATCTTCACGACCCCTTCCCATCTAAAATTCTGTTTATTTGACTACATCCTGGGTCCAGGGCTGCCGTGTAGCATAAGTGAGGCACCCTTCACATGTTTTGCAAGGTTATTTGTCTTTACTCAACCCTGACTTCAATAAGGCCAACTCTGACCACCCTTTTTAAGATGACAACCAACCTCACCTATGGTACTCTCAAACCTCCTTTCCTTGCTTTATTTGTTATCTATTGCCCTTCCAGAATAATACTATATCTTTTCTTTAATATTCATTTTTATTATTTGTTTTCTATACACACACCATTAGGATATAAGCTCTATAATTCCTCTTTGTTCACTGAAACACCTCAAATACCAAGAACGGTGCTTGGCCCATAGAGGAACTCAGAAAATACCTCTGATCCAAACGAACATTTATTTCATATAAACTATAATCTGAAACACATTTGAAGTGATATTATTAATTTTGTTCATCTAAAATTTTAATTTTTATTTTATAATGCCTCAGCCGAGCAGATACCAAACCAAATATTTCTTGTTGAGTCTAGTAATTAAACGTGCATTTGACAAGCCGAAGACTATACCTAATTCTTTTAGGTGTTGCACACAAAAATAATGAAGCTTTTCTCATCATTAGTCAATTTATTTCACATCAATGTAGTAATACCTAGAATTTTGGAAGAAATTGAGAGAAAAATTAGAATGTTGATTCTAATTTAGAAAAATCTGACTGCAATTAGTAGCTGTGCTATTGAGGCAGCTATGTCTTCATGACATCTTTCCAACTGAATCTTGTGCTTATAACAGTGATTTATTTCATCATTGGACATGCCAAGAGCTTTTCTTCCTAATGGACCTCACACATTTCCCCTTCTGCCTATAGCCTTCCTCTCCTTATACTGGCTGTGGTTTGTTCTTTCTCTCTTTTGGGGTTCCATCTTGGAAAGACCTCTTTTGATTTCTTAGCTAAACTTTCCTTACTTCCTCATATCACATAGCCTTTTGTTTGTTGACTTGTTTGGTATCTGTTATTCCTATTAGACCAAAGTTCCTTTAGTGGAAGGAGGAATCTAATTTGATACTACTGTGTGCCTATCACCTCACCCAGTGCTGGGAGCACAGTGGGCATTTAATTAATATTTATGGAGTAAATAAATGAATGAGATGATAAAATTACTTTAAAGTTTTAAAGTATTTTCAATGTTTTTTTTCCCTGTAGCAGCAAAGCATTATGAGATTATGATTAAGCTTGATAAATTATGTGAGCTTTTTGACAGAGCCTTTCTGCTTTTAAGAAGCATGTTATATGGTTTTTGAGCAATAGTATACATGAAGAATTGTGTAATTGATATCTGCCTTTGTGACTTTTAAAATAATTTATTTTTGGCAACTTTATTGAGGTATAATTTATATACCATAAAATTCATTCATTTTAAGTGTACAGTTGAATGACTTTTTCTTTTCAGTAAATGTCTAGAATTGTGCAACTATTACCATGATCTAATACTGAAATGTTTCCATCAACCCAAAAGAAGCCTATGTCCATTTACAATCACTTCTCATTCTGACCTTTAGTCTTGGCAACCTCTGATCTGTTTTCTGTCTCTATGGATTTGCCTTCTTTAGACCTTTTATACAAATTGAATCATGCAATATGTGGTCTTTGTGTCTGGCTTTTTTCACTTAATATAATGTTTTTGAGTTTCATACGTGTTGAAACGTGTGTATTTCATTTTTTTTATTGGCAAATAATTTTCTAGTTTAAGGATATCTCTTCTGTTTATCAGTTCACTTGGATTGTTTTCACTTGTTGGCTATTGTGAGTAATGCTGCTATGGACATTCCCATACAAAGCTTTGTGTGGACATGTTTTCGTTTCTCTCTAGTAAATACCTAGGAATGGAATAGTGGGGTTGTATGGTGTATTTATGTTGACACTTTTAATAAACTTCCAAAATATTTTCCAAAATAGTTGTCTTTTTTTATATTCTCACCAACAATGTGTGAGTGTTCCAGTTTCTTTACATAAATCATTTGTTTTTTTATTCTGTTTCTGTTAGGTGTTTTTCCCCAGGGAAAATCAAAAGCCAGTGGAAAAGATGATAGAACTCTTCATAAGGCTTAAAGCGATTCTCAATCAGATGGCTTCTGGCACACGTCCGCTTCTTGACAAAATGAGGTCCCTGAAACAAATGCATCTGCCCAGAGGTGTTTCATTAACGCAGGTAGAAAAATCACCCAATGATGCTCTTGTTGGAAAATTCCTTTTGTCATATTAACTTGACAAAATTTAATTGAGATTAGTTATAACATGTTATAAATGAAGTACATTGAAAAAAATCTATAGGAAAACTCTTCTCTTCTGGCAACATTTTTTTGCCACTTAAATCGGTAAAGTTTAATATTCTGCATTTACATTTCATATACATGTTTTAAAGGAATTATGGAAACTATAAGTGTTCTCTAAGCATTATCAGGTTTTCTTTCTGTGCTGTTTTCAGTAACGTTTATAATGCATATAATGTTCATACATCATGGCTTTTTATCTCCCAGACAATGTATAGAAGCAACCGGATGAACACACCCCAAGGGTCATTTAGTACCATCTCCCAAGCATTGTGTTCCCAAGGAATTACCACGGAATACTTAACTGCCTTGCTGCCCTCTTCCCAGAGGCAAAAAGGCAATCACACCAAGGATTTTTTGACTTACAAATTAAGTAAAGAGCAAATTGCTGCAAAATATGGAATTCCCACACATACCAGTGAGTATACTTCAAAATTCAGCATGGTAATGTCACATCCTAATGTTGTCTACTCTGTCTTAGCCTTTTATAACATATGAAGAATTAATCTTCTCCAAGTATAAAAATAGAAAACAATTATAGAGCACTACCGCACACATGGTATGTATACTAACTCATTCACTCTTCACAGCAACCCTCTGTGCATGACCATATCTCCATCTTAGTAAAAGGAAAGGAGGCACAAAGAGGCTAAGGAAGCTGACCACAGTCACCCAGCTTAGAAATACCAGAGCCATGCTTTGAACTCACGCAGTATGTTGCCAAGTCTAGCCCTTTAGCCACAACACTAAGAATTTGTCTGTCATAACTACACCTTTTTTGCCAATAGATAATACGAAAAACATACTTTACATCTGCTTAGGTCAAGATTTTTTCTTAACTTTCTAGAATTAGAAATTTGTATCAACATACAAGTTTCATGAATGCAGCAGAACTACAAATGTTTAGTGGCACATCAAAGCCATCTATTTGATCTATAAACTTTGAGATGCAAAACACAACTAGCTGAGCTCTTCCAAATAATATATAGATGTTTAGTGTAGCAATAGGATTGACTCATTTATTCATCTTTTTATTCATTCAATAAACATTTATTGAACAGCTCTTAGGTGTCTGGTCCTTTCCTAGTAGCATAGTGTTTTGTTGTTGTTGTTTTTTAATTAAGTGCTACTGAGGTAGATCTGTTGGAAGCAATTTCGAAATGTGATTTTCAATCTTTCTAAGTCCTCTTGGCAAAATGCAATCACTTCTTATGGGCTGTTCATTGGGTTAAACTTTTACGCCTTAAAAAGATTTGTTACTATGTTTTCTAACTTTGATATCAAATACTTCACATCTGTTAATAGCGCTAAGGAATGTACTTTGGGGCGTAGTAACAATAATCTGTGTCAATTTACCGTCAGGAAATAGATTCGAAATACATATACTAAAATATTTTATGACACTTTCCTTCCAGCTCCATTTTGCTTCTCCCTTTATAAAGACATCATTAACATGCCTGCTGGACCTGTGATTTGGGCTTTCTTGAAACCTATGCTGCTGGGAAAGATTTTGTATGCACCATATACCCCAGTCACCAAGGCAATAATGGAAAAGGTTTGACTATTAAAATTCAAAGTTTCTTGCATATTAAGATGATTTTTAAAGTAACTTCCTAATTTACTCTAGCTGACTCAGATTTCTTTATATCTTATCTACTATTACCTTTGGCTTTCTGAAACTGAATAATTCTCCACTTCTGCCCTGCATATGTTTAAGCAACTTAGATTGGGAGGTAGCCCTTTGAAGAGAAATGAACCATATTGATGCTTAAAGATAAGGTTAGTTAAAGCAAGACCTCAGACTCTTCAATTTATCTCCAAAATTTTTCCGCAACTCTTGTCTAACTTTCAAAGTATGTAAAAATAATGGCATTAGAAAAAAATAATATTGGAGCATTGCATAACTAATTTATCAAAAACAGTCCCTAAATTATAGATTCTTGACTTTATATTTGGTTGTATGATTTAACATCTTATATAAAAGATAGACATTAAGGACGACAGCATTATTAAGAGTACCTAATCAGCTACGTCATTTAAACATAGTAGCATTTCCTTCTCACTTTTTTTTGTTTTATTATACTTTTATTTTGAAATATTTCTAACCTTATAGAAAAGTTGTGAAAATAATGTAAAAAATTCCCATAAATATTTCAGCCAGATTTGCCACTATATATAGCAATCAGTATATAAAACATAAGGGTTTTCTCCTGAACCACTTGAGAGTACATTGCAAACATTATACTCCCATTACCTCTAAATACTTTTGTGTTTGTCTCCTCAAGACAAGAACATTGTCTTACATAATTATTGTACAATGATCAAATTCAGGAAATCTTACATGAATAGAATTCTGTTATCTAATACCAGTCTATATTCAGATTTCACCAGTCATCCCAATGATGTCCTAAACTACAGCGATTTTTCCCTAATCATTGACCATGGATTTCTTTTAGTTGTAATTTCTCTTTGGTCTCCTTTAAGACCGTCAGCCTCTCTTGTCTTTCATGACATTGTTATTTTTGAAGAGAACAGTACCATTGTTTTATAAAATATGTCTTAATTTGGGTTTGTCTGATATTTTCTCCTGATTAAATTCAGGTACATGGTAAATTTTTTTTTCAACTACAGTTGACATTCAGTATTATTTTATATTAGTTTCAGGTGTACAGTGTATTGGTTAGACATTTATATAATTTATGAAGTGATACTCCAGATTAGTTTGGTACCCACCTGACACTATCCATAGTTATTACAATATTATTGACTATATTCCCTATGAGAGAATCCTTCTCACTTTTAAAATTGGCTTTCATGATTTGAATTATAAATTTAATACTTTAAAAATGATAGAATTAAAGTGAAAAAAAATGTTCGCTTTACCATTATTTGGTCATTAAACTATAGTTTGTGTGAATTTAACATTATTTTAAGTCTTTATAAAAATAGACATGAGGTCATCACCGATTTCTAGAATGTTCTTTGCTTTATTGTTTGTGTTTTAATACCTTATTTGCTTTATTGACTACACACTTCTACATAATTTTGCATAAATTAAGTCATTACATGCTTATTTTCTAAGTGCAGTATTTTTTTTCTTTCCTTTTTCCTTAACTCTCATTTATTTTTGTTCCCTTTTAATTCTGCTCTTTCTTCCATGTAAACTAATGAATGTTAGCATTCAAGGAAGTGCCTTTCAATAATTTATGCACATTCTTCTCATTCTTTATAAATTATTAAACTATATATATTTATATGCAGAGATTGTTTGCATTATTAAAATTAAGTTGTATTATAATACTTTTTTTTTTTTTTTGCTTTGCTTACATAACCATACCTTGTGGAAATTCTTCCAACTCAATAAGTATAGTCTAAGTCATTCTTTTTTGAAGATTGAAAAATTTTTCATACCATAGAAGTTACTCAGCCAATCTTCAATTGTTGGGCATTTCTTTTTTTCTCCAGTGTTTGCTTTTGGTTTTGCTAATGTAAACAATGTGGCAGTAAATACTCTTGTGCATATGACTTTACACAATGCTATATTTATTTCAGTAGGATGAACCCTCAAGATTGAGGGATTGAAGGATATTGTATATTATTTTAATGACTGTTGTCAGATAGCTTTTCAAAAAAGGCAATATATGAGAGTACCCCCCTTATATCTTTGAACTAGGATGTTTCTTTAGCAGTAAAGTTATGCTTATTTTTGGTAAAATGAATAATTATTGAGAACTCCAGAAGACATGCTTTCATTTTGGCTGTAATTTTACTCTGCAGATGAAGCAAATCCTACAATTTCCAGAGTTTTCATCAATGATCTTGACCCTATAAAAGCTTTCATTTAAAAAGTTTTAACCATGTGGTGAATTTCTCACAATATTTTTTTTTACCTTTTAGAAGTGTTTCTTAAAGTGATACAACAAAGCAACCTTTTAAGATACCTTTTTGAAACACTGGAAAAATACTAATAAACCAAATGCTTTTTTTTTTTTTTTTTTTTGTCTTTAAGTCTAATGTAACTCTGAGGCAACTGGCGGAATTAAGAGAAAAATCTCAAGAGTGGATGGATAAGTCACCACTTTTCATGAATTCTTTTCACCTGTTAAACCAGACGATACCAATGCTCCAGGTAGGAGGAGATGGTTCTGTCATTCACCTTTGTATGAATTATAATTCTTTGAAGTTATAATTGCCATCATTATGGGAATGGGCAGGTAGAAACAGAATCCATAGTCAACAGATTAAAATTGCCTGTCCTCCAGAGATTGAGCCTGAGACAAGATAACAGATCTGTCACTCATGTTCATCATCCTCACCTCCTGTATCACAACTTCTCTGTCTGTAATTCACAGATAAGCCATTTTGCCAATTGATCTTGAGACATAGCTACTGGTGTAAATCTGTTTTCCAAAAATGAAATTCTCGAAACACTAGTTAGAATATACTTTTTTATTTCTCTACTTTACATGATGTTTTGCTATTTAACAGAAGCAGAATTCCTAAAATACTAATATCCTAGAAAAGAATGATAAATGCGAGATCTTTGATTGAAACCCGTGACACTCTAGTTTAAGTTAAAGATTTGACAATGCAACTCAAATACAGTGCATACCAGTTGGAAAGTGTAATTTGCTGTTCTTGTGAAAGACACAAAATTTTCTGGAAATGAAGCAAATAATATGGGGAAATGTTGCAATCACAAATAGAGCTATTAGTAATTGAAAGATCGAGCAGCAGAGTTAGATCAGTTATCAATTGGAGAAGAGAAAATTGGCAGAAATGATAACACAGGAACTGCAAGACAGAATGGCTTGCCTGTCAGAGAATTGAGAGAGGCCCTTGGAAAATTGATGGAGTTCTAGAATATTTTTGAAAAAACTACCCTTCTTTATAATCACACTCAAAACGTTAAACATACAATGAGGAATTTGTATCAAACAACTTTGTCAGAAAAATTATATTTGAAACATGATTTACTCAGTCTTTGACTAATAATTAGCACACAGTTACAATTACAACCTGACTTTTATTGTAAATAATACAATAAATTGCTAAAATATATATGTAATCCGTTTAATTAATATGAAATAAACTTTTCATCAAATGTCTTCCCCACAATTACTGTTAAATTTGTTTGTAATTATAAGCATGTTCATTTTAAGTGGCCTTAAATTTTCAGTGAATCTCAGATAACACAGGCTACTTAGACAGTACTTCAGTGGCATACGCACTTTCTGAAGTATAAGATTGCTCTTTTCTTCTTAAAATGTTTTTTTTTTCTGTGAACAGATAAAAAAAAGCCACATGTATGATTTCATTAAGTTTTGCTGACTAGAGTAATAATTAACCAAGGACATGGCCAATTCATAGTAATTCCCAAGTGCAGTCATTTACTAAAAAGAAACTCTGTGACCATGTCTTCAGGTGGATCATCACCTAATGAAAGTATCTTTATTCTGTTCTAGACCAAAATAAATCATTATTCTCAGTTATTGAGCAAAAACTTATTTCTGAAAATGTGCACAGAATTTGAAGTTTCCCACTTTTTAATGCAAGACCTCGCTTTGCCATCGTGAACCCTTAGGCCAGTGCCTTCAAACGCTTGATCTGAAGTTTATGAATATCTAAAATGGGTATTTTGATAACCACTTCACAGACTTGTGAGGATCATATGTGTGGAAGCATTTAAAAATAGTATTGCATACCATAGAGAGGATTGATTATGTGACACTCTAAGTTAAAGATTAGACATTGCAACTCAAATACAGTGCATCTGGTTGAAAAGTATAATTTGCTATTCTTGTGCAAGATTCAGGATTTTCTGAAAATGAAACAAATGCTGAGTGATAGGGGAATGGAAATAAAGCTCGATGGATCATTTCTGAATTGCAGCTAACACACTGTTTTGCTTGTTAATAACACTCTGATTCCGATTTTCCATGATGCACAAGTTAATGCCTGGTAAATAGATTTTGGAGGACTCTGTTTATCATGTGTGATAGCCATCAGTCTCATGCTACCAACTACTCTTAGACCCCTCAGCAGTTATGAATTTAGTGACTTCTATTACATATACATACGCTCTATTAATAATATTATTCTTAATTGTTTATCTCCATGATCACAAAATGGAAAATATTGTTAAAAAGGACAAAATAATAAGTAGTACTGTACTGCCCTCTAAAGGGACAACCAGCTTAAGCCTAGTTCACATAAAAACTAGGCCATTAATTTGCATGTAGATGAATAAACATTTCTTTAATCAAGTTGAATTCTCTTTCTTCAACTTTTCCCTTGGCTCTCATTGTATGTCCTTAAAGGATTTTAGACAATTTCTTTAGTTCTAGCTTTGTCATCTATTAACTAAGGATAATAATACTTACCACAAGGTGTTATTAAAAATTGAGAAAATCAAGGAAAACTCTATTTGACCATGTCTAGCACATAGTAGGATCTCAGTAAGTATTAGCCAATAGTACTTCTACAGTGATAGAAGTTATGTCTCCTAATTTGGAAGATACCTATAAAAGCCTTGACATTTTAAAGCATTTATGTTTTTTAAAATTTTTTTCAGTCTTTCCATTGATATAGAGTAATGTAGTTTAATCATCAGTTTATTTTTTCATGTTCACATCATTGCATTTATTACAATATAAACAATATTATAATAATTTACATCTGACTATTCTGATGCATCATTCATCCCTACTTTATAGAAAAATAACTTGGAAAATAACAGCTGGAAAAGGCTGAGTGCTTGCTAAAAGATTCTCAGCTAGAAAGAAGTAGAACTAGTATACCAATGAGTGGTGTTGTCAAATTCCATGAAGACATCACAATTTTTGAAAGTTGTTTCTGTTTGTTTCAGTTGAACAAAATTCAACCATGAACCATCAAAATTGTGTATACCATATGTTAAAAACAAATACTGCAATACCTATGGACTGTTAAATTGAATGTAATTTCCTAATGTTGATTATTATGGTCCTATCTGGCCATTTTAGCATGCAGACCAATTTGTGTCTATAAACAAGCAAAAGCCCAGCCTTTCAAGCCATTACCAGCCACAAACCTACCTTCTTTCTTTCTCAAGGATACGTATGTGAGCCTTTGCAAGATGATGCATTGATAATGCTTAGTGGTGGTTACTTTATTTCACAGTGGACGATATTAGAGAGATGATGATTAAACATGTTTTCTTCTAGTTTTAAAACTGATTGCCTATTATTATTTGTTAGAATACTCTGAGGAACCCCTTTGTGCAAGTTTTTATAAAATTCTCCGTGGGACTTGATGCTGTGGAACTATTGAAACAGATCGATGAACTCGGTGAGTCCAGATTCACAAAACTTTTATTCACTCTCATGTCGGAAATGTAAAGAAACATTGTCTCATATGAGAACTTCTTTTCCTTTTCTTCCCTATTTGGTTTCTAGCCAGTTTTTCAAAGAAAACTAAAATTGTGGCTATATCCATCCATCTTCTTCTCAGTTAGTTGGATAATTATAAGTAGTAATGATTTTTTGGGTACTCAGCGTCTGTGGTTAGTTTCAATAATTATAATGCATTGTATTCTGCTTAATGCAGCTTTTCTACAATCACAGGTAGGTTGGTGGGTTGCTAGAAGTAAGAGGACGCTTTTTTTTTTTTTTTTTTTTGCCAGCTTGATGAAAAGTGAGTCCTTAAGGACAAAGAAAGATGAAATGGTTTATCTCTGTCTACATTTAACATTTTATCTCTACTGGTCTCAGCGTGACTTTGACTAACCCAGAATGTAACTGGAAGAGGTTATAGAGTTATCAGAAGCAAAACAAAAGCAACGCAGAGACTCAAAAGAAAATAAACCTAAATCAGTAGTCAGGTTGGCTCCTCCTCTCACGGTTATTTAAAAGGACCAGGTAGAAGAGGATCAAAGCAAATCGGCTGAACTTACGCATTCCCTCTGCCACGTCCCCACCTTCAACCTAAGGGAGGCAAAACATCTAATTCAGTTTGTCTGACTCACTGTTGCTATGCAACCACGGGTTTGAGGCATGGATTGAGAGCATCAGAATTTGGCAGCAGTAGAGCAAATGTCCCTCTTCCTCCTGGAGCTCCAGGTACATACCTTAGATAGCAAACCAGTGGGGAGGAATTATACCTACATTTGTATTGTACAGTGTATATATCTGTATGTACTTTACAATAGCCCAGCTTGATTAAAGAAAGATATTAGTGGATTTATTCTCTAAAAGTAATATTCGGGTAAGGAACAATTTGATCAAAATATCAGGGATATAGTACAAAGTTCTTATATGAATTTTGTCCTTCCCAACTTTGGCTGTAGGAGGGGATTTTTAGAATTTAATGTAAGACTAAAATGAATATAGCAGCAAGATGATGTTTGTGTAATTGTATATGTCACTCAGTGTCCAAGAGGTTGTGAAGTTTGAATTTGGGAGGCGCTGACCCTTATAACTCTTCTTTGACTCTGTCTACCAGCACTTCCCAAGAATCCTTGCTATACTGTTGATTTCCAATGGCCACTGGAGGCCACTGTTCAGCCACAATTTTACCCCTCCCCCACCAACATCTTCATCAAGCAAAACATTTCACTTTAAATTCTAATGAGAAATTCATTGAAGAACTTGCCCATTGTGAGAAACTTAATCTTATAGTGGACAATGGAAGAGACCTGTTTGGGTTTTGTGAGAGGAAATTTACGATAGTCACAGCCTTCTCAGTATTCATGATCAAGTCAGTGAAAATTTCATTGGCCAAGTGATTTATTAACTTGCAGTTTCGTATTTACCCTTTGTCTCAGTTGATTTCCTCATAAGGAATCATGAAATTGAAGAACATTTAAATTCTCTTTCTTCTAGAGTAATTATCTGAAATAAAATCTTGATTGTTTTATCAAGATTAATACAGATATTAATAGAGATAATCCACATAATATTTTAAATCAAACAACATTAGAAAATTGTAAGTTCGTGGCACAGATTCTCAGTCTTCTAAGAAAGGATTCCGTAGCACAACTTATTGAATGATACAGTGTATTTGTTCTACACATGCTGCATAGAATTTCCTTTGTTTAAATTCTTGCATTCACATTCTCTGAACCCAACAGGCGTTACTGTTTATTTGAAACTTTCATCTCTAGTTTATAGTTTTCTTCCTAACTGCATGTAGATACATTTTTTACAATTATTCATGTGTAGTCATGGGTTAATTACATTGTAGCAGAATACGCTATTAAATTAGCCTGTATCATTTTTGAACTTGGGTTTACTGTACTTGCACCTAGCTCAACATTCTCCTCAATGAATATTTGCACAACGGGGCACATTTTACTAGATGTACAGTACTAGATATTTTTGGAGTAAATTCTTCAATTTTCTGTTATTTCTAGTTTAATGTATACTTAACCAAAATTGAAATATTTTGTCTCAGTACTACTAGAAACAACATTATAATGCATTATGTTTTGTCTGTTTTGCTTTGCTTCTTTAGATATTCTGAGGCTGAAATTAGAGAATAGCATTGACCTCATTGATCATCTCAACACACTATCTTCCCTGACAGTAAATATTTCCTCCTGTGTATTATATGACCGCATTCAGGCAGCAGAAAGTGTAGATGAAATGGAGAGAGAGGCTGAAAGACTCTACAAAAGCAACGAACTCTTTGGAAGTAAGTGTTATGCCACTAGAATTTGAGCTTCTCTTTGTACTAAAATTGGCCAAATTCTTCCTTCACCTCTTTCATCCAGAACTCAGAAAAGTAGCCTGGGGATCACTGTCCTCTCGGATGTCCTTAGAAACAAGAACCTTTCATGTAGTCAAACAACCTTACCCTCTCAGAAGCTTTCCACTCATGTGTAATTTTGTTGGTATGGTTAAAGTTCAGACTGAAAAGGATTACATAGTTACAAGGTAACATGGAATCCGTCCTCACAATCAGTCAAGATTAGTCATTTCAAAGTGTGTGTGTGGGGGGGCGGGGGAGTGTGTGTGTTTAATTTCAGTAAGCAGCTTAGAGTGATATATGTAATCTCGTTGCTTAGTTTGTGATTATATCCTCAAGCTCCTGCTTTGAATCTCCGAGTCTGTCACTCTTAGTTAACCATCTGTTCTGTAAATTAAGAGCCCAAACTTACTGTCACACTACTAACTCAATTATCTGTTTGGCTTTCCCCTATATGTACCCTCTAAACAATAAGTAATGTCAATCATAAAATAACCTTTCTGCTGTTGTTGCCATTTATTTTTAGGTGTTATTTTTAAGCTTCCTTCTAACAGAAGCCAACACAGAGGCTATGACTCTGAAGATGTCTCTCTTCCTCCTGTCGTAAAATATACCATCCGCATGAGTCTCAAGACCTCGCAGACAACAAGAAGCATAAGAACCAAGATTTGGGCCCCGGGGCCACATAATTCTCCGTCACACAACCAGATCTATGGCAGGGCTTTTGTTTACTTACAGGATAATATTGAAAGGGCAATCATTGAATTGCAGACTGGAAGGAACTCCCAGGAAATAGCAGTCCAAGTCCAAGCAATTCCTTATCCCTGCTACATGAAAGACAAGTAAGTCTGTGCATTTCTAGCCCTTGTTAATAATCAACCATTTCTTCGATAACTCATTTCTGTCCATTCAATCACATGTGTCAAGTGAAAAGGATCACGTTCATCAAACCTTTGTCAAATGTGTGTTTCCAGGAAAGGGTCCACAGTATAGAACCCTGTTCTAACGTAGCGGCTCATCATTAACAAAATGATGGGAATATTCTTACCAAATGACCTGTGTTCTCTTTGTCATAACGTTTAGTTTTCCAAGGACGTTGGTGCCAGAATTTGGAGAATTGATCTCCAGACTTGAGTGCATCATTGCATGATTTCGCTGTGATCCATTCTCTGCTGTTCTTACCTTTCTCCAGTCAAATGAGGGAGTTAAACAAGACTCCTATTTAATGCAAAATCTGTGAGTGCATTTTCAGGAAACATTTGATGGAACACATCATTGATCAATCTCTAAGATAAATATTGTGTTATCTAAAACTGTGTTAGGTACTATCAGTCCCCTTGCTAGGACTCTTTATCTAAAGTGGTTTTGCTAAATGAACAAGAAATGTAAAGGTCATGCTTTTAGACAATTGAATTTGAATGTTCAATAAATCTGCCAGTCAGGTAGCACTGAATGGCTCCTTCATTGTGACCATGGTAAAAATCCATAATCAATCAATCAATCAATCAATCAATCATAAATAAATAAATAAATAAATAAATAAATAAATAAATAAATAAATAAGATTGGAGGACTTTTTAAAGCTCATCCTCCTACTCAAAATCTTGAGGCTGAATATTACTTTAAAGGAATTCTACTCGTTATTCAGTTCAGTTATTGCAGTTTATATAAAATTCAGATGCTCTGGATGCTTTCTTTTTCTTTCTCTCTCTCTATTGATGCTTCTGTCTCCCCTGGCTGCTTCAAGAGCTATAGAGGAGATGAGGTTATGTAACCCTTTGTGCAGCAATGATAGAGGCAGACAGGCAAGGATCTCTTCAGTGGGTTGTCAAGGTGAGCTGCTTATTGGGGAGGACTGTTAGGACTTTGCAGCCTGAACCATGTATGAACTGCAATGGCTTGCAGTAACAGGAATAACCTGAGGGTTCAATTAAATGAAAATTCTCATCTATTTTCCTGCTCACATTTTTTTCCCCTTGTAAATTTTGGTACCTGGATGTTTCTTTTAAGAATAAAAATAAATGTACTCTGAATTCTTTTTAGGAGTATGATCACAATGCCTTACATATACATATAAAGTCTTTGTTGCATAGTAAGTGCTTTCACATATAGTGTTTCATTTGTTCCACTTAACAACCTCCTAAGGTAAATGGAAGCAGGTATTATGAGCCATACTTTTCAGATGAAAAAAAATACAATTCAGAAAGGTTAAGTAATGTGTCCAAAGTTATACAGCTGGTACCACACTGGCCCTTTGATTACAAGACCAGAATTTTCTCCTTTATCCTATACCAAACCTAAAGTACCCAATCACTTGGAAGAAACATTACAGGGGATTTGTTATTAATGAATAAGGAAGGGCTTTTGCCTAATTCTAGAGCCAGAAACAGCATCAAGGCTGGACGTGAATCAAGACAAAATTCATTAAGCAAATATTTTTTAAGTGCCTACCCATGCCAGACAGTTTCCCAGGGATCAAAAAAATTGGATATGGCCCCAACTTTCACTCCTCCCCCACAAAAAAACCCTCATATCTCTGATGGTAATACACGTCTGATGCTGAAGTGAGAATGAATGATGATGATGTCATGTTCCATTAATATTTGCATTTTTCATGGAGAACTTAAAGGTAATCCCTTAGCCTTACGATTAAAAAGGAAATGGCTTTGGGAACCTTTCTCTAAGCAAAAGCTTCAGTGGAGCTTACTATGCAAAGCAGATCAATTTAGAGTTTATCTCACTGAAAACTATTCATTTACCTTAGCCCATAGAAAGGTGGCTAATGTAGAAAACCATAGTTCTTAAAGTGTGGTCCCTGGACCAGCGGAATCAGCATCACCTGGGGAATTGTTTAAAATGCAAATTTCTTATCCCACCCCAGATGGGATATAATAAATCAGATATAATAAATCAGAAGCTTATGAGTAGGGCTCAGAAATCTGTGTTTTAATGATATTTGATGAAATATCAGAAATCTGTGTTTTAATGATATTTGATGATATTTAATGATATTTGATGATGATATTCAGATGCATGCTCAACTTTGAGAAACACTGCATTTGAACGTTCAGGTATCACGAGGAGGACACACAGGAATATATTCAGGTCTTGATGAAGTCTTCCAGTGAACCTCTAGTTAGCATATTACCAGAAAAGACATTTCTATACTGTTAATGAAACATCTCCTGGAGCATTATTTGAGGAATATAAGTTCTTTGGCTTCATTTTTGAAATGAATGCTTTGAGTTTTATTGGATTTTATTTGGGGAAATTTAGTTTAATAATCACTGTGAGCTTCCAAAGAGTAGATAAATACAGTAATTTGGGAAGATATAGCTTTTACCTAGATAAACCAATTATCATCTAATTCTAAATCTGCCTTGTTAGATAAGAATTTAGTTTAGACAGAAGGATTTTGAGCCTTGCAATTATATCTATGTAATAATTATTTTCCTGGACAGGACATACTCAAACACACTTTAAATGATATGGCAATTTTATCTAACAATCCAGAGCTGTTTTTCATTCTTGCAGCATTATAGCAAGAAAATCTGGGCCCACTGTTAAGTCAGCTTCACACTTCATAAATAAAGGAGTAATATTAATGATTATTCTCAATTTCAAATTGGGAGTATGATATCAGTGTAAGGAGGAATGTGTTCTTTATATGCTACAGTCTGCAAGTATGACATTCAGTTTGGTCACTGGATTTGTTTGTTTGTTTGTTTTTGTTTTTTCACAGCTTCCTAACCAGTGTCTCTTATTCTCTTCCAATTGTGCTCATGGTTGCCTGGGTTGTATTTATAGCTGCATTTGTAAAAAAGCTTGTTTATGAGAAAGACCTCCGGCTTCATGAGGTATGTTAAGAATCTCTTCTTATTATGAAAAAGTTATAATTGTATAATAATTAATTACTATGATTTTCATCATGCCTATTCGAACTCAGAAAGCCTGAGCCACACCTTGTGAATTAGAAAAATACTTTATGCATCATAAAGGCAACTGATAAGATGGTATTTTGCTTTCCCAAAAAACTACAGAGAAGTTATTTTCTAAGTGCTTTTGAGCTTCTGAATAAAATATTCTGAATAATTCAGAGATAATAATAATTTATATATAATAATAAGATATTCTCAATAATTCTGAACAAAATCTAAGTATGATTTGGGATCGTAAGACTAATTTTTGCCCATGACTTTCGCTATAGCAGTTAGGATCTATCAGAGGAAGTTTAAATAATAAAAATAGTACTATTAAAGCAAGAAGAGTGGTGTATGGTAACTAAATGAGTCCCAATACAGACATGAATATAGATATAGAGTTGACCCTGTATAATGCATGGGTTAGGGGCACCAACCCCTATGCAATTGAAAATCTGTATATAACTTTTGACTCCCCCAAAACTTCAGTTATCCCTTGGTATCCACGGGGGATTGGTTCCAGGATCCCAGCAGATACCAAAATCCATAGATACTCAAATTCCTTACATATGAATGCATACAGTCAGCCCTCCACATATCAGATTCTTATCTATGGATCCAAACTACTGTTTTCGATCTGCAATAGATTGAATCCTAGGAAGTGAAACAGAGGGCTGACTGTATATTTATTGATAAAATTTTGCATGTTAGTGGACCCATGGTGTTCAAACAGGTATTGTTCAAGAGTCAATTGTAGATACACAGCTAGACGTAGACATAGACATAGAAAGACAGACATAGACAGACATAGAAATAGTCATAGAAATAGACATAGAATAGACATAGACATAGACAAGCATCGACAGACATAGAAATAGTCAGAGACAGATATAGACAGACATAGACATAGACAGACAGACATAGACATAGACAGACAGACATAGACATAGGCATATGGCTTGTTTCAGCTCTCAAGAAACAAATTCTCTTCCCGGTGTACCTTGTCTCCTTCAATTCCCATCTCGTCTATCTCACACTGACTTGGGATTTATGGACTACGAATTTCATGTTATGGTACTGATTAGGTTAATACTATCACAATAGAAGACGGGATCTGGGATGCAAAGCACTGTATCTTTAGCATATTCTTTGTCATTCTCCCCAAATCCAAAATCTCTTACTTCTTTTGAGAATTTATGAAAATGCACTGAGTGAATTTTGGATTGTATTGGAATAGAATTATTTTATCTGCTCATCCTGTAATGAGTCCATTCTTATACTCAGGGCTGGAAAGAAAGTGAAAACATTTCACAACTGGGGCACAATAACTATTGCAAGGCCTGGCTGACAATCTGAAATAATGAGGTTAGGGTAACCTGCTAATTCACTTATACTTTTCAGATTTACTTTGTCAATGCTTCTAGGCAGTTGACTATGTCTCCTTACAAGGTATAAATCACTGCTTCATATTTTTATTAGTTCAGCATCAGCCTCCCAAGTTTGTCCTGAAGTTCAAACCTGAACTTCTTACCTTTTCTGTTTGAATTCCGGTTGATCTTCACAGCTGCAACATACATTTTTATATTTCCGTTACAATTTGTTAAACTTCTCATCAACTGGTTTGAATCCTGTTGTATTCAAGGCTTGTGCAATGGTTTTTAAATTTCAATTTAGAAACTTGAATCCATGCCCTGAACCATAATTTTGATTGCAAACTCCTACTTTATATTTTTCTTTCAGGCGCCTGGTACTCAGAAGTGAATCTTTACAGATTAAAGGAAAATTTTGAAGTAGAAAACCGTGATAAAAATTAAGTTATTTTCTACTTCCAAATAAATACCTACTTTAAAAATATTATTTGTGGTAGAAACATGCAGTAAATATGTGTGTATATATACACATGCACATGACATATATAATACACACATATGTATATAATGTATACTTGTGAGATACACACAGTGTATTATTTTGTGTTTGAAGATTACAGTTTCTAAGTGCGTCTGTGTATGTCACCAATTATTATCAAAGCATAATGAATAGTCATTTCTCAATTGGATACATGAAAGGCATTTTTAAAGATGAATCAATTTTTGTTTGGTAGCTCTGTGTCTTCATTTTTCAAGCATCCACTTTCAAAATGTAGCCACCTGATCCTAGGGGTCAAAGTCGTAGGATAAAAGATCACTCAACTTGGAATCAGAGAATCAGGCTTTGAATCTTTCAGTTTCATATTCACTTGGGCGCAATCCCTTAAACTTTCTGAGTGTTATGATCAAGACTTCACTCAGCACTGTATTTCCAGAAGGTAGCTCTTTCATTGCCAGAACAGAGGAGGCATTCGATCACACATATTTTATCAGTTGCAAGATAATGACTTTTCTTCACCTTTTAAAGCCTCTGAAATGGGATGCATTTGATAGGGTGTCATAATGTATTTGGCAGTGATTTTTCTTTCTTGGTTGCATTTAAAATAATGGTACATCTTAAAAATCAGCGGTATCCTAAATTCAAAGGAATATAGTTTATTTGTGAGATGAATGAAAGCAGGTGTGGAATGAATAGAATAGTCCCAGTGCCTCCTGCTTGGCCTCCCTTCACTGCTCACACTTCTAAACTAACCTGCTTCCTTGTAAAGATGAAAAAGCTGAGCCCAGAAAGTGAGAGGGGACTTGTTCAAAATTATGGAGCCAGTTAATGGTAGAACTGGAGCTAGAACTCAAGTGTCTTGACTTCCAATCAATCCTTTTCCGTACCATAGCTACCTTCCCTCTCATAATCTTATTTTAGTAGCATGGACTCATAAGGACTTTTGAAGAGATTGAGAGATAATCTCATAGGTTACACGAGATTCAAAATCACTTTTTATTGCTATTTTTTTTAATATTCCGTTAAAGTCTAAAGTTACCTAATTCTCATTACAAATTAGATCAACAAGGTAAAAACAAACAAACAAAACCCCCAAAACAATTTTTTTCTTCAGTAATTATTCTCCAACTGGGCAAGAAAACCAAGTTAGTTGTTATTTCAATGAAACCATTAATTTAAAACAAATTTAAAAAAAATTAGTTTCAGGTGCACAAAACAATGTAATAGTTAGACATTTATCATTTATGTCCCTCACACAGTGACAACCCCCTCCCCCCATCCACTACCCCTCTCACATTGCACACAGCCATTACATTTCTACTGTCTCTATTCCTAATGCTGTACTCCGCTCTTGCATATATATATAAATGTAGTTGACATAAATTATTGTTCAGCTTCAGCTTCAGGTGTACAGTGCAGTGATCAGGCATCGACATCATCCCTGAGATGGTCTCCCAAATGGGACACGTGTCCATTGGATACCCTACAAAATCTTTACAACATTATTGATTACATTCCCCAAATTGACTTTCATATCTCCGTGGCAACCTTGTGGTTACTGACTGTGCTCTCTAATCCCCTCACCTTCTCCCTTATCCCCACCCCACCTCCCGTCTAGCAACCCTCAGTGTTTCCTCTATGAAACCATTAACTTTTGACCTTGTTATGGTATGACCCCTATGAATTCCTTTAACTTGCTGAAGAAATTAGGATAAATATTAATGACAAATAAGTTTACTGATAAAATTAAACCTGTAGTTTTTAAAAATATATATTTCAAAATGCCTTTCAATTGGGTTTTGTTCTCCATTCCTTGCCTTTAAAAATTAAAATATTAAAGCTTTACAAAAGCTGCTTTTTATAACACAGGAAGAGTACTTTTTCACATTATTTTCTCGATTTATGGGTTACTTTCATCTATTTGGTCTAATATAAGTCATTTATGGGGATATCAGTACGTACATTCATTTAGTTGGAGACAAAATTTTGGAGTTGTTTTTCAGTTTAGACAGGTAACCTAAAATATCTGTGCGCTGCAGAGATGTTACCAAGAATGATGCAAGGATTTTCAGTTCTTTGGTGCTTCACTTTAGACTATGTTTTGTGCTTTCTTAATATACAGTATCCATCCTACTAGTGAGAATTTGGAACATTCCAAGTAATGATCACAACATTCTTTATATCTTCCTAAAAAATAATTTAAATATCTATTGTTAAGAGAATTTTTTAAATTGAGGCAGAAAATGTTATTATTATTCCTTACAAATTAATGCTTGACATTCTTGTTGAATGGAATGAAGACATTGCTATCGAGTAAATATATGCATATTTATAATTTCGCTTTCGGATAGCATTCATGTCAATCCCTGGATACAAGCTTCTCTTGAGTATGGCAACGCATTTCTGCAAAATCTTACAGAATCTCTTTCTTCTCATTTTCTGCTGCAAAGTTTGTCCAGGACAGACTTTAGCCACTGTCTAGAGGGGTTTTCCTTGAGCAACAGGTTAGCAGGTATTTATGAATTGCTCTGGCAGGTTTGGAGGTTTGAGACACGTGACTGAGATTGCAAAGCTGGCACCTGACATCTGTCACTTTGAGAAGGAACTAACAGCATCCAAGAAAGCATAGCATTGCTGTGGGCCATTTCCATCAGCAAGTTTGGTCTTGTTTATTATAACAAAGTTGGCAGTGAATCTGGATAATTTATGGATGACTTACGCTCTCATTGCTCTTACTCTTTATGCATAACAGCTGTTCTCCTCATGGCATAAAATCCAAAAGTTTAACACTGATGTTTCATGCTCGAATGTTAAGTAGTGAATATTTTTGGAAGCACCTAACTCAATTTGTTTCAATCAAAGGTGATAATCAGTCTCCAACTTTCACCAGCTCTTGGGAATAGGAATCTGATCACGAATCTGAAAAATTTCAAAATTACAGTGATCAACACCTTTAGTCCTGGTCTTTGGATTTGTCGAATTATCTTTCAACAAGGTTATGAATAGAGAATATTCTAAATACATATATATAGTGCAGCTATCAATTGTCAGGGAAGGAAAACATATGCATACTCACGACGTCAGTTTTATTTTAAGTCCTTGGTAGTTTTCTGGATATTTTATATCCATTTTTTGAAATATATGCATTGTCCCTACTGACATACGTTGGGGTAGATATTTTTTTGTGTAGGTTACATGAACTTGGGTGGTGACTGTCAGCTTTGGAGTAGATATGTTTGTTCATAGCTCCTCATTTAATTCTATTCAAATAGGCAGGAACTCAATAAAAACCTCAAAATACAAATAGCATGAAGGATAAATATAAAGCTAATATATGATGATCATATTTGAATAGGTGAGTAGCTCTGAATTGTCATGAAATATGACACACAAACTTTCTCACATGGCTTGCGGTTCAGGGAAAAAATTTCTGAAATAAGATGTGTGATGTCTTTTTTTTCATATCAAAATGTAATGTTGTTTTCAATGATAGATAAGTAGCAATTGGAGGAAACTTCCATACTGAATCTTTGCTCCATGATGTTTTTTCAACTTTGATCCCGATTTTCACTCCTATGGAAACAATAGATTGAGTCTTTACAACCAAGGTTGATAGGGTCTGTGAGGAGAGAGGCAGTAGGAAGAAAAGAAGGTGAGGAAAGTGCAAAGATCTTCAAGAGGAAACGTCAGAGGCTTTCTCAGTGGTGATTAGTGTAAGGCCCATAGCTTAAACTGTTGGCAGTGAGGTAGCTGTTTCCATGGTAACAACCAGAGCAGCAGAGTTATCAAAATGTGACAAGTTACAAAGGCAGAAAGTAAAATTCACTGTTTTGCTTGTAGAGCAGAAGATCCAGCACTTTTCCTATTTTTTTCCTAGACAAGTTAGTTTAAGAAGGTGGGGATTATAAAGTTAGTGGAGCATTTGTTTTGGTCTCTTTTAATGAAGCATTGGATTCGTAAGCTTAATTTTAATCATGAATTGATACCCAGGTTCCCCCAAAGTACCATATGTCACCAAATTCAAGACAACCAAGGTCCAGGGGACTTTCAGAATTCTTTGAGTTAATGTACAAACATATCACACTGGTCTGTTTTTCTACCTTGGTGAAATGCCTTAGCCTCTAGGAATATCACTGAACTGAATTATCAAAGAATCTCGACTGAGAGAGACAAATATATCATCTATGATACATGAGTTCGTTTTGAGTGTATGAATGTCTTTTGGAAAACAAATATGATAAACCTGACCTAGACTGCCAGTGATTTTAAGGATGGAGAAAGTGTGGCAAAGGGCAGAAAGTATCCCTTTAAAGTTGCCATGTTTTAAATTTTTAGGAATCAGGTCTGTTCTAGTTCTCCCAGCAACATGAATATTGATTGTTTAGTAAAGACAAACTATGTAGTTTTATTATTTAACTCCCTATGTTGAATTTGAAATAAACCGTGTTTTTTTCAACAGCTGGTAATATTCATACCACGCAAATGTCAAATGCATGTTGTAAAATTCTTTGGGGATACCATAATTTTTGATGATCTATTCTAATTTGATCTGGAGACATCAGTTAGATACCAGTTATAAAATGAAATTATAAAAGAAGCTCACCATCCAAATCATTCATTATTTCATTAAATTGGGGCACTCTGGGAGCATACAATCTAAGATGAGTTGGAATAAATGGTCATATTAATTTCACATAGCAAGCATGGACAGATACTTGACTTATGAAAATCATTAACATGCCTAGTACCATACTATATGTGAAGAATCTCAAGGCCATTTTGGCATGGTGCAAGAATAATTGTTAGTTGAGAATGTATCAGCTTAAGCAGCAGCTAACACTTTTTCTTTTTTACAGTACATGAAGATGATGGGTGTGAACTCCTGCAGTCACTTTTTTGCCTGGCTTATCGAGAGTGTTGGATTTTTACTGGTTACCATCGTCATCCTCATCATTATACTCAAGTTTGGCAATATTCTTCCTAAAACAGACGGGTTCATTTTATTCCTGTATTTTTCGGACTACAGCTTCTCAGTTATTGCCATGAGCTATCTCATCAGTGTCTTTTTTAACAGCACCAACATTGCAGCTCTGATTGGGAGCCTCATCTACATCATTGCTTTTTTCCCATTTATTGTTCTGGTTACAATTGAGGATGAGTTGAGCTATGTAGTAAAAGTATTCATGGTGAGTCAACTGGTCACAACAGAATGGCCGGTGTGTGAGAAAAATGGATGCTTTTTTGTTTTTAGACTCTCAAACTGAAAGTACACTTATCTAAATGTAGACGTTTAGTGATTGCAAAAAATGCTTAACTGTCCTAATGATATTCAGTTTTTCTACCTCATTGTATACCATTGTATACAAGTACAAGACTGTGAAAAGGAAACATTTTCCCTGCAAGTTTCTAAAACCATAATAGGTGATGCTCTTAATAGTTCCTGAAGAAAGTGGCGGTTAAATGTAATATATCACATTTTAAAGATCATCAAGAATTCTGACTTCTCTCTGATCCAATTCCTTAAATGTCTTAAAGCCTTTATTACTGGAATTATTCTCATATGTGAATAATTGTCATGGTTTTCATGACATGCGATATAACATACAGGCATAAAAACAAATGCACTGACAGCATATAATCAATTTTGAATCCTTTTCTGCCTTTTAATTCAAAAGGATTAAGTTAATTTAAGAATTTTAATAAAACCATTAAGATTATAAAATTTGGAAAGCAGAAGTAAACCTCATTTTTTCACTAAGAGTCATATTAAAACTTTGCTTTTTATAAAAGAAATAGAAAGTGATAAGTAACTTTCATGTAACATTGACCACTTTGGAATTAAACAAAATTTAAATGTTTAATTTGTTGCAGTAGTAAGTTTTTCAATCTATATTTTAGTATATTTTCTCAGAGCACTTCTATTACCTGAAATCAACTTATGAAGGAAAAACCCCTTTTGGCCCCTAACATTTCATTTGATTTTAGTGTTAACATTGCATTACTTTCTAATTACCTATTTTATACAGTACAGAGAAACATTTAATAAGTTCAGCTATATATTTGGATTTCTGAAAGACCTTTTCCCAGTTATAATTTTCTTGCTTTTGTTTGGTGTTGTTCCCCCTTCTCTTCTTTCAGTTGTAGCGTCTTGGTAAGGCACCTTGTATTTTTAAAAATATGATTTCATCTAGATGTGTCCAAACCTTTAAGTATATTAAGATCTGTCTGAGTAAAATACGTGAAATCTACAAGAATGATCATTGCCATTTGTTCTCTTCACAGAGCCTGCTGTCGCCAACAGCATTTAGTTATGCAAGTCAATACATTGCGCGATATGAGGAGCAAGGCATTGGTAGGCTCATTTTCTTTAAACTTGGGTTTTATCTTTAACAACTGCAGTCCATCTCACACAATAATAAACATATGTGTTTACTTTTTAGGTCTTCAGTGGGAAAATATGTACAGTTCTCCTGTTCAGGATGACACCACCTCATTTGGCTGGCTGTGCTGTTTAATCCTAGCTGATTCTTTCATTTATTTCCTTATTGCTTGGTACGTCAGGAATGTTTTCCCAGGTATGAACATGCTTCCTACAGATGCACACTTTTTATGGTTTTCACCATTATAAGTTGGCTAATGTATGTTTTCTAATATTTGATTTACCGTATTTAATCTCCAAAGAGAAATACTTAAATCTCAAAACTAACCCAACAATTTTTCAGGATGAGATAATACACTAGTGAGTTCCTTCTCTGATGTTTCTATAAAGGATGGAGTGAATTAAGAAAGCATGGAATCCAGTCTTTCCAAATGGGATTATAAGGCAAAAACCAAGTCTTGTGATTCTAAAGAGAATTTACCAAATTCTAATGGAAAACAACTATCTGGGTTCCCCATCCTATGTCTCAAATGGTCATGATTTCTAACATGCTTGGGAGTTTTTCCACTAAGCCTTATTAATATTTGTACAATTTTTCTGATGCTGTAAGTGAACAAAAGAGTACTATTCTATTTGTATAAAATTTCTATAAAAGACAAATCTGTAGAGACAGAAATAAGATCCCTGATTGCCTGGGAGTTGGGATGGGAGCAGGGCTTATCTGAAAATGGGCATGAGAGAACTTTTTAAAGTTATAGAAAATATTCTAATATGTGGATTGTGGTGATGCCTGCACAACTTTATAAATTTACTAAAAATAATCTAACTTTATACTCGCAACGAGTAAATTTTATGGTACAGAATTATACCCCAGCTGTTTAAAAAGGAAAGAAGCTGTTTAAAAAGGAAAGAATAAAAGGAAAACTGTCTTTTTTACTTTACTTTGAAAACCAAGACCATTATTTAATTTTATATAATATCAAAAAAAAAGAGAAGGAAGAAAAGAAACTACTGTCTGAAACTAGCTTCTGATGCTTAATGTTAACAATCAAATAATAGTTATTTTTCCCAATGCATTTTTATTACAGGTACATATGGCATGGCAGCCCCGTGGTATTTTCCAATCCTTCCTTCCTATTGGAAGGAGCGATTTGGATGCGCAGAGGTGAAGCACGAGAAAAGCAATGGCCTTATGTTTACTAATATCATGATGCAGAACACCAATCCATCTGCCAGTAAAACAAGTAGGTCAACAACATGAATTATTATGAGAAAAGTGATATAAATTTTACATGACTAGTGATTTTAATTGTTTTCCTAAATGGCAAAAGTATCCTTTGGTTATGGATGAATATGTCTGCACATATATGTTTGGACTCTTGTGGAGATTAAATTGTGGCTTTTTCTGGGCTCATTAGCTCAGTTGGTGAGCATATGGTGCTAATTAGTCCAAGATTGCGGATCCTTTTGTGGTCAAGTTAGACTTGCATGAAGAAAAAATTTTTCCTTCGCCACAGTCTACACCCCTAACTTTAGCCATTTGTCACTAGTCATAAGGAGTAACCAAGTAACAAGTATGGCATAACCCATAATTTGGCATAACCCATCATCAACACTGGATGAACAGTTTTAAAGCTTATGTCTCACTGACATTGGGTGAATAATGTCATCTTTATAAAGGGAGGATGGCCCATATAAGTGGTACTTTTGTCATGTCTGAAGGAGATGTAGAGATTAATTAATGAACTGGATTCTATAAACTACTGATCTGAGCTAGCCCTGTTACTATAAAATCACACCTTATAGATGTTTCTTTCATAAGTTGGTATCATTCTATCCAGTTAGAGAACTAAATCTTACACTTGTTTTTTTTGATACTTGAGATCTATTGAATAATACTGAATTCATTATAATGATACCGTGTTCTGGGACTACTCTTTCTGACAGAGAAGGGCCATATAAACCTTAGAGAATGTAATTCCACATTCTCATTTATTCTTTAACCACCTGAGAAAGAAGCTGAAGGCTATAATAGATCATTTGTTTCTAGAATTAATTTTTACTTAGCTATATTTTTAGATAGAAATAGTCTAACACTAACTGCATTTTCTTTCTTTGTGAGCTTATAACTCTTCTCTTGATTTCTCTCCAGGTCCTGATGGCATGTTTCCCTCCAACATTGAGCCTGAACCTAAAGATGTCACGGTTGGGGTTGCTCTGCATGGAGTCACAAAAATCTACGGCTCAAAAATTGCTGTTGATAACCTTAATCTGAACTTTTATGAAGGGCATATTACTTCATTGCTGGGTCCCAATGGAGCCGGGAAAACTACTACGATGTATGTTACTTTTCAATACTTACTGTCTTGGAAGCATATTGCTTAATATTTCCTTGTGGGAGAGTCATTACATCTCCCAGATGGATTAAGATGGCTCACCTTGCATACTATGGGATGGAGTCTAAATCAGAGATCAATCCCAAAATGTGAGCGCCAAGGCCAGATCAGGCCCACCAGTTAAGTTTATTTGTTCTATCTAGTGTTGGTCCACTAAGTACTTCTTAAAAATTTTAATTCAGTACCAATATTTTAAAATAGGGAAGTTTTCTAATAAAAAACACATTCTTGGTATCTCTTAGATAAAAGGACATTTGACAACATTGAGTCTACAGGTTAGGACAACTGGTTGGGGCTTATTAGTGATACTTCTCTTAAAGGGGGCGTCTGCTTTCTGGTTCATCCCTAGTCCCTACAATCCTACAATCCATACTACCTCACATGCCCAGTCTGTTGGACTTATTTGCATGTCTGTCCTGGCTCATGTAAAACCTTGAGTTTACACACTCTGGTATAAACACACTCAGCCCCGGCTGCTCCCTCACAGGGAATCCTTGCTTTGATTCATAAAGAAACAAAAGAATGACCAGCTATCAGATACAGATAAAGAAAAAAAAGATAGGAGCACTACATGGTCTGTTTTTTTCTCACTCTTCACTTAACTAGCATTTTCCTGTGTTCTAATGGAAAAGAGATTCAAATGTTTTTAAAGTGACAGTCTTTTGATTGATTGATGGAATTCACTTCTAATGCTCCACATAGCTTAGCTGGGAGTTGCTGTTGGCACTCTAGCCCTTATTGGAGAATATCAGTTGCCAGATATCCTGCCTGTTTACTGTCATCATGAATAAACTCAATGACTGCCAAAACACATTCAAATTAAACTTTTTTGTAAATAAAAAGGGGCAAAGAAAGGTCATGAAATGGGTGAACATGGAGCCACTCTGATTTACATGACCTGTTTAAATTCAGAGTTGGCTTTCTAGTGTGATACAATGCTTAAAAGGCAAGATTTCTACCAGGCAATAAGAGGCCAATGAAGAAAAGAGATAGAGAAAGCTTTTGAAGAGGTTGCAATTTTAGCTGAGACAGTCCCCATTTTATTTTTCTGAATATAAACCTTTACTATAGAGAATGAAATGTTATTTATATTTCAGTGTATTTTTATGGGAAGAATTGCATATTATATTAATTCCCTATTTAATCTGTAATTGTCATTGAAACTCTATTAAGTGCAAGGCACTAGTTAGGTACTGAGACAGTATCTTAAGAAAATAGATCTTTTCCTGACTTCATGGAGCTTACATTTTAGTGAAGAAAATGGATATTAAATAATTGCCCAGTTTATTAGCCATCTGAAAGATGACAAGGAATTATCTACGTGAGAATATTCTGGTCACAATGTGGAGAAAGGGACTGGTGATGGCCAAAGAGCATGTAGGAAGTCAAGAGAGAAGCCTATAGCAGCAGTACGGAAGTAGTGGTGGCGGCTAACGCTATGGTGGCGCTGGGAAAATGGAAAGATGTGGGCAGAGTTATGAGACTAAGATAGGAGAAGGATACAAAAACAACTGGATTTGAGGCTGGTAACCACTGTATGGATTTACCATATGGGGAAGCAGTGACATGAGGACATGAGCTTGAGTGCAAAGATCATGGGTTCAGTTTTAAACAGGTTGGGTTCAAGGACCCTGTAAGACATCTCATGGAGAAGCGACATTGCCTGCAGGATGTATAAAGCAAGCCTGGAACTGAGTGATGAGATCTGGGCTGGGGATGTAAATTTGAGACTTAACAATCTATGGAAACTATCTGATGATGAGGAAGTACATGGGTTTGCTGAAGAAGAGAGTGCTCTGACAGAGAAAAAGCATTTCTGTCATTATTGCCACCACCACCATCTTCATTTTGTAGTGTTTCTGTGACACTCTAAATTATTAAAAGCTTAAAAGTAATTGTTATTTTTTTATTCCCATTTAATACCATTTTATTTCATGACTTTGCCTGAGGAGATAGACTGTTAACTTTTTTTTTTTTCTAACCACTGAGATATAGTTGGTCCTAAAATCTAGCTGAAATGCTTGGTTCAACCTACTTTATCATTTCTTTATTTCCAGCTCCATGTTGACTGGACTTTTTGGGGCTTCAGCCGGTACCATCTTCGTTTATGGAAAAGATATCAAAACAGACTTGCACACTGTACGGAAGAACATGGGGGTCTGCATGCAACACGACGTTTTGTTTAGTTACCTCACTACCAAGGAACACCTTCTCTTATACGGCTCCATCAAAGTTCCTCACTGGACTAAAAAGCAACTGCATGAGGAAGTAAAAAGGTCAGTTATGACAGGAATGAGAACATGCATTGGTAACTCCTCTCAAAGACAAGTCAAGCTATGCTAATAATACCAATAGGAAATATTTTCTCACAAACCAATTGATTTTTAGTTTTTCTACTTTTCTGATATTGAATACATTTAATATCATTATCCTCACCAGTTATATAGGAATTGTTTAATTCTCTTCAGCTCTGGCTCCTATATTGCCCCAAATCCTCTGTTTCTAATCTCCTTGATTACTATATGGGTTCAAGCCTCCTACCTGGACTTCGAGGTTTTACTCTTCTGTATACACTCTACTCTTCAAAGAGCAGCCAGGGTGACCTTTTTAAACTGCAGATCAGCCCATGCCATCCCTGGGATCAAAACCCTCTAAAGGCTTCTCACCACACTCTGTGTGAAATTCAGTAATGTCCTTATCCAAGTCTATGAGGCCCTACGTGACCTGCCCCCAAACTCACTTCTGATTCATTTCCGTCTCCTCTCCCCCATTCACTCTGCTCTAGGCACACTAGCCCAGTTGTACATCTGATTATGTTAGGCCTGCCCCAGCCTCAGAGCTTCTCACTTATTGCTCCCTCTACTTAGAGCAGTCTTTCCCAAATAACCATTTGACTTACTCCTCCACTTTCTTGATCTCTGACGAAATGTCACATTCTCTGAGGAAACCACCAGATATAAAATAGATGCCTAAATAGAATGCCCAAGTACTATGCATCTCATGTACCCTGCTTTATTTTTTTTTTACATTTATCAACACTTGGCATATTATCAACTTAGAGAATATGTTTATTAACTGAATTTTCTCTATAGACCTCCTGAGATACACACTCATAGTAGAAATAATCTCTATGTATAGAAACATTATCTGTTCACTTCTTTTCACCTAGCACCTAAAATACAGTCTGGCACTGAAAGGTCAGATACTCTAAAATATTTGTCAAATGAATAAATAAAATAATGAGCCATATATTACTTTGTGTTGTTTCCTGAGCATTAATTTCATACCTCCAATTACATGACAAATAATAGAAAATTATGTCATGAATTTTTAGTAGTTTATTGCACCTTGCTGAGCACATAATGGTTTTTTAGTGAATATCTATCATTTAGGGTACTTATTATATTTTTCCAACATTTACTTGTTCTATTTGTAAAGAAAATAACCACTATACCTTATTTTTTGAAGGACTTTGAAAGATACTGGACTATATAGCCATCGTCATAAAAGAGTTGGAACATTGTCAGGAGGAATGAAGAGGAAGCTATCCATATCCATAGCTCTCATTGGTGGATCAAGGGTGGTCATTTTGGATGAACCATCCACTGGAGTTGACCCATGTTCTCGCCGAAGTATATGGGATGTTATATCCAAAAACAAAACTGGTACGAGTACCTTCTTATAACTTCTCTATCCAGCAGTCATAATTTTGCCTTTTGGGATACACACAGACTGAAGTCTTTCTGTTCACGATCTCCATGAAAGGTCTCAGATAGGCTCTTCCTTTTCTCAAGTCTTCTCTTCTCCCAGCTAAATTTCTGGGTCAATTAGTTAATATCAATGTAGTGCCCACTGTGAACTGAGTGCTTAACTGGCCTTTTTGAGAGCATGTAAATCCAATAGCAGTTCCACATTCTGCCTAGAGGAGCTTAGAATCTAATTAGAGAAACCAAACATACACAAATGAAGATAAACTGAAAACAGACTAAATAAGTGCTAACGGGATGTAAAGCAAAGAGCAATCAGAGTGGAGTAGATTAATCAGCGAGGAATATTCAAAAATCTTTAAAATTACTGCTTCTTCATAGTGATGAAAGGAAGAGGGGAGGAAGAGATGAGAGACGAGAGAGAGAGAGAGAGAGAGAGAGAGAGAGAGAGAGAGAGAGAGAGAGAGATTGAGAGAGAGAGAGAGAGAGAGAGAGAGAGAGAGAGAGAGAGAGAGAGAGAGATTTAGGAACACGCCTAAAATTTTTCTTTGATCCTTTTGGAAGCTCCTCTGGTCAGATTTTCTGTTAGCTCATAAAATGTGAGTCTTCTCATAAATCACAAGATTTGCTTGTGCTGACTTGTATATCTTGGGAACTGTATTTTCCTTTTTCATTCTTGGTTGTTCGCCTCTGTATTTTCAAGCCAGAACAATCATTCTGTCCACGCACCACTTGGACGAAGCTGAAGTGCTGAGTGACCGCATTGCCTTCTTGGAGCAGGGCGGGTTGCGCTGCTGTGGGTCACCATTTTACCTCAAGGAAGCATTTGGCGATGGCTATCACCTCACACTCACCAAGAAAAAGGTTTGTAGGGGAGAAAATATACCTTATTATGGGTCAAAAGTTAATTTTGTATGAAACGGAGGCAGGATCTTTCCAACTTTATTCGTTGCTAAAATTCACTACCAATATGTTAGCTTCTCAAACGTGAGCGAGCATCAGCACTCCTGGAGGTCTTGGCCAACCAGACATCTAGCCAAGAAGTCTCTGATTCCATACGTCTGGGATGGGGCTTCAGAATTCCCCACATTTCTAACAAGGTCCCAGGTGATGCTGATGATACTGGTCTGGGGTCGCACATTAAGAACCAATGTGTGAGGTAAAAAGTGATTTAGAGCCTCAGGTTACTGATGGAGGGTCCGCCTTTTAGTTTCTCTAGCATTTCTGCCTGTAAGGCTAAAAAGTTAGATTTTCTGCTTTCTCAAACAATTTGGGGACTATAATCAATAACGTTGTAAAGATTGTGTAGGGTGTCAGATGGGCACTTGTGTTATTAGGGAGCCCACTTCATGGACGGTGTAGATGCCTGATCACTGTGCTGTACACCTGAAGCTGACACTGAATAACACTGAATGTCAACTATAATTTAATATATATGTATGTGTATATATATTAAATTATATAGTCACGGGATATAGAATACAGCACAGGGAATAGAGTCAATGGAATTGTAACAGTTATATATGATGTCAGAGGGGTAATAGATTGGGGGAGGGGAGTTATCATTTTGTGAGAGGTGTAAATGTCTAATTATTACATTGTTTTGTACACCTGACATTAATTTAAAAAAAAGAAGCAAATGAAGAAAAAATGCCTTCACATATTCATTTTCTGATCAGTATTCCTCACGTGGCAATGTGAAGACTAACTCAGACATAACCAATGGTGGTTTTCTTTTACATCTTTGAAGAATGCTGACTAAGGATCCTTGTACCATCTAAAACAGAATATGATTTACCAAACTGTGCAAGGTGTCCATGCTGTTAGTCATATAACCACTGTCATTTCATTTTGACCACCATCATTTATTTTCTGTCTAATCATCCTGATGTAACTTCCAAAATAAAAAAAAAAGTAGTGGATTGTTATATTCATTAATATGGTCAAAAAGTTTTGTATTAAGTGTGTATTATGACTTATCATACATCCAAGACACTGTCCTAGGAATTGGGGATGCTGCAGTAAATTGATATTAAAATCTCTGTCTTCATGAAGTTTATAGTCTGATGGAGAGTGGGGAATTCAGATGACACAATTAATAAGTATACTATTGAGTGTATTAGCAGATGATAAACGCTATGGGTAGAAATAAAGCAGAGGAAGGAAAATAGGGAATGCTGAGTGGTGCCATTTTAAGTAGGGTAGTAAAGGGGGGGTGGTCTTTCAGAAAGTGACAGTGGATCCAAGAGTTGGAGCCGGGAGAGAATGAGCCGTGCCACTATCTCGGGGCAAAGAAACACTTGCAAAGGCCCTGGGGGCTGTGTCTGAGCCTGAAGCACTCTAACACAGAAAAGAGACTGCGGTTGCTAGAGTAGAGCAAGCAACAGGGAGGATAGTGGGCAAAGAGGTTGGAGAAGGAACTGGGATAGGTGGGAGAATGGAGCCAGTAGAATAGTGATTTGCAGACAACTATAGAGACCCCCAAGTGGGACAGGTAACCACGGGAGGAGTCATTTGTGATCTGACTCAGGTCTGGGGTGGCCTAAAAATCTCACCACCCTCTGATTAGGGCCCTTGGACACTACAGTCTATAGAAAAGGGAGTGTTTAACCTCTGATTTTGTCCCCAGAGTGCAAATCTAAATGCAAGTGCAATATGTGACACAATGGCTGTTACGTCAATGATCAAGTCACACCTCCCTGAAGCCTACCTCAAGGAGGACATCGGGGGAGAGCTTGTTTATGTGCTTCCTCCATTTAGCACCAAAGTCTCAGGTGCCTATCTGTCACTCCTAAGAGCACTGGACAATGGCATGGGTGACCTCAACATCGGGTGCTATGGCATTTCAGATACCACCGTGGAAGAGGTACACCTGGACATTTCCTTTCTTCTTAAAACTGTAACTTGCTGTTCCCTTAGAATAAATATGTATACTTTTTTTAAAAAAAAGAGCATTTTTTATATAAAAATTTTACAAAATTAGAAAATCTTAAAAGTATCTTAATATTATCTTACAATATTATCTTAATAGTATCTTACAAATGAATAATATTTGTAAAACCAACTTCTGAGAACAAACATGTTGCTCCAAATAGAGAGCAACTATTTTTTACGTATAAAAAGATTCACTTAAAATTCTTCTCAAAACTAGTCACTTAAACTCACACGTCTCAATAAATATGATAAAAAAGTCAAAATCAAAATTGAGCCTAGAAACTAGAAAAGATATGCATGTTTTATGTTAATGAAGCATTCTGGCTTTTCTTTCTAGGTTTTTCTGAATTTGACTAAAGAGTCACACAAAACTAGAGATATGACTCTTGAGCACTTAACACAAAAGAAGATTGGAAATTCCAGTACCAATGGCATCTCAACTCCTGATGATTTATCTGTGAGCAGCAGCAATTTCACAGACAGAGATGGTATAAATCTAATCACATATTTTGCTTAATTCCAATAAATGACATAAATGAGAAAATTACAGGACAGATTTTGATTTTTTAAATTCAACTTTAAATTTTCTTCCTAAATTCAAAAAGATTAAAACAATAAGCTTTCCTTTTTTAATATACAAAATATTTATTAAGCCAAATCGAGTTCTCTATTTCAAAAATATTTTGAAGAATGTGAAAGAACCTCCTTGTTAGGATGGTAATAAGTATTCCCCTACCTACTAGAAGTCATATTTGAGATGTCGTTTACTATAATCTCAGATTTGTGTTCAACAAGTTAAAATCCTTCTTGTGATTGTTGCTGTCCAACACTGGAAAGAGTTACCTTGTAAGATAGTTCACTCACTGTTACTAGGCATGTATGAGTGGAGGTAATAATCATCAAAAAGAAAAAGTCTAAAAAAAATGGTCATCACTCTTTACGGGGCCTGATTGGAAGGCATGTCTAACCTTCCCACCTCTCTGAATAATTCAGGTGCTGAGAAAATTTAGGCTCTGAGAAAATGCTTTTGGAGGATGGTCTCTGAATTGATGAAGTTGCACCTGATGAATATGAACCTATTATAATAGATTCCCCCCATAATTCTTCACACAATATATGTTTGAAAAATCATGTTTCTTGACATGACTTGGAGGAATCTGGCTCTTTTAAAAATAACTTTTATCCTATTATTCTTTTTCTGACAGTTAATTTATTCCTTTGGAAACACTGTTTACTTAAGGGAGCATGTACTAAAATGATATTTAAATTATGGAGTAGTCATTCTCCATATGACTACTTAAATTGAGAAAAATCTCTAGGAACAGAACTTTTAATTAAACTTTTGTCTGGCTCTAAAACTCAGAAAATGTAATCTCTGATGTTTATATAATACTGGAACTTGGAGTCTCATTTGTCCTCCATATTCTTCATTTATCATCTTTTGGAGAATATAATTGTTGAGTTCATGGAATTGAGGACTTTGATTAGAATGTGGTCATTTGCTTCAGGAAGTAAATGTTATGTATTTGCTTCTGCATTTGTCTCATAATTTGAAACTATTCTTTAGTCAAAATGTACCCCTTAGTTGACATTATCTTTTAGAAAGCACATTTGCTCTGTTTGATACACCTGTAAGTCATCCACATGTAATTTCTCAAGAAACAGAAAAGCATACTAATTAACTTAACATATTCAGCTCCTTCTACAATTCCCCTTTGCAGAGATAGGAGTTTGCATTTAAACTTGTTCACTCTGTTTAATTGGAGTTCATTTTAAATTAAGCAGCTTTGTATTTTTCCTTATCAGCTAAATGAAGATCGTGATTTTTGTGCTGCATAATTTGTGACGAAGAATTAAAACTATCCACAGAGTTGACGAATATCACACCTTATCACATGTAAAGCAATGTTTGGCGGCAGGCCTTAGGGGGAGAAATATTATATTTGAACCCATTTTTTAGAGGGGCCTGCTGAAATTATCAGTTGTAAGAGCATTATTGAGGAAGCAACAATTTATGGCCTCAACAGTTGCTCTTACTCTTAGAAGCTATGACATTTTTCTCAGCACCTGAAGAGCATTTGAGAAGGGAGGAGAGGAGACATTTTCCCCAATATGTTCTTTTTTGTTACCATAGCAGTAAAAATAGGGTTTTGAAATGCCATATAATTTCTATGGAGAATGTAACGAATAAATGCACTAGAATTATACTTTGGAGGAGAGTATTTTCCTTTTCCCACGTTTAAGATGAATTTATTGGAATGAGAATCACTTTAGAATGAGAACCAGTTAGAATTATACCCATTAAGTTTCCCACCATAGAAATGTGTTCTTAGACTAGGTTGCTGCTTTGGTTTCCATTTTTCTTATTTGCATTCAATCTGTTGGTAGACGCTATCACTTCAATATTAGTAATTAGTAATACATACTGAGACTGAGACTGAGATTGGAGATTGGGGACAATATTCATTTATAAAATTATAGATATCTAATTTTGACATGTACAATTACTGTGTATATGACTAATAATATTTTGTGTACAGTGATTTATCATTTTCAAAGCACTTTTACATACAGCTCTATGAGATAGAGAGGCTCAGGCCCAAAGCTGATAAAGCGCTGAACCTAAAATCCCAGTCTTTAAAATGTAAGCTTTCCCCAGCATATCACATTATACCATCTATCCAGTTTATAGTTTTTGAAGTTACTTTATTATTTGATTTACCTGGACTTTCCAGAACCATATCAAATCTCTCTCTTTTTTTAAATTAGACAAAATCCTGACAAGAGGAGAGAGACTGGAAGGTTTTGGACTGTTCCTGAAGAAGATAATGGCTATCCTCATTAAGAGGTTCCACCACACCCGCAGGAACTGGAAAGGTTTCATTGCTCAGGTTATCCTGCCCATCATCTTCGTAACGACTGCCATGGGCCTTGGCACACTGAGAAATTCCAGGAACAGTTATCCAGAGGTCCAGATCTCCCCATCCCTTTATGGTACCTCTGAACAGACAGCCTTCTACGCGTAAGTTTCTCTTCTTTAACCTAAGATAATGTTCCCACAGTGCTTCCGAAGTGTGGTTTTATCTGAATGAATGCAATGGAATGCTGAAGAATAAGAACTTAGGAGCCATAGTACTTAATTCTGCCAAAGGAATGGACAGTTTGATTTATTACAACATGACAGTTCTATCGCCCACAAATAACCTTTTGTTTTCTGTCTAAAAATAAAGTTATAGTAGATCTTTATTTTTAATGAGTAGACTTTATTCAAGAAAGCCAGGTTAGGTATGGCTTCCAAATCGATTGTAATATGTAGCAAATAACTTTTTATTAGTCTCACTAATATTGAAAAATAATGTCAGAATTCTGTATAATATAATTGTATGTATACAATAGGTGATTACTAAATGCATGTGGCAATCAAGAAAATAACAAGACAGCCAAATATATGATTGTGTGCTTATTTTTGTGTGACACTTTTCTTTCCCCCTGAAACTCAGTCTTTCTTAAATTTTTAAGAAAACAATCCTCTAGAAAGCATATTTCATTTCTTCAAATTATTCGTGAGCATGAGTTTCATGCGGGAGACTCATGGAGGAATCATGAATTTGTTTCTGTCCTTTACTGTTACAGGAATTCTAACCCAAGCACAAACGCACTGGTCTCAGCAATGTGGGCCTTCCCTGGCATCGACAACATGTGTTTGAACACCAGTGACCTGTAAGTGGCTCTTGTTCTTTTTCTTTTTTTCAACATTCCACTCTGTGTGTATGTGTGTGAGGGTGTGTGGATAAGTGGATGTATGTTATTTGGCTGGAAGAGGGCAGTGTCCTAATGGAAATCTGTGTTTAACAGGTTTTATCTATCTCCTTTAGTTCATTTCCTGACCGCACTTTGCTGTCATAATAAACACTGGATGCTTTATAACTTGCAAAGTTCTTTTGTGTACATATTCTTATTTAACAATCACAACAACCCTGTGAATTATTAATCCCATTTTTAAGATGAAGAAAGTGAGGCTCATAGAGACTAAGATTCTTATGTAAAGAAATTTAGGTAGGAAGTTGGATAGTTAAAGCTGAGACCCAAGTCTTGACTCCAGTTCCCAGGATTTTACATGATGTAGTGTTGCTTATTCCAACTTCCAAGATAGTGCATAACACATGTAAACCTGATGTTAGTGCATCATTTTGCTAATGTATCCCCTTCCTGTTCGAGAAAAGAATGAAAAGAGCAAAGAGAAGAAAGGAGTCAAAAAGCCCCATCCTGCCATGTTAAGATAGTTCAATGAGTTTTGATCTTAACACTGTTTAGTCACTTAGTGCTATCCCTCAACTCCCCATAAAATGTCAGATCATTTGAAAACGATAGTGCAATGTATATTCAAGTTATGAGAAAGCAGTAAATTGTACCTGGGACTATAACAGGAATTTAATACAAAATATAGTCACTTCTATGATCATATATAAACATGAGTATGCACACCCACCTCATGTCAATATAATTTTTACTTGCAGAAGGTGTTTAAAGAAAAACAGTCTGGGAAAATGGAATACCAGTGGAGAACGTATCACTAATTTTGGTGTTTGCTCCTGCTCAGAAAATGTCCAGGTAAGATGGAATTCACTTTTGGTTAAATAGAAAAAAGAAAGGAATAAATATCAAAACTTGAAAGATCTATCTAGGTTACCAAAGATTCAGTATAATTTCATTTTATGGAAGCTAGTACCTCAGAGATATGGACCTGGGCAGCTCAAAAATATTGGCTTTGAACTTCAGGTCGCTGTTGTAAGTCCATCTCAGGACAAATTTCCAAAGGTAGGTAATTCTAAGACAGTCTTTGTGGAAACTAACTGAAGATGAATTTTTGGTTTCAGTTCAGTTTTTACCAGAAAGCTCTATGTTTCATTCAGCAAAATGCCACCATAACTGTCATACTTGAAAACACAGTGAGACTGCCACTGTCGTGATCATTTGAGAAGTCAGTAATGTGTATGAGTCCAGAGCAGAACTCCAGATGTCTCTAAGCAACACCTCCAGGATGCAAGAAAAATCTATGTCCTGAAAGTAACAACAAAGATTGTCCACTTATCACTTTCCCTGTCTGTATTCTATACACACTTTGTTTTCTAGGTCTCTCAAGAAAGCTTTTAAGAAAATCAAATTCATTGGAGAAATTAAAGGTAGTTGAAGATAAGAGGTCACTATTAGTTTCTGAGAGTCACTATTTTGTTGACTTACTTTTCTCCATGGGGAGGAATCTAGCAATATATTCTCCAAATTTCACCCTACACTGTCTTGAGACAACATTTTAGAATGCAAATGCTTTCAGTAAATGCAACATATTTTTTTTATGTTTTCATGAAAGACAGTTACTAACAATAATTGGGATGCAATGGTTATCTTTTAGAATCCTTTCATATTTAAATATTAGTCTTACCCAGTACTCAAAGAGTTTTCTAATTCCTCATCTAACCTAGTTAATTTATGAAATCCTTTACATATTTTGTTCAACTTAGAGTAAAAGCCAGCTAATTTAGTATTTAAAATTGGAATCTGGACACATTTTTAAATTAGAAAAACTCCAATAGATTAAAATTTTTCAACCTAATACTCTGCTGATTTAAAAATTTGTGTAAACAATTTTTAAAAGTGTTTGATAGTATCTACTAATGCTGAAGTATACATGCCATATGGGATCTACAATTTCCTTCCTATTATATACACATGAGAAATGTGAATATGTTCACCAAGAGACCTATACTGAAATATTTATAACAATACAATTCATAATAACCACTCAAGTTTCCACCAACAGTAGAGTGGATAAATTGAATGTAATATATTTCCACAATGAAATTCTATATACAGCCAAACGGGAATGATTGATCTGTAACTAGACACATCATGTTGGAAGATTCCCACCAACAAATGATGAGTAAAAAAAAACACCAAATACAAGAGAGTGCATATAATGTGATTTCATTTATACAAAATACAAAAACAGGCAAAATTATCCTGTGTCAGTTACTTTGAGGGTGGTCGTGATTAGAAGGGAATATGATGAGAGGGCTTCCAGGGTACTGCTAGCATTGCTCTGTTTCCTGATGCGGTTTCTGGTTACACAGGTTCAGTTTGTCAAAATTCATCAAGCAGTATACTTATATGTGCTTTTCTGTGTGTATAAGTCAATAAAAAATTAAAGCTAAAAGATTACACTACATATACATATAGAAGGGTATCTTTCTATTTGTGAAACCAGTGGCGTTCTGGAATGTGATCTTCAAGTTGATACAACTTGATATAAGGTGAAATTCAGCATTTATTTCTTAGAGCAACTTGCCACTTTATGCTCTTGGTACACACGTGTGGTCTCAGGTTCAGGCACTGAGACATCATGTGAAGGTGGAAAGAAAAAATGGAAAAAATGCCAGGCTTTTCCCAAACTAAACTTCATGGAGGTGAAGCATGAGAAACTTCTGTGAAAAGTAAGTGGTCAGGAAGTGCAGAAAGCTATGAGCATAAAAATAAGGGGTTAAAACTAAGTTCTGAGACTGGTTAATAATAATATACCAATGCATTTAATTTGACAAGTGTATGATGGTAACATAAGATACTAATGATAGGGGAAACTGGGCAAAAGTTATCCGGCGACTCTCTGTATTATATTTGCAATATATATATACATGCAACTTTGCAACATACATATAAACTTTTTATTTTAGAATAATTTTAGATTTATGTATATAAAGATTAGAATTAGATTTATATAAAATTAAATTCAGATTTAGATTTAGATATACATAAAATTGAGCTCTGACACCTAGGTTTGGTACCTTAAAATTAATAGAAAACAAATTTTTCATCCACTGCTGTTAGTCGCTGAGAACTTAAGTCTGTTATGAGGATCTTTTCAATTTGGGGCAAACATTTGTTTCTTCCCTGTGAATTACTGAGACTATTTTGAGTCATCTTGGTGTTAAATGTTTTCCTTCAAACATATCAAGCTTGTTAGTACAGTAAAAGAAAACTAACACATAGTTAACTTGTGTTCTTTTTTGACTTCAAGTGAGCCCTAAACCCATATATCTGCTCTCTTTATATAATAACTATTTGTTCTAATTTCTTGGCATAGGCAAGGTGCCTTCCTTTTCAAAGCTCTTTAATGTCAGAGGACAGATGTCACTTTCCAACAGTTGTGAAAACAGACAAATCATGAAACTGAAGCTCCTTAACACAAAGAACTTAATGTTTAACTTTATTTTTCAGGAATGTCCTAAATTTAACTATTCGCCACCTCATAGAAGAACTTATTCTTCCCAAGTAATTTATAACCTGACTGGGCACCGCTTAGAAAATTATCTTATATCAACTGCTAACGAGTTTATGCAAAAAAGGTAAAAATACTGTTTATAACATTTAAGTTAGCGTATCTTGCTTTCTAATTTAATGGTAACTGCCTTCTAGACTTGAGACAATAAATGTACATTTCTATCAATTATTTACATTGTTAAATTCTCTGTTTTATCTAAACAGCCTTATGCACTAAATGTTAGCTACCGGCGCTAAATGAAGATTCATTTTGAGCAAATCAAAAAGCATTGATTTGTTCAGGTCTCAAAAATGTATTGTGAAATTTGTCCTTTTTTTTTTCTTTTTTTTTCTGGAAGCAAAAGAGAAGTTATTGACTGGATTATGCCAACTTGGAGAATTTTAAGACGTTGCTTTTGGTGACAAGTAACCTTAGTTCCAATATGAATATCTCAAACTTAGAGTATGATGTGCTGTCTGCACATGGATAAAATGTGTTCATGTGTAGCAAGGCCACTTAGGCATGTGTCATGGCTGTATGGTTGGTAGGCTTGCATTTGCAACGTGGAGGGACCTGGAGGACACTATATTAAGTGAAATAAGCCAGACACAGAAAGTCAAGTACTGCAAGATTTTACTTATATGTGGAATCTAAAATAGTCAAACACATAGATGTAGGGCGTAGAATGGTCCTTGCTGGGGTATGGAGCAAGGGGGACATGGAGAGATGTCATCAAGGCATACAAAGTTTCAGTTACACAACATGAGTGTATTCTGGAGACCTAATTGACAGCAATGTGACTATAGTTAACCATATTGTCTTGTATACTTGAAATTTGCTGAGAGGATAGGTCGTAAGAGTTCTCAGCACATACACATACACATACAAACACAAAGAAAATGATTACTATGTGAGGTGATTGATATGTCACCTCAAATCAGCTTGATTGTGGTGATTATTTCACATTGTTTACATATATCAAAAGGTCAACTTGTACACCTTAAATATATACAATTTCTATTTATCAATTATACCTCAATAAAGCCGGGATGGGGGGAGTTTGTAGGCTTGCAATGTGGTACTATATTATCCTTTATTCCATCTCTTCCCTCTTTTATTTCTCAACGTACATAAAGGACAAATGTTGACTATAAAATACAAACCACAGATAAGTAAAAAGAATAAAATATCATCTCTCTACCCAATATACTATATGTCCAATATTTACTGTATATAGTAACCAATATAGATAACCAATATTTACTATATATACATTTAGAATTTTTTGTCAGAAATATATGTAAATATTTTCAATAAAATGTGGTTTATTAAAAATAAACTGTTCTAAAGCCTGCTTTAAAAAAGTGAACACATTATCATGTCAAAAATATAGCTCTATGAAATCCCATTTACAATAATAGTCAAAGGAAGATTAAACTAGTGTGACTGCGTAATTATTTATTTAATCCAACCCTAATCTAGGACATTTAAACTAACTTAGCCTTTAAATTACTACTTGGCTTTTTTAAATCCACTTTTTATTTTTAAGAGGTCATGACCTGACAGATAGTTATATAGATACAACTCACCTTCAAACATTCAGGAAGAGAGTAAGTATAGCACCAGGGATCAATCTAAGGGAAAAAGTTTGGAGAATTAAGGAAATGGAGCCATTTGAAAATACATAAGAACTGATGTTATATCATTTTAGTATTAAATTACCTACAAGAAAATTAAGCACACAAATATTAAGATTTTTGAGATGGTGCAGATTCAGTTAAGTTAGAGAAATTGGTTAGATTATATGTCACTTATTTTCGGAATGATTACTCCACATTTGCTATCATGTAGAGCTTTTTACCTCTAGTTATAATGTAAATTTTAGACTAAAATATGATAAAATAAATTGATAAAAACAAAATATATTTCAGGCAGTATTTATTTCATACGGTGCATGTGTTCTTAATGGTAAGAAAAAATTGAGCTTTTAGTTAAACATTTTAGATCTATTTATGACTATTTTCTCCACTGAAGCAAATATAAATTTTATTATTCTGTATAGATATGGAGGTTGGAGTTTTGGGTTGCCTTTGACTGACGATCTGCGTTTTGATGTAACAGAAGTTCCTGCCAATAGAACACTTGCCAAGGTAAATTATGTACTTTCTTCTTGGATGTCACATACATGAGAATGTGAACTTGAAATGTTCAAGATTTTCATGAGGTAAAAACAAAACATGGGGACCATCAATTTGAAAAGCAGTTTGGTATAATACATACTCCAAAGCACAGTAATTCCAGTCCTGTGTGTTTCACCCAGGGAAATGTGTATGCATAAGTACCAGGATTCATATATAAGAATGTACATGGTGGTATTTCTCATATTAGCCAAAAACACAACCCGAAATGCCCATATACAGTAGAATAAATAAGACAATTGTCATATTTTCATTCAATAGACCTTTCAGCAATGGAAATGAATGAACTCAGTTCTATACAACACACACTAGCTAAATCTCCCAAACATTATTAATAAAAAACAACAAAAAAAGATGAAAAGGAATATATAGCTATAACTGCCTTTACTATAAACTTTAAGAGTAGGCAAAACTCAACCATATTGTTTAGGGAAGAGAGTATCATAATTTGAAGGTCACAGAAGGTCAGGGAGAAGATGACCGGGATGCTGGCAATTTCTGTTCTCAATCTGAGCGATGGTTCAATGGATGTACTACTCCCTTCATAATTTTTTGTTAAACTGTACATTGTTTTATGTGTATATTCTTAATATACGTGTCATATATGTTTAGCCTTGTTTCTTCAAGAACATGGAAACTTAACAGAATTTGATGGAGATAAAAAAATCCAGTTGGCTTATTTCTCTTTCTAGATCATATCTATGTTTTCAACCAAGCAGAGTCACAGAATCACACACATATGATTAGCCCTATGATCAATGGTAGTCTTAGAAATTTTAAATTGCCCTTCACATATTTCTTATTTGATAGTAAGAGCCATGCACAGACTTGGGGGAAGTGGAGAACTAATACTCATTTAGTTACCAATATTCATTACAAACCAAGCACTAGTATCACCTATTACACGAACAAGCTAATTGCATCCTCACCATATCCCTATGAGATAGACATTGAGCTGATTTTCACAAAGTTTTAGAGAAAGTATGTAGTACTGCTGAAAATTTGAATGTCACTTCCTTTTGTTTCTTTCCTCTCTCCCCACAGAGTAAATATTCTTGCATAAACAAAGGAGTTCTAATGTTAAATAATTTCTCTCTAAATCTGATTTGTAATTAAATTATCAACCGGGTTTCTTGAAGTGAGGTCCACCAATATTTTAAATTCCTCTGTTTTTGACATAGAAGGTTAAAATAAATCACTTCTGTGTGGGTTATAACTAGGAATAAAAAGTTAGTGGGGAGAATTACAAAGTTATCAATCTTGTTGCTAAGGATACAATGCTTGCATTTATATTCTGTTCTTATTACAGCCTGATATATATGCCATTTGTTGTTATTATTATTGTGAGATAGGATGCCGTAGTTCCAGTTCAAGAATCACTATAGAACAGCCTCAGAGATGGAGATAATAATAATTTCTCCAGTTGATTTAAAGCTTTGCCTATAGAGAAGATCAGGATAACTAATAACTTGGTGCTATCAGACAGAAAAAAAAAAAACTATTTTCCCAATCTCTGCCCATCTCTAAGTTGTAAACTTAGAGGTCTGAGGTCAGCACTCTGGGGGATGGTTCGTAATCTTCCAAGACCAAATGTGTTACTAGGAAAATGGTGCTCTTATTTTAAATATAATTTCTGTAGGCCCTCAGATATAAAGACAGCCTAATTTATATCAACACAACTCTGATCTTGCCTTCTTTTGGAATTGAACAGGTGTGGTATGATCCAGAAGGCTATCACTCCCTTCCAGCTTACCTCAACAGCTTGAATAACTTCCTCCTGCGAGTTAACATGTCAAAATATGATGCTGCCCGACACGGTAAAGTTACTTGGAATTTCTTGTACAACTTTTGCTACTCTCCGTATAAAAATGCATATTAGATACCATTTCCTCCCAGTGGCAGGTATTTTATGGTACATAAACCACAGATCTTTAAAAGGATTTTGGAAGTTACCACTTCCAAACTCCCACCAGGTGAAACATTTGGGATAACCCTCTCAACTTCAGGTTAATTTAGTTTCTCATTTATTAATTCAGGATAGTAATGCTGCCTTCATGCTTATTTCTGTTCTCATATCTCATAGTTACACCACAAAGGAAAATATTTTATAGCTATTTACTTGTATATAGGCTAAAAAATAGTATCAATAAATATTGTACACAAATTTAAACATGAAAACAAAACTTTCAAATTAAAAATGTTCTATATCTGATCAAAAGTGTTACCATTAATTGAGCACTTACTATATGAATATGCTTTCTATGAAGTATTGCTACTCCTTACAAGCACCCTTTCAGGATGAGTATTATTTTTCTCTATTATTATGTCTCTGTGGCTCAGAAATGGGATTTGAACCCAGGTCTGAAGCCTGGTTTGTCTATATCCTGGCTGAGTATAGAGAAGTAATAAAAAAATGAAGCACGGAGTATTAGAAAAATTTTTTTATTACTTCTCTATACTTAGCCAGATCTACTTCAATTGGATTTCCCAAAAGGCTTCCACATAGTTTTAAAAATAAGGTTTTGAATTTGAAAGAGACTGATTTTTTTTCCCCTAATTCAATGACTGCCCATCAGATCATTTCATCTTCTTAAGCCTTGCTCAAATTATTTTCCCATACTGATCCTAAAAAAAATATTAAAGATGGAAAAAAAAATGAGTAGCATATTTGCTGGCCAACACTGAGTTTCTAGTCTGATAAGTGGGCTAACAAATAACCTTTCAAGTAGAAAAGAAAGACACAGCATATCTTCAAGAAACACTGAGGTCTATTCATCTTTCATCTCCCTGCTGTTGAGCATAATAATGTATGCTGGAGGTACGGGTGATTGTACCACTATACTGTGGAGTCAAGTACTCATTCTATAAACAGAATCTTTTGGAGTCTCCATTTCACAGAAAAACAGTATTTTTCCCCCAATTGCTCTGGCAGGAGGAACCATAAAGAAAATAACAAGATTTATACATAGTCCTGAGATCTAGAGCCTCAACAAAGTGCATAGTCAAAAGTGTTAAGTTAAATGGTGACTAAAACAAGGTGGGCCTAGTATACCCTGGTTTGAAATACTATTGAACATTCGACTTTCAGTGGGATGTCTTATTCAGAGCAAAAGACATTTGTTGCTGTGACAAATTATGAAAGTACAAAAAGTATAGAAACAACTAGGGGAAAATGTAGCAAAGGTATGTAGGTGATAATCAGAGACCAATGTCACTTTTGATAGGTCAGCTTTTGAAACCTATATTCAGATTTCATTTATTATTAGCGTTCTTTACCAAGGCCAAAGTCATCTGAATCACTCTGGACTCCAACAGGCTAGTCTAGTTGTGGTTCCTACGACTGTAATTTTAAGTTACAGAGCATAACGAATTAAGGATTCTGTAACATAAACTATGTATTGACCCTAAAAGGAACTTTATAATTATTTTACTTAAAAAATAAGGCTTAGTTTGAGTAATATAGAGATTACTAGTGAGATACCTTCTATTTTTAATTCCCTTTTTTAGATAGACTCATGAGAGTTGGCAGCTTTCCACCCTGTCTGGAAAGAGTCAGATTCCTTTCAAAGAAAAAACCCATGTTACCCTGAAATACTTTTATTGTTTTGTAATATATATATGGGGTGTGCCATGATACTACTGTCTTTCAAAATTGACTCAAGTGTTCTCTTAGCACCTCCCCCTTCTATAGTAGTTGTTTTAAGCCATCTTTGTTGAATTCTACATGAACTAGGATTTTGCTTTAGCTGGAAAATTGATTTTGTTTGAATTTTCACATGCTATTACAATTTTTTAATTAGCTTTCCTTTGAAATGTTAATGTCTATTATAGTCATGTAGTTTCCTCTCATGGTTAATTGAACATAAAAATTCTTTTCTTTCTTCCCAAAGAATATAGGTTTGCTTCTTTTTAGTACCAACTGTTATATGACTAGGCTCTTTTTCAAAAATAACTGACACATTGTTCTCTTCATCCTAGTATCTTGCATTAGTAACAACGGTCAATGAGAAGTATCTCATTTTAGGTTTACCATTGTACAGATAACATAAAATGTGTTACCTTTAATGTATATTGTGTGTAGGGGAAATAGTTGAAATTTTAAGATTCTATTAGTTTTAATAATTATTCATTAACTAATCACTGAATTGCTATCATTATGTGGATGCTATAGAACCCACATAAAAGATTTTGAGATACATGCCTAACTCTGACACGTTTCCTTAATCTTTCAGCTAAACATATGTATGAAAACAATTGGTTCAGCACCACTTTTCATATTGGGCTAAATGTATTTGCAAAGGTTCCTCAAACACAAATCATAAATTAAAAAAAAAATGTTTTCCCCTTGCTTATATTATAATTCAGCAACAAGTTTTACGTAAGTTCCCAAGGAAAATTGAATCTCAATAAAAAGCAAGGCCATTAATTTCTAAAAAAAAAAATGAAAAAAAAAGATAAGAAAAGTTCACTCCCTCAATGATGTGATTAAAATTCTAGGCCAAGCTGGTTATTATTGTTAGTTTCTTTGTTTGGCTTTCATGATATACTTATTTCTTTAACATATAACAATTTCAGAATTAAACTTCAAAACACGTCATGTTTTACTTAATAAAAATTATAATTTTAAATTAATGGAGAATGTAACTTTAGAATAATTCTATAATATCTGGGTGCTATGCAAGGGCCTTAACTTCTTAATATAATGGACATATGCTATATGAGCAGTAAGTTTGCCTTCAGCTAATGACTCCATAGCAACAAATATTTAAAGAATATCTTCCTTCCATACCTACCACTCTTTTCCAAAGTTACTCAGACAATATAGACTTTGCCTTTACACTGTGGTGCTTTGGGAAACAGTTGCCAGCCCATTTTGACTCTGCCTAACCAATGTCCTCTAAGAAGGAGAGGGGAAAAATCACCTTGCTTCTAACTCAGAAAGGATAACCAACTCTGGGAAACCCCAATAATTTAGGACTGTATTGGAATTAAGTGACTATTTTTCTGGAGCCAGCTAGTTTCTCTGAATCCTCCTGGATCTTTATGTCTCAGTGAAAATCTGTTAGGAGTGACTGAAGCTCAAAGCCCTACTGTGGTAGAATTCTAGAACAATAGGCATCTTAGAAATAGTAAAGGAGAAGGAGTGATCTTCTCAGGTACAATATTTCTCCACTACAGCCAATAGTGCAATAAAGAGGAATGGGGGTGGTAAGTGTCTGTTCTTCAGGAGATCCTCCTATAATCGGTCTTCTTTTGAGTTGCTTCTATAAATGCCATACATTTCTGAAGTGCAGAGGATAAAGATGAGAAAGTGGAAAACAATTACTTAACTAGAGAGGAAAGTGCTACATAAGAAATGTAAATTCTTGGCCCTTCCCTCAAAATTCCAAACACGATGTGTAAAACTTTTTTTTCTTTTTATGTGAGTGCCACCAATTGTATGGCATAGATGAGATTGGGAGAAAATCATTTGAAAGAGTATCTCCAAAGTAAAATTCTTTAGAGCATAGCACAAGGAGGCAAGTATTGGGTATTATCCATCTAAAAATTGGTATTTCTGGTAGACTGAATATTTACTAATGAAAAGGACGGTCTCTTCTTTAAGGCATCATCATGTATAGTCATCCTTACCCTGGAGTGCAAGACCAAGAACAAGCCACGTAAGTAGATATATATGGCATGACTTATTTCCTCCTTGGCATAGTTGAGCCTCTGCATAAAGCACTATAATGGGAAATCCCAGTTATATCGGAATACATGTCAATCTAGAAAAGCTGGTAATATAAGTCACTCACTGGGATAAAAGGAAGTTTCTGAAAGAGTGTACAGTGGGGTTGCTAAGTAGAGCTTGTTGACTGTAGATTCAAGAATCTGCTGCTTTCATAAGTCAAGTGCATAAGTGTTTCATCATTTCAATTTCTCTGCATAGCCTTTAAGTACTATTTCTATGCTCAAGAACTAAATATCCCTTGATACACCCTACAACCCACGGAGACTGAGGTTTTTGTATCAAATATCCCTAACAATTCAGATGCACTAGAGCTACATTTATTCCAGGGTCACAGACAAGTCTTAGAGAAGATATTATCTGGCTGCCTTGTAGGAAGACTTATTTGTATCACAGCCAACTCTTGGACTGTTTTGTTGATGGTTTTAGTCATGAATCTTTCTGGATGGAAGAGAGTTCCAAAAGCTTATGTGTGCTTTCTTCTCCTTGTTGCTCATTATAGAATGAGCAGCTTAATCGATATTTTAGTGGCACTCTCCATCCTGATGGGCTACTCTGTCACCACCGCCAGCTTCGTCACCTACGTTGTAAGGGAACATCAGACCAAAGCCAAGCAGTTGCAGCATATCTCAGGCGTCGGTGTGACATGCTACTGGGTGACAAACTTCATTTATGACATGGTGAGTACATTGTGTCATGACAGGACAGACAGGATTGACTTGTGTAGAAGACATCAGTTTTATAGTTGAGATTTATTTATGCTAGTTAGTTCAGATCATTATGACAAAATAAATAAATTAAGAAAAAAATAATTTGCATCATGTTTATTTTCATCCAGTGGCTGGAGGCAAGAGAAATTCACCAGTCCTCATCTCTGTGGTCTGAGGACCACACAGATTAGATCCCCCAGGACACTTGTTGAATGCAGATTCCTGCACCTCACACCAGACCTATTAGATCCATATCTTGGGAGAGGAACCTAGAGAATATGCATTTTGAAGAAAATACCCCAAGTTATTTTTTGCACACTGAAATCTGAGAAATTGAAGCTTTGCAGAATGGTGTTGCCCATTGGTGCCAAATAATCACGCTTATAAAAATTTAATCAAATAATAGTGAAAATGTCAAAGTAGTAGGGACAATAAAGGATGAATTTTATTGATAGCTCTCTCATTTGCATAAAATGGTCCCAAAGTTCAGATGGTTTTTCTTAACTCAAAATGAGCCAGTATTGGCTCAAAGCCCAGGGTGGGTATGCTTTGCCTAGTTATTATGGTGAAATTGTCTGAGTTGGCTTAAAGAATTGGAGAGTAATTAACTGCATATCCATTTTGTTAATGTACCCAGTGAGGTCTGAAATGCGTTTGTTCTAGAAATCAAATCTAAAAGAATGGCAATAACTTCCCTGGACTTAATAGGAGCTCAGTGTTAAGAAAGTTTGAAAGTACACACTTCTGTGAAGGGCTGCTTACTATTTGGATTCTGTTGTCCAATTTAGGAGACCCCCCCAAGTTAAATCACCATCTCTCTTATTGTGTGCATCTTGCTGCAAACTCTCAGAACTTAATATTTCTGCTTGTCGGTGAAACACTGAATTGTTCCATACACCTGCGATTACAAGAATGTGGAATCCTCTGCCATGCTGTTTTGCACAAAGTGGCTCAGAGTGATGACCAAGCTTTAGAAATCAGCCATCTGGAGAGTTCCAGAATTCAAAACAAAATCAATAGTTTGAGGACTGAATCTAATACCAAGATACCTGGCTGTCTTATCTTTCTCACTGAACCTCTGGCACTGTAGATTCCCAAGTCTGAAAGTCTGGAGGCAGGAACACTAGCGGCTCCATGGATATCTGTGCACATGAAGGTTTGCTTGACCTCATATTGCAGGAGACAGATTCTAGAATGAAATCAATGTAAAATAAGCTGAATGGTTACAAGTACTAGGAACATAAATAAAACTTCATTTCTTTAAATATTTTTAGGTCGTCTTGTGACACTTTTAAACTAGATGGGCCATTGATTTATTAAAATAAAAAACATGCCATATAGTAAACATTTTTCGCGTATTCTTATAGGTCTTCTACTTGGTGCCTGTAACATTTTCAATTGCTGTCATTGCAATTTTCAAGTTACCTGCCTTCTACAGTGAGAACAACCTGGGTGCTGTATCTCTCCTGCTCCTGCTGTTTGGGTAAGCTGCAGTGAAAGAAGAATTCATAGAATTAAATTCTCCTAGGCATAAACAGGACCTAAATCTCATAGGCTCACTTATAATTGTCTTGGTGTTTCATTAGCCATGGGTGATGACTAACACTACATTACACTTGCTAGTTCATATTTGTAAAGTATAATACTTTTGAAAGTGAGTGTTGTTTTCAATAGCAGTATCTACCATTAATGAATACTTACTAAATACCAAGTATCATGCTTAACAATTTACATATGTAATTTAATTTGCATAATTATTGAGGCTTTAGAATGATCAGAAAAATGTGTATAAATGTATGGATATTGACAAATTATGAATATATGTATCATTTTAAGGTATATATATATTTATCTATATTTATTTTATTTATATTTTTATAAATGTCTAAAACAAACACATAATATTGTTACTATATTAGGGTAATATAGGTAATATTGGTTGATGCAATCAATGCTTAGTGTAGCAATTCTTTCTGCCCCGAATGCATGGGTAGTATCCATTTAGTTAGCAATTGCAGCTGATGAAGGATCTCTCTGTCTCTAGTTCTACTACACTGCCCCAAAAGTTGCTCAAGTATTTCTTCAACACAAGACATCCAGCTTCTAAGCATGCCCTATGTGATTATTTCACAATAATAACATTAGTCTTCCTCAACTTTAAATTGTAAGATTTATGTTGATTAAGCTCATATTTCTGAGAAGAAAAAAAAAGTCTTGCCTAGGTAGGGTAACACCATCTCTAGGAGGAATTACTTGGAAATTGTAATGATGTAGGACTGTTCAAGAGTCCTTAAAAGAGAGGCTTCTTACTGTCATTTAAAAACAATCTTTGAATTGTTGTTGTTGTTAAAGATAAAAATAAAATAAAAGAGAGATCTAACTACAGAGCTTGTCAACTCATCACTGATGTTTATTTTCACTTTGGAACCCCATCTAAGTATGTATTTATGTATGTATACATGTATGTATGCATGCATGCATGCATGTATGCATGTAGCTAATACATGAGAATAATTAGGCATCATTTTAATCTTTAGTATTATTAAACATACAGGTATGCTACATTTTCTTGGATGTACTTGCTGGCTGGGCTTTTCCATGAAACGGGAATGGCTTTCATCACTTACGTCTGCATCAACCTTTTTTTTGGCATCAATTCCATTGTTTCCTTGTCAGTGGTATACTTTCTTTCCAAGGAAAAGCCTAATGATCCGGTAAGGTCCTTTATTACTCTGCTAAACTTCAGTGAATGTATCAAACATAGTCAATGTGGAAAGATTTTTCTGGATTTTGCATTCTCTAAATAGAAAAGAGGAATTTCATTAGATTCTATTAAATGCAGTGGAGGAGAAACTGCAGCCTTTTAAAATTCTTTTTCGGTTCCATCAAGATGAATGCCTATGATTATACTTACCCAGCATCAAAACTATTGACATATGATAGGGCTTGAGGAGGTGATGGAGGTGAAATCAGATACATTGTATGGCATTACAAAAGTCATTCAACCAATTGGTCAACTAAAATTTCACTCGTAACAAATTGTTATGGAGTGGTAGTGACAAGCACAATGGCTTAGTTATATGACTATGGGTTAAGATTCATTTGAACATTCATAGAGAAAAAAACCAAATTCATTCCCTTTCAATCACGTATTGGAGCCTACTTCATTGTAAGCATCACTTTCAATTCAGAGCTGACAATTATGATTAGTGAGAAGGGAAGCACTAACATTGCCAGGCAATTGATTGGAAAAGAATAGGGAGGAAATGAAGTGAACTGAGGAGAAAACAAGCACACTCCAGAAGGAAGAAGAAAATTCACGAGATGCAAGTGGTTGGCCCCAAGGGTGAATAACACGAAAATGAGCCATTTGCTTCTCATTAACATAGGTTGTCTCTCTCCTTACATCTCATTTCACCATTTCAGTCCCTCTTCAAGTAGAAATTACCTTAGGTTTTGAAGTAATACTGTATTAAATTCCTCTTTTACTTAGGCATCTACCGATAGCCCAATGCTCCGTATCAGACAGCAACACCCTAGCTATTCTTACATTTCTCAGATCTAAGGCAGATCTAGAAGTGATTCTGCCTTCAGGGTTTAGCCTGATGCCTTAGATCATCTCAAGGAAAATATAATCCTTTCTGCTTGTATTTTAGTAATAAATCTCCACCATTTAGTTACAGGAAATATTCACATGTAAATTCCGCATACATGTGAAATCATTGATAATCTAGATAAGCTTCTCAGGTTCCAACATTTGTGTACATCTAGTTTTAAATTTTTGTGAACTTATTGGAAGTCTAACACTACCTCCATTTTTATTTCTCTTATTTCAGACTTTAGAACTTATTTCTGAAACCCTCAAGCGCATTTTCCTGATTTTCCCACAATTCTGTTTTGGCTACGGTTTGATTGAACTTTCCCAACAACAGTCAGTCCTAGACTTCTTAAAAGCATATGGTGTGGAATTCCCAAGTGAAACCTTTGAGATGGATAAACTAGGTGCAATGTTTGTGGCTTTGGTTTCTCAAGGCACCATGTTCTTTTTCTTGCGACTCATAATCAATGAGTGGCTAATAAAGAAATTCAGGTAAGTATAATGAAAACAGTGTTTGACATCCATGGTGGAACTCAATTTCAAAATACTCACGGAGGGATTAATAGCCAAAGCTTTTCCATGAGTATGAAAGTGTTTTGCTCAAGAAAACTTTTAAAAAAATGGTAGCATAATTCACCATTCATTCTGTTCAATAAATAATTATCAGTCCTTACTATTTGTCTGTAAGAATGGCTGCAGACTGGAGAGTAAAATTAAGCACAATTGTGAGTCTTAAAGAGACTAAGATTCAGTGATTGAGAGAAAATAGATATATAAACAAAAGATGTAGTTTTTATTTATGTAGAGTTTGAGTTTGGAGAAATAGAAAACAGAAATAGGAAAAGCAGATTGAGTAGGTAGCATATTAGCAATGAATTGAGGAAAAGAAAATTGAAAAAGTGAGGACAGAATCATAAGTTAAAAGAAATATGCATGCAATTGACCCAGCAATTCCATTTCTAAGAATTTTTTCTATAGATATGCTCACAAATATGCAGAACAGTGTATGAATAAAATTATTCATCACAGCAACCATTTTCTAATAGCAAAAGAATAAAAACAATCTAAATGGCCTTCATTTAGGGACTGGTTAAGTAAATAATATATACATATATATGTTAATAAATTAAACACTATGCAGCCATTAGACAGAATGATACAGTTCTCCACATAGTATTTGGAATTACTTCTACTATTTATTAAGTAAAAAAATGCAAGGTTTAGAACTACATGTGTAAAGTATATTACCATTTGAGTTAGAAAAGAAATGTATATTATTTGTGCATACACATGAATGAGCCATCTCTAAACATGTGTGTCTTGGCTGAAGAGAACTGTATATGTTTAAAGGAGACTTACTTTACATTATATATTCTATAGTACCATTTTAATACATGATGTACGTGTATCACCTATCAAAAATAAAACAAGTTAATAATAATTTAAAAATGACAAGAGTAAAGATAGAGAAAAAAATCTTTGGGCATATTTGAGAAATGAGCAACACAATTTATTAGAACATACAATCAATATGATAAAATAGTAGGAGCCAAAGTGTGGAAGATTAGGGAGTTTATTGGATGCTTGGTTAAAGAGCTATGGTTTGGACTTTGTTCAGCAAATGGTAGTCCATTAAAGGTTTTCGAAGAGAGAGCAACATGATCAAATGATACCCCAAGAGGTATGATTTTATGGAGGTAGCGCAGATTGGAATGGAAGAGTCAGAGACATTAGAGCAGTTTGAAGGTCCTGGGGAAATCTATGTGAGGAAGAGTGAAAGCCCGTGATCGTAATGGAAACAGAGAGAAAAATGATCGATGACAATAACTGAGTATTACTATAAGGCATTTCCAGTGCTAGCAGACTGAGTGCAAGAGTGGGTTGTGGAATGGGGAAGATTCAAAAAAAAACCAACACAGTTGGAATCTCTGAGGATATCATTAAAAGAAATAGGGACATTGGGAGGAAGACCTGAATTGATTTGTTGGGTTTTTAAATTTTGTTTGGTTTGGTTTGCTTTGGTATTCGTTAGGGACAAGACACTGAGGTAAGTATGAGACTTAGTGAGTTTCCAGGGCTGATAACCTTAATATATTGGATACATGCCAGGTAAGACATTCACAGTAAAAAGAATATAGAATAACATTCATATTATTGATAATAAAAGAATGAATGGAGAGGATTTTTTTTTTTAAATGATCATTGACTGTGGTCTTGCAAGTGTTGAGTCTTATTAATAACTCTGGTCTTTGTTAGGAAGTAACTTTCAAACCCAAACTGACCTCCTTGTTACTAAAATTAGGAATCTAAATTGTAACAGTGGATCTGTAAGCATGTAAGGTGTGGAAAGCAAAAGCTATTCAAATATCATTGCAAATACAGTGAAGAGCATTCATACTAATTTTTAGCATCATGTATAACAAATTTAAAACAAACCCAGTCTGTGATAGATAGCATACTTTTAGTGAAGTGAGAACCCATTAAAACATGTTGAAATTGAGTGGTGCCATTTCAGAATCATTGATGCTAAATCCTCGGGTTCATGTTTTTAGACTCTTCTTCAGAAAATTTAATTCTTCACCTGTAATTGAGACAATAGATGAAGATGAAGACGTGCGGGCTGAGAGGTTGAGAGTCGAGAATGGGGCAGATGAACTTGACCTGGTCCAACTCCATCGTCTCACAAAGAACTACCAACTTATCCACAAAAAAATTGTAGCTGTAAACAACATTAGCATTGGGATACCCGCTGGGGAGGTAAGGAACCATATTTTGTTTCTGTCCTTAATATTGGCGTGATAAATGACAAATAAAAATCTTTGTCTTTCCTTAATGTTTTTTTTTTTAAATATGGAAGCCAATCTCTGAATATGTTGATGGATGCTATATATGTAATTTACAAGTGTCCATGTGTTACCTATCCTATGTCTTTCCTCTTGATAGAGACGATTCACCCCATACCAAGTCCTGAGTACTTTCCCATGCTGCTGTTTTCCTGGGGTGGACTTCCAGTTAAGAAGCCTGTACAGGGTGCATTTTTCAACTTTTAGTTCCCAGACCTCTTCGAAAAACAGTGTAAAGAAATCAGTTGTTAGAAGTCAGTTACATAGGTTTCAGGTGTCCAATTCTGTAACACATCATCTATGTGGCACATTGTGTGCTCACCACCCAGAATCAGTTCTTTCCATCATCATATATTTGATCCCTTTTACCCTCATCTACCTACGTAACTTTACTAACAATTGTCACCCCAATAAACTTTAATTAAAAAAAAAAAGAAGTGAGTTCTTAGACTGCATCCATATTTATTTTTACCATGTTCATAGCAGGTTTGAAAGGAGAAAGAGAATGTGGGTATTTCCCTGCTTTCTGAGCAGAGCTACAAAGTAAATGCATCAAATTTACTCAACAGCATGGAGAAATTATTGCTTCAGTAGTTTATTCAGTAAAGTTTGATTAAAGTTTGTGTGAAAAATGTGAAATCTATAAATATAATTACTTTGTCAGGTTAGCATATCTTGGGGATTTTAACATGTCACATGGAAGTATGCTGTAATATATATAAAACAAATACACACACACACTCCCTCACATACACAAATTTTTAGATGTAGTTAAAGAGGGGCAAAAAAACACAGAAGTACTTATTCATTGTAAAAGAACGTTTTATCAAATGCCAACACAGCACAATATCCATGAATAATTCCAGTGATTTATTTTTCTTAGTAATTTATTTCACCCATGGAGAAGGAGGAAAGAGATACAATAGTAACATATCTTTGCTTTAGATTAAGGTTTAACATCTTTGTTTTCCTCTTCCAAACCAGTGCTTTGGCCTTCTTGGGGTGAATGGAGCAGGAAAGACTACTATCTTCAAGATGCTGACTGGAGACATAATTCCTTCAAGTGGAAACATTCTGATCAGAAATAAGACTGGGTATGAAAAACAAATGCTTCAACTTACTAAGCATAACATAACTGAATGAGAAAAGTAGTTAAAACAAACCCTTTATGCTATTTTGTGGTTATCTTATTAAATCCTTAGGGGGAAAAAACAGCTATTCAAGTGAGTGGGAATTTTTAACCCTTTAAGTGTAACTATAACAGTGAGATTATTATATCTCTTTTTATTAGAATCACCAATCACTATGACCAAACTAGAGCTATCTTCCCAACGTTTGGGGAGTAGGAGGGAAATATCTTTTGAACCTCATCTGTGTTTTTGATTCTCTCAATTCAGTTCCCTGGCTCATGTGGACTCTCACAGCTCGTTAGTTGGCTACTGCCCTCAGGAAGATGCTTTAGATGACCTGGTCACCGTGGAAGAACATTTGTACTTCTACGCCAGGATACACGGAATTCCAGAAAAAGATATTAAAGAAGTGAGTATGAGCATGGGAAAACTAGTTCATTTGAAAATCATTATTGGGTTAAAAAAAGTGAAGGAATTAAGAAGTACAAATTGGCAATTACAAAATAATCACAGGATGTACAGTACAGTATAGAGAGTACAGTCAATAATACTGTAATAACTATGTATGGTGCTAGACTTACGGGGGGGGGAAACACTTTGTAAATTGTATAAATATCTAACCACTATGCTGTATACCTAAAATGAAGAGAAAATAATATTGAATGTCAACTGTAATTGAAAAAAACCACATTATTGTTTCTGCTTCCTAAACATCCAACCTCAAGACCAAGATGACATCTGGAAAACTGTGACATTTTCTTCCTGACAATGGATACAGTATTAGCTTGATTGTGTATATCATGTACACGGATATGAACTTGGATTTAGAAGCTCCTTGACAGGTGTCTATTCAATTGCCTTTTAAGAACTATCGAGTGTGTACCACAATTTCTTTAGCCACTCATCTGTGGGCACTTGGGTTGCTGCCATACCTTGGCTATTTGTAAATAGTGCTGTAATGAACATAGGGGTACATATATCTTTGAATTAGTGTTTTGGATTTCTTTGGGTAAATACCCAGGAATGGAATTGCTGGGTCATAAGGTAGTTCTGTTTTTAATTGTTTAAGTAACCTCCCTACCGTTTTCCATAGTGCCTGCACAAATTAGCAATCACCTGAAACTAATATAAAACAATATTGAATGTTAACTGTAATTTTAAAAAGTATATATATTCACAGGAGGTAAAGTACAGCATGGGAATATAGTCAATGGTGGTAGAATAGCTAAGTATGGTGTCAGAGGGGTAATAGACTTGTTGGGGTTATCACTTTGTGAGGTGTGTAAATGTCTAATCACTATGTTGTTTTGTACAGCTGAAAATAATAATATAAATAAATAAGTAAGTAAGTAAGTAAATAAATAAATAAATAAATAGAAGAACTATCAAATAAAGGATCACACTTGCCTTGGCTCTGGGTTGAGCATTGATTGGTAATGGCTGTACATCCTTCAGTGTCCAGATAAGTATTAAAACATGGAATTACCTACAAAATGCCCAAGTAAAGTAGAATAGCTTCCAATTTTAATTTTTTTTTTTACTGTGATTTTGTACTCCACTATAATTATTTGCCCTTGCAACGGAATGGCTAACCCTTAGGGTGTTTTCCTCTATTTTTGCAATCTTAAAGACCTATTGAAATCCTAGGATTCCACAATTTTCCAGGACAGTTTAACTACCGAAATAGCCACAAGCACCCATGATTCCTCAGTTAACGTACTAAAGTTTTAATACTGGGTCAGTTTTTAAAAGACTTAAAGCCTTTGTGATCACTCACCCCTTGGTTAAAAAAAAAATGAAATCATGATGACAATGAGAGATGTGCTTTGAGAAAGGCTGATTTCTGTTTTAGCTCTATTAAGCTTTATAAGGAAGCTCTGCATTGAGGTAACGGAAAGAACAATCTGCAATCGTAAATAAACACACACACACACACACATACACACACACATACACACACACACACATTTTGGGGGAGAAACATCCCACTTGAAAATGAGCCTCCATGAAATTGCTTTTATCTCATTCATGATTATGAATTTTTAGGCGGATCTTTGAAAATAAAAATAAAATCTCTGTTGAGTTTAAAAATAAAATCTCTGTTGAGTTTAAATGTTTGAATTTTCCAGGTATGTATTTCCTTATTATAAAACTTTCTTTTCACAAACAGCATTTTTGCTGTTTAGTGCTTTAAGGGTTTTAGCAAGAGGTCAACCCAACTCCCCTTTTCTGCCTACAGACTGTTCACAAGCTCCTGCGGAGACTTCACCTGATGCCCTACAAGGACAGGGCTACCTCCTTGTGCAGTTACGGCACCAAAAGAAAACTATCCACTGCGCTGGCCCTGATAGGGAAACCTTCCATACTTCTGCTGGTAAGTGAGTCATTGTGAAAAAGCCTATTGCGTAATTAGAACCTCCCTTCCAATTGTGTGTATGTGCTGTTTCATTCTCATTATTGGAATAAACATTTATGGAGGGCTCACTGTGCTGGTTATTTCACAAAGCACTTTACCTGTACTATTTCATTCAGGGAATTTATATCAGCAAATAATTTGTTACCACAACAGTATGCCCTCAAAAATGTTTTTGTCTGAAGCTGTGTTGCAGCCAGTTTCAGAGGATACGTTTGGCATGGGAATGGAAAGTAGGTGGAACAAATTCAGGGTATGCAAATGAGTAAGTAAAATTATGGAATATGGTAGAATTTGATTCCCAATTGAATTTGATTCCCAATTGAAGAAATCAGTACTATGAGTACCTGACCAGGTGAATTAGCATATTTTTAAACTTCTAGAAAGAAGCAAAGATACACTTTAAGACACTGTGTTGTACTAAAATTGTATTTTCCTGTTACTTAAAAATATGAATTACCTACACTGGGATGTGATCTATAATATGCCATTCCACTTTATCTGAAAATTTCAAAGGCAAAAAAAAAGTGCATTCAACAGTTATGCTTTCATTAAGAGCTGGATTATTAAATGGATCACCTGGAAATGTAAATTATTCACAGGGGTAACCCAGCATTCTGCTCCCCAGACCAAACATTGTAAAAAGTGTTTATTCCATAGAAATAAGCTTGTCCTTAGTTTGGAAGATCCTCTTAGTTTAAGGACCTTCAAACTCCAAAAGAGCCTTAACGATATGCAATAAAAATCCACTTATAAATCACCACATTATTCCAGGGTTTAAGTCATACAGAGGATCAATTCATATAAACTGCCCAGACAGAATGACGCACAGCCCATTTTTCTACAATACCAGAAGCTTATAATGCGTTGTATCCCTGTTAGTCAATGCTTTTAATGGAATTCTATTGTGTAAGTGTCCCTTAAATTGAACAAAACAATCCTGAGGCACCCCTGTGAGATAATAGATGTAAAGTATTTCAAAAAGTTAAAAGCGCCATGTAAATGTTACGTATGAATGAGCCTACCTGAAGTACAGTCTACAACACAAAGACACTTATTTTCTTCTATATCCATTTACTATATAAATGCTATCATCTACAAAAACAGGAGCAGTAACAGTATTTCCTTTACTGTTAGCCCAAATTAACACTCACTCCTTTCTTTAAATTTAACCCCTCACTATAAAAACAAGCCTCTGGTGATCCTATCTGTGTACATACTTTCTGTTACAGATGTATATTTTTAATTTTTACCTACTGTTGACCTATAATTTGTTGGTTTGATCATCTGTCAGGACCTATTATTGCTTGCTTGCATCATCCATTGCTACATGTCTAATTTTATGTCTGAACAATTTTTCAAACCATCATTTACTTTTAAAATACAATTCCTATCTTTCTACTTGGCAGTTTCTGCAAATCTTATGCTTATTTCCCCAGGGGGTATTAAATTCCAATTAAGAATATGAAGCTAAAAATACACCATAAACACATTAACTGAAAAATCAAATTGTGTTCTTTCCACTTCGCATAGCCTATTATCACTCGCAGACAAAATTGTGCCATCAGCGAGGCAGAGAACTTGTATATCTTCACATATATAAGCGACAATGTAGTATTCAATGTAAAAACTCTGCTTTGTCAGTATCTGAAGGAGAACTTCTTTTTTCCCAAAGAAATACATAAGACAAGTGTAAAGTAACAGGGTGTCAACTTCAATGAGTCAGTTTTTAAAACAAAACGACAATTTTAAATTATTAACTTTGAGCTTTTTGACAACAGCAGAAAGGAGCCTATTAAGTATAAAACAAGTTAGTCACAGGACTTTGCCAAGTGATTTCTGTTCTAGGCAAGTGAGATGTAGTGATTCATGTAAAGAACCCCATCAAAAATTAATTAACTTGATAAATTTTCCTTGTAACTTTCTATTAAGGATGAGCCAAGCTCTGGAATGGATCCCAAGTCAAAACGGCACCTCTGGAAGATAATTTCGGAAGAAGTACAGAATAAATGTTCCGTCATTCTCACATCTCACAGGTAAACCGTGTGTAGGAGCTTTGAGGTCAACTGACGTGATTTGGGAATGCTAGGTGGGAAAAGGGAACCCTGTATATATGTGTTGATAATGAATTCCAGAATTAGGTGAAAGTAATTTACGTGTATAGTCTTAGGAGCAAGTCAGGCAGGTTTCATGGTGAGAATCCAGCTTCCTGAGGTGGGATAGGGCCTAAGCAATCTTTTTGAAAACAAATATCTTATGATTTCTGACCTTCTTAACTCAACTATGACTCCCTATCACCTATCACATAAAGTTTAGCATCTTTCAGCTTATGATGCAAGGCCTTTTATGATCTGGCCTCATCTGAATTTCTAGCCCATTTTTCCTACAATACCGTCTCCTATAAGTCAATCTGAAGGACTTCATATATGCTCCTTTATCTCTCCTGTCAACATGCCCTTTCTTTGGCTGTGCTTTCCACTGGGAACAATTTTTCACAAAATCTCTCCAAGTTCTGATCTTACCAGTCCTTTAAGAACCAGCTCACAGGCCTCCTCCTTGAGGTAAACCCTTCTAATTAGTTAAGTATACAAGCTACTGAAGCATTTTATCTGTGATTTTATCTGTGCCTTTCTTACAAGGTTGGTCTTGTGATAATTATGATATAATAGGAAAGTACTACATTTGTGTATGATCCAGAGACTTGTTTCTATCCTAGTCTTGCCCCTGCACACTATATGCTCTGGAGCCAATCATTTAATTTGCATGAACTTTTGAATGAAGTGGACAGAGTGATACTTAAGATCTGCTCCAGTTGTACTCCATGAAATTAGAAATTACATAATCAATCTGGTTACCTAGTTACAAACACCAAAATATGAAAGCTAACTGAATGCAGAGTATGAAGCATAGTAAAAAAAAGAAACTCAGCATTATTTTGGGAACATTTCTTTGGAAATATAGGTCTTAAGACAAAGCTTGAAAGAACTTGAAAGAAATAATGTGTTGGATAAAAAGGGCATTCCAGGTAAGAGAAATGACTTCAAGTTTGAGAATAAACAGTAATAAACCTTATATGAAGATATTTAATGTATAGTAATTTTTGTTGTTGTTCTTCAGGGGAAAAGCCATTATTAGGATCTTAAGGTGTCATAGTGAAACAGTTAAGCTTTTGTTCATGAACTGGAACCCAATTTTCTTTGCCCAGAATTCTGATGTAATTCTGCTGTCTTTCAGCATGGAAGAATGTGAAGCTCTCTGTACCAGGCTGGCCATTATGGTAAATGGAAGGTTCCAATGTATTGGATCTTTGCAGCATATAAAGAGCAGGTGAAAAACAAATGCACTGTTTAACATATAGTGTAGGATAATCAATCTAAAACTACTGTACCCACCTTCAAGGATTATCCCAAGAGCCTATCCTTCAATTAGTAGTGAAAATGGAATAGAAAAGTTAATCATTGACTCATCTTAAAGTTAAATTATCTTAGCGAGGGTTGGATGTATTTTTAGTTAATAACCCCAAAACCTACAAGGCCTAAAAGCTCTTAAAAAATTAGTCTACAACCAAAATACTCTCAGGAAGCAGTTTCAAGTGTTTACTCAAAAACAAATTAGACCTTGACAGGTACGTGAAGGCATAGATTTTCATCTAGCATGTTCATTTGCCATTTGCACAGGCATGCAGTAAGCTATTTGATATTTTTACCACATTCAAAACCTTTTAGTCAAAAATACATTGGGGAAATGTGCATAAATATCATACTAACAAACTAAAATTAAATTACTATTTTATATTTGCCAGACTGCATATATATATATATATACACATATATATATATACATATATGTATATGTATATATACATGTTTGTTAATCTCCAAACTTCATGTCATTATACCTTTATCTGTACAACTTGGCTTTCTTATAAGATAATATTAACCAAGATAAGAAAAGAGGATGGAAGAGGCCTTATATGTTGTTCTCAGAGAGTCTGTTGTGACTTGTTTACAAACTCTACTCTTGGTGCTAACAGTTAGCTAGTACATCTATTTTTAAAACCTCAGTGATGTTAATCTTTACTGTTGACACCAAATCTCCAGTGACTTGCCTCTCAAGACCTTGTTTGCTTTAAATTAGAAAGTATTTAACCCCAGAAATAGACATCAATTGCCAATTCATGGATGTCAAAGAAAGCCAAGATTTTATATTTTCTTTCTAATGCAGCTTTTGTCCAAAGAGTCTGACTTTGTGTAGTGGTAAAAATACATTTTTTAAAACCATGGCAATGCACTATTTCCAGTTTGCAACATGCCCTGAACTTTTATGGCAAAATGAGAGTCTTTATAGAAGAAAAAGGGCTGTAAATGGTCAGCTTGGGTCCTGTTTCATTATCTAGAATTCCAGGGGAGCTATTTCAGCAAAATGTAACTCACATCATTTTTTCTACATTTTCTTTCTAGGTTTGGACGAGGATTTACCGTCAAGGTTCACGTGAAGAATACCAAAGTTAGCATGGAGGCCCTTACAAGGTTCATGCAACTGCACTTTCCTAAAACATACTTAAAAGTAAGTAAGAGACTCTCTTGCCTTTTGAACTTTGACTGGTTTTGATAGTCGAAAATCATAGTGGACGTTTGCCATTTTCAAGTTGACCATAGCTTTATTATGAATCTTAATATATTTGTTAGTTCAAGATACTCTGAAACACACTAAGTATGAACAAATAGAATCTTCAAATTATTCTATTCTTCACATGGAATCTTCAAACATCTTCAACTATAATTACAAAATTATATTTTTGTAGTTATTTAAAAGTAACAGAGTCTTTGTACATATCTTGATTTATTTCTTCCTCACAAAGCCTTTATGACCATATTGTATTAGTTTTTTAATTGTATACATAACTAGTTTATTAGTCATATACTTAGGGAACACAGGGATGACAAATATTATGTGACCAAGTGCATTATTTCTTAAAATAAAAGAGTTCCCGAATGTCATAACCAGAAGAGATTATCTTCTGTACTCTCCTCATTTAGAAGACAAGCCCACAAAGTTTTGAGCAGAACTGCTTGAAAATCAAGTTCTTAGATGCACAGTAGTTGAAACATTGTTCAATTAATTTCATCTTATCTATCCATATCTACAGAATGTAGATGCATACATATCATACCAACAAATTAAAATTAAATTAATACAGATACATTAGTACAGATACAGATACATACCTATTTGGCTGACACAGTACATATTTAAAATAAATGCACTTGGCAAAAAAATCTTATCACTATATAACATCTTTCATATACAGATAATTTGTATAAGATGATTATAGCAAGCGATTGTTTTTAAAAGGAGATCATGTGTAGAATCATGAAAAGAAATTGAAAGCCTTGGGCTAAGGTCCAGCTCTCCCTGTGTGATTTCAGCAAGACAATGGAAGTCTCTGGGCCTCATTTTCCTCATTTGTAAAATGGGAATAATGACATCTACTTTACAAGATTGGTGTGAGAAATAAATGATAAAATTTCCACAAAGATAGGGATCAAACATAGAGATAGAAGGAGAACTGACTCCGGGTGGTGAACACACAGTGTGATATATAGAGGATGTATTACAGAATTGTACACCTGAAACCTATGTAACTTTACTAATTAGTGTCACCCCAATAAACTTTAATTAATAGATATTTCATAAACTATAAGGCATCATAGCAATGTGAAGTGATTGTAGAGAGCAAAATAGAGTGCATTTTTTTGAAACAATTGTTTTATCCGTACAAAATACCTTTGTCTCAACCTCCCAAACTTTGGCTAACTTCTCCAGGAGATAATAGCTTTTATGATTATCAAAGCCCATTTTCTATCACATAGATCAAAATCAAATTTAAGAATTGAGTGTCACTTTTCTTCCCAAAATCTTTTTGGTCATCGTGCTTTTTCCTTCAGTGTATTTCCGGATTGAAATCTGCGCTTATTCCCTATGTGATAAGATTACATTTGCCGTGGTATGCTTCTCCTGGGACCAGGGTTACGCAAGACAAATGCAGTGATGATAAGTCTTATTTCTTCCTAAACAGACCATTCTTTACAAGAATGTGGTGGTTTCTAGATTTTTAGAAGGGAAATAGCAAGAATGATTTGGAAGTAAAAATAAATAAGACAGCCTGATGGCAGTGACAGGTGAGATGCAAACACAAGTCAATGAGAGGGGCCTGGCAGTGAGCAAAGGTGTGGGAAGAGGGGTTTTCAGTAGTGGAAGTCTTAAATACCAGCAGAAATACACATTCTTGATCTGACCCATATGGGTTGAAGGGATGGATTCTGGAGCAAACATCCTGATCAAACTGGTGTTTAGGAAAGACTATTCTGGCTGCTTTGTGACAGACTATATAAGGGTATATGGTTTCTAGGCTTCTGAAGAGGTCATTGCAGTAACTCAGATACTGCAGGAATAATGAGTCGCAGGTGAATGATACTGACAGTGCAAATAGAGAGGGAAAGTTAAATTTGAGAGCTATTTTAGAAGAAAATAAATAGGATGTGATCACTGACTAAATATGCAGAAAAGCAAGGTGTTAAAGATACTCCAAGGAAATGAGTGTAGATCACTAAGTAGATGGTAATACTATGGACTAACATAAAGAAATTCAAGATAATTTTAGGGTGAGTTGTGAAAAAACATGGCGCTATTTGAATGAGGTTTTTCCTGGACAATGCTTTTGAACCTAGCCTCTTTAGCCAATATAAATTGAGCAGCTACCCCCCAGCTTTTTAGAACAATTTTAACATTAAAAAAAAATGAAATTTCTCACAGTGATCTCTGAAAATGCTTATGTGAGCTGAGTATAATCCGATATCTGAAATATCATTCCGCAATATTCTTTTCCAGGCAAGACTATACTGATTTTATAAGTTCACATGGGTATACAATACTTAGGAATTTTCATTAACTTTTTAATTTGTTTTCTCTTCGACATTCATACAACTTTTCGTCTCATCTTTGGAAGCTGTTAGTTTCAAAACATACCCGTTATTGACACAGTTACATCATTTTCAGTGGAATGAATTTCAGTATTTTTCTTGGCTCTTACTTAAGTATGTCTAATCAAGTCAATATTATCTGATATTGCAAAATACATTGTTTTCCCTTTTGTTTCCCACAGGATCAGCACCTCAGCATGCTAGAGTATCATGTACCAGTCACGGCAGGAGGAGTAGCAAACATTTTTGATCTGCTGGAAACCAACAAGACTGCTTTAAATATCACAAATTTCTTAGTGAGTCAGACTACCCTGGAAGAGGTAAGCTGGATTCCGTGATCCACGGGCTCATCACTACACATTCTGTTTATTTCTTTTCAATGACATTCAATTCATTTTTAGTTGAAGCAATATCGAATCTTGCCCTGGAAAAACTTAGCTTAACTTATTTCCAACTACATTTGGGGACGTTAGGGGAAATGTTAAAAGCATTAACTATTTTTTAATGAAGAAAAGAAGATTTTTCCCCTTCTACGAGACATGTGGATCTATCAAGGTATATGTACATGTAAAGCAGCAAAACATTATTTTCACCTGTAAAACAAATAGCTGTTAACACTTTCCTTAGTTCCCTCTTGGTGGGTTTTTGAAATAACGTTTACATTGATTGGCATCCTGTATTGGAATACAATGGGGGCATCTAGAAGGAATTTGGTGCCAGATCTTTAGATTTGTTAGATTCAGACAACCAACGTGGTAAATGCAGAAATCTTTTGTGTCACTCACATCACGTCTTAATTGCATTTATATTTAATAAATGTAATTTATTGGGGCATCCGTCATCACCTGATTTTACACAGCTCAACCAACCCAATGTATAGAACATTTGGTTGCCCCTACCACTGAAATGGGTCTGAAAGTGAGGTCTTAGGGACCTCTGAGTCAATATATGGTGCCGTCATTTATGAATAATTTTCTATGGGGACTTTAGGCAAGTGTGGCTTTTCCAACACAAAATATTTAGCTTTTGACTTGTAACCAACTACTACTACCACCATGTCTGGCACAAAATAGAATCTCAATATTTTCTGGATGAATCTATAACTAATAGATTATAAGGATTTTTAAACAAAGTAATGAAGGTCTGCCTGTTAAATAATTGGCTTACTAAACATAATGTCAACATAGACTTTCTATACAAATTTTATTTTAGGGCACTATCTCCTAAAACTAGTGAAATTTCTCTCAACATTACCATGCAAGCCTTTGATAAGGGCTGGGGTTGGACTCCTTGTTTATATTTAATAGCGATATTGATGTAGGTTATATGGATGTAAATATGTGGCTATATATACATTCAATTATGGCTTTAGATTTCTATTATGCTGATAAATGTAACTGTAGTTGTAGGTACAGGTATTATTTTCAAACTCCAGTTGAATTTGAATATGTAAAAGAAAGACTCCTAGTTAGAGTGTGTATATATGTATGGGCATGCCCCTATAAAATCTAGTTTTCTTATTTGCTCTCCCATTGTGTGTGCATGCATGCACGTGATTGTGCGTGCGTGTGTATGTAAACTAACCTTATTTCTTCCTTTGGTTTACCAAGCACTAATGGCTTAATTTCCCTTGAAAAACCAGGTTTTCATCAACTTTGCCAAAGACCAAAAATCCTATGAAACTGCTGATACCAGTAGTCAAGTTTCCACCATAAGTGTTGACTCACAGGATCACCGGATGGAATCTTAGTACCTCCAACAAACTTGATCTCAGCAAAGGCAATGGCTTCATTTGGAGGGAGAACCACAGAAGATACCACTTCTTTAAAATATCTTAATTTTAAAGTATTATATTGTGTAGAAAGTTACAATTGTATAAAGCTAGCAAGTAACTATAACCAGAACGTTTTCTTTCTAAGGTCAATGCATGTTATTGCTACTGAAAAGAATTCCTATATATTCAGTACTGTGAGTGTGTTACTGGTGACTCTTATGCAAAGATGGACTACCTGAAGACAAATGTCTTAATTTATTACTTTCAATAAAAAGACAGCTTAAAAGGCATGGTTATTAGCAGTTGAAAAGTAAGAGTGGGAAAGAAAAGTAAGGTAATCTTGGGGTAGGTAACATTGGGAGAGCAAACAAAATCATTTATTTCCAGAAAATAACGGAATGGATGTCATCATGAATACATAAATACACTGTGATGTTTAAAGTGCTAAGAGCCGGGTTAGCATTAGCAGTAAGCAGTGGCCATAATGTCTGTAATATATATGTCATTTTCAGTACTTATAAATAGTTGGGGACATACTGGATAACAACAACAATAAAAATGGCTTTCTACAAGAATACCATAGGAGGGCCGTTTACCCTGGTGGTAAACAGAACTTAGACTTATTCCTGCCATGCCTTGACGACAGTAAGGCACAGGGCAGAGCAAGATGCTACCTGCTCTTCAGAGGGAAATGGATGTGTCAGCTAGACAGATACAAATCCTGAAAACTGATAGAGAATTCATGTGCTGCGGGCAGGCAATGTTTTTTTGTGTTTTTTTTTTCAAGCTCTGACCAAAAAAGCCTCATATTCTGGGTTTCTCTGCAGGAAACATTCCTGTAGAGAGAAAATGAATATGAAGATAATTTTCAGCTAATTACCCAGCTGACCCAGAATCATGTATTTGGCTATAAAATTGGTAGTAATGCCAAGTTATATGGCCCTCAGGGAAGGTGCTTTATGTAACATTTGCTTGTGTGTGTGTGTGTGTGTGTGTGTGTGTGTGTGTGTGTGTGTGTGTAAGTTTGTCAGCTTTGGCACAACTGTTTCTGTTTCAAAAATCAATAAACTCGAGGTTCAGAAAAAACAATTCTTGAAGTCATTTCATTCGTCAGAGAAGAGCCAGGAATCTAAGCACTGCAACCACAAGGTCCCATGTGACTTGGCTTCTGCTAACCTCTCCATTCTCATCCCTTTCATCTTCCTTTCCTCTTCTGCATCTAGGTATTCTGTCTTCGTTTTGGTCTTTCCAGTGCTCCAAGCTCCTTCCCATCTCCAGACCTTTGCATATGTTGTTCCCTTGCTTGAAATGTTCTTCCACCACTCTTTCTGCCTAGCTAACACTCTTCAGAAATGTTTCTTTCTCCGAGAAGCTTTCCTTCCCTAGGTTCTGTTTAAATCCAGTCCCCTGTACAGTCCCCTGTACTTATTGTACCTCCTACTTTTCTGTCAGAGCATGCATCCAAATTTCTAATATATCCAGACTAACAATATATATCTTAACAGACAGGAACAGAATTTGTTATGGGATAGCAATGTCTGTGTCAAGTATAATACATAGATAGAGAAACCTTTGGAATAGAAGGTGTAACTAAGAGGATGACCAAACAACAAAAGAAAAACAGTCAGGCTTCATGAAAGAATAAAGGTATTTGTGATTTGTTTATTGTTCATTGTGTTTGTTATTGTGGTGGTTGGTGTCTTGCTTGCTTCTGAGCAATGGTAGGAACAGAAGTAAAAAGAAAGGAGAGAAAGGAAGTGGAAGGAGGAACCAGCTAGATGGTGGGAGATTGAGGATGAAGAGAGACGAAAGTCCAGTGAGAAAGTGGAGTGGTTGAGTGAACTGTTAAAACCATGAATATCCAAATACATGTTCACATTCATTTGTTGAGCAACCATGCTCTCTGCACTATCCTCATTAGCCCTAAATGTTCACTAAAGTCGGCCACATTTACAAACGCTTTATGTGGATGTCTAGTAGAAATTGAGGCAAGGATGTGTTAATGTCTTCTTTGAAAAGGAACAAGAGAAGCCTAGCGGCCAAGATCACAAGACAAAGAGCCCCAGATATGTGCAGAATAGAGCTTCTGAATCCCGCAGGACATGAATTTAGGGCATTCCATCCAATCTCATCTACCTCTCTTCGGGCAGGGAAGCCCAAACTGGCCTCCAGATGGCAAAATTGCACTTCTATTTGAGTGTTTATTTAGTATTTGTTTCTCTCAATAGATATGAAGCTCTATGAGGACAGAAGATCTATTTTATCTTCCTTGTTTTCCCACCAGTATCTACACACAAGAAATATTTGTAGCACTCAATAAATATTTGTTGGTTAAATGGGTGAATAAATAAATGAATGAGAAACAGAAGAGAAGCTGGACTGGTTGGTTTAAAAACTGAGCAGCTTTGTTCTGTTTCAATCTCTGAAATGCAGTGAAGTTTCTCAGGAGGTCATTTAGTCATGGAGAGAAAAAGGAAAGACAATGCTTGATTCCATAATACAGAAATTATAGTGAATCCACCTAGATGGAAGGATCAAGGCATATTTTTTGGAATCAGAAATCTAATGCTTTTTTTTATACATTCCTGCACATTTGTTCTTTGTCTTTTGTCTGTAAGGATGTACAGTGTTAGGGTTTCATGGTACATTTTTGCATATAGGCAAGGAATATACATGAAAAATGATTTCAATCCACATCCCTTTGGGCTTCTTGGCAATAGAGAAAATGTTTTGAAAATTCCCAGTTCTTGGAGGATTGCCTTCAATCTGGATAACACGTACAGAATCAGCTTTTTTACCTGAGGTACCTGAATTACCTCTGAGGATTGTGGCAGTCTTCATTTCACCTACAAAACCTGATTTTTGTAATATTAAGACACTCGGTGCAAAATCAGAAGAATGGAAAAAGATATATAATTAGCTTCTCCAAATATGCTCTCTGCCTAAATGATCCATTCTTCTCCTCTGAGATGATAATCCCCTAGACGAACAGCAAATGCCTCCTAGACAAAGGTAGGTATGGTGGAGCAGGCTTACACCGTTTTACCCCCAAGGGACTCTGGGAGCCTGCTTGCTTTATTAAAGTAAGCTTCTCAACATAAGATTTTAAATATAATGACAGCAAGCCAAAAGGGAATGATATTATTTCCTTTGGCATCATTTGTTACAGTTATTCTTATCACTCCCTTGCTTGTAAACCCAGACTGGTTTTTCATAATCCTCAAGATGAAATGCAAACTCCTTCACTAATCCTCAAAGTATTTCATAATCCAGCCCCCAACGCTTCTACCTCTCTTTCTCGTGCAGTCTCTGTGCCGACTTCAGTGAACTTCTTGCTCTTTCCTGTCATGTCAGATCTTTGTTCATTTCTGTACCATTTGGCTCACACTATTCCTTTCTCTTGAAAACCCCGCTTCCTTATCCCCACTTAACTTTTATCTAAAATCTCCTCTTTAGCTTCCTCACCACCCCTCTTCCGTGTCTTCTCTTTAAGGAAACCTTCCCAGAGATCCTCAGGCAGAGTTCATTGTTTTATCCTCTGTTACAAAAGCATTTTGCGCATGCCTCTGCAGAAGCATTTCTGTGTTGCCTTATAAATCATTTCTCTCTGTGTCTTGTTCTTCTCACTACACTGTAAGTTCTTTAAAAGTGATAAACTATTTTTCTTCATCATTGTGTCTCCCAGCACAATATCAACATGTTGGTGTTCGATAAATATTTGAAGGACAAAAGAAGTCTCTTTCAATTTACAAATGTGTTCATAATTTTTGCTTTAATTTTTTTTTACAATTATGCTTGTTTTAGTTTTAGAAGACTATGAAAATTTAAAATAACTGCTGGAGAAATGAAATTAATTAAAATGTTAATTCTGTATGAAGCACACTTGATTAAAATACCAAGCATTGGAAATACTACTAACAGTTATTTCCTAATATAACATTTTCCCAAGGATATAAAAATAAAAATACTGTTTAAAATCAAGTACTTTCACCCAGATAGAGTTATATTTACTCTCATTGCACAACTGAAAAAACTAAGTGTCATGCAGGGCAGCCTGGGGGATCTCTGCTCCCGCTCCCCACATAAGAACACAGGACATGGTGAGGCCAAAAAGGAACACCCATGGAGCCATAGGTAGGGGAGTCATACCACTATGGTCTCACTGGAGGCCTGGCTGTGCCCAGAGAGAGTGGCAGTACCCTGAGAGCCTTGGTTGTGTCCAGGAAGTCTGGCTAAGCCCAGAGAGAATGGCAGTGCCCTGAGAGCCCTGGCTGAGTCCAAGAAGTCTGGCTGTGCCCTGAGAGGCCCTGACTGTGCCCGGGAAGACTAGTGGGGTACCCTAAGAAGCCCAGGAAGTCTGGCTGTGCCCAGAAGGACTGGTGGTGCCCTGAGAAACCCTGGCTGTGCCCAGAGAGTCTGGCTGTGTCCAGGATATTGCATTCACCTCCAGGCTCCTCGCACAGGGCCACTCGCGGAAGATGCTTGTGGCGTAGATTGTGAGGCGACCCTGTAGGGGTGGAGTGTGGGGACAAAGCCCCAAAAAGCAGTTTCCAGGCTCTCAGCCTCACATAGAAAGGTGCTGGCTCAGGTAGTAAATGGCCATCAACTGTGATTGGCTGGCTATCAGCTGTGGCTAGTTGGCCATCAGCTGTAACCAGTGAGCCATTGGCCACTAATGTAACTGCTGTGGCTTTGCCAGCAGAAAATGGGGGCTAGCAAGTAGATGGTGGCTGAGCCTGCAAGCGGTGTAGTGAGGGTTGCGAACGGTGTGTCTCCTGCTTCCTGTGTCTCCAACTCAGCCGCCAGCAATAATATAGTGATATGACTCCCCTATCTATGGCTCCATGGGTGTTCCTGTTTGGCCTCACCATGTCCTGCGTTCTTATGTGTGGAGCAGGACCAGAGACCCCGCCAGACACCCTGCATGACACTAAGGTAAGACATAGTTAAAATGACAACAGCTACTACTTACTGACAATTTGTTATGTGTGAGTCACTGGGTCAGGTGTGCCATATTTATAATATTCTTATTTAATTCTCGCAACACACTTTCAACTTATGAGCCTTTTTTTATTAACAAGGACAGTGAAGGTTGGAAAAAGGTCATTATCTTGCCTAGAATCATATTGCAAAAAAATAAATTTGACTCCAGGGACTATATTCAGACAGAGAACACCACATCCCACCCCCACACACACAAAAAAAGACTTGAATATGTTGACTTAGATACATAAATTTATTAATAATTTAGGGGTGAGCTGTATGAGCTGTATTTTTTTAGTGTATTTTTTTAATTTTATTAAATTTGTTGGGATGACATTGGTTAATAAAATTATACAGTTTTCAAGTGTATAATTCTATAATATATCATCTGTATATGGTGTGCTTCCCACCTAAAAACAAGTCTCCTTCCATCACCATGTATTTGACCCCCTTTACCCTCATCTACCAATCCCCTCCCCCTTTCCCTCTGGTAACCACTACACTATTGTCTGTGTCTATGAGTTTTTGTTTGTCTTGTATGAGGTATATTTATTTATGTCTGTGTTAACCTGGTAAGGGAACCGTTGGCCCTGGTGACCCCAATTACTCTTCCCATGACTACTGCAGCACTGATCTCTAGTTCAGATGAGAAGATTTTGCCCCTGACTGTCCTCTTCCACCAGAAACCCTCAGGAAGGACTCTAGTTTTCCATCCTGCCCCTTCTGAAATTTCTCACAAAGAAACCCAACCATGTCAACTAGACATATAAAGATTTACTAATCATTTACATTTAACTCAAAAAAGTTTGCTTAGTACTTACTGGGATTTTCTTGTTTTCAATATAATTTAATTTTTTTTATATTATGTATTTGATTTTACCCCGCACTTTATATCTATTTCCATTTTTATGCTTTATTATTCAATTCACATAAGAACAAAAACGCCCAGTTTAAGGGAGCCAGCACTATGAAATGATATACGCCCTAAACAAGTTATATCCAAAGTGGATTTTTCAACACCTAAAAACAGATTTTCAATTCTTGTTACAATTCTACTCGCCCTGGTCTTCAAGATGATTTTTCTTCCACTCTCTGCTTAACGTGTTAACGGTTTGATTGACTTTTGTTCACACCTATGCCATTGTTATAAATTATAGAAGGTCATCCTCTGTATCTATTCCTATTTTATCAGCCTCTGATAGACTAACCTCAATTTATAAGATCTACAATTTCATTTTTTACAAAGCAACTTTCCATGAAACTCACAGCAACCCTGTGAAGTGTTTTGTCCCTAGATGGAGAAAAACAATCAAAGGGATTAAATAACTCACTTCAAGCAACAAATACAAACATATTAAATTATCATAACTCTGACTCTGGGTGGTGAACACACAATGGGATTTACAGATGATGTAATACAGAATTGTACACCTGAAATCTATGTAAATTTACTAACAATTGTCACCCCAATAAATTTAATAATAAAAAAAAATTATCATAACTAACTATATATTTTTTGCCTGCCCTAAACTCTTTGTGATTTCTCTGGTTTCTGGCTTCTGTTCAAGGTTGCCTCAATGAGGTTGCCCATGATGGTGCCTCCACTTCATCCCAGTAAGTAGGTTGGCCACATGACCCAAAACGGCCAGAGCACCTTATTCCCTTGACTACTTTGATTAGTTCAGAGGTTGAAACGTGACTCCAGCACAGTTACTTGACCATCCTTGAATTAATATTTAAATTTGGGGAGAGTTATTTCCTTTTCCTGGGATTGCTAAACTGAGCAGAGATGAGTCTAGGACTTTCAGTTGCCATCATGTCCATAACACAGAAAGAGCATGCATACTGAAAAATCAAGCAGAAACAAATGGAACTGACAAATGTATTAACAGACCACGTCCTGATGCCATTTTTTTAAACCACAGGCTCCAGCCAATCCTGAAGGAGCATTCTGAAAGCTATGGAGGACACACTGCAGGGAGGCAAAGTGGAAGGCAGGGCAACATAAGAAGCTAGTGCAGCAGAATAAGGTGGTAGCTGAAGAAATGGTAAGAAATAGATTCTAGATATATTTTGAATGCAAAATTGACAGGACTTGTCAGATTAGTGGGAAATGTGTAATAATAAGGAAGTTAAGAATAAATCCAAGAGACTTGACTTGAGCAACTGATTAATGGACTTGTCATTTATTGGAGAATGGTGATCTGGAGAGGCACATGTATGTTTAGGGGGAAAAAATCAAGAGCTGAGTTTACGGTACACTGAGTTTGAGATGTTTGTTAGACATTCTACAGGAAATGTTGAGTGAGCTGGTAGATCTATATAGCTGGAGTCCAGGAAAAGGGCCATACTGGAGAAACAAACAAATAAACTGTTAAAGTCATTGGCATATAGATGGAAATTCAAGCCACAAGTCTGGATGGGATCATTTAGGGAGATGAGTGTGCCTAAAGCAGAGAAACAGTCTAAAGAGAAAATTGTGGGGCATTACATTATTTTTCAAATAGAAAAGGAACACCCAGAAATAATGTGTAACATGCAAACCAAGAAGAGAATGTGTTTCTAAAGAGGAGGGTGTGGCCTACTTTGTCTAGACAGCTGCTGGGTACATTAAATAAGAAGTGAAAGTTGACCACTGGATCTGACATGTTCATGGGTGACCTTGACAAGGGAAGTGTCTGTGGAATGATAGGAAAGAAAGCCTCAGGAATGAGTTCAATGAAAAAGCAGGAGGATAAGTGGAGCAGTACGTAGTTAACACTTTCAAGAGAGTAAGGGAAGGCAAGCAGAGAAATAGACAGTAGTTGGAGAATTACCAGTTACAGTAGAAGAGGAATCTTACATATCCTAATGGGGGAAGAAGAGGGTCAAGATTGTCAAGCGTAGTTTCCTCTGTCTCTGTTAATCTTTGGGATGGACAGTGTTCCCTGTTCCTTGGGTACTATTTGCCTTGTTAGATTTAATGACTGATGCCTGAGATGACATAACTTGTGATCTGGTCTTTCTTGGCTCAGTCAAAGTCTGGTAGTGCTTCCTGGCTGACACATCCTCACCCCTGAGTGTTTGTTACATCTTTTATTGCTCCCACAGGCACCACAGATCACCCTTTGCTCAGAGGTCACCTCGTCCTGTCAGGGTAGATACCAAGACCAGAATCCTGCTCTCAGGGCAGTGACTATACGACACCCCATTGAAGGGGGTTAAACTGAGACCCAATGTCTCCTTTATTGTTATCATCCTGTACAGTCTAGTTTACTTTGACGTGGAATGTCCCAGGGTAATAGACAGCAGCTCACCTTCTACATTAAGCTCATTTAATGGATATTTTACACACAGAGACAAACACACTCCCATGTCAACGCCCACAGAGTAGAAAATTAGCATGACATTTCTTCTTCTCTCCTTTTACCTTCTCTCTCTCCTTTCTCCTTTCCTTAATTCCCCAGAATGGAAAGTGGACACGTTTTCTATACATCAAATCCCCCTCCTACCATGAACAGCACAATCTTAAGACAGAAAGTGTATTTTCTTTGCCTTACAGAAAAACTCTGTGGTCTTGAATTCATTACCTATTTTCCAGGCAAGATTGTTAATCTACTACATGGAATGGAGGGAGGAAAGTCAAAGAAATTGAGCAAATGTATTCTTAAAAATAATACCCTGCCCTTCAGAGTTACAATCCTGCTGCATATTCCAATTTTGTTTGTCATAAAATGAATATTACCTTGGTCTTTTCCTTCACATCCTTTCTGGAACGTTTCTAATCCCCTAAATTCCCTCCCATAAAATTCCCCTCAAACCCCAGTAGATAAATACGTTGGGCTGCATAGAAAGGGCATCATCATCAGAAAGGTAAATGAGAAAAAAGCTTCAAAGGAAAAGGGCTATGGCAGGTCTCTCCAGACAGGTTTTTCCCGCACATGACCTTTCACTACACTTCAGCCCTGCAGACTCAAAAATCATACCTCAGCAGCATAAAGGGGATATATTTTCCATAGGTGGACTCACATGAAAGTCTGGAACACTGATGGGTAAAATCTGAGTCCTAGATCTTTGATTTATGATGAGAATTTTAACTGAATATCCCTATCCCCCAGCCAATGCATTTTCTGTCCCCACAAGCACACTGCATAGAAAGTCAAGCCTGAATCCGAAGGTTGCTTGCTGGGCAGAGACTCAGGGCAAGTTTAATTAATTATATGATTCCAGCGTTTAACAGCATCAGGCTTCTTGAGCCTGAAGCATCCATCTCCATAGTAAGATACACCTTCAAAAAACACATCTTTGATTCTGGAAATTTTCTTTCCTCATCAGAGCGGAGTGAGCTCTGAGCTCCGCCATCCTTGGTCCCTCAGACGCTCTTTTCAATGCTTCTGTGGCCAACCAACTCTCTTTTGATGGATCCTTATTTCTTTAGATATGATAATATAGCACTTTCAATCAAGATACAGATTTTTAGATACAGTGATTTTGTGTCATCACTATTTATTGAGTGTAAAGCTTAACTCAGAGTAATGTTTCCAAACTTCCCTAATAAGAAGAATTAATTAGGGCCCTTTGTTTTAAAAATTATAGTAATAATACAGCTTTCCAGGCCCTTTCCCTGGACATTCTGATTCAGTAGGTCAGTGGTTAGGGAATAATTTGTATTATTAACAAACTCCAGGTGATTTTTTATCTTCAGGTGATTGGAGAATAATTGTTTTAGAGAACAGTATAACATATTTTATTTCTATGTTCTTGACCGGGCTCTTCATTATGGCCAACATATACAACATATATAAACAAAATGTATACTAATTATATTTACTCTTTGTCATAAAACTGATCACCTCAGATCTGAGAGGGAGTATAAAACAGGGATTTGGAGAATTGCTTCTCAAATTTAAGTGTACATATGAATCACTCAGGCATCTCATTAAAATGTAGGTGTTGATGAGTAGGTCTGCGGTGGAGCCCAAGATTCTGCATTTCTAAGAAACTCACAGGGATGCCATGGCTTCTGCTCTGCAGACACACTCCCAGACTAGAGGTGGGCCTTTAAACCAGCTGTCTTGGTTCAACCCCCAGTTTTGAAGTTCATCACCCAGTGTTGAGGTTCTCTTCCAGTTGTTCTAGCTAGTGGCCTTGGGCACTTTACTCAGCCTCTTTTTAACTCAGTGCCCTTATTTTAAAAATGGAGAGAATCCTAATATCGACTTCACAGGGTTGTTATAAAGATTGCATGGATTTTAAAAGTTCACAAAAGAGGCTCCATGGTAAGTTCTGCATAAGTGAGAGCTCTCATGAATATCTCGGTGGCATGGTTTGGAGTCAGCTATTGAGACCAGTAATTAATCCAGATTTAAACACATTTTTGCTCATACTATATCTTGTAAATGAAAAATCCTAAATGCAAATTTTCTATGGATGATATGATGACTGTTTTCACTGAACATAAGAGTCTTATGATGAATTTTGTGCATTTTGTTGATTCCAGAAATCCCCTTAATTGGGTTTCGTTAAGCCCGTTCCCCTTAAATCGTCTGTTCAAACAGAAGAGAGTTAAAACAGAAGATCTCTAGTTGACAAAATCACTTCCATCTTAGTCTGAACTCCAATTGTTGATAAAACTATTCCTTTACTTTATCTCTTCAGGTTAAATTCTCCCCCAAAATATCAAAGTATTATTTTTCAAAAGATACTTTTCCTAATTTCAGATCGTAAACAACTCAATTTGGCACATATTGGAACTCAGTAAGTGTTTGTTGGATAAACAGATAAATGAATAGATGAATGAATACAAAGATAAATGTAGGAATAAATGTGATAATTCCTAAAAATTCAGTTTCAACTTTCCTTTAAACAAAAATCTAAGAGTGAGCCTTGAACATTTTAAAAAAGAGAAGAAAATGATTTCTAGCATACCTTCTTAACTATGGTATCTTCTATCTCAATGAGTTTCAATTTGAGCTGCCCATCAAAATTACCCAGGGAAATTATACTGATTCCAGAGTTCCACCCTTCCCTGGAAAAATCTGATGTAATTGGTCAAGGTGTGTTGTAGCCAGTGGGAGTCTTCAAAGGTCTCCAAGTGTTTCTAATGTTTAGCCAAAGTTGAGATTAATGTTTCTATTTGCTATGGATAATTGATATCTCTCTGAAAAAAAAACTGAAAAACAATATATATATATATATAAATCCTCAGGGCCTTATTAAATTTATATTAGTTTTTAGTTTCATAGATAGAATTATAAATTCTATTTCCTTTCTATAGTAGATCCCAGGTACTAATACCCCAGAAAACTTATAATTATGCCACTAACGTTAGAATTAGAAAGAAGCCTTTGAAGTACTAAATTATGGTTTTAATTAAACAATGTAAAAATCAAATTATACCCTAGCCTTTTTTCTTTTAAACTTATGTTTAAAAATTAATGCAGCTTTCTAAAAAAAAAGTATATTCACTCAACTGCCATATACAACGGATGAAACAGGTGAGCCTGTTAGAGTCATTATTTTCCTAAAGGAGCTCTTCCCAACAACTATGCTATATAAGATGACTAACACGATCAACATTCTTTTGCTTGTATAGCCAGGTGGTTCTACAACACTTATAGTTACCAAAACAGCTTCTAAAGTATTTGTCCCATCTGCTTTTGTGGTTGTTGCTCTATTCTTTCTTGTTTTCTTGAAATATAACACAGAATATGAATCATGTTGAGCTGTTCTTAAATAGGAAGCTTTGTCTCAACATCATATGTGAATCAATTTAATCCTACCTAACAATCCAATTAAGGCATTAAGGAATTATATTATGTATCACTGAGTAGGAATTACCCCAGAGATATGAGTTTTCTTAGTAAATTGTATACTTTTAATGAAATGGCAACACAGAAGTACATACACTTCTATGTCTGTAGATTTTATTATTGGAAAAGTAAATGGTTCATTAGAATATTTCAGCAAATTAAACTTCATTAATAATTTTTGAATTTTAAAAATGTAAACATCTTTTAATAAAAACAAGAAGCACAACAATATAAAATACCTTTTTAATATTTTTAGAGCTCTATTAAAGTAATGTCATATCATAGATGGATTAAGATTTAATAAAGGTAAAAATCATCCTTCAAAGTTAAAAACTAAAAGAAATAAAGCTGTAGGTTATTATAAAACACTTCTCATTCCTCATTCTCATTGTTTTATTTCTTTAATGTTGAAGTAAATTTTAAATGACTGAATTAATATGTTTCTACCATCTCCCTTAAAACTTAAAATATTATATAAGTTTAAAATAATTTTGACAACAGTCCCAATTTGGGCTCCCTGTTCTGTCTCCCCCGGGATAACCACCATAATGAATTTAGTGTGTGTCACTTCAAACCTTGTTAGAGTTTAAATAACCATATAAATGTGCATGCATATGAACATGCCAATTGAAAAGAGAGAACCTGGCTTTGACATCCAAGCTGTTCTGGACCCATCTTTACTGAAAAAACAGAATAATGGTAGATAAAAAGTAAAAGATAAAAGAAAACCATAGCTGGACTCAAAAAAGCAAGATAAACAGCCTTATAGACCAGAAACAGAGCAGAAATAAGAACCACAACTTGCTGAAACTCTGGGTCCAAGAACAGGCAAGCAATGATTGCTCTGAATTCAACCCCTGGGGAGCAAAGGGGACTACAATTACCCTAAATGAGATGAAGGGTACCAGAGCAGTTATTTATGCGTCCTCAGGGAATCCCTCTTATTTAAATGAAAACAATGGCTTACCTTAGCATATGTAGAAAATCAGATCCAGAGGGTAGACATAAGACAATTTGCAAATACCTCTCAGGAAAGTGAAGAGGGAGCTTGTGGGAAATATCACATGAGAATATTAATCTCTTCCTCATCTATTTTTTTTCCTACCTCTGTTTATTATTCCTTTCTTACGACCTTTCAACGGTGGCAATGGGACCTGTCCGCCCCAATGCAAAGGTAGGGTACAATGTCGGTAGAGAACTTAAAAATAATAATAGAACCAATTAAAAGACCTTTTCTTTTTTTCACCTAGCTCCAGCAAATACAATCAAGGTCAGTGATAAAATCCCCCTACCCCTGAACATCTTTTGTCATATAAGTTCTAAATAATTGATGGGGTTACTACTGAGTTTCAATGATATGTAAGCTTCAAATTGGAAGTTTTAAAAACTTATTAATCCTTTGATAAACATTGTATTCTACATGGATGAACATTTGGAGATGTTAAAAGTTCCATTTCTGGTTAAAAATTCCATTTCTGTCTCTAGCACCTCTGGAACTATATATTCCTGCATTTAAACAGTAGATTTTAAATAAACAATGATAACACTGTAACTGTAAAGAAGAAGAAACTTGTTACTTCAATTCTGTCATTCTATATAGCCACTTTGTGTTTTTATTTATTCAAAAATTATTTTATTTATTCAAAAAAATTTTTTAAATTAAAGTTTATTGGGGTGACAATTAGTAAAGTTACATAGATTTCAGGTGAACATCATCTATATATCACATTGTATGTTCACCACCCAGAGTCAATTCTCTTTCCATCACCACATATTGGATCCCCTTTACCAACATCTATCACCTCCCTCCCCCCTTACCCTCTGGTAACCACTAAACTATTGTCTGTATCTATGAGTTTATGTTTCTTCATTTGTTTATCTTGTTCTTTTGTTGCTTTCAGCTTTGTATACCATATATCAGTGAAATCATATGGTTCACAACTTTTTCTCTCTGACTTATTTTGCTTAGCATTGTAATCTCAAGATTCATCCATGTTGTCATGAATGATACTATTTCATCTTTTCTTATGGCTGAATAGTATTCCATTGTGTATATATACCACAACTTCTTTATCCAATCATCTATCAAAGGACACTTTGGTTATTTCCATGTCTTGGCCACCGTAAACAAAGCTGCAATAAACATTGGAGCACATATATCTTTACGGATAAATGTTTTTAGATTTTTTGGGTAGATACCCAGGAGAGGGATTGCTGGGTCATGTGGTAATTCTATTAATTTTTTGAGGAACCTCCACACTGCCTTCTATAGTGGTTACACCAATCTGTATTTCCACCAATAGTGTATGAGGTTTCCTTTTTCTCCACAGCTTTTCTAACACTTGTTATTTTTTGTCTTGATGATAGTCATTCTAACTGGTGTGAGGTGATATCTCATTGTGCTTTTTATTTTCATTTCTCTGATGATTAGTGATGTTGAGCATTTTTTCATATGTCTATTGGCCACTTGTATGTCTTCTTTGGAGAAATGTCTTTTCAGTCCCTTTGCCCATTTTTCAATTGGATTGTTTGTTTTTTGTTGTTGAGTTCAATGAGTTCCTTGTGTATTTTGTATATTAGCCCTTTATCAGAGGTGTTGTTTGCAAAAATCTCTCATTCGGTTGGTTGCCTCTTTATTTTGTCGATGGTTTCTTTTGCTGTGAAGAAGAAACCATTTTAGTTTGATACAGTCCCTTTCATTTATTTTAGCTTTTACTTCCCTTGCCTTTGAGGTCAAATTCATAAAATGCTCTTTGAACCCAAGGTACATAAGTTTAGTACCTATGTTTTCTATGCAGTTTATTGTTTTAGGTCTTATGTTTAGGTTTTTGATTCATTTTGAGTTAATTTTGGTACATGATGACAGATAGCAGTCCAGTTTCGTTCTTTTACACATGGCTTTCCAATTCTGCCAGCACCATTTATTGAAGAGGCTGCCTTTTCTCCATTGTATGTTTTTGGCTTCTTTGTCAAAAATTATCTGTCCATATTTATGTGGGTTTACTACCGGGTTCTCAATTCTATTCCATTGGTCTGTGTGTCTGTTTTTCTGCCAATATTATACTGTTTTGATTATTGTTGCCCTGTAGTACAAGCTGAAGTCAGGGAGTGTGATACCTCTAGCATTGTTCTTTTTGATTGCACAGATATTTGAAGCTTCTAGAATCAATCCCAAAGAAATAAAGACATGGTATAAATGCATTTATCGTGAAATGAGATTTTTATAAGTCTCTGTCAAACATTTTCTTATTTTTAAAAGTTTTTCTAACTACTTGTATAATAGTTACTTTGAGTGAGAAAAGTATTTAAAAAGTAAAATTAATTAAAAGTGTTCTAAAAATAAAAAAAGTAGATTAAACAAGCTGACTATACTTGTTAATGGACTTAAATGTGCAAAATCTATTTGGATGAAGCTATTGACAAGTTTGCAGAAGTTAAGGCTTGAACACAGAAACTGTAATGTTATTCATTTAGTGACAGATTAGTATGTAGATATGTTATTTTTCCTTTTTCAAGAAAAAAATAATTTAAGATTATTAAAAAGTATTAATCCATTACCCATTTCCTTTATTGAGCATAATACTTATTTAATTCTCTAGATTTATTAATTTTTAAATATTTTACTGGCATGACTACATACAAAATTTAATAAAAGATCAATCTTTACTACTTTCTTTGCTTTTCTGGTTACTATTGATTTAATTACATGATAATTATTAAAAACAACTTTGTCATATAAAGAAGGGAATTTTTAAAAAAAAATCCACTCTCAAAGTCAAATATGCGAGGTAAGTCCCTACTCATCCTACAGTCAAATCTCCCAATTCCTGAAGCTGGTAGCTGTGGAAGTATTGATGTCATAAAAGCTATTGTTTTGAAATTGAGAATGATAGAGATTAATACTCTCAGCATTATTTATATTAGAAAAAATAATCAATTTATTCTAATGAATTTTCAACTGATGGAATTAGAATTAAACCAGAGATCACAAATGTGCAATCCAAAAACCAGTTTCTGCACAAAGAGGTATTTTACATAAGCTACACAATATTATCCAAAAGAATAAACAGCCAACATGTTATGTTCTAGGTATTGGCTTGAAATTCAAACTTCTGGTTTTGAAAAATTGCAAAATCTGACATCACTGGACTGCCATCTTTGCTTGGCAGCGACTCACTGAAACTTCTCTGTAGCTTCAGATTTTGGGGAGCATAACTCCTACCACTGGCCCATAGTAGATACAAGATTTACCCCTGCCTGGGTTCATTCTATCCTGGACCTGCCCTAAAAAAAGCATTTGAAACTGTGACTCTATGAAACTTCCTTGCCAAGATTTGCTCCTACCTATCCTTTTTTCAGCTTTTAACCAAATAGTATTTATTGCATATGAGTATTCATTTAATCATTGATTCATTCATTGATTCATTCATTTAACAAACATTTGTTGAGCACCTACTAAGTTCTGGGCAGTGGGGATACAGCATTAAGCAAAACAAAGTATTTTGCTTCTATGGAACGTGTATGGTGGTGGGGGAGGAGTGAGGGATAGAAACCAAATGTGTAAGTAATACATTATTTTCAGGTAGTGGAAACAGTAGCCAAGAGAGTGAAACAAGAAGTTCTTGCGACACTATTCCTCAGCAGGGGTGGGAGGAGTGATGTAGCATAATTCATGTACATACACATTGGAGGAGTTATTGATGGAAATTTGATTAGGTAAGTTTTCCTTATTGACGGGAAAGGACAATCGATTGTACTTTTGGCTGCAAATATGAACTCTAAGTATAAATGAGACTTGATTGATGGATTATTCTTTAGCTTGAGAACGTGTTTTAGAGGTAGGAACAACATGCATCCTGATTTGTACAGGACAGTCCTGGTTTACCTCTGTGGACCGAGCTTAGTTATTCATAAGGCTACCTTACACTCTCAAAACTGTACAACAAATTATATGGTCAATTATTTATTGGGAGGGCTACACAATATTAAACAAATATGTCAAACCTTTTTGAAATTGTATGGTTACACTATTTACTTAGAAGGCAATAAAATATATCATTTAAATATTAATTACATCAAATACAATTCATCAAATGCATCTAATTTTGAATGAACAAAATACGTTCAGAAATTATATATTTCCTAGTAGCTGATGAATGTTGGTCCTGTGCTCATTACATCATTGTTCATTTTCTGTGATAAAGACGAGGCAGAAGGCTTGAGGTTGATAAATAAGAACTTACTCTAGATAAAGGTTATTAATAGTAGACTGTATGGATAAAGGAGGAAATAGAATTTCCTTCCATGATGTATTTTAATCAGTGGATGGGTCACATTAGCTGAGGTTGGTTATAAAGCAGATTTTATTTTATGCTGAAGGATGTGCCCTGGAGATGGAATGTTAAGTAGTTCTTTGGTGAATATGTTGTTTTTTGGTGATGAAATAGGTAAGTAGTTTACATATGAGGATTTGAAAAGGGTTTTCTAAGAGCATGTAGGAACTGTGCACAGGAAGTCTGGGAGCTAAGTAAGGGATTCGCTCAGTTATTTGCTTACTGTCTTTAAGTGACTTAACAATAATCAAACTACATATTGGGCAGCCAAACTGGAAAGATAACAGGTCCTCAAATATCTGTTTCCATAGCCAAGACCCAAACCTGCGTGGCAACTGGAGTCATCCCACAAGCAAGTCCACACTCACAGCTCTCCAGCTCAATTACAGCTTTTCTAAATAGCCTGTACAAAATCCCTCTTTAAACCAAGATCTAACTTCAAAACAGGCTCATTTTGCAGAAAGAACACCTTGTATCCTATAATATCTCCAAATAGACATTAGAACAGAGAAGTTAAATGGCATTCTTCAAGAACAGTTTTCTTCAGTTTCTTGGGAAGGAAAGTCTGTGCAAAGGATAATTTCTACCTGGATCAATATTATGCATTTTAACCTCTTTAAAGTACATAACATTCACTAAAACTTTCACAAGAAAAATACCAAAGGTAATTTCGAAGTGGTTGCATTCAGGGTGTAAATATACTAACTAAAACAGTATGCACTTCTTCTGATCATATGAATAACCATGAAAATACCACAAAAGTGAAAACCAATGGACTAGAACAAAGAAACTAAAAGCAATTAAGGACTTTGAGTTGAGTGTGATTTTCATAGCTGTTTAAGTCTCATAGTAGATGGTTCTAGTTTGTAATTCAAAATAAATTTGTTCGCATGTTAGCTTTCTAACCACAGGAGAGATTTTTATCCTCATCATCACCATTATTATTACTATCATTAGCTTGATGGAGGATCCCATTGCCCCTTACCAATGCCATCTGTCCTTGGCGAAAATTAAAGAAAGATTTCCTTTAAAAAAATTTTATATTCTTTTTATTTGTGTGTTTCTTTCTTTTCTCCTCCTCCTCCTCCTCCTGCTTCAGCTTCTTTTTCTTCTCCTTCTTCTCCTTCTCCTTCTCCTTCTCCTTCTCCTTCTCCTTCTCCTTCTCCTTCTCCTTCTCCTTCTCCTTCTCCTTCTCCTTCTTCTTCTTCTTCTTCTTCTTCTTCTTCTTCTTCATAAGCTATAAAGCCCAAAGGCGGTAATTATTTTAATTTTTAAATATATTTGTAATGTAAATAATTTGTTTTCCAAAAGAGTTTATCCTAGGTTTTACTCAATTACCATAATAGTTCTTTTCAAAGAAATCTCCCATTATTTAACATAATTTAGTATCTAATTCATTTTCATCAATTTTGCAGATCTGAAATGTTTAGGAATTAAAAGACAAATAAAAGTTGATCAAGTGTCTCAGAAATCATCACCTGACTGTAAAACAGACATAATGGAGGGAAATCTGCATTTGGTCATATAAACACATGGAAGACTATGTATGCTCCTGTATTGGGTGCATAGATGTTAACTATATATTCTTGTTGGATTGATCCTTTATCATTATGTAATGTCCCTTTTTGTCTGTTATTGTAGCCTTTCTTTTAAAATCTATTTTTTTGATATAAGTATTGCTACCCCAGCTTTTTGGTTTGTTTGTTTCCATTTGCATGAAATATCTTTTTCCATCCCTTTACTTTCAGTCTGTGTGTGTCTTTTGATCTGAAATGGATCTCTTATAAACACCATATGTACATATTGTTTTCTTATCCATTCAGCTACTGTATGTTTTGATTGGTACATTTAATCTATTTACATTTAAAGTGATTATTGATAGGTACTCAGTTATTTTCATTTGTTATTCATCTTTATGTTTGTTTCTTTTTCCTCCTTCTTCTTCTTACCAACTGACAGGAGGAGTAATCAGATGGTGGGTTATTAATGGCTGCTGCTGGTTCATATACTCTACAGGCTTAAACCTAATATCTTAGGCTCAATTAGCAATAATTAAATAAATACTGGTTTTGTTGTATTGTGTCTTGTAGAAAAGCCATTTGTCACCATGAAGAATAATGATTGTTTTAAGACTTTTGACATACCTTGTTGGAGTACATTCAGCTCCAGCAATTTCAATGTGATGCCAATCCTGTTTTTTCATGTTAAGTTCCATACACATTTTAAAAGCAAATAAAAAGGTTCTCCTATCACCAGACAAACCCAGACAGAATAAGACATAAATATTCATTAGAACTTCCCTTCACCTTCCCTTAAAAGCACTCTATTGAAATGGAGATTTTGACTTTTAGGATAATGAAGACTATGGAAAGGCTTTATTCTTGAAAATTAATGGATTAATAAAATGGCATTTATCTATTTTCATTAGAATGAGCTTTTTTTAAAATGAATGTTAATACACTGTATTTTTTGTTTTGTTTTGTTTTTTGTCACAAAAGCACCTTATCATTCAGGGTGTGCGGTAGCTACTTAATAATGTGCTATAATTTTTGTATTCTCTATTAATTCTCAATTAAACAGAGGCATATTTATGCCAGAATTACATTCATTTTGGTGCTTAGAAAAAACTAAAGATCTTCTTTGTCTTTGGTTAAAATATGGTAGGCTTGGGCTCTCCTCATTTAGTTAGGGACTTACTAAACAAGCCATTTGAAGCCCCTTTTGCTTCTCTCAGAGTTGTTATCTTTTCTGTCAAAAGAGGAATGAAGGAATAAAACAATAAAGGAAGTCATTGGAATTCATAAATCCCGGCTTACACAGTATTGTTGAGTAATATTTTGCATTAAAGCTTATTTGTTTTGGGGAAATGAACTATATTCATTTTAGATAAAACTAGAAAACTGGGCCTCGCGGCAGCCGCCCCCTTCCACACGGTCACGCTGAGCTAGTGCCCAGGCCTGGAACCGGGCTGCAGCCTCCGGGGCGCCCGCCGCCTCCCGCCGCCTCCCGACCATGGACCCCCGCAAAGTGAGCGAGCTTCGGGCCTTCGTGAAAATGTGTAAGCAGGACCCGCGCGTTCTGCACACTGAAGAAATGCGCTTCCTGAGGGAGTGGGTGGAGAGCATGGGCGGTAAAATACCACCTGCTATTCATAAAACTAGATCAGAAGAAAATATCAAGGAAGAAAAAGCAGTAAGAAGGCAGAGGAAAACATAAAGACAGATGAACCATCAAGTGAGGAAAGTGATCTAGAAATTGACAATGAAGGTGTGATTGAACCAGACACTGATGCACCTCAAGAAATGGGAGATGAACATGTAGAGATAACCGAGGAGATGATGGATCAGACAAATGATAAAAAAGGGGCTGCCATTGATGCCCTAAATGATGGTGACCTACAGAGAGCCATTGACTTGTTCACAGATGCCATCAAGCTGAATCCTCGCTTGGCCATTCTGTATGCTAAGAGAGCCAGTGTCTTCATCAAATTACAGAAGCCAAATGCTGCCATCCGGGACTGTGACAGAGCTATTGAAATAAACCCTGATTCAGCTCAGCCATACAAGTGGCGAGGGAAAGCACATAGACTTCTGGGTCATTGGGAAGAAACAGCCCACGATCTTGCCCTTGCATGTCAATTGGATTATGATGACGATGCTAGTGCAATGCTGAAAGAAGTTCAACCAAGGGCTCAGAACATTGCAGAACATCGGAGAAAGTATGAGCAGAACCGTGAAGAGCGAGAGATCAAAGAAAGAATGGAAAGGGTTAAGAAGGCCCGGGAAGAACATGAGAGAGCCCAGAGGGAGGAAGAAGCCAGACGACAATCAGGAGCTCAGTATGGCTCTTTTCCAGGTGGCTTTCCTGGGGGAATGCCTGGTAATTTTTCTGGAGGAATGCCTGGAATGGGAGGGGGCATGCCTGGAATAGCAGGAATGCCTCGGCTCAGTGAAATTCTTAGTGATCCAGAGGTTTTTGCAGCCATGCAGGATCCAGAAGTTATGGTGGCCTTCCAGGATGTGGCCCAGAACCCGGCAAATATGTCAAAATATCAGAGCAACCCAAAGGTGATGAATCTCATCAGTAAATTGTCGGCCAAATTTGGAGGTCAAGCGTAATGCCCTTTTGACAAATAAAGCCCTTGCTGAAGGAAAAGCAACGTAGATCACCCAGTGGATGTCGCAATAATACAAACCAGTGTACCTCTGACCTTCTCGTGAAGAAAGCTGGGGTGCTTTGAAGAGAATCCCTACCCCTCTGCCCCAAATGCAGCTGTAACATTTTACAGTGCTTTGCCATAGGGTATCTGTTCAGATAATGTTTTCCTACTAGAAATTACAAACTTTAAACACTTTTAAACCTTAAAAATATTTAAAAACAAATTAAAAGGGTATGTAAACCCTACATTTTTCTTTAATCATTTCGGTGTTTTCCTTTGAATTAATTGGGCAAAGAATATTCTTTAGTATGGAAGATTTATTGCTCAGTTTGAGTGACATACAGGTTTATTAGTGGGAGGTAAATATAAGATTTAAATAGATAAAATTTTAGTTGGATAAAAAAAAAACTAGAAAACTGAAAAGAGAAATATTCTTTCAAAATTTTTCAGAATAAGAACATTCAGGAAAAGGTAATTTCTTTTTGTTGTTCTTGTTTTGTTTTATATTGTTTGATTCTTTTTTGTTGTTTGTTTTTTACTGAGTGGAACTGTTCCACCCATGAAAACCTAGATGCTTCCACAGTGAATCAAGCTAAATGAAGACAGATAATTTAATGTTGCCCTCTGCCTCTCAAACTGTGTCTATAAAATCTAGCTTCTGTTTGAACGAAACAGGTGCCCTGGTGCTTTCAGTTTTGCATCTGTTTGTGGAATATAATTATAGCACTGATGTCTGTTTAATCTGATTGGGTTCCATTGGGCCATTGTTTATGTTCAGAGCCTTGTTTCCTAATTATTTTACTAGTCAGTTGGTCTTTGCCCCATTCCATTGAAAGAGTGTGATTTGGTTTCTCAATTCATAACATCCTATTGTTCTTTATTATTTGGAACAATAATATCACAACACAGTTTCTTTTTTTTTCCAAATATTTAATAGGAACTTCTAAAATTTACTTGAAAGAAAGTAAATAGTTTAATTAGAATTAATCTGTGAATCTCTCATAAAAATATATGTAATATATTAATACTAATTCCTTTGCAAAAAAGCCAAAAAAATTTACTTTAAATAAAATTACACTTAATTCTTAGTAACTTTATTTTGTAAAAACAGTAATAAAATGTGATATAAACTATTGGTAGATAACTAGTTGTTTTCTTCCCAACTGGCATATTCCTCCCTCTGCCCACTTCTGCCTTGCTAGCCCAACTGACTTTCAACTACAGAGTCCTAAAATGCCACACATCATTTTCTTAAATTTCCTTGAAGCTAGGTCAAAAATATGTGACCTAATTCTAGTAGAAGGGACTCAAGGGAAAGATGGCTAAGAAATTTCAGGAAAAGCTTTTCCTTCCTATTAAAAAAAGATATGTAGAGGAAATCTGCAACTTTTTTATGGCAGCTATTGCCATTTCTACACGTAATACCTAATCTACAGCTACACTCTTACATCCAAGATATTTAAATAAACTTAAGGTCCAAGACAATTCTCAGAGAATAGAGAGCTGAAATGCGGAAAGACCTGAATCCTTCCTTTTACGTATCATTAAGCTGTTGAACCAGTCCTGAAAGCACCCAGTCTTTGGACTTTGTGTGTGAGTGTGAGATAATTGTATTACCTTTGTTAAGCTGTTTAACTTATTTATTCTATTATTTGTAGATAAAAGAAGACATGGAAAAAAATGATAAGAAATTGATTATTAGGATGTAATGCAGAGCTATCTATACCAAAAAATATTTTCCTAAAATTCTAAATTACATTTGTTTTAAAAGTGTCTATTATATTATTTTGCTGAAGCTAATGCAAACCTGTCTAATAATTATTTTTATTCTGATTTTGTACTAAAAATCACATTTTCATAGATTCAGATTCTAATGACATTTTTCGACTTAAATGTGGTATTGATAATTTGGCTAGCACCCTTTGTAGAGTGGTTTGTGTTTATTTGTTTGGTTTTGGTTTTCTTTTTTACTTTAGGATGGGGTTAGAAGAGAGTTTCTACAAAGTCAAACAGAGCTCAGAATTAACTCTTGACAAGTGGAAATTTCTTTTTAATTAAGATATTGGATAATTATGTAGGCATACATCCAACAACACAAACTACAAATTGCCAATGATAAGCAGTTTTTAAAATGTGCCCTAATGTTGGATTCATTTCGAGTGCACAAAGAAAAGAAGTCCTCTCTTATTTTTCTCACAACCTTTCACATGTTTCTGGGGGGCAAAAGCCTCCTCTTTTAAGTTAATACCAACAAAACAAATGGGTAATCTATAAGCCTATCTCCTACTCACAATTCAGAATAACGGAGTTACCTGATTTCTTGCAAGGTCAGAAAAGAGTTCTAATCTACCATGGGTAATTTGGATGAAGAGACTGGCTTTATGAAGAAAGTAAATAAGCACTCCACTTTGGCTGATAGCCTAGATAAATTTAATGTGTGAGTGGGATAAGGATTAATGGAGAGAAGGAAACATGAATTTCACATTAAAAAGATTAGGGAAATCCCAACCTTTATTATAAAATATCTGTGAGCCTATAAAGATGATTTATAATACTGGAAAAGCTTTAGATATGCTTTGGCTAATGCTCCTGGGAGGCTCAGGAAACATAATCCAATTTACTAGTGGTGTACAAAAGAGACATACTTTAAAATAATTGCTATTTTAAACTGTAGCTTTCATGGAGCTATTGGCATCTAACTACAACGTAAGGATTAGCAGAAATTGTTAAACTGCCACTTTAAAAATATGATATTTTTGTGTCACGTATTCCATAGCCCATGGCGTGAAAAGCCAACTGTGTAAAAGAATTGTTTCAACTAATGCACACACCTTACCTTGGCTGAGTTACCACAGAGAAGGAAAAACAGAAACAAACTGGAAGTCACGAATCAATATCACCTCTTAATTAAACTTTTTGAGTCATCCAATTGCTGTTCTCTGGGTAAATAAAGCTGTGGCTATCACATACAACTTGCATTTTTGAAAGCACATCCTTCCTTTTAGGCATTTGTTTTTTCAAAACTCACTAGAACATTCAGAAGCATTTTAGTTCAGGATCAATTGTAGAACTAAACTAGAGGAATATGGGAGATATATTTTCTGTCTTCTCTTATCTGTTCACCAAGAGAAGAACAAGTTTCTTAGAGGATTTATCTCTTAACCAGTAGAACAGGTTTCTTGAAAAATTTTTACATTGTGAATTATGACTTAGAAAACAGTGGGCTCCAGAAATTTGACTTACATCTGCTTTACTTTTGCCCAATCTTCAGCCTATGAATTTTTTTTTTTTTTTGCTACAAACTATTCTAATTGTTTATTTCATCCTGACAGCCAGTTAGACAGTTTATGTATTAAAGTAGCATCGAACTAAAGTCAGGCAATTCTCTTCCAGCCCCATTATTTCCATGATGGACTAGTCAGTATTCAACCTAATAGAGACTTTGGGAAACAGCTTCTATAAGCTGCACATTTATCATAGCTGCAGCTCACTTTTATGGCTGATTAATCCAGACATACTGCTTCACAACTAAAGCATCTCAGCAAGTAATTGAGTGATGTAGATCAGATTAAAGAAAATTTTAATATTTCTGAGCTTCTACCAAGCCTCTGACGATAGTTAGAGAATAGATGCAGTGTTGGAAAGAGGCTTAATATGTTCCTGTTTAAATTTACTAAAAAAGTTCAGTTCCATTAAGTAGCTGAATCAAAGTAATGGTTTGTCATTGATGTAAGAACATAAGATAAAATGAGTTCAATATAAAAGATAAAATTTAGGCACTTCAATAATTATTGAGTGCCTTTCATGTTTGTTTGGGCATTGTTCTACACACTAGAGATACATCTGTGAACAGATATAGTTGCGAATTTGTTTTTAAATTAATCAGTGTGTGTGTGTGTGTGTGTGTGTGTGTGTGTGTAGAATTTGAGAGGTGTTTATAGGTGAAACATGAGGGGTTTGGTTTTATGATTCTCACACATGGGCAGGGAATAGACAAGGGTTTGTTATTCACTATTTTTCTTTATCTTTGCAATATTCCATTAAAACATCTTAAAACAATATAGAACATAGAGGTCCCTCCTCCCCCCCGCAAAAAAAAAAAAACATAAGAGAAAGAAATATGCTCTCTCTGGTGTCATGGAGTTTACAATCTAGCAGGGAGGGAAGATAGACATTCTGCAAGTACTTAAAGGTATTAAGTAGAATTTAATTCAGTATCATTAGTCATTGAAAAAAATAAATTAAAATTACAATTAATATCATTAAGTATCCATTAGCATGACCAAAATTAATAGCTGAAAATGCAAAGTGTTGGTAAGGGCATAGAACAATATTAACTCTTAAACTCAGGTGGAAATATAAAATTGTATACTTTGGAAACCATTTGGCCTTTATAAAATAATTAAACGCAAACCTAACATACAACCCAGCCATTCTATTCCTAAGTATTTACCCCAAAAATGAAAACATGTTAAAACAAAGACTTGTATGTGATTGTTCATAGTAGCTATTTACAATAGCCTAAAATTGGAAACAAACCAAATGTTCATCAATTCTTGAAAGGATTAAACCATTTGTGGCATATCCATACAAAGGAATTCAATCAAAAGGAATGAACTACTGATATGCATAGTATACGTGAATCTCAAAAGCATTATGATAAGTGAAAGGGAGAAGTTATTGAAAGACTACATACTGTATGATTCCATTTATACAAAATTCTTGAAAAGGCAACACTATTATGTTGGAAAATAGACCAGTGATTGCTTATAGATAGAGAGAATTAATTGCAAATGGCCCAAAGGATCTTTTTAGGGTTAAGAAAAAAATGTTAGATTTCATGATTGTGGCAGTGAATATATCATTGTATAATTTTGTCAAAACTCATTGAATTATACCCTTAAAATTGGTGAGCTTTAGTGCATATACATTATATATCAGTAAAGCTGATTTAAAAAAAAATAAAACAAAACCTTCACATAATCTGGAATTACATGGTGCTGTCATTAGAATGAAACAGGAGAAGTACACGGAGTGTTAAAGGAAAGGCCTTCCTAAAGTAGTGATATTTAGGATATTTAGGCAGAGACCTGAAGGTAAATAAGAGTTAGCTAAATGAAAAATAACATGAAATATATGTCCAAGTTGGGGAAAAAAAATGCTGTGTATTGTACTGGCATGAATCAGGTTCTATTAAAACAAGGAGATTTTAACTAGGGGAGTTGTTTAATAGGGGAGTGTCTCCTTCCCACCCTACCCCCACTCCAAATGTATATGTTGAAGTCTCAATTCCCAGTGTCTCAGAATGTAAAGATATTTGGAGATGGGGCCTTTAAAGAGGTAATAAAGTTAAATCAGATCATATGGGTGGTCCCTGATCCATGTGATTGTATTTGGGGATAGCACCTTCAAATAGGTGATTAAGTTAAATTGAGGATCTTAGGGTGGGGCCCGAATCCAATATGACTGAGGTTCTTATAAGAAGAAAAGGAAACACCGGGGATGCCCTCACAGAGAACAGGCCATGTGAGGACACAATTAGGAAGTGGCCGTCTACAAGCCAAGGAAAGAAACCCCAGGAGAAACCAAACCTGCAGACATTTTGATCTTGGACTTCCAGCCTCCAGAGATGTGAGAAAATAAGTTTCTGTTGTGTAAGCCACCTAGTGTGTGGTATTTTGTTAGGGCAGCCCTAGCAAGCTGATACAGGGAGTATTCATTTCAGAGAACACCATATAAAGATCCAGGAGGGAGAAGACGTATGGGAGCATGAATGTTACAAGCGATATTACAAGATATAATAGATATTACAAGTGAAAGAACTTTGACATAGTTCAAATTATCTTGGACCACTAATGGTCTTCTCCCAATTTAAAATATAATGATTTAGAGTTTTTATCTCAGAGACAAGACAATTGCTGTATTGAATATGTAGAAGACATTTAAGTAGCTGGGATAGAGAAGGGAGGTGACTCACATTTCTTGAAAGTCTACTTTTTATGAGTTATAATGTGTTGTTTTTGTACGGTATTTCTACTATGCACATACAAGCTATAACATAACACTACTCAAATGCTGTGATATGACGTTAGCCTACAGTAGGCGTGGCGAACTTTTTCTTAGAGTTAGATAGCAAATATGTTAGGTTTTCAGGGGCACATGGTCTCTTGTCTCAACAACTCAGTGCTGTCTTTATAGCCCCAAAGCAGCCATAGACAATATATACATATAAGTAAATGAGTATGGCTGTTTTTCAAAAAAACTTTATTTACAAAGTGTCCAGCCAAGCAACCACAGTTTGCCAGCCTCTGTCCTTGATCATTATTCTCAAGCTTGCTTCACTGTAGAGAAATTTTAAATACACCACCAATATCCAGGGCCTACACCCTCAAATCCGGATTTGATCATTGTGGGTTGAAGCCCAAGCTTTTGTTCAAAGGTCTTGCTATAATTCTCATGTGATGCCAGGGTAGAAAAATGCCCACCATATGCTTCCTTTGATTTCAACCATTACCAATGTGAGGAATTTCTTTAAAAAGAAAAACAACAGTGAAATGTCCTGGATGTCTTTTTTATTATTATTATTATTATTTATTATGTGTTTTTAGTACCCCTATCTGTCTTTCTCTGAAAAGATTTATGACAGAATGTTTTGTTTAGTTAGACTTTCAGTGGCCTAAAAGCTCTGGATGCTAACAAGATAATATGGCCAATAACTCTAGACTGATGTAATTAAATCATGACCTGTAACAAACTAAGTGTTCCTTAAGTGTAAGATAATTGGAATTTTAAAATTTTTATTAAAGTATAGTTGGCATGCAATGTTATATCAGTTTCAGGTGTACAACATAATGATTCAGGTTTTACAACATTCAGGTGTACAACATAATGATTCAATGTTTATATACCTTATACACTAAGTCTATTACCCATCTGCCCCTATGTGAAGCTATCACAATAATATTGACTATATTTTCTTCACCTTTTTCATGAACCTCCTCCCCTTGGAAACCATCAGTTTGTTCTCTGTTTTTGTTTTGTTTGTTCATTTGTTTTGTTTTTGTGGATTCCCCATATAAGTGAAATCATGCAGTATTTGTCTTTTTCTGTCTGATTTGTTTCACTTAGCATAATACCCTCTAGGTTCAACCATGTTGTTGAAATGGTAAGATTTCATTCTTTTTTATTGCTGAATAATATTCCATTGTACATATATACTGTATCTTCTTTATCTATTCATCTATTGATGGACATCTAGGTTGCTTCCATATGTTGACTATTGTAAATAATGCTGCAGTGAACATAGGAGTGAACATATGCAGTAAACATATATATCTTTTCAACTTAGTTTTCAGTTTCTTCAGATAAATACCTAGAAGTGGAATTTCTGGGTTTTGTATTGTAGTTCTATTTTTAGTTTTTTGAGGAACCTCCATACTGTTTTCCATAGTGGCTGCACCAATTTGCAATCCCACCAACTGCACAAGGATTCCTTTTTCTCCACATCCTCACTAATACTTGTTATTTGTTAACTTCTTGATAATAACCATTCTGACAGGTATGATGTGAAATCTTATTGTGGTTTTGATTTGTATTTCACTAATGTATAGCATCTTTTCATATGTTTGTTGGCCATCTGTATGTCTTCTTTGGAAAAATGTCTCTCCATGTTCTCTGCCTATTTCTTAAATTAGGTTTTTTAAATTGAGTTGTATGAATTCTTTATATATTTTGAATATTAACTCCTTAGCAGATATATCATTTGAAAATATCTTTTCCCATTCTATAGGTTGTCTTTCCATTTTCTTGATAATTTCCTTTGCTGTGCAGGAATTTTTTAATTTGATGTAGTCCCATTTGTTTATTTTTGCTTTTGTTTCCCTGGCTCAAGGGAATGTGTCCAAAAAACTATTACTAAATTAACATCAAAGAGATTATACTTATGTTTTCTCCTGGGTGTTTTATGCTTTCAGGTTTTACATTTTTAAATCCATTTTGTTTGTTTTTGTATATGGTATAAGAGAGTTGTCCAGTTTCCTTTGTTTGCATGTATCTGTCCAGTGCAATTCATTTTTTAAATCAATATACGAGTAGCATAAGGAAAAAAGTTTATTTAGTCAACTGGCCAAGCTTTTAGAAAAATAGAATTGATGTTTATTATTAAAGTTCTACAAATGTGTTACACAGGGAAAATAATAACAAATTATTTTCAGTTGGGGCTGTATTATTGTGTTTTAAATATACCACTTTTGTTTATTGTTGATCTTAACTCTGAAAAGAGCTATGTAATCTAAAAATTCAGAAGCATCAAAATACGTTACATCATAAATAAAATTGTTTTTGATGTAACTCCAGAAATATATTAGCATACAAAACTATGCCCTGTAAAGAATTCGGTCTAAATTAAATATGTGGTATAACTCAAGCATTAAATGAACCTGATAATGGCAATAAGACAGTAACAACTCATTTTTATGGTGCTCCCTAAGTTAATTTTCCAAAGAACAGAAGCTGACCCTTTGAAGTGTCATCATTTTTAATAGATTTTGAGAGAATGCTTTGAAGTGTCTTATACAATTTTCTACCCTAGAGTACGGAACTGAATTACTCATTTGATGACTTGATGACTCAGGACCATCATTATGGGCTTGAGTAATCATACCCAGCTAGGACACATTGACATCTTTTGACACCTTAGTACCTCACCAAGTTATTGTGAGGATAAAATGAATTCACACATGTAAAGGGCCTAGAAGACTGCCTGGCACATAGGAAATGCCTCCGAAAATGTAAGTTAGTGTTATCTTTATTCTTGAGGTGTTTGTTTACAAAATAATCCTGCATTTTCTTTGATTTTATACTTGTTTTAAATTTATTTTTTCCTTCTGCTTCTTTAATATGGGGGGGGGGGTGTTAAGATCATATCTAGGACATCAAGAGGGCATGCCATTGCCTAACCATTTAGAGGACAGAATGGTGGGGCAGGAAGGAAGAGAAATAACAATTACATCAGCTAGCACTGGACCTACCACTAGGGGGAGATAAGCACAATCCGGCAGCAGCAGATAGTGCTGTCAACAGAGATTCAGGCCAAGTAACACAGAGTCAAGACTTGGTCAACCCCTCACCTGTGGCCTGTAGAGTCAGCAATCGAGTTTCACAATGAAAAATCGTGGCATGAGTATAATCTGACATTGGAGGTTTGGGTTAGACCCACATAGTAGTTCAGCAGACAGGAATTTGGCATTGGAAATGCCCTCCAGTGAAATAGACCTCCTGACTGAACAGGGATTCATAGGTTGTGGGAAACCCCTAGGAAGGCAGAACCCCAATCCAGGAGAGATTTGAATATCAGGTGTCAAAATAACATCCTGAAAACAAGGACCTAGACTGAACCCCGGTTGGAAGAATTGAGAGAATTTGGAGACTCAGGAATGAGAGGATTCTCAGTTATCAGAACAGAGACAAAACTTCAGGGTCAAATCCACACCAAAGATAACCTAATACAGAGCCTCAGAAAGTGGTTATTTGTTTAAGTTGCTATTGACCTTGGAAATTGGGAATAGAGATGAGCTTGTAAAGATAGACCAACTGGCCCCAGGGTCTTGTATGGTGGAGAGTCTTGTATGTATGGGGAAGGGAGAAAGATGCTGGGATTAGGAAGCCATTAAGGCTTAACAGCTAAGTTATTTCTTGTTGCTGTCGGTGAACTCACCTCTAGCAGCATCTCCCACCCTGTCTCTACCAATCTACTAAGCCACTTAGAATTTATCATCAGCTAAAATACCCTGCATTTATTCTGTATAAAGTAAGAGAGAATGAGTTCTCTGAGTCAAGCATGGAATGGCCCTCTTATAAGTAAGTAAATACACTTTAACATCTAGACTTTGTACTATTTTGGCTGCTAAGGTGAGAGTATAAGAAGCTTTGCCTTCACACTTACAGTTCTCAGCTGGTATGTAAAAACTTGATTTTCCTAAGGCCACCTTGCTGGAGAAACTACATGAAAAGACCATGCGGAGAGGTCCTGAGACTGCATTAAGAGAGAGAAATATGTGGCTTGATGCTCCAGGCCTCAGCCATGCAAGTACCCCTGCAGACATCCTGCCCAATTTGCAGATTTGTGAGTATAGCAATGTTTTTGTTATTTTATACCTTAAAATATGTAGGTGCTTGATATACCGCTACAGACAACCACAACTGCCACTCTTTCCTGGTGCCAGAGCTTCATGAGATAAGACAGCCTTCTTTCCTTTTACTAACCTGTCACTTTAGTCTCTTAAAAACAACTGCACCAGATGTTTAGCCAAATGAAAATTTCTTTATTAAAAAATTAGGGCAGTTTCAGAAGAGAAGGTTAACAAAGAGTGCAAAACCTTATATGTGAGTATTAAAAGGGAAGAGACCTAAGAATTGTATCCTGCAAAGAAGGTCCCCTTCACAGGTTTCTTCATGACTCCTTTGGCTCCCAGGCCCTCAGGTATACATCCCCTCCTCCAAGTGTCTCTATCTTCTAATCATCTGCCTGAATTTCTACCTACTGCCACAGAACACTCCACCTCTCCCTGAATCCCCTTTCCTGCTAAAATAAGTGCCCAAGTCTGATGCTTGAAATGGAGTAGCAGCTTCAGTGTTTGGCAAGAGATGGTCAGTGAAGTAGGTGGTACGCAAGCCTCACAGAACAGGTGAGGACAAATGGCTCTGACTCATTGGTAATGCTGAAGCTGGAGCCTCCCTGTTGGATTTTTATATGTGTGTGTGAAATTGAAGAGTTACAGTTATTAATGTTTATTGTTCCTCATAGCTATTTTTAATTAGTAATCAAGACATTATTTTAATTACATTTTCTCTTTACATATTGGTTTGTTCTTGGGCACTAGGTTTCAGCATATGTATGTTTTTTATATTTTTTATTTTAATTTTTTAAGATTTTTATTAAAATATAGATAACATAGAATATTAGTTTCAGGTGTACACCATCATTATTCAATATTTATATACCTAAAGAAGTGATCACCATGATAAGTCCAGCAACCATCTGACACCGTACCACGTATCACAATATTATCGACTATATTCCCATGCTGTATATTACATCCCATGACTTGTTTTATATCTGAAACTTAGAACATCTTATTTCCCTTTATCTTTTTCCCTTGATTTTTAATTTTTCAATTACAATTGAAATATTATTATATATTAATTTCAGGTGTACAGCAAAGTGATTACACATTTATATAGTTTAAGAAGGGATTCTCCATCCAACCCTCCCAAAAGAGAAGTGATTCTTCCTAACTGGTCTAGTAGCCCCCTGGCACTATACATAGTTATTACCATATTATTGATTATACTCCCTATGCTTTACTTTACATTGACTATTTTGTAACTTCCAATTCGTACTTCTTAATCCCTTTACCTTTTTCATCCACCACCAACCTCCCCACCCATCTGGAAGCCATCAAAGTGTTTTCTGTATCTATGAGTTTGTTTCTGTTTTGTTTGCTTATTTTGCTTTTTAGACTGCACTTATAATTAAAATCATACGACATTTGTCTTTTGCTGTCTGACTCACTACACTCAGAACAATGCCTTCTAGGTTCATCCATGTTGTCACAGACAGCAAGATTTCATTGTGTTTTTTATGGCTGAGTAATATTCCTTTATATAGATGTACCAACTCTTCTTTATTCATTCATCCATTCAGGGACACCCAGGTGGTGTTATCTTGTCCCATTCAGGGACACCCAGAGCTTTCATATTTTGGCCATTGTAAACAAGGCTGCAATGAATGTATGGATGCACACATCCTCTCGAAGTAGCATATTGGGTTTCTTCAGATAAATACCCAGAAGTGGCATTACTGGGTCCTTCTTTGCTTCTTGTTACAGCCTTTTTTTAAAAATCTATTTTGTCTGATATAAGTATTACTACCCAGTTTTGGTTTGTTTGTTTCCATTTTCATGAAATATATTTTACCATCCCTTTACTCTGTCTATATATGTCTTTCAATCTAAACTGGGCCTCTTTGTAGGCAGCATATGTATTAGTCTTATTTTCATATCCATTCAGCCACCCTATGTCTTTTGATTAGAGCACTTAACCGTTTACATTTAAAGTAATTGTTGATAGATATGTAGTTATTGCCATTTTTTGTTTCATGTTTTTGATTTTCTTTTCTGTTTTTTTTCTTTCTTTCTTTTTTTCGTCTTAATGAAGCCCCTCTTAGATTCCTTGTAATACTGGTTTGAGGCTGAGGAACTCCTTTAGCTTTTTCTTGTCTGGGAAGTTCTTTATCTGTCCTTCAATTCTAAATGATAGCTTTGCTGGGTAATCTGTTTGTGGGCCCTTGTTTTTCATCACTTTGAAGATTTCCTACCATTCCCTTCTGTCCTGCAAAGTTTCTGTTGAGAAATCAGCTGAGTCTTATGGGAGCTCCCTTATAGGTAATTAACTGCTTTTCTCTTCCTGCTTTTAAGATTCTGTCTTTGCCTTTAACCTTTGGCATTTTAATTATGATGTGTCTTAGTGTGGGCCTCTTTGGGTTCATCTTGTTTGGGACTCTTTGTGCTTCCTGGGCTTGATTATCTATTTCTTTTGCCAGGTTAGGGAAGTTTTCTGTCATTATTTCTTCAAATAGGTTTTTAATTTCTTGCTATCTTTCTTTTCCTTATGGTGCCCCTATGACACGAATGTTAGTACGCTTGATATTGCTCCAAAGGCCCCTAAACTGTCTTCATTTGGGGGGATTATTATTTTCTTTTTGCTGTTTTTTTGGGGGGTGTTTTATGCTACCTTGTTTTCTAAATCACTGATTCAATCCTCTGTTTCATCTAATTTACCGTCATTTCCCTCTAATGTATTCTTCATTTCAGTTATTATATTCTTTATTTCTGACTGTTTCCTTTTTATGTTTTCTATCGCCCTTTTTATGTTTCCTATCTGTTGAAGTTCTCCATGAGATCATTGAACATCCTAATAACCAATGTTTTGAACTCTGTGTCTGGTGGATTGCTTGTCTCCATTTTGTTTAGTTGTTTTTCTGGAGTTTTGTTCTGTTCTTTTATTTGGGACATGTTTCTTTGTCTCCCCATTTCGGCTGCCTCTTTGTGTTTGTTTCTATGTATCAGCTAGGTCTGCTATGCTTGTTGGTCTTAGTCGATTGGCCTTATATAGTAAGTGTCCTGTGATGTCCAGTGGCTCAGTCTCCCTGGTCACCATAGCTGGGTGCTCCAGGTGTGTCCCTTGTCTGGGTTGTGTGTGCCTTCCTTTTGTAGTTGAGTCTTGGTTGCTGTTTGCATGAAAATTGGAGGGATTGACCTTTAGGCTCATTTGTTGTAAGGATTAGCCATGACTATAGTGGAGAAATTGTGGTGCAGGGCTGATCCTACAGAGTAGGATTTGCTTTAGCAGATCTCTGGTGCCTGTCCCATCTGCCCTTTGGGTTTGTCATCCTTGGAGATGGCTGGGTAATTCTCCAGCTTGGCTCATAGTTGGCCATTGGGTGTGCTGTTTCCAGGACCACCTGGGAGGCGCGTCACTGCAGGCTACTTCAGCTACAGCTTGTGCCCTGCCTGCAGCCACCTGGCATGAGTCACAAAGCAATCACAGATGGATGCTGACTGCACTGTGCTTCAAGGTGCCTTGAAAGGCTAAGCTGCAAACAAAGGCCAGTTGCTGCTAGTGTTGGGCTTAGGGCCGCTCAGCCAGAGATACAGGATATGCTGAAATCAGATGCTCTTTGTTTGCGTTTTGTGAACCTTTGAGAGACTTTAGGAAAGTCTGCAGCATAAGCTGAGGTAGGCAGTTGGTACGATGAAGCCGCTGGAAGAGGTTTGGTGGGCTCGAAAGTTGGATGGGGCAGGGTCTCAGGAAATCAGGGTGAATGAATGGTGTTAGCCATATTGATGAAGACTCATCTATTGCAACAACCTGTGTTTGCACAACAGGAAGGGGAGGGCTCAACAGAGAAATAATCGCTTCCACCAGCTCCTCTATTTAGAGAGAATGTTGACTCTCCAGCCCTCACCTTGCAGCCTGTCAACCCAGTTCCTCCCCATATGTCTCTGTTGCCTTTCAAGCTGCTGCCCCATAACTGGAGTTTAGAGTGAGTGAGCCATTAGTGAGTAAGTCCATGTGTGGTCCCTTTAGGAGGAATGCCTAGGAGTGAAGCTGCCTTCTGGCTCACTTAGCCACAATCTCCACTGGTTTTCACAACCAGAAATTATGGGAACTTTTCTCCCCAGCATTGAAATTTTGGGCCAGGGACCATGGTATGACGCTGGGCCCCCTTCTCCTCCAGGGGGAACCTCCGCAGGCAAGATATCCCTTCCAATTTTTAATAATCACACATGGGTGTGAGACCAGCCCGTTCCGTGTCTCTGCCCCTCCTACCACTCTTGAGGTGGCTTCTTCTGTATGTCCTTAGTTGTAGGGCTTCAGTTCATCAAGATTTCAGGAGATTCTCAATGATGATTGTTTTGTAATTTAGTTGTAATTTTGATGTGGTGGTGAGAGAAGGTAAGCACATTTACCTACTCCAACATTTTGACCAGAAATTGGAATTTTTCTTCAGCATTTGTACCAGAATATGCTTCTGTTGAGTGAATTCCCATAATTAAAGAACATTTAAATGAAATACAGGTCTAAGAAATGTCATCAATGCGGGGGGAATAGGACATTCTACACCCAGAGTCACAAATTGAGGCATTCAGATTTCAAGCAGATAAAATAAATAAGTGAAGTGTACTTGGTGTTATTAATGGGCAAAGATGGGGATTAAGGCAAAGTAGACTGAGCTTGTATGCCTTTGCAGAAGGCATAACAATTGTTGTTTTCAGGACAACAATAGGCAGTGTTGTCACTTCCCTCCTCTCACTCTCCTCTCTCTTTACTCTCTTTTTTTGGAGGTATAGATTTACATGTAAAATGTCCCATTTTTTTAATTAATTAATTTATTTATTAGTTTCAGGTGTACAAAACAAGGTAATACTTAGACGTTCATCATTTATATCCCTCATACTGTGAACCCCCCTCCCCCCATCCACTATCCCTCCGACCTCACACTGAACCATCACATTATATATATAAAATTATAGTTGGCATTCATTAATGTTTAGCTTCTGATGTACAATGCCATGATCAGGTATCCACAGTATCCCTGAGGTGGTCTCCCAAATAGGACGCATGTCCATCGGATACCCAACAAAATCTTTACAACATTATAGAATACCTTCCCCAAATTAATTTTCAAAAGAAAAACCCTGAGGCCATCTTGTGGTTACCAGCTGCTTCCAAATCCCTTCACCTTTCCCCTTATCCCCAACCCCCTCCCACACACCCATCTAACCACTCTCGGTTTTTTCTCTGCGTCCCCAAAACTGACTCTGATTAGTTCATTCACATAGTCTTTTCTTTAGATTCCATATATAAGTGAGATCATATGGTACTTGTCTTTCTCTTTCTGACTTATTTCACTTAACATAATGTTCTCTAGATCCATCCATGTTGCTGCAAATGATAAGATTTCTTTCTTCTTTATGGCTGTGTAATACTCCATTGTATAAATGTACCACAGCTTCTTAATCCAGTCATCTACCGATGGGCATTTTGGTTGTTTCCATATCTTGGCTATTGTGTAAAGTGCTGCAATAAACATAGGAGTGCATACAGATTTTTGAATTGGAGTTTTGGATTTCTCCGGGTAGATGCCTAGGAGTGGAATTACTGGATCATAGGGTAGTTCCATTTTCAGATTCCTGAGATACCTCCATACTGTTTTCCATAGTGGCTGCACTAATCTGCAGTCCCACCAACAGTGCACTAGCGTTCCCTTTTCTCCACATCCGCGCCAGCATTTGTTGTTTGTTGATTTATTGATAATAGCCATTTTGACTGGAGTGAGGTGGTATCTCATTGTGGTTTTTATTTGCATTTCTCTGATGGTTAGTGAGGTTGAGCATTTCTTCATATGTCTTCTTGCCTTCTGTATGTCCTTCTTAGAGAAATGTCTCCCCAAGTCCTCTGCCCATTTTTTAATTGGGTTGTTTGTTTTTTTGGAGTTGAGTTGAGTAAGTTTTTTATAGATTTGTGATATTAATCCCTTATCAGATATATCATTGGCAAATATCTTTTCCCATACAGTAGGATCCCTTTTTGTTTTATTGATGGTTTCCTTTGCTGTGAAAAAACTTTTTAGTTTGATGTAATCCCACATGTTTATTTTTTCTCTTACTTCGCTCGCGCGAGGGGATATATCAGTGAAAATCTTACTCCGGGTAATGTCCATGAAGTTTCTTCCTATATTTTCTTCTAGATATTTTATGGTTTCAGATCTTACATTTAAGTCTTTAAGCCATTTTGAATTTGTTTTTGTATATGGTGTAAGGAGGTGGTCCAGCTTCATTTTCTTGCATGTGTCCGTCCAGGTTTCCCAACACCACTTATTGAACAGACTATCTTTACCCCATCGTACATTCTTGCTTCCATTGTCGTAGATTAGATGGGCATATAGGCATGGATTTACGTCTGGACTCTCTATTCTGTTCCATTGATCTATGTATCTATTTTTATGCCAGTACCATGTTGTTTTGATTACTGTAGCCTTGTAGTATAGTTTGAAATCAGGTATCGTTATACCTCCCACTTTGTTCTTATTTCTCAAGATTGCTGAGGCTATCCGGGGTCTTTTATGGTCCCATATAAATTTTAGGATTATATGTTCTATTTCTGTGAAAAACGTCGTTGGTAGTTTGATAGGAATTGCGTTGAATATGTATATTGCCTTAGGCAGTATGGACATTTTAATTATATTAATTCTTCCTATCCATGAACATGGAATGTGTTTCCATCTATTTATGTCTTCTTTCATTTCTTTCTTCAGTGTTGTATAATTTTCTGAGTACAGATCCTTTACATCTTTGGTTAGATTTATTCCCAGATATTTTATAGTCTTTGGAGCAATTGTAAATGGAATTGTTTTTTTAATTTCTCCTTCTGCTATTTTATCATTGGTATATACAAATGCAACTGATTTCCGAATATTAATTTTATATCCTGCTACTTTACTAAATTCATCTATCAGTTCTAATAGTTTCTTGGTGGAGTCTTTAGGGTTCTCTATATATAGTATCATATCATCTGCATATAATGATAATTTTACTTCCTCCTTACCAATTTGGATGCCTTTTATTTCTTTCTCTTGTCTGATTGCTGTGGCTAGAACTTCCAGCACTATGTTGAATAGAAGTGGAGAAAGTGGGCAACCTTGTCTTGTTCCTGATCTTAGGGGGAATGGTTTTAGCTTTTCCCCATTGAGTATGATGTTAGCTGAGGGTTTGTCATATATGGCCTTTATTATGTTAAGATATGATCCCTCTATTCCCACTTTCTTAAGGGTTTTTATCATAAAAGGTTGTTGTATTTTATCAAATGCTTTTTCTGCATCTATTGATATGATCATGTGATTTTTATTTTTCATTTTGTTAATGTGGTGTATCACATTAATTGATTTGCGGATGTTGAACCACCCCTGCATACCAGAGATGAATCCCACTTGATCATGGTGTATGATCTTTTTAATGTATTGCTGAATTCTGTTTGCTAATAATTTGTTGAGAATTTTTGCATCTATGTTCATTAGAGATATCGGCCTGTAGTTTTCTTTCTTTGTGGTGTCTTTGTCTGCTTTTGGGATCAGGGTGATAGTGGCTTCGTAAAAAGTGTTTGGGAGTCTTCCTTCCTTCTGGATTTTTTGGAAGAGCTTGAGGAGAATAGGTGATAATTCTTTTTTGAACGTTTTGAAAAATTCACCTGTAAAGCCATCTGGTCCAGGGCTTTTGTTTGTTGGGAGATTATTGATTACTGATTCAATTTCCCTGGTGGTAATCAGACTGTTCAGGCTTTCTGTTTCTTCTTGAGTTAGCTTTGGAAGGTTGTGCGCCTCTAGAAAATTGTCCATTTCTTCAAGGTTGTCAAATTTGTTGGCATATAGTTGCTCATAGTAATTTCTTACAATTTTTTGTATTTCTGTGGTGTCTGTTGTCACTTCTCCTCTTTCATTTCTGATTTTATTAATTTGGGTCCTCTCTCTCCTTTTTTTAATGAGTCTGGCTAAAGGTTTGTCAATTTTGTTTATCTTCTCTAAGAACCAACTCTTGGATTCATTGATCTTTTGTATTGTTTTTCTGGTTTCTATTTCATTTATTTCTGCTCTGATCCTTATTATCTCCTTCCTTGTGCTCCCTTTGGGTTTATTTTGCTGTTCTTTTTCCAGATCCCTTAAGTGTGAAGATAAACTGTCAATTAGTGATGTTTCTTGTTTCTTTAGGTAGGCCTGCAGTGCTATGAACTTCCCTCTTAGGACTGCTTTCGCAGCATCCCATAGATTTTGGGTCGTTGTGTTCTCATTCTCATTTGTCTCAAGATATCTTTTGATTTCTTCTTTGATCTGCTGCTTGACCCATTCATTATTTAGCAACATGTTATTCAGCCTCCATGAATTGGTGTATCTTCCTGGTTTTTTTCCCCTGTAGTTCATTTCTAATTTCATAGCACTGTGGTCAGAGAAGACAATTGGTATGATTTCAATTTTCTTAAATTTATCGAGGCTTGTCTTGTGTCCTAACATATGATCTATTTTAGAAAATGTTCCATGAGCACTTGAGAAGAACGTGTATTCTGCAGCATTGGGGTGAAATGCTCTGAAAATATCAATTAAGTCCAACTGCTCCAAAGTATCATTTAAGGCTGTTGTTTCCATATTGATTTTCTGTCTGGAGGACCTGTCCCTTGTTGTCAGAGGTGTGTTGAAGTCCCCTACTATGATAGTGTTGCTGTTGATCTCTGTCTTTATGTCCATCAGTACCTGTTTTATATATTTAGGTGCTCCTATGTTAGGTGCATAGATGTTTACTAGGGTTATGTCCTCTTGTCGGATTGATCCCTTTATTATTATATAGTGCCCATCTTTGTCTTTTAATATTTTTTTCATTTTAAAGTCTATTTTGTCAGATATAAGTATTGCAACTCCAGCTTTTTTTTTGCTTCCATTTGCATGAAATATGTTACTCCAACCCTTCACTTTCAGCCTGTGTGTGTCTTTTGATCTGAAATGAGTCTCTTGTATACAGCATATACAAGGGTCTTGTTTCCTTATCCACTCAGCCACCCTATGTCTCTTGATTGGAGCGTTTAATCCATTTACATTTAAAGTGATTATTGATAGGTACATAGTTATTGCCATTTTTAGATTTGTAGTAAATTGTTTTCATCTTTCTTCTATTTACAGAAGTCCTTTTAGTATTTCTTGCAATGCTGGCTTGGTTGTCATAAATTCTTTCAGTTTGTTCTTTTCTGGGAAGCTCTTTATCTCTCCATCAACTTTAAATGATAGCCTTGCTGGATAAAGCAATCTAGGTTGTAGGCCTTTGTGTTCCATCACTTTGAGTATCTCCTGCCACTCCCTCCTTGCCTTCAATGTTTCTGTAGAAAAGTCATTTGATAGTCTTATGGGAGTTCCCTTGTATGTAACCTTCTGCCTTTCTCTTGCTGCTTTCAAGATTCTCTCTTTGTCTTTAAGCTTTGCCATTTTAACTATAATGTGTCTTGGTGTGGGCCTGTTTGGGTTTATCCTGGTTGGAACTCTCTGCACTTCCTGGGCTTGTATGTTGGTTTCCTTCATCAGGTTAGGGAAGTTTTCTGACATTATTACCTCAAATATGTTCTCAATCCCTTGCTTCTTCTCTTCGCCTTCTGGTATTCCTATGATGCGCATGTTGTTGCGCTTGATGTTATCCCAGAGGTCTCTTAACCCATCTTCATTGTTTTTTATTCTTTTTTCTTTCTGTTGTTCAGTTTGAGTGATCTCTGCTAACTTGTCTTCTAAGTCGCTGATTCGATCCTCTGCTTCATCTAACCTGCTGGTCATTCCTTCAAGTGAGTTCTTAATTTCGGTAATTGTGTTTTTTAGTTCTAGCTGGTTGTTCGTTAAGATTTCTACATCCTTTTTTAGCTCTAACTGGTTGTTCTTTATGATTTCTATATCCTTCTTTATGTCTTCTCTAAGCTCCTTAAACATTCTTATCACCAGTGTTCTGAACTCTGTCTCTGACATGTTGGTTACCTCTGCTTCATTTGGTTCCAGTTGTGGAGGTTTCTTCTGTTCTTTTATTTGGGACATGTTTCTTTGTCTCCCCATTCTGACTGACTCTCTGTGTTTGCTTTGATGTATTAGGAAGATCCCCTAGAGCTCTTAGTTCTTGCTGGGTTATCTTATGTAGTATGTGTCTTATATTTGACTTGGACTACTTCGTTCTTCTCTGCATGTGCTCCACAGGAGGCTCGTGTGTTTAGTATATCGTCCTGTTCAAGAAGAACTTTGATTGCTTTTTGCTTGTGAGTAGGTGGGCTTAACTCCTAGGCCGTCTAGTTGTGAAACTTGGCTCTGCTCACCACAGGGTGTTCTGCTGGGTGAGGGTTGGCCACTTAAATGAGGTTTGGCCTCTATGGGCTCTTGTGCCTTCAGAGAATTCCCTCTGGGTGTGTGACTTGTAGGTCAAACTCGGTAGTACTCTGGTTTGGTCCAGAGTTGGCTTCTGGAAAATGTTGAATCTTGTGCCTCTTAAGCTGGGCCCTGGTAGGGCAGTTTCAGCACAGATCAAGTTACCAAGTACAACAACAACAACAACAAGGAAAACAAATCAAGTACATTCACATGTAAAATACAACCGACAATCCCCACTCAACATAGGCAAAGATATCAAAGAAATAAAGACAGAACAAAGCAAATCACAACAAGCAAGGAAAAGAAAAAAAAAGAAGAGAAAGAAAGAAAAAAAAGAAAAAGAAAAGAAAGGAAAAAAGAGAAGAACAAAGCAAAACAACACAAAACAAAACAAAAACAAAAGCAAAAAAACAAAAAAGCAAAACAAAACAAACAAACAAACAACAACAAAAAAAAAATCACCAAGCAAAGCAAAACAGAAAGCAGCACCAGTCTTGGCCTAAGCCCACCAGGTAATCTCCGGGTTGTCCTCCGCTGTGCCAAAGAGTTCCCTGCCTAGTGCACAGGCAGCGCTAGTCACCTGGTGCCCAGAGTGAATTTGGGAGTGTAGATTTAAATGCGAGGGGCTGAGGGATCTGGATGACAGTTTTCAGAGAGACCATGCAGTTTCTGTTCTTTCCTGCACAAATGCACACTGAGAGTAGCTCCACCAGCCCTGTGCCCAGTACTCCTGAGTCTTAGGGCCCTCCTTCCGTGGGTGACTTGTAGGTCAAACCCGGTAGTACTCTGGTTTGGTCCAGAGTTGGCTTCTGGATATGTTGAATCTTGTGCCTCTTAAGCTGGGCCCTGGTAGGGCAGTTTCAGCACAAATAAAGTTAGCAAGTACAACAACAACAACAACAAAGAAAACAAATCAAGTACATTCACAAATAAAATACAACCGACAATCCCCACTCTACATAGGCAAAGATATCAAAGAAATAAATACAGAACAAAGCAAATCACAACAAGCAGAAAAAAGAAAAAAAAAAAGAAGAGAAAGAAAGAAAAAAAAATAAAATAAAATAAAAAAATAAAAAATAAAAAATAAAAAATAAAAAAAAAATAAAGACCACCAAGCAAAGCAAAACAGAAAGCAGCACCAGTCTTGGCTTAAGCCCACCAGGTGATCTCCAGGTTGTCCTCCGCTGTGCCAAAGAGTTCCCTGCCTAGTGCGCAGGCATCGCTAGTCACCTGGTGCCCAGAGTGAATTTGGGAGTGTAGATTTAAATGCGAGGGGCTGAGGGGTCTGGATGACAGTTTTCAGAGAGACCATGCAGTTTCTGTCCTTTCCTGCACAAATGCACGCTGAGAGTAGCTCCAACAGCCCTGTGCCCAGTACTCCTGAGTCTTAGGGCCCTCCTTCCAAGGATGAGTGGGAGGGGGCGGGCGGGAGATCTCTAAGCTGCTGAAAGCCGGGAGCTGCGACTGCCGCTTACTGCTGAACTCAGGGATTGCTTCCGCGGTTGCCCTTGCCCCGCCGCAGGCCAGCCAGAAAGGGTGGGGCCTGGGGATGGAGGGGTCTCCTCCCTCCCAGGCCAGCCACTCACACTCCTCCCGCAGGCCTGAAAAGGTGGTGGCTGGGGGTGTGGGAGTCTCCTCTCTCCTCGTCCAGCGAAAATCCCCTCCTCCCAGCCTCTTCCGATGGTCAGAGCCGGCTGCCAATCTTCCCAGCGCCTGAGCGCAGACGCCCCTCTGTAATCTGACACTGTTTCTCAGTTAGGGGTAGTTTAAGTCTCTGGAAGGGCGGGGGGAGGATTCGAAAAGCGCGGTGAGGGGCCCAGGTGTGGCGTCTCAGTTCTTTGTCTGCCCTAGGGCCCACGAGCTGCCCGCCCCGGCGGGAGCGATCAACTGTGGGACGCAGGGAAAGAGCTCACCTCCTGGACCCTACGCTCTCCGCCACACCCTGGGCTCCCGTGGGACTCTAGAGCCCCGGGTGCTGCCCTCCACTTTTTCTGTGAGCACGCTCCTCCCCCTCCCGCTCGCCGACCTAGTGCACCTCAAAGCAAACCTTCCACGAGCCTCCGTCCGACCTGGGAGCCGCGCAGCAACGCTGCACGGCCTGTGCTCCGCTTCCAGGAGTCTGCGCTTCGTAGTCCCGGCGCCGCCGGCCTCGGCTCCGCGTGGGTGGGGGTGGGGGGGCGCGCTTCCACTTCGCTGTCCCGCCTCCTCCCCTGCTTGTAATCCGCGCACACCTTCAGGCAAATTCCTCCACGAGTCTCCCCGCTGTTCTGCGTGTTCTATATCTCCCTGTGTCTTTAGAGCTGCGGTTTACCGCCAGCCGCCGCCGCCGGCTTGATTCCACCGCGCGACCGCGCGTTTCCTCTCCGCTCCCTTCTTTCTTCCCCTGCTCGCCCAATTTGCGCAGCTTCAAGTAATCCTTACACGAGTCTCTTAGGAGTCTCTTAGCTGTTCTGCGTGATGAGCGAAGAGTTGTTTGATGGGTTATATGTCCCGTTTGTAATAAAATCCGGAGGAGAACTCAGAAAATGTGCCCCGCTGCCGCCATTCCTATGACGTCACTTCCCATTTTTTTAAATACTGAGGAGGCCAAACAAAATACATGTCTATCCATTGAATTTGGGGCACTAGATAAAAATAATTTTGAGAAAGTATAATAATTTTCATAATTATCAAGATACCTTTCATTGGACTCCATAATTGTATAGAGTAGAATTTAGAGCATCGCTGTGCCTGGATGTTCTACCTGAATAATTAATGACATGAAATTTACAAGAGTCCCATTTTTTTTTTTTTCAAAGAGTGATTCCCAGATATGATTAATTCCTAAACTTTAGCCATCTCCCTCTGGTGTGGAGAGTGGAGTGTTTGCAATTCTTTTCTGTACAAATGTTTTAAAGGCTTAGAAATGAGACCTTCACTACTGATATGTTAATTCTGAAACTCGACCTCTTTCATCTTTTCTTGAGCAATATTGTATTTACCAGGTAGCCATTGGTCCCTACACTAGATATTTCTGCTAAAGTGCTTGGATAAGCCTCTTGAAAATGAGATTTTAAATAAAAAATAACTTGATGAGCATCTCATGAGAAATTATATTTAATGTGTTAATAATTAAGATAAGCATAAAAATTAATAAGTTAATAAATCCTGCATTGAATTTTTACCACCTCTGTCCCCCAAACTCTCCTGGCAATAATTTCTTATATGGGGATGACATAATGTTCTAAGATTTGCCAATATTGGAGAAGATCCCCTATGCTAGTCTAGGCAATACTTTGAGTCTTTGAATCACAATGATATGAATAGGGTGGGTCAGCAAGACCCACCCTCCTTATCAATTGCAATATCAGTATACGTCCAGATGATGCGACAACGTTTTCAGCCATCAGGTTCTTGAATCATTTGAATTTCTCTGATTCCCCAGTCTAGCATGGCCTAATCTTCAAGAAGACAACAAGAAGTTTTATCCAGTCAGAAGCTTATATAATTTTTATAGTCTTGAAGATTTTACATTTTGAGGACTCCCCTTAAGAAAAAGGAAAAACATAAAATTACCCAAACCTAAATCCAAAACATTCTAAAAAGGAGACATTACACTCAACTCATCTGAGATTTTTTTTTGGTTTTTAATCAGAACTATGATAAGAGGGGCAATCTCTTAACCCTTCTCAAGGGGTTAAACCAGGAAATACAAGTCAAGGATTATTAATGGCTGGGCCCCCAGAGGTATTGACTGGTTTCATTAGTCCACATATAGAAGCAGTTATGATTCTATGACAGAATGAAATGTCCTAGTTGTGGTTGTTCACAGGCCTATTCTATAAACATTTTAAAGATGTTTCAATGAAACAAATGAAATGTCACTGACACTGACTTAGACTATATAAATAGTGCCATCTTTGTCACACATAAATGTATATATTAAAAAACTGAGAAAATTCAGATAAAAATAATGGAATATGAAATAAAAGGGATGAATGATAAAATTAATAGAAATTATCCTGACATCTAAAAGAATATTAAAACAACAACAACAACAAAAATCAGATCATATCCAACACATAAACTTCTGTTCTGAGGCCAATACAAGTGGGGTGGCCATAAGCTTGATCATGGTGGACCTCACAATCAATCTGTCTCTGCTTTGAAGCACCATCCAATTTCCTACACAAAATTCCCTGAGGCCATTCCAGCACAGAGGAGGTTCTAGCCTCTTTTCACTACTTTCTTCAATACAGAACGTGTGGGTTAGGTAAGATCTGATTACAACTTCCATTTGTCTTATTTAGGAATAAAGTGTTACACATTTCAACTCATCTATGAGACATGCAGATAAGAGGAAGAAAAGAAAGTCCCTAACAAAGCCAGTTTAAAAATAAGAGTTGTAACTCTTACTCGTGCTCTCTTGGGACAAATATCCAGCATGTATTTCAGAAAGGAAATTCCTTATGAGAAAAGTTTAATGTTAGATTTATTATCTTAAGAAAGAGAAATCATGTTATGTGTCAGTGACAAGGTTCTCAGACTTCAGTTGGATATTTTCAAAAGGATCTTTTTCTTCTGTCTTCTCAATTGACTTTTCTCCTTACCTCTCTCACAATATCCAATTTCATTTTACCACTTGAACTTTCAATCATCTTCAGGACAGCTTCTATCTATATTTGTATTCCTATTGTAACATAGAATATGCCTTCTGCCACTATCTCAGTGTCTAGATATGACCATTTTTACTAGATCTTTGCTAACTTTATTGAAAATTGTTACAAGTTTGCTCTACTTTTCAGTTTCTTTTCCTTTTTTAAATTTTGTATGTCACATATTGCCTCAATGTTTTGCTTCTCTGACTCAAGTTTGTTTTTATTTTGTTATTTCTTGTAGTTTGTACCCTCCATGCTGTTTCTGATTCTCCTAGCAAGCTTTCCCTCTTGTTACTGATATTTGCCCCTAGGCTGTATCTTTTATGATTTCTTCTTTGGTTCTTTCTTTGAATAGTTCTAATTCTTGATATAATGAGAAGAGATGTTCATATCCCCTTTAGGAAATGTGATCACATTGTAATAAACTGACTTTCTCAAAGAGGCCCTGCTTTCTATCTGCATTTCCAGGACGCTATTTGTCATTCACTTTAAAGCATCCTTTTGGTCTCTATTTTGAGACAGACAGAAATGACATTTTGGATGTTTGTGAAAGCTTTTTCTGACCATGTAATTATTTTTAAATGGGCATTAGTTGAGACTAGTCAGAAACAAATAACTGATTAACAAGGAAGAGTTTTCATTGGAGTTATGCAGCCCTCAGGTAAACTCATTAAGACTCTATTGCTGGAAGTGTAGACATGCATGGCTACCAATTTGCTGCTCTATAACTAGCTTTATTCCTTTTAGTAGAGGGATGAAGATTCTTTTTCAATGTTATAGAAATAAACTGTTCAAAATACATTGTTGTTGTTTTTTCATTTTCAATCCAGAAAATTCATAGTATATCTTCTGTCTGGAATCCATATCAGACACGGGAGGCAAGATTGTTGCATGAAATGAAGAGTAAGCGTAAGTGAAGGCTCTTAAAGGATTTTTAAGGAAGATGGTGGTAATCTGTGTTGTTTTTTACTGGCAGTTGCAGAGCAGTTGTCGTGGTGCAGAGAAGTAGTATTTAGGGGTGTGAGATCTCCAGTCTATTAAATAAAGCATAATTGAGCTGAGTCACTAATAATATTATTATACAAACTGTAAAATAAATAATCAGTGGTATGAGAAGTTATAATTTTTTTTTACCTCATTTTTCCACACTGATTTTTGAGACTTTACCAATAGCGAATTTACTATATTTTCCACAGAGGCAATTGATATGCTTGTGGTGAATGATTTGAATTGTAATTCATCTTATGCACACATGCAATTACTTTTCATAGAATGGGTTCAGAAAAGTTCCCAAACCACCAAAGGAAGCCTAGACTTTAGAAAATATGCATACTTCAGTGTTTTTCAACTTTCTTCTTAATAAAATTTTTTTTTAAAGTAAAGTTCAGCCATTCTGTAACAAAATGTCATGGAATGACATTAGAATAAAGGAAATGTTTTTTTAAAAAAGTCTTTGTCTATAATTAGAATGTAGTTTCTCTCAAATTTGGAATCTTGTCTCAAACTTTAAGAAAAAATTAGATAATGCTAACTGGGCTAACTCTCCTCCCAAAAAGACATATTGAGTTACCATAAAAGTGAATTAGAGTCTAGACCAGGTTAGATTTCTGGCATACACTGAAGATTTAGTGTGAACCAGTCAGAGGTTATGTCAGGAAGCTGTGAGAAATGAATTGCAATTTATTGGTAACTTGAGAAAATGGGATTCAGGTCACAGCAATATACTATGGATTGGTTCAGAGGTTGGCACTCTATTTAGTTCTGAACGACTACAGAAAAGTGAGGTAGAAAAATAAGAAAAAGAACATCAATAGGAGATTTAGAGATAGAGAGATAGATCAGGGAGAAGAGGGAGGAAAGCAAAACATGGGAAAGGAGAAGCTATAGGAGAAATGCCAGGTAAAACGAGAGTATTGTGAACTGATTCCGGTTATTAGGGTCAAAGTTATGAGGGGGAGCAGAGAATGCCACACCAAAATATTCCTTTTGGGATATTGATTATTTTAAGCTGGTTATTTTTTAGACACAAAAGTTTCATAAATAATCTTTGACCTTCCCACTAACTGTCTAAAATAATTTAAATAAAGGACCTGCTCCAGGAAAGGAGCTATTAGCATAAAAACTAGTTTAATGTGAACTAAGTATGATACACAGGGAGGAAAGTAGCAAAGCCCCTGTAACCATAGTCCTTTCTGTATACTATTGCTAAAGATGGCCCAGCAAACATTCATTTACCAAACATTTGCTTTTCTATCCCTATGTGCATTGCCTTCCTGCCCTTTGAAGTCCCAAACCACAACTCCCCTTTCTCCTTAGCTCAAGATTGCATATAAACCTTAATAACTACTTAGCTTATCTCTTATAGTTGTATGGAACTCCCGTATGTACATATGCAATAAATGTAGTCATTTCCCCTATTAATCTGTTTCATGCCAATTTTATTATTAGTCCAGCCAGAAGGACAGAGAGAAAATTATTTTCTCTCTCTCACATTTACCTGTGTGAGTTGTTCTCAAACTTTCCTGGTTGCTTAACTTCTTGTACTTAGTCATTACTGCAGACAGAAAACGAAGTTTAAGTTTGTAAAATTCACAGTCTCTAAACTCTAGGCATAGATGAAAGGATAGTGGAATTCGAAAACTGGGCACTAACCAGGCATCCGACACTGGGCCTTGACTATTAGTGAGATAGAGGTGATGTGAATGAGATAAAGGATAACATATAAAATTGCTTCCTGATTTAATATCTAGGAATAACACAAAATACTTCCACCAAAGGTTTTTCCAGTATGTGTATGACCATGATAAATTGTACCCTCCCTCCAAGCAAATGATAGCTTGGGAAATCAACCTGTCTCAGCACAATGAATTTGAGATTAAATCAAGGTCCTGAAAATATGTGATAATATGAATATTCTACGTTTCTGCAATATTCCTGAATCATGAAAAGATGGCATTATACCAAATTGAAATTAAAAGCAATTAGGACCAAACCAGGATAAAACTGTAAACTATGGAAGTCCAGACCATCTTGGCAACAATTCTGTTTCATTTTTTTTTCATGGTAACATCCCATATTCCCAATGCACACTAGCTAAATGTGCTTTCTACTTCCACACAATGGAAACCTTTTATTCCTTCTAAGGTATAATCTGACAATTAGGTATAACCTGACAATCTACTAAAGTATTATTCCCCCTATAGATACTTTCACTGCAACAGGAATCAAAGCAGTAATTCAAAGAAGCATCATCAATATATATATATATATATATATATATGGCTACTTTTTTTTTTTTATCGTAGTAGACTTTATAAAACATGACATTCTCTCCCTCTGAGACAAGATAAGGGAACAGAATCGTTCTCAACATTGATGTTCAAGCTGGCTACAAACAACTCAACAAAGTGAACAAGCACATAAAAACTAATTTATAATGTAGAATCTATGTTGTAAAATTCTAATGGTTACATTCTAAGTGTCAGTCAAGATGTATGAATATGGAGAATGTATGAACTGTATAGAAGGATAAAAGGATAAGAGGGATAATAGTCCCCATAATTGTAAATCTAATCCTGTTATTAAATATGATATTGAAGGAAAACATTAGAGAAACCAATAGTTAATGACAGAATTCATGGTAAGAGTATCATAAACCCAAATAACTGAAAACTACAAAATGCAAAAAGGTTATATTCAGGATCATAGACGTAGATTGTTGAGCAAAGATGGAAACACTGTTTGAAACCTTTTACTTAACATTTTGTTGTTTTATTTGTTATGGGGTAGATGGTTATTTTTTTCTACACACTTGATATATAATGTTTCTACTCTTCAAAATATAGAGCAGAAACTACAGATCCAAATTACTATATCCCATTTAAAGTAGCTGCCCTGACAGGATATACATTTATTCCAGTCATACTACCATTGCTTAAAACAGTTTAGAACTCCTTTTGAAATTGCTTTCAGAGCCTGAAGCTAATATATTTTTTTTAAAAACTATTCTCAATAGTGGCAAATCTTCATTCTTTGACAGGAGATTTGATTTTTCAGAGATTGCCAAAAGTCAAGACTAGTGAATAAAGTAGCTAGTTAAATTGTATTATACTGTTTGAGTTTTCAAAAATAAGTTGTACTAAAGTTATGAGCCTAGTTTCTCATGTAGCTCATAAAATATTTTAGAAGGCAATTACAAAAGGGAATTTTTAAAAGTAGATTTTTATTTCTCTTTTGTAAAATGAATGGATACTGCTAGCCGATCTCTAAATTCCCTTCCAGCTTTATGATTCTGTGATTTAGTTATTCATTTATTTAAACATTTTTGAAGGAGTTGGTGCTATCTTAAAGAAAAATAAAACAAATCTCAACATGATTGAAAACTTTTTTATCTTAAAAAAAGATACATTAAAAGACCATGTTTTATGTTCTTAATTACACTGGTGTTTATTTTACTCTGCTGTAAAATGAGGGAGAGGCTTGGATAAATGAACCTCTAGTACAATGACATACAATTGTATTAGTATCTACTGTTTCATAACAAATTAGTCCAAAATTTAGTGGCTTAAAACAGCAGTTATTATTTCATAGTTCCTGTGAGCCAGGAATATGGACATATTTATCTGTGTCCTCTGCTTCAGGATTTCTCATAGGCTACAATCAAGTTGTCATCTGGATTGCACTCATCCCAAAGACCAACTCGGGAAAGATTTGCTTCCAAGCTCACTCAGATGATTATGCCACTACTCAGTTTTTCATGGGCCTCAGTCCTTGTTGGCCATTGGTTGAAGGCTACCTTCAGTTTCTTTCCACATGGGCTTCTCTATAATGTATCTCACAACATGGCAACTTGCTTTATCAGATAAGCAAGCAATAAGAGACACAGAAAGAAAGAGTATGAGCAAGACAGATCTTTATAACATGGTCGTGGTCTTTGTAACATGATCTCAGAAGTGACATCCCATTACTTTTACTATGTTCTGTTCCCTAGAAGTGATAAATTAAATACAGTCCATACTTAAGGGGAAAGGATTACACAAGGGAAAGACTACCAGAAGGTGTGGATGACAGGGAGGCATCTTACAAGCAGCCTTTCACTGTATTTCCTCTGGACTCCCATGATTCTATTCCATGTGAAAAATACACTCACCATCTCTCAGGTTCCTATGAAGCTCAACCCATTACAGCATCAGATCAAAATGCAGAATCATCTCATGTAGATCATGTTCAAGTATGGCAGAGTCTTCTTGAGTGTAATTCCTTAAAAACAGCTCCTAGAGTACAGTACTTTGACAGCTGTGGACTTGAGAAACCAGAAAGATGGGTTACCTGTCCCCCACATATCCAACAAACAATGGTGAGAGTGACATAGCATAACAAATAAAAACATTCCTACTCAAAAAGGGAGAAAATGGGGGACACATACATTATGTACTGCTTCTGTCCATTTCAGTCCACTCTGGCAATGTTTTTGCTGCTATAGCATTCTCAAAAATGTTGCGGGTCTTCTGTGAATCTCATTGGTGTTTCCCTGATGAGAAAAAAGCCACAGCTATAAATTTCTTTCAGAAAAGCTCTTCTCTATCTTGAACTTCTATTGAGATGGCTGAAGAGCAAAGTCTTTAAGCTTCCTAGCGGCCCTATGATGCAATGAAAAGATCTAGAAGGACGCTCTTAATCTCTTTAAAGAGTACTTTGTGTATCTGAATAAAACTCTGATCCTTTCGTCTGTTTAAGTCTTTTAAAAATGTTGTACAGCCACAACATTATACACTTATTTTAGGTGTCCAATGACCAGGCACTACAAATCTACCAGTGCCAGTAGCACATCAAAAGACATTTTCAAAAATATATATATAATTCTCCACTGTATTTGGCCTGCTCATGCTTCAGAAACCTAGGCTCTCTGGAACTGTGATTCTCCTATTATCAATTTGTGATTTATATTGTGATTCTCCTACTATCAATTTCACAGCTACCCTACTACAGGTACCTCTGTATCACAGAGTCTGCTGCACCTGGACCTACTTTACAGGCTTTGCCTATTCTGGGTTCCATTCAAAGCTGGCACAGTAATATTCCAAGGGTGCAATAATACCTTGAGAACCCCCCAAAGCTACCAGCTATTGTGTATGGAAAATGTGAGGACACAGTAATCTACCCTTTTTGGAGGGATTTTCCTAGGATGCCTCTGATTAATGAAGCTCTACAAATTTAATTGATATGGCAGGTCTTTAAATTTTCATAATTTCTATTGCTTACCCTCCGAAGCCTATGTCTTACCTAGGTTTCTTATATACTTACCTTGCCACTTTTTGCTCATCTAATCCAATTAATGTTATGTAATCAGTATAATGGAACCATGTAATGTTATATACTCATAGATGTTTGAACTGTCCAAGTCCCTCCAAACAATATCATGACAGAGGGTTTGAGAATTAATCTAGTATTGAGGCAAGATCATAAATGTTTATTGCACATGAATACAAACTGTTTCTGATTCTCCTTTCTGATAGAAAAAGAAGGATATATTTGCCAAATTAATGACTGCATACCATACACCTGCAGCTATATTAATCTGCCGTAACAAAGATAACCTGTTCTATAATAGCAAATGCAATTAATGCTACTGCTTGGTTGGTTTTGCTGTAGTCTACTTTTACCTTCCAGGATCCATCTGGGATTTCCAGAGGCCAAAATAATGAATTAAATGGAGATATAATGAAACCATGACTTCTACATATTTTAGATCATATGCCATATACATAGAAATCTATCTATCTATATCTATCTATCTATCTATCTATCTGTCTGTCTGTCTGTCTGTCTGTCTGTCTGTCTGTCTCTCTGTCGGTCTGTCTGTCTATCTATCTATATATCTTACTAGGTTGTACAGGTATGGGGGGCTGGGATAGAGGGGATCTTTAAAAATTTCCACTTGACCTTCCTACTAGACTAACTCTTATTCTGCAGTCTAATAAACCATTAACTACCAAGAATCTCCATTCCAATTATATAGCCTAGGACCAAAGAAACAATCACTTTGTGAGTCAGTGAACCCAGTGAACCAACTAGTATGAGTTGGACCTATGCCAAAATTCCATTAACTATCTGGCCTTCGTATGCCTTCAGTTTAACATACAGACAGGGATGAAGCTTTATGTCTAGTTTCCATGTCGACTCAGATCTGATATCTAACATTCCTCAAAATGTTTGTATATTCCCCTCTCCCCAGAATTTGGTTATATAAGTAAATGACTATCATTCCTGTTGGGAAATGACTTACCATTGTGTTACAGGGTCCCTCCTTCTTCAGTTGATAAGTTTAGTGTCAGAAACTGATTCTTAGTAAAGAAAATGAATATGAGTTTATAACTTTTTACTAAGTTGATTGTTTTCAATCTCTGTCCTGATCATCTATCCTTTATTTATATTAATTTTATAGTTTATACAATATCCTTCTTGGCTGCTCATTTCCCATCCCTCAGAAATGTTGTATAGACATTGTGATAATTGCACTGAGGTGGGCATACTCCAATAAATCATGTCATTGTTTAATCCCTTCCCCTTTAATGCAAGTGGAATCTTTGACTTGCTTCTGACTAATAGAATTTGGCAAAGGTGATGGAATGGCATTCCCTTGATTCAGTTATATTTTATGGCAAAGGCAATGATATGTTACGCACATGATTATGTTACCTTAAATGATTCTATCTTAGCAGACTGAAAAAAAATAGATACCTCTGATGGTTTTAAAAAAAATTTTATTTGTTTTTATTTTTATTATAGTTGACATTCAATATTATTTTATATTAATTTCAGGTACACAGCATAGTGGTTAAACATTTGTGTAATTTATGCAGTGATCCCCTGATCAGTCTTATACCCACCTGGCCCTAGACATAGTTCTTACAACATTATCAACTGTATTCTCTATGCTGTACTTTACATGTACTGTACATGACTATTCTGTAACTACCAATTTACATTTCTTAATTCCTTTGCCCTTTTCGCCTATCCCCCAGCCTCCCTTCCATCTGGCAACAATCAAAATGTTCCCTTTATCTATGAATTTGTTTCTGTTTTGTTTGTTCATTTATTTTGTTCCTTAGATTCCACACATAAGTGAAATCATAGGGCATATTTCTTTTTCTGTCTGACTTACTCCACTCAGAACGATACCCTCTAGGTCCATCCATGTTGTGGCAGATGACAAGATTTCATTCTTTTTCACCACTGTATGTATGTACCACCTCTTCTTTATCCATTCATCCATTGATAGGTTCCCAGGGTGCCTCCATATCTTGGCTATTGAAATAATGCTACAATAAACATATAGATGCATGTGTCCCTTTGAAGTAGTGTTATGGGCTTCTTTGGATAAATACCCAGAAATGGGCCCTTCTTTGTCTCTTGTTATAGCTTTTGTTTTAAAGTCTATTTTGTGTTGTATAAGTATTGCTACCCTAGCTTGTTTTTTTCCCCTTTTTATTTGTGTGAAATATCTTATTCGATCCCCTTACTTTCAGTCTGTATAAGTCTTTTGATCTAAACTGAATCTCTTGTAGGCAGCATTTGTAAGGGTCTTATTTTCTTATCCATTTAGCCACCCTATATAACACTTAATCCATCTACATTTAAAGTAATTATTGATAGATATGCAGTTATTACCATTTTTTATTCATATTTTGGTCTTTTTTTTTCTTTTCCTTAAAGAAATCTCTTTAACATTTCTTGTAATACTGGCTTGGTGGTGATGAACTTCTTTAGCTTTTTCTTATCTGGGAAGCTTTTTATCTGTCATACTTGAAGAAGTAAGCTACTACGATGTGAACTGTCCACGAAGAGAGTCACATGGCAGGGAACTCAAGGTGACCTCTAAGAGCTGAGGACCTCAGTATTGCAATCACAAGAAATTTAAAGCAAATAAAAAGCATAAATGACATAGATAGAAAAAATTGGTAATTATATAGATATGGATGTAAATATTAGATAGATGATATAGATCAATAGATAGATAGATAGATAGATAGATAGATAGATAGATAGATAGATAGATAGATAGATAGATAATAGAATACAGAGTTTTGGGAGATAAATGAAAACTATCACACTTTAAGCTACTGAATGTTACCAAGAGAAGTGGATTTCACAAGTCACATTCTTTCAGGTCACACCTTTCCTTTTAAACCTCTGATTTCCTTATATTAACCATACTGGGTGTATTTTCGGCTGTGTGCGATTTTGCGAGTGTGGTAAATTCGGGTTACCGTATATTTCTTTACATATGCATTGAAGATTCGTGATTTTGCGCTATCATGGTGCCTGTTAGAATGTTGAAGAGCTAGCACTTGCGCACTAGTGAGGTCCCAGGGAGATGCTGATGCAAGGGTGGACCAGACTGCTATAGTGACAGGGCGGGCAAACAGGGAGCAGGGACCAATCAAATCAGGCTTTGTATACAGCCAACAGCCAACCACAATACTGCACCATTGTACAGTACAGCATAGAAAATGTCGACCAGTCAAACCCCTATCATCCCTATCATGGCACCAGCCAAAAGAAAGAAGTATGATGCAAATTTTAAACTGAAAGTTATTTGGTGTGTGGAAGGTGTGCGGAAGAGGGGGTAGTCTTATACGGCGAGTATATAACAAACTCTGTATTTTGAGTGGAAATGTTAGGGGGTCGTCTTATACGCCCAGTCGTCTTATACGCCGGCAAATACGGTAATATCAGTCATGATTACTTGTCTTTCTTTGATCAGATTAATGTAGATGCAGTGGATTACGTTCTATTGAAAGGAATGGAAACAAAATTGTCCGGTTTGGCACAGTAAGAAGTAGAACAGTCTTTTCCTAACTCTACCCCTTTAACGACCCCTTTGAATCTGTTATATCAGTAATAGTTGGAAGCCCATATTCGATCAAAACTACAGGCTATGAACTTGGTAGGAAATAGTGTATTAAGAGCATATTTTTCAACCCATTAAGGTGATATGAGCTTATCTATGAGTTCACAGTTTTGGTCTCACCTAAAACAGCATGAGTCACTTTGGGCTCTGCATATGAACCTGTTCATAGGTAACAAATGCCATAGCATACCTCATTTGTCTTAGATTCTTTTTTTATGACAGATAGCATGTTTTCGAAAGCTTTGGAATAGAAGTTAGGTTATCTGTGACATTTCCTGGTTCTAGTTATGGCAATTATATCTCAACTTCCACAAGAAAATTGATATAAAACAGAGTTTCCAATCTCATCAAGATGCCCTAATGTGCCTTAAAGCTATAATACGTGACTTATATTCTGATTTTGAAAAGCTTAAATGTAAATGACATATCATTATCCAAAAGATTATCTTTTGAATCTGACAGCTATTACCTTTCTAAAATCTTATATGGCCTATATAAGTTTTAATAAAAATAGTAAAATTCCCCATGTAGAGGCTAATGCATAGTTATGTTGATCCATTTCAAATTACCAGCATTTGATAGCTTTTAACCTATGAAAATGGCAATTTCAGATGATTCAGGCTAATAACTTTATATATATTATGTTGTTGCATTTTTCTTTTATACACATGATGAAAATGTACAAGAAAAATCAGTCATTTTCTCCCTCAATCTCTTCTTCTATTTCTATATTTCTTATCTTGATGAATGCACCATTGACTACCCAGTTGTCCAACTAAACCCAGAAGGTATAATTAAGTCTTCCATCTTCCCTTCCTTTTATATCTGATTGCTAATGAACTCTATTTTTCCTTTAAATATTCTAAAAATTCTATGCGGGATTCATTGCTGCTACTGCCTTGGCTCAATTTATAATATGTCACAGAAATGTTCCTCTGGCAGCAGACTGAGATAGAGATAATACCCAACAGATTCATTAGGGAATGTTCATGAGATTGCACCTGTTGGAGAGAAGAGATGGTAGTGATGGTAAGTGGGCCACTTCTTCTTCTAACTCATGGGTCCCAGAACAATGCATTTCAATTACAGGAAAATAGCACCCTATAAAGGTCAACGATTTATAGCAAGATTTCTCAACTTTGGTACTATTGACATTTTGAGCTGAATAACTCTTTGTTGTGAGGGATGCCTATTGTAATGCAAGATGTTTAGCACTATCCCTGGCCTCTATCCACTAGATGCCAGTAGCAAACACCAAGTTGAGACAGCCAAAAACATCTCTAGTCTTTGCCCTTGGTTGAGAAGCACCGATTAGAGTACATCCTGGAAGATGGTATTCCATCATTACAAGGTACTGCCTCTGGTATTTCTGCTGGGTCACCAGCTTTCTAGGTGGTGTAGAATGTGACATGCCCAGTGGATCCATTGGTCATGCCCTCACTCCCACAATTCCTTTATCAACAGATGTGTCCCTTAATCTAACACAACGTATGTAAGAGGCTACATAAATAGATCAAACAGCTATGTAAACCCTCAGATTGTGGAACTGGCTGAGGCTCTGTGGGCAAGAAAGGTAAACCAATACCTGACGTATCTATCGCTTCCTGTGAAAAAACAAACAAAACCAAAACAATAACAACAACAACAACAACAAAAAACCAATTGCATCTTGCAGAGTAAAGTGTGTTTAATTGAATCAACTTGCTGCTGAATAGTTGATTGTTTTCCTTGAGAGATGATGCCATATGGAGGGACTCAGTGTTAGTTTCTGCTGCTGGGAGATTGTCCATTTGGTAGCAACAGTAGCTACTGCATCAATCTAGGGAAACCAGAGTTCATGCAGTTGGGTCCATGCATAGCCTCTAACCTTGCCATCATGGCTACTCATTCATATGCCCATTGTGACAGCACTAGTGTAGGTGAAGAAGAAACTGGCTATATCAACTGAATGAGCTTTTGGTCTACCTGATTGTTTATTGCCATGCTGAACACTTTCTGAGTCAGTGTATGTGAAAGAAATAGTTCCACACTTTATGCCCATATGTGTGTATCTACCCATATGCCTCTACCCCAGATCTTCCAGGTCCCTGTTAAGTTAGCCAAGTTATTTGCTACTGTCCATGAACTTGTATATTCTCTAGCTTCAGGGTATGTCTCCTTTTACACAGAGTGAGGACTAAGTGCATTATCAAAATTACACTGATTATGAGCATTTGCTCTCACTATTGTCTTTCTAGGCCACCCCTAAGTGGGACCCTAGTGTATCTGCAATCCATAGCAGCTTGAACCTACATACCAACTCAATCCATCCATGAGACAAGATTGAATTTTTTCTTCCCTACATCAGCTGGTCATAAAGAACCAACATGTAGTCGTGGGCATGAACTGAGAAAGAGGCACTAATGAAATTGTGGTGGGTGATACATGGTTCTAGAGAAATAAGAATTTTCAAATATCAATATAAATAAACAATAAAATCACTGAACACTTAAGGAAAAACTAGGAACTAGAGCAACCAAACTCAACAGAAAACTTACATTAAAGGAAGCAGTTAACAGAGGAAAACAAGACTAAGCTCCTATGCAAAGAACAAGTAGAGATCATAGGAATGAAAAACATGATCCCTATAATATAAGGATAGGTAGGCAGTAGGTAGGAGGGCTGGAAACCACTGAATGCTGACTTAATAAGAGGGCCAATGAAGCTAAGTAGATTTTCTGAGAATGTAGCTCAGGAAAAGAAAGAGGCAGAAAGTCCAACAGAAAAGTGAAGACTGGAGAATACTTGTACAGTTAGATGTTCCCACAAGCATTCCAGAAAGAGCAGAGGAAATGAAGAGGAGGAAATTATGTTTTAAAAGAAGAAGAGGGGAGAAGGAGAGGAAGATAAAAGGAAGAAGAAGAAAATGAAGGTAGTGGGAGCAGGGGACATGGAGGAAAAGGTAATTTACCAGAGCTGAAAGACCCATCACGTGCCTGAGGTCTGATCTAAAAGGACCCACATACAGACACATCCTACAAATAGTTCAGGCCCTAAGAATAAAGAGAAAATGTGTACAGACTTTCAGAAAGCAAACCAACAAACATGTATCTATGAAGGAATGAAAATCAAACTAGTGTCTGACTCAGGACCCCTGTGATTTTTACATCCCCAGGGGGGACAGCTCACACTGTGCTCCTGAGGGGCCAATCATATAAGACTGCAATACAGATGGTACTTCCCGCAGGTGTTCAGTACAGTGCCCTGTTCAACCTTGTCATTGCTAACAATAAAAACTAGAAAATAGTGGAGCAGCCACTTCAAAGTTCTAAGAGAAAATTAGCTCAACTCTAGAACTCTGTGTCCACTCAATTCAGTGTGAGAGCAAAATAAAGACATTTTTTCAGACATACAAGGCTCAAAAAGTTATGTCTCCTTTCTGAAAGAATTTCTGAACTCCAGCAAGAGAAAGAAAAAAAAGTCCCATTAACAGAAGTAAGCAAAGACATCTGAGTGGTTGATGTACAATATTTAACACAATCTAATTTGACCACGGGTAATGATGAAAAAGGAATGTAGAGTGTCATTGGAAGCAAACTATTGGCTTGTTCAGTGGGAGGCTACATAGTTAAGAAATGCATTTGGCTTCGAGTGATACAGAAATCCAACTCACGGAGGGATATCTTTTTCTCATAACAATCCTGAAGGTAAGAAGCTGCTGGATGTTGGTCCAGAAGCTTGATGACAGGTCAGGATAATTGCCTGTGCAATTCTTTTGGCATTTCTCTCAGGCTTAGCATCTCAGTGTTACAAGGATGCCTGCTGCAGCCTCTGATGGTACAGCCATGTTGATAGTAGTAATGAGCAAAGTGGATGGCAAGTCATTTCTGTCTCTCTCATTAATACATTTCTGTATTTCTTATTAAGAAAGTCAGAGAAGATTTCTAGCACATCATTTTGGCCACAACTCATGTCATAAGACCACTCCATCTAGAAAGGAACCTAGAAAAAGTATTTAGCTTTTATGTGGAAGAAGGCAAGGGAGAAGGGATTTGGGAATGACACTGGATCATCAATTTGAGCGTCTGTCACAGAGGCTAAATATGCTGATTCACTACAGATGTTGGTAGTGAAGGGGTTCTGGATATGCCACCTCAAAATGTGCCACTTTGGCGTAAGAATTATTTTGAGCTGAAGACAAATAAGAATCAACAAATACAAGAAGAGTTTCCTGCCCTCCCCTGATTTACCTAACAGCAGGACACAAATTTCCCTTCGTGAAGGTGACATAAATTTATTTTTCCCCTGTCCTGTACCAGATGAGGAGATGACCCTATCACCAGAGACAGAAAGCCAGCACCAAGATAAGCTCGTATATTCAAAGCTTACTAAAATAACTCTTATCTTCCATTAGTTCCCCCATATATTTCCTAGTTATTTCCCCACAATTTGTCATCTTTGGAGCCCAAACCCTCTTTCCTTTGGGAAGAAGGGTATACGAGATCTTGAGTCTGACTACTTCTTTGAGTTTCACTTCTTTTCTGTGAACTTCCATGCATATAGAAATATTAATAAATGTGTTCCTTTTCTCCTGTTTATCTGTTTTATCAGTTAAATTTGTACACTCCCAGAATGAATCCAATAAAAATGTATAAATTCAAACATATTTACAAATCAAGGGTAATTATAAGTGTAAACATATGGGGAAAATATTGGCAATAAGATGTCAAATACCTACATCCTAACCCCCCAGAGAGGGGACTAAATAGCTTGCTTTGCCACTTGGAGATGAGTATGAGATTCCAAAGATGCAAGAATAAGACGGTTCCTGAACCATTTCCTCATGTGGGTAGAATAACTTTATTTACAGGACTTCTGTTTTGCTGAATGTCATACACAGAGCTAAATTGTTCAGAATTTTGAGAACCAGGAAGACAAGAAAGGAAAAAGGGGGGAAATTAGAAGTGCAGATCTCTAAGTACTTTTACCATTCATCAAATAAGTTTTCTGGTGCTCTGAACTTTGAACTCCAAATACATGGGCAACCCAACCCTATGTGTAAAAATATATGAGCACACGCCTTTCATGTGGGTTTTTAGTTTATAAATACATACATGCACCATTATACAGGATATTATGTAAGGACACCAGTGTCAAATGGTGTTTCATTATTGATAAAACTTAATGTCTTCGGTATGTTTAAGGTGCGAAATAAATATAACCATCCTGATATATGTGTGTGTGTGTGTGTGTGTGTGTGTGTGTGTGTGTGTATAATCTCACTCTAGAGATCAGTGCTCTTGACACCAGATTTGGAAAGAACTTTGAATTCCACTTGGAAAAACAGACCTGCCTGCTACAGAATCCCAGGCCTAGCACAATATACCCAGTCTGCTCCAAGGAGGTGTTCCGGTCCCAGCAATACAGGCATTAAGGTAGGAAGGCTGCGGGAAAATAAGATTGTTTGGGGATTTCTTTGTGGAGTGATTTTTTACTCTGATGACTGTGAATGGAATTCAAATCATTTAAAACAAGCAGAGGAGTTGCTGAGTCACCTTGACTGTATGCTTGCATACAGTAAAGAGGAGGGACAAAAAGTTAAACAGTCTGTTGAAATTTCTAATAGAAAACTGCAAAGTTGAATTTTAAATCTTTAATTATAACGAATTATATGTGAAAACATTATTAGTTGCTATTCCTGTGACTTGTAATAATTTACAGGCAAAAGTCATTAAGATATATTTATAGGACTAATATTTTCCCAGAGAGGACTCCCTCAGATTTTTCTTTCCTTTTTTTTTTTTTTTTTTTACATAAGATAAAGGACCTTTTAATTTTGGTTTTATGATGTTATTATTTGAGTTTACCATTTTGGTAGTGTGAAACAAACATAGCCTTTACTTGAAGCATTCTTAAATGATGTCAAAATCTAATAAAATGAATGGCCCGATTCTTTCCAATTGCTCCAATATATTTCCCTTCTCAAAGCAAAATTTTGAGTAAAAATACCATTTCTTTTTAAATGATTTCACATAATAAAAATATGAAGTCTAGATTAAATTGATATTTTTACTGCAGCTCATTGTGCTATATTCCCTTTACAAAATTGATGTTTCATGTTCAATTGTTTAATTTTTACTGAAATTGGAAGACCAAAGCAACTTAGGCTATATAATAAGAAAATTACCTTACACTAGTACAGTTTCATATCTTTCAAAGCACTTTTCCACTATTGAATTTTGTCTTGCAACAAATGTAGTTATTATTGTTTCCCTTTTGATATACAAGTATGTGGAAAATGAGGCACCAAAAGGTTAAGTGACTTGTTTTTAGTTACACCATTTAATTAGTGATAAATCTAAGGCTGGTACATCTATTATATAGTTCTTTTGTTCTCTGATTATTGCATGAAACTTAATATTTTCACGGAATTGAGCCGGGAGTATACCCTCACCAGATAAACTCTAAGCTCTTCAGTGCAGAGTTCAAGAAGATTGGCAGTTCTTGGAACACTCTTCCAACCTCCGCAAGAGATTGGGGAAACTATAATGAGGTTGGCAATCTAGTTTTGAGGGGAATGATGACGATTGAAGATTATACCTGTCCAGCTGAGAATCACATAAATGCTGCATTAAGTAAATGGGTCAAGGTTAAATCCAAAATACAATCTCATGAAGTAGCAGGCTAGAAATGGATGGTTAACTCGTTCTCCGTGGATGTTTTTTAGAAAGAGAGGAACATCAGAGGTGTGAGGCAGAGAGAAACAGGCTAATTAATGCAGGGCCTTTTCTGTCCTTCAGCAGCTGAAACAGGGTTATGTATCAGGTTATTGCACCTTCTACCTAGCAAATGAAAGTGACATGGTGCTAGAAAACAGAAGCATTTTTTGGGCACTCAGTGCTAGGTACTGGAAGGGAAATTTTGGGAATTAAAATAAAAATGCCATTGTCTGCCATTCAGAATCATTCAAGGCTTCAAAGCCTCAAATCTCTCCTGTGCTTCAAACAGATAATCCTGGGAATACGGATCTCCAGGAAGAGGGAGATTTATCAGAGATGGCCTGTCACTTCTGACCACAGTCACCGGGAGACAAGGCTTTGGCCTGTGTACTAGGACTAGAAAGACTGTGCCTAGATGGGTTCACATAAAATGCTCTGGGATAAAAGCAGAGAGAGCATCCCGACTGCTGTGGGTAGTTACTGGAGCAATGTACAGTAAGATTTTTCTGAAGAAGCTCAGATGGCAAAGAGACAGAAGCAAGGTGGGAAAGAAATTTGCCCAAATTTCACTATTGGTGAATGTACTTTACATAGAAGGAAGAAGAAAGGGAGAGATTTGGCTGCTTCCAGGTTGTAAATAAACCAAAAAGGGAGTTTGCATAGAGAAGTATCAGTTGAAACTTAGGAAACAGGTTACTTAGATTCAGTTCTCCAGATCCAGTCTAATTCCCCACAGAAGGAATTCCCAAAGAAAGGAAAACTCAGCCCTCCACAGAAGGATGTGCAGAAAAGCTCCAGGCCCTGCTTAGACTCCACCCACTAAAGTACAGGTGAGGCAGGAGGCCTATTCACTGACAGGATAGGTGTGTGACCACCTGAGCACCAATCCCCTGGCAGTCCAAGGGTAAAAAAGGGGTGCTAGGGACTCTGTTGAGAGAAACAATCAGGTTTTTTTTCTATGGGACAGATAGACATCTTGAAGTAGAACACATCTGTGAGGCAATCTCTACCCTGGTACTCTAGAAATTGAGGCCAGCAAATAAGGCAGGAAGGTACTCTAGCTTGTGAGACTTACCTATCTTCTCAGCCCTCTTTCTTCTTATTGGAGACAAGGAACCTGAAGCAGGGGCTGACATATACCCAGAGTAGTCATGTATCACATAATGACGTTTCTGTCAACAATGGACCACATATATAATAGTGATACCATGGAATATAATGGAACTGAAAGATTCCTATCACCTACTGACATTGTAGCCATCATAATGTAATAGCTCAATGCATTACATGGTGATGCTGGTGTAAACAAACCTACTGCACTGCCGGTCATATAAAAGTATAACATACTCATGGATGTGCAGTACATAACACTTGAGAATGATGGTAAGTGCTATGTTGCTGGTTTATGTATTTACTATACTGCACTTTTTTATTGTTATTTTAGAATGTGCTCTTTCAACTTACAAAAAATATTTGCTGTAAAAGAGTATGCCACATTATTTCAGCAGCAGCCTCACACTTCTTGTGTTTACTGTGGAAAATGCTCTGGATGTTCTGGTAAGTGAGGATATATGAACTGGAAATTAGATAATCCCTAGAAAAATTCATGGTGCATCAGTGATATGTTTATGGTCCAATGTTTTGCGGAACACCAGGACACTCCTTTAATGCTAAAGGACAAGTTATTACACCTTCTACCACAAAGAAAGAGGCAGAGCATTTTAGCCTTTCTTGGATTTAGGAGGTATTCTATCAGTTGTGTTAATGATCTCATGTTCCTTGCTCCTTGGAGACAAATTTCAGAGACATGTTCCATTTAGTCTCTCAGAGGATCCCCATCAGGATTGAGCCCTAGTTGTTCACAATGGTAACCTACTCATTAACACTAAGTCTTTTATTGGCCTTTTCTCCTTACCCTTTTCTCTGCACCATGCCCTACAACACTTCCCAGGATCACCTCCTAAATAAGTTACACTCAAATCCTTGCTCAGGATCTGCTATTGGAGGGACCTAAAACCAAGACAGTCCACGAGAGTATAAACAGGAAAAGTAGTTCCTGTTATTGCAGTAATCCAGACAAGAGATAATCATAGTTCCATCAGGGTGGTATCACTGGAGGTAATTGGATGTGATCAGGGGTGATTGAATTCTGGATGCATTTTGAAGCTAGATGTGTGAAGTTAGATGTATGCCATGAGGTAAAGAAGGGCTCCAGGATGTCTCCAAAGATTTGGCCTGGATTTACCAGAATGATCGAGTTTCTTTCAAGTGAGATGACAGTGACTTCAGGCAGAGCAGATTTTCTGGGAAAGATACAGCTCTCAATTTTGGTCAGCTTAACTTTGAGATACTGCATAAATATTTAAGAGAGGCTTTCAATTAGGCAGTTGGACACGTGTCGAGAGTTTGGGGGAAGTTCCACAGAAGAGATATAAAGGGAGTCATTGGTATATGGACGATATTTCAAGCAATGAAATTACCAAAGGGCTGAATATACAGAGAAAGGGAAGAGGGCCAACCAAGGCCTGAGCCCTGCATCCCTCCAATGTGAAAAGGCTGCATCCCTCCAATGTGAAAAGGCTGCATCCCTCCAATGTGAAAAGGCTGAGCCCTGCATCCCTCCAATGTGAAAAGGCTGGAAGAGAAGGAACAAAGGAGATGGAAAGGAAGTTATCAGTGGGATAGGGAAAAAAAAAACCCAGGTAAAGGGATGTGAAGGAGGCAACAGGGAAAAATAAGAGTATATCAAGGAGGAGGGAGTGATCAGCTGTATCAAATTCTGCTGCTAAGTCAGGTCCAATAAAGACTGAGCATTTGTGAGTGGATTTAGCAATGGAAAATCAGTTCAAACCTGATGACAAATTTTTGGTATCCAAAACACTTTATGAATCCAGAGTGTCAATGGATATCTAAGCATTCCTTGGGCTAAAGACAATCCAAGCTTTCTCAAGAAGATGGGGAGGGTATGCATGGAAAAAGGAAGGACTCTTAAAATGAACTTTGGCTACCTTGCAATTTTGCCTCAGTTCAGCCATGTCATTGACAATAAAACACCGGGAATAACACGAATAATATGAACTCCCCGTGGTGCCCTGGGGGAAAAATACAATAGCACTAGAATCTCCTGACAGTCAAGCCAGATTAATTTACCAAATGCTTTTGTGATAGATTTTGCTGTAAAATAAATTGGATACTAGATGCTATTGAACAGTGAGTGGTACCTAAATTTCCAATTGCACCATGTTTGGCTTATTACAATCAATGGGAGGCCCCTAGATGCCCTGGAAATAATGGCTGGATTCAGGATGATGCAGCCACCTGATAATAATGCATGAGGTCATCTGGCAATAAACTGAACGTTCATTGAGAACCCAAGAGGGATAATGCCCCAAAGCCTTATATACACAAAGCCAATGACTCCCAGAAAGAAGAGGGCAAAATAAGCTCATGTAATTTTATCCATTCTCTACGTGGTGAAAAGTCATTCTGTGTCTAGTTTCAACTTCGGTACAAATAATGAATTTTTTTCTTTGATGATATCATTTGAATTTGGTCCAGGAATTACCTTTAGCTGACTTCATCAGTGCTCAATGTCATCTTCTCTCCTGATAGAAAATGCTGCCTACTTGGTGTTTGCATTTCCTCACCCACCATCTTTGTCTTGGCAATAGTCACACCTGGGATAAAAATAGAATCTACATATAGGGTTGTTAAGAGGATCAATGTGACTTAATTTAGCTAAATCACTTCGAACAGTACTTGGGAAAAAGCTGGCGCTACGTGTGTTACCTCTTATTTTGATCTTTACCTGGGAAAGATTCTACCTCTGCATGGCTTATGTTTATATGGGTTTCTGTTCCTTGTGACCATGACACTTGCAAAACATAGAACTTATCAAATCATTGTGTAGGAAATGATGATCCTGAGATGTTCAGAAACCCTATAATTTCTGGAGACAAAAGTAAACCTGAGCTGCTTAGACTCCAAAAGCCTGGATTAGTCTTAAGATCTCTGAGTCTAAGGGAAGCAATTGGCATACCCTATGTGGGTATTTACAGCAATTAATTGCACATTTCTAAGAAAACTAAGACATATATCCCTTAGATTCAGCAGGTCTTATCTTTGGCCCACACAGGTCCAGGCCTGAATTTTCTCTGTAGTGAGGCTTCATGGGTTACATGAACTCTGAGATCCTTGCAGAGGCTGGGAGCTTTAGTGATTGGGTCCAGCCATTCTTCTTGGAGCTAACCCCTCCCGGAAATGCAGTGAGGGTAGCGCAGGTTAGCTACTTCCAGAACCCCTTATCACCCACCCTTCTGGAAGCCTCTTTCAGTTTTGTCATGTCCAGTTCCTGATCTTAGAGTCTCAGAGTCCATTCCCTTGTCTTGGACTATCTTTTACAAAACAAGATTTTCTTAACTCTGCAAGACAAGCCCAGGTCTCAATTCAATTGAATGCCTTGCTGGGACTGAGAAAAACATCAGGGTGAGGGAAAAAACAAAACAAAACAAAACAACCGGTTCTTGTATCTCTTATCCATCTTCAACTGTGCAAAGAAAACACAGATTCATATCTCAATGAATTATTCTGGCATATATTAGTAAAATAAACTACACCATCGTCTGCCTCTGCCCTTCACACATACTACTTCCTTTCCTAAAATATGCTGCTCTTCTTAGCCTACTTTCCTAGTAGGCTAGCTCCTACTCAGTCTTCATATCTGGTTTAAAAATCACTTAGCAAATTTAAATTGTGTTTGATTCATTATTTTAAATAGCCGACACAGATTAAAAGTTTCAAGAACATAAGTATACTTTCAAATATGAAGTTTACTACCATAGTTTAAAGTGAGGATGGAGTGGCTCAGAAGACCTATGAATAGGCCAGGTTTTCCTTGAGGACTCCTTTTTGCAACCTCCTCCCAAGGACATCCACCCTTTCAAGACCTACTGCTCCTTGATCTTTTCCTTCACCCCTTCCCAAAGTCTTCCCACAGACAAAGGATCTGTAATCATTCATTTGCATCTCATTTGCAATGGAAATGTAAATTGACCTGTTAAGTCTCCTAGGACTTTTGCAGGTAAACTAGGTACTGTACTCTGGAATGAGAGACTTTGTTCCCAAGTAGAATAATGGGAAGTGACAGGGAGACTTTATTTATTTCAGTGCAGTACTGAGTGACTCTGCATCTGACCTAACCTCTCTCTATCAGTAAAACAGCACTAAATGTATTCTGATGTTCCCAAGGGCTCTTTTAAAAACCAAATGAGATACTGTATTTGAAAGTGTCCGTAAAATGTAAAATACAAAGTATTACACAGATGTTAGTGCTGTTGTTAGTAAGTTTTACAAACTTCACATTCATTGGCATTCAAGGCAAAACTGGAGATTCCTTATTCATAACTCGCGGATCTCTCAGGCAAAGTTGTTGCATTCTGTTCTGCATTTGGTACAGGTTGGAATTCCATGTAGATTTAAGGGTAGGTTCTGAATATTTTTATAAAGCAAGAAAATATTTTTCTTTAAGAATAAAAGGATCCGTTTGTCTTGCAACAATTTTTTAAAAATCTTTTTGAATTTTTACTGTTGCCTCAATGGGTATCTTCTAAGACTTCCTTATTCTTGTCCTAAAAGAGCATTTTATTTTTTTATGTAACTTGATATATTCTTTTTCTGTCTGATCCAAGAGCTAAACTTTGATATTTATTAAAATAACTCATTTCTTCATTGTTAATAAAAATTGATTAGAATCTCCATTACCTTCTAATTAATTAGGAAAAATACATTTTTTTATGTCTTCCAAGTGAATTATACAGAATCTTACCTTTTAAAACAATATTTTTTCTGCCATAACCAACATGTACAGTTTAAACATTAGTATGCATTTCGTATTTCCTGCATATTACTAAGGCATTATATCATCCTTTGGTCAAATGTTATGAACTTGCATGATTCAAAATGATCATTGTCTACCCATATTGAAAGTTTGTTTAAAGGTTCCCAAGCAATTGATGTGTACCTGTTGGTGGTCTTTGTGAATCTGTTTTTCCCTAAAGCCAGAAAATAGTTTCAGAAATCAGGTAGTGAATTATGCTGGGGAAAAAAGAAATAACAGTATCAGTTTATTGTCTGTTAAAGTGATATATACAAGGTAAGACTATGACTACTCCTATGGCTAGGTCAGAGGCAATGCCTCTCAACCAAAACCAAATGAGTCACTGAGCTTTTCTCATACTGATGCATTTACTCAGTACAGCCAACAAACAAACAAATCCATCCAACCATCCATCCATCCTCAAATTCAACTACCTACACGAGCGGTGTCAGAAAAGTGAACTGCATATCATGAGTCAGCAGATTTAACTCTGAGAGTATTGATCTTTTTTTTCTTCACTTATTTTTATTCATTTGCTCATTCACTCATTCATTCAACAAATATTTTTGGCCACCTATATGCCAGGCAGCCATTTAGTGAACAAGTGCCTGATCCTCGTGTTCAAATGAGTAAGAGAGACACAGTCCCTTGTGCCCAGGGAGATTATATGCAAGTAGGTAGAAGCAGACAATAAGCAGATTTTTGAAACAAGTCATGTAGCTAGGTAATGGGGGAGACTGATTGGCATAAGAAGGGACGGTGACTCATTTAGATTAGATGGCCAGGAAGGACATGGAATTTGTTTGAAGATCTAAAAATAAGAGGAAGCCATGAAAACAAAGAACTAAGAGAAGACTGTTCCTGGCCCAGGGAACAAATGCAAAGGTCCTAAAGCAGAAACAGACTTGGCCTTTCCGGTATTTCTGTAAGAAGCCAGCGTTAGCCAGGAGTTCAGCAGCAGAGGGGAGAGTGGTAAAACATGAAATTAGAGATGGAAGTGAGGGCTGCATCATAAAACACATGAAGACCAAAGTCAGGTGTTTGAGTTCTACTCTGAGTGGAAGAAAGAGCCATAATAGAGTTTTAAGCAGTGGAGTGACAGGGGTTGTTTACATTTACTGCATCACTCTGACTGCTGTGTGGAGAATGAATTGTAGAATTGTAAGCATCGCAATAGGAAAACTGATAGAAAAGTTATTTGTAGTGGACGGGATGAGAGATGTTGTGGAAGCTATAAAAACTAATGCTGTAATTGACTTGATTGGATTCTGGGGATGATTGAGTGTCCATAGATCACTGAGAAATAGAAGATTAACTAGAGAATATGTTCTTTGCTATAGAGTAATAAGCTGGGAGTTTATGGTTTGTGATAATTTCTCAATCCATTTTGCATTTTTATTAAACCTGTGTTATTAGAGTACAGGTTACTAGATGTTAGACAGCTGTTATTCATTGCAAGGCATAGCCTTCAAGTAAATGCTAATATGGTTTTTAAAGGTTAACATTGCCAGTGTCAGATCTTTCTAGGCAACAGTTTAAAAGGCTTTGCATTTGCTGAGTAACCCCTTAGAAAGCGTAGCTCTCTTTTTAAAAGTGCTCCTCCTCCTGTAACAGATTCATTCAACAAATATTGATTGAGTGCCCTCTATAGACTAGGTGTGCTGGTCTGAGGGAAAATGAGTCCCTGCCTTTGACACAGTCGAGATACAGAGATTAAATAAAAACAAACACCTACCCCCGGCCTCTTCCCTTCTGTGTAGTGGAGAAACAGCATAGCAAGGACAGGAACCCTGAGAATATAAATAGCATCATGCCCACTAGTAACCGTGGAGGGGCCAGAAAACCTTCTTGGAGGAAATGACAAAGCAGCTGAGTTTTCAGAGATGGGTAAGACTTAAGGAGTTTACATTTCTGACATTTATCACCACCATGTGTTAACTGTCCGTTGTTTCTTACATATTAAATTTATATTGTGTAAACTGTCACCTAAGGACCAATATTGTCTTAACTGAAACTTTGCATATTCAAACTACAAGAATTATAAACTTGAGTGGACATGCAGTTACTCTGAAAACTGTGCTTCACTCATCCAATTGGTGAATTCATTGGTAAAGATTGTATTTATCAAATTACATCCCAGAACAAAGGTTACTGGGAATACCTGTAAAGATAAGGTGTACATGGGTATGAGTGTTGTAAGTTTTCTTAGGCTTTAAGAGACAGTTTATTGGGAAAGTATTGTTAACTTAATTACGCAAGGAGGCCACTAGACTTATGTGGCTCTAAATGCCGTGGTGTCCTATGTAAGCAAACCAAAAGCTAAGCCTGTAAATGCCTCAAGGTTATGAAATATAAATGCTAAGGACAACTAGTCATAAATAGCCAACTAGTCTTTACGTTATAGCCAATCAAATAATTTCCTTTGTTGGCTTCTGCACCTTCTCTGTGTGTCTTTCCCCTGTCTCCTCTTGGTGAAGTGCTCTCAACCACTACCAATTTGGCACTGCACGATTAGAATCCATTTTTCCTCAAGTGAACTCTTAACACTTTTAACACGCCTCAGTTTATCTTTCAGCAGTATGGAGGAATAGAAAGCCATTGCCTAGCTAAGCCTCACAATGACTTTGAATAACGTTTCTCAATCTAGTAGCTTTTAAAATAGCTTTCAAAATAGTAGCTTAGAAAGGAAAAAATAGTTTCAAACTCTCAATGTTGACTTAAAAATGAACAATGGTAAGACTAAGGCTTAACTCCTTAGCCTACTAGCTCTTATAAACTAAAGTAAATAATCAAATCAAGAAATTTGCAGATTAAATATAAAACAAAGTATGAAATGAAGGCAATTTAAATTAAAAACACTGACAATACGATACGTTCTACAATTTTGGTAAAACTAAATAATAGAATGATTTGAAAGATACAGACTCAATCAGGTTTTATATTTATGTATACATTTTTAACCTCCATAATACTAATACAGATAATGCCAATTCACATTAGTATTAATAATTTAAAGAATGTGCTTGCTAGTTGAAAAGAATCAGACCTCGTACTTAAGTCAAAATTTTGCCAGGAGCAATCTTTTATTGACAATTTGTTGAAATTTACACTAAATATGTACATAAATCCAGTATGCTTGTTTTGTTTTGCTTTTTCTTGGGGAATACTGGGGAATAGTGTGTTTTTCCAGGGCTCATCAGCTCCAAGTCATTATCTTTCAATGTAGTTGGGGAGGGCACAGCTCAGTTCCAAGTCCAATCGCAGTTTTCAATCTTAGTTGCTGGGGGCACAGCCCACCATCCCCTGTGGGAATTGAATTAACAACTGCCTTGTTGAGAGCTTGTGCTCTAACCAACTGAGCCATCAGGCTGCCCCATAAGTCCAGTTATTAATGAGGGGAAGAAAAAAAATATTTAAGATGTATCCCCCACTCTATTTACTGAATATAAGATGAAATATGCATATCCATCTCCATGTTATTTTCCTATGGCTAATGTAATTTACACAAACTTGGTGGCTTAAAACAACACATATTTACAGACACTCCTCAACTTAGACTATCAGCACAGTGATTCGTGCATGTAGTGCTTTTATTTTCTTTTGTTGTTTTGTTTTTTTCAGACTATCACGTTTTTCAGCACACAGTATCAGTCCGGTCTATTTGCCCACCATCACAGTGATTTAGCTCCTACCAGCCTGAGTTTTGACTTCTCCCACTGTAAGGATCTGATTGTCTGCCCAGCAGTATTCCTTTAGGTCCTCTGCATTGGACAGAGCTTTTGTGCCAGGCTACTGTAGAGACAGAGCTTTAGAGAACAGTTTCCAAGCTCTCAGCCTCACATGGAAAGGTGCTGGCTCAGGTAGTAAATTGCCATCAACTGTGATTGGATGGCCATCAGCTGTGGCTAGTTGGCCACAGTAACCAGTAAGCCATTGGCCACTAATATAACTGCTGTGGCTACGCTAGCAGAAAATGGGGGCTAGCAAGAAGATGGTGGCTGAGCCTGCAAGCGGTGCAGTGAGGGTTGCGAACAGTGTGGCTCCTGCTTCCTGTGTCTCCAACCCAGCTGCCAGCAAGAATATACTGGTATGATTCCCCTACCTATGGCTCCGTGGGTGTTCCTTTTTGGCCTCACCATGTCCTGCGTTCTTGTGTGGGGAGCGGGAGCTGAGATCCCGGCAGGAGACCCTGCACGACAACTGCCTAGCCCTGGTCTAACAGTTACAGGATATGCATCAGCAGGTCCAGTTATGCATAAAGAACTTCCTACAGAAGCTTCTTTCAGAAGGTGGCACTGCGCATAGTAGGCAGTTTCTCAGAGTTGAGCAGCCTAACGGCAAGTTTAATTGCATAATTTCTTTACAATGAGAACGGATTCCGTGATTCTGTGAGCCTATGGACTAATGAGGGTCACTAAAAAGCTACAATTGAGAAGATGTGATAAATTCAAGAGAGACTGCCAAAATTCATCAAATGTTTTTCATTATCACTTACAGTTACATGCAAGGTTAAAAGGATTGCTAAGTGCTTAGGGTGAAGCGGAAGGTGGGTTGAGTTTGGGAAAACGGTCCATGAGTTGTTAGTATCTCTTTATTGATTTTTCTTGCATGAAGAAAGGTTCTTCTCTTTGGAAGAAAGGAAGGGGAAAATACTTTGGGTGTAAGAATAAATGTGAAAGCAAGTAAAAGTGAGAGAATTATGTAGAAAAAAACAAGTTGCAATTTGTCTGACTTAAGCAAATTAAGTTGGAGCAAAGCAGATGAGGGGATAAAATGTAAACTTAAATATATGAGTATTGTGACTTTTCTAGTGAGTGGGAGCCCAGTTAAAAACTCCGGCATCCATACCCACATTTCAGAGGTCTTCTACCATAACTTGGTGTCTGTGATTTATATTGTCATGAATTTGAAAGCTTCAGCAAGATAGGGTAAAATGACACCTGATGTTTGCAGTTTCCATAGAGATTGTTTGAAAGAAAGACACAGCAGTTACCATGGTCCAGCATTTTCATAATCTTTTTTTTTCTGGTACACCTCTCACAGTAATATATAATTTTTAAACCTCCTTGGGAAATTTTAAATTATGTGGTAATTTTTATGTACTGTTAAGTCTCTAGGAACTTACTATATTTTGAAATGCACAAACAAAAATTGCGGTGTAAGTGAGTTTATTGAAGAATTCAAAACAAGACTAACAATAATTGAGACTCATCTTAAGACAACACTTTGTTTATATTATTTTTGTAACTTTGTTTATATCATTTTCGTAACCTGTCCCTATACAGTGATACTTCTTTGTTACTCATTTGTTGAAAAGTGAGAGGAATAGTGTGTATCAGACATAGAGCATATTGCCACTGCCGTGGACCACTGTATAAACAATTTTTACAGCCACTACCCTAGGGAAATTGGTTGGCCACTTCTAATAATTGCTAGAGCATGCTTGTGGCTGACAATAGGGAACAAGTAGAATCAACAAGTCTGTTGTAAAAAGTAGTCCCCACTGTTAAAAGCAATGAGAAGGTCCACAGAATTCTAAACAAAGAAATGACTAAAAAAGTGGAGGTGTCAAAAAGAGCATGATATAGACCAAATTACTAGAATGGGAAAGCAGTAAAAAAGCCATAGAAGAGCTGCATCTTTATCTGTTTTCTTTCATTTATTGATTACCTGTTGGCTAACAATAGTTTGGCTTCTAATGCAACCAAATGCAAAGCAATTTGGGCTATAAAGATGCTTTTTTCCAAAAGCAAGCCTTTTTTGTAAAGCCAAACAAATTTTATAATACATTATAACGATTTTTCCTACATCAATAGTAAAAATAGAATATGGAGATTTAAAAATAAATGGTGGGGTTTTCCAGACTGCTCATTCTTAATTTTTTAAAAAGCATTCAATAGACTTAAGTTTGACTTAATTTTTTTATCATCTTAATTTATTATGTTAATATGATTTGAAAATTCAAATTAATCCAGAGAAATTTTCAAAATGAATCAATACATTTCTTTAATGGAAAATTTCTAGAAATACTAACTGGTAGAGATAGCTTTATTTCATAGCAACAAGTCTCATGCCAATGCTACATTTTTTTCTGTGACTATGCATTGTATTATAAGATTATAATTGCATTTCAAATTTTCATAATTTTTACTTATTTTTTCTTACATATGCAAACAACAAAGTTTAAGCAAACTTGACAAACTGAGTAATAATTTTTACAATTTAAATTACCATAGAGAAAAGCAATTTAAGTAGAGACTCTTTTCTTTGTTGACAGCTTACCAGCCATACTTAGACAATAAGTAAGCAATTAGTTTTTCTGCTTTATTTTTTTGTAGTTAAATTTTGAGATGAATGATTTACTTGCTAAAGACTAGGTATATATTCCATGAATATATTATTATCACTTAGGAACATCAAAACAAGATTTTTGAGGGTGAAATAAAAACATGCTTCTCGAGGATTATATTTCTTTTATATAAAATTGTAGTCACTTGAAGGATGTTTGGAACCACAAGCCATTCTTGATTATTCAGAGATCAGAGAAGTCTTTCCTCTGAGTTTTCATAATCAAATTCCTGAACTTATGGAAAATTGTATAGGAAAGCAAAACACAAAATACTTACATAATACAGAACTGGCCATTCATAAAATAACACAGAATTCTCTATGTCTAACACTAGCCTTTATACAGCCCATTTTAAAGTATCAATGTCTGGACTAAAATACAATGCAAATCAAATTCAAAGTGAAAAGGCAATATTGCACAAGATGCAAATTTTCTTGAAGTTACCAAATGTGATAATGCAGAACTACTAGAATCACAGGCAAATGAGAATTAAACCATTCAACCGCTGGAGAAGAGAAATGCAACAAGCATGATGAGAAGATCCATCTAAACTTTCAAAAGAGAATTATTAGAATTATCAGAGGATTGGGAAAATGTGGATTTGGGGTTTCAAGTCTTACTGTCAAAAACATTTCTTTTCCGTGATACACTACAGACTAACATATTTTTGGCTCATTCTTTATTCATTCTCAAAGTGAACACATAACGGCAGTTATAACCTAAATGTTAAGTATGATCATTTATTTTCACAATTTTTATTTCATTTTTCAAGTTAAAGAGCCATCAAATATCTTTCATCTCCTCTTCTTCCTTTCCCTTCTTATATTCCTTCTCTTTTTTTCATTCTCTTTCTTCAGAAAATAGTATGAAATTTTGGTGCCAGGGTTAAGAGGATCTACCTTAAGTGCACTTTGCCTAGCACCAAATAGTGTCAAATCCTGAGGACCTTCTGGCGATAAACTGAAAAAGGAATAAGCCCGAGGCATTTTCAAATCTCAGTATTCTGCAAAATATGAAACAGCAGCCTCCTTTGGAACAAAGGTAATAATACATGTTCTGGAATGCCATCGTCTTTTTGGCATGGGATATCCAAATTGTATGGCCTTTTCCCAGTTCTCAACCCTGGAACTCTCCTAGTACTGGAGGAGTCCTTTAAAGAGGTGACCAGGGATATTTTTCAGTTTCTTCTTCCCCTCATCCACCTTATTCAGTTAGGATCCCAAACTTTTCTTTAAATTAAGGTTTTCAAAGCTTAAATAATGTTATGTTTATGTCTTAATTTTTTTTTTTTCTTTTAATCTCCTGGATTGTCTTGCATCTCCTGACTCATGAATGTTGGCATTCCCTAAGGTGTTTGTCAGTCTTTTCCTTAATACTTTCTCCTTGAATGTCCTGGAAATCAGGGATTTTTTTAAATTTATGGGGGTGACACTAATTAGTAAAATCACATAGGTTTCAAGTGTATATTTCTATAATACATCATCTAGATATCACATTGTGTGCTCACCACTGAAAGGGATCATGTTTTTAACTTGCTTTATTTTACCACCTGGTAAATGGCTACATTTTAGATATTTTTCTAAATAGTTTTTTGACCAATTTTTTTTTTTCTCTGCATGAAAATCAAGTTTTAACAAATGAAGGTACAATATGTAAAATCTCAGGCGGCCATTAGTGTTTTATTACTATTCTGTAGTGTGTAAAAACAAATCTCACATTCTTCCTTTTTATCTGGATTTGAAACATTCTTTTCCTAGTCAATGGATTCTTTTGTTAATTCTAAGTTATCAGAGATTCCCAGTGCTAGAATAAAATTTCAATCTCTTCCCAACTTGAGTAATTGAAAAAGGAGATATGACTCAACTGTCTTGCTCATTATGATTTAGTTTAGAACATCCATACAAAGTGAGGAATAAGAAATACTGGTACCTAACCTCCCCGTATATCCTAATGAATTACAGGTAATTAGTACTTGATCTTTTGGTCTCCCCTATTTCTAGCATAGATGTATAATAGAAGTGAGGATTAGGCATACATTTTAGATTAAGTTTGATGAGGGGTTATCCATATTTGCAAATTATATTCTTCAAATACCCTACAATTGAATTTAACAGATTATTTTAAAGAAAACTCCACCAGTGATGTAGCTCAAAATATAACATGCAAAGCTACTTTAAAATATAGAGGCTGCACTGTAATCTACATGGATTATGATTGTACTTCTCTTCCCAAAAGCTTTGTGTCATTTTTCACCAGTCTTTTTTTTTTTTTTTTTGAGAAGTGCATTGTTTGGAATTCATATTAGTCTCTTAGCCCAGTTGGAGTCTTTGCTGCCTTGACAGGATATGGAGGTCTTGATTCATGTTTACATAGAACTAAACTATCACAGTATATCATACCACTATTGAAACCATTTTACTGGCTTTCTGTCACATTACAAATTGATTTTAAAATACATTTGCCTTATAAAGGCAACAACTGCATTGCCTGTGCTTAACTACTATACTGCATACACCAAATTTAGTGTTTATTCTTCATGCTTGCATGAACCAAGTTGTTTTCACTTCAGAATGTGCAATTTACAGCAGAAAATAATTTACTGCAGAAAAAACTCTTTCCTATATTTCTAGAATCTGTAACTCTTTAACCTTATGAATTTAAGAGTGAGTCAACTTAATTTTGTATCCTACTACAATGAGATAGTTGTATGTGCTATTATGTTCATATATATTTGATCTTAGTTGTAATATGTAGTGGTCTATCTATGCTGACATGGTTGTAAATTTAAGTAAAGCACACAGAGAAATGCATGCATGAACTGATTTATTGACAAAGACTGCACACATATTTCAGTTTATGGAAAAGCAGATGCTGTATTTTTCCATTTTACTATCTTATGAGGTCTATATGGGTATCCTTTGTTTTCAAAGGTTAATGGCAACTTTCTTTAGAAGACCCGTGGGTGAAATACTGCTTAAAATTCATATTGCCACTATTTCAAAACTGGTATACTTGTCCACAAGTAATACTTAAAACACAAGAAATACTCATTTCAACTAATACTTAATAAGTTTTGAATAATTATAAAACACTTAACAGAGCTGAACTTGTCAAGATTTTTGATCTGTGAACATGTTAGTTCTGTAATTTTATTTAAAGAGATATAGTATATAAATGGGAATAAGAGGGGATATGAGGCTATGGTTCTATTTGATTTAATATTAAATGTATTCTCTGAGTGAGCAGATTTACTACTTTTAAAAATCATCTTTAGGAATGGATTTTGTTTTTTTACTATGTTGTACTGATGGCGTAGAATAATAAAAAAAAAAAAAATTACTCAAGTCTGAGGATATCTCTATTTAAATTACAAAGGGTTTCTTGTTTTTGTTTTTGTACCAGGACAGAATGAGTTAGATTTTGTGATTCTCACCTAATGCATGCATGAACCCTTTATTCTGCCACCCTATAATTCAAGAAAATAAATTTAATTCCTACTTGGAAATGAAATGCAGAGGAGAAATGTCAAAACAAGCTACATTGTCTATTGATCATGATGGGAGTTGCATAAAACCTTGATAGGTTTTTTTTCTTTTTTTTTAAAGAAGGTATTTTCTTCTCTAGGGACAACTATGCACTGACAATTGAAGTTAATAATTTTGTTCTAATTTTAACAAATGTGGGGTTGGCTGAGTACCTCTTATTTTGAGTTTGGACAAAGAGAAGTATAATAATAATCTCTCACATGTAAGGTTTACAAACTGCTTTTACATAAGGTATTCTCACTCAATCCTCACAGCAATACCGTGACAAGGCTATTATCATGTCCCCCATTTTAGAGTTAAAAAAGGGAAGCACAGACTGTAAATTCTATGAGGAAAGGGTTGTCTTATTCCCCTGTATTTCCAGCACTTAAGATAGTGACTGGCATATGATAAGTTCTCAAGAACCATTTGATGCATGAGAATAATTGGAAAGATGCATTGAATGGCTTACCTAGGGCAAATAAACTAGCAAATGGGAGTTTCAAGGTTTGAACACATACCCTATTTTTTGGATTTTTTTTTCTATTTATTAGTAGTTATGCCATCCCCTCTATTTTCCCCTTTCTGCTGCCTTCCAAAAACAATAGATGCTAATAGGTGCCAAAGAGTTATTTAAAAATATGTATACATTTATATTTCTTCTTCTAATTTTAAATCCTCTTAACCATTAACAATTGCTGGAAAACCAAGGGTATTTTTCCTTTTCCGATTCTTCCTCGGTTTTGATAATTATTGCTATCACAGTATCCCCATTCACCTAAAGCAATAAGCCAGAAAGATGTGAAAATCTTTGACATCAAGTCACTGAGTGTGAAAATAGAACTCTTTTGAGGAGATGATATGATCAGAAAAAATTTCAGGTGATATATTTTACCCACGTGGACTGTCATTTCTTGCCTCTGGAAGGATAAGCCTGCATTTCATGGGCCGTTTGGACAGTTTGAGAGTGAGACAAAAGAAACCTGAAACACCTTCTAGCACCACAGCCTTTGCCCATCTTGTTCTGGTAGCAAAACATTTCCCCTGGGAGCAGGAAGTATCTGATATTAAAACAAAACAAAGCAAAAAACCCAGAAGGCTTTTTTACCCAGCCTACTGAGATAAAACAAAGCATTAGCTTTCAAACCAGACTCTCAAATCGGAGCTCTTATCTTGTTTGCTAACAATTTCGTACTTTCCTATTCAGTTCAACGTCCTGGACTGCCAGCCCCACACTACTGTTTTGTTTGTTTGTTTTTTTGGCCACATAATGATAAGCTCTGGCCCTAATTAGTAAACGGTATTGTGCGCAGTTACTTCACTTGCACATAAGAGACCTACCTGTTCAGACATGAAATATATTCGTCTTTATACTCAGTTACATAGCTTTAGGGAAAAGTGTGGGAAGGGGAATCTAAGCAGTACCCACCAAGGAGAAGAATTTGGTCATAGTTAGAAAACTTATAGGGTGCATGCAAATGACTTAGAAATTTCCAGGAAAATAATTTATCCTAAGCAAAGAGAATGTGGAGCATATTTAGTCCAGAAATGAGGTCCCTAGTATTAAAGGGTCAAGCTGATTCTGACTACATTATAATTTCTATCACTTTGTATTCATTCATTCATTCATTCATTCATGCATATACCTACATACTACACTGCTGGTGCTGTTCTGGGTGCTAGGGATAGAGCGACAAATAGACAAAAATCCTAGTCTCTTGGACCATGCATCCCATAAATATACCTAATAAATTAGACGAATAAGTTAAATATACAATGTGTTAGCCAGTGACACCTGTTAGAAAAACATAAAGAAGATAAAGTAGGGTAGGAAATATTGCTTCAAACCAGCCCCTCATGAACTTGTAATATGAATGTAAAAAGCACAAGAAAACCTCTTTTGCCAGTCTCATACAACGCTTCTGAGAGATACTGAAAGAACACTCAATTAATTAGTTCTGTGTAAGTACAAAATTGAGGAAAAGAAAAGAAATTCTCCCCATTATAGTAGAGCACTGTTGACTGGAGTATCTTCCAAAGGCAGCAGCTAGGGACAATTCTGGATGGGAAAGGTGGTGGAGCCCAACGAGTACTGATCTCAACAGCTCAGGGCATGCCAGGCTTCTGAGACTAGGCAGCAGGAATCACGGTGGGGCTCAGAATCAGAGCCTGAGAAAAAGGAAAATCAGGATGCCATATGATAGTCCATAGCACTGCTTGTGAATAAGTGTGAAATGCAGCCTGAAGACTCTCGCAGCAGGGTAGGCAGGGGAGACACCTGATCTGACTTCATGAGTAGGTTCACTGACGGGCTAGTACATGTTCAACGACTGGCTTTCTGAATACAATTCTGACACATATGTTGATTGATATTCATGTTAATGAGTGAGACAAAGTGAAATTTGTTCAATGATATGAGTGAATTGTTTGCTGAATCAGTTTTGAATACTGAATAAATCATCAGTTTTTTGTGCCTATTTGCAATACAAGAGGACAAAATGGATAGGACACATGTATGTGTATTATTAACATGTCCACCTAAGTCTAGAATAAACAACCAACAAAACAATATATGAAGCCCTAACCTGTAGCTTTAGCCAACACCCAATGTGTAAATACTCTTAACCATGGCTGATTTCAAGCTACCTGTGTGATATCACTGAACATGGAATTGACAAGAAATGTTCAAGAGCACACAATTATATGCTATAGCATTTCTACCACAGAGGGGGAAAAATGTAAATCACATCAAGAGGATAGATAAAAAAAATATAGTAAAATATTTAGGAGGTGTTGCGTTTTGAATATTAATTACTTTTTCTTGAAGAAATAATTTCTTTAATTCTAAGTTTAAATAATATGTTTTTTAAATAATGGCTATGTTTAACAAACACCTAGTAAAGTTTTTACAGTTTTATTATTGGCTCTTGTGAGCCTGTACAAGTCAGCTACCACACACTACTGGTAGATGCCGAAGCTACGTAAATGTGTGATGTTACTATTAATAATACGACTTAATTTTTATTGTCAGGCTTAGAGCACCCTGAAAAAAGGCAAGTTATGTTGTTGTTTTTTAATACTTTGGTTCTGTAATTTTACTGTTTGCTTTGATTCATCTGGGGCTTTCCTTTGAATATTTAGGCAACATTATTTCCAAATCTCTCTTAGGATGCATAAACGAGCAGATACTCATTTCAGACATTCTTTGTTGAGTTCTGCTAGCTTCCCTCTCAGATGGTGACTTTTCCCCAATTCCTCCCCAAATTCTAGGAGTTCCTTATTGCATTCAGCTATGCACTGTCTATAACCACTACTGTCTAATACGTTTCAGGTTGAGCCAGATGAAATTGCTGTTATTCAACCACTTTTGACCTATGAAAACAGTAATTTCAGCTAATATCTAATATCTTCAATTTAATATCTTTGTTCTAGTTAGAGTGGTGCCAACATTCCTCTATCATTTGTGTCTGTATTCCTACGATTTTGCCCATCTGAAATAATCTTCCTCCTCCCTTCAAACCTCTCTATCCTCCCAGACTTAAATCCCACTTTTGTCTCTCCTACAAAGAAATCCATGATCATTCTAATCTTCATAAAGCAATTTTAAGCATCCTCTCCCCTGGCCTTTCGTGATACTTACACGTGCACCACACAATTGAACATTTGATTATAATCGGTCTCATAGTATTTGTATTGTTTCTCACATTAGTCTTGTCTGTAATCAGACAATAAATTCTCTGAGGGGAAAGACCTTAACTTAAACTTCTTCTGTAATCTTACAATGCACAATTGCGCTGAAAAGCAGTGTGCATGCTGGTATTTCAACTAATTTGGCCTTAAACAATGTTCCTCAATGTTGAAATTAATTAAAACTACGTTATGTAGGTGCTTAAAACTTAGGCTTTGAGGTCAGGCAGAACTGGATGTATTTGTTTGCTTTGCATTTATAATTTATGAACTGTGTGTTCTTGGATAGTTATTAAACAACCTGAAAGCCCTTTTCCTCTTCTGCTAAATGGAGAGATGATGGTTCTGTGCTATTGGGTGATTGTTAGGGTTATATGAGAAGTCTGGATTTTGATAGACTCTTTTCTAGAAATTTAAAACCAGTGGAATATATTTTTCTCATTTATTTCCCTATTTATTGAACACATGTGGTATATAAGGCATACTTAAATACAGTCGTGAACTGCTTACTGATGGAAATACATTCTGAGAAATGCATCATTAGGCAATTTTGTCATTTTATGAGCATCATAGAGCACACTTACACAAACCTAGTTGGTATAACCTACTACATACCTAGGCTGTATGGTGTAGCCTATTTCTCCTAGGCTACAAGTCTATACAGCATGTGACTGTAATGAATATTGTAGGCAATTGTAACTTAATGGTAAATATTTGTGTATCTAAACATATTTAAACAGAAAAGGTACAGTAAAAACATGGTAGAAAAGATAAAAAATGGTATGCCTGTATAATGCATTCGCCATGAATGGACTTTGCTGCACTGGAAATTGCTCACGTAACTCAGTGAGTGAGTGGTGAGTGAATGTGAAGGCCTAGGCCATTACTACACACTACTGTGGACTTTATAAACTCGGTACATTTAGGCTACGCTAAATTTATAGAACAACATGAGATTAAATCAAGCACAAGAGAAAATGATGCAATCAAGAGATGTGATAAACACGAGATGTCTGAGGCTGTTGCCAGCATAACATGGCATCCTGTTTTACACCAGTTTTTTTGTAAGTAGAAAGAGTACACTCTAAAATAATGATAAAAATTACAATATAGTGAATACAGAAGCCAGTGACATAGTTGTTTCTTATCATTATCAAGTATTTTGTACTGTACATAATTGTACATGCTATACTTTTATACTACTGGAAGTGCAGTAGATTTGTTTACACCAGCATCTCCACAAACGTGTTAGCAATGAGTTGCACTGACTTTACAACAGCGATGACATCATTAGGCGACAGGAATGTTTCAGCTCCATTATAATCCTACAGGACCATCGTTGTATATACGTACATACAGTCCATCCTTGAGTGAAACACCACAATGCAGCACAGGACTCTAGACTGGTTACCTCCCATTTGTTCTTTGAAAGAAATTTAAATTATTGCATGAATTTTGATTAAACTGATTACAAAATTTTGAAATACAATGGAACTCAAGCTAGGGCCAATGCTCATTTCCTCAATGAATATTTTATGTGCAAACAAACAGCTGCTGGAATTCAACAGAATTTAAAACAAGCTGTTTGTAAATTTCACTGACAGCTGTTTTGGTGATTTTTGTCAACAGAATTCTCTTGCTTTGCATTACAGTATTCTTTTATTACAGTGTCCCCTCAAAGAATAACTTGCTTGCTTTAATCACGTTTACAGAGATTTATGACTTGATGCTTATTCAGTGGTAGAGTTTCTCAACACAAAATGTCAGTGAGCCTGTTATAAATTGCTTCTGGCATTCCTACTCTATCTTTTATTTGGCTGGGAGTAGTTCCACCTGAAAGTGATAAATTCCTGCTATAACCACTTTATGTGCTTCAGTAATTACACTGTACAGAAAAAGGGGGTTTCTGCCGAGGTGCCTCCTTAAAAATAGCAAGCAATAAAAGGCAGCAGAATGGGCTGAACTCTGAAGTCCACTGAACAAAAAACAATGACCAGGGAAATACCTGTCAGACTGAATCTGATAAATGATCAGGAAATAAGAAGATAGCAGAAACTTTAAAGCCACTGCTGTAGGGACATATTAATGTAAACTATATCCTTAGATTGGCTACTTTGAATCCTGGGACAGAAATTTGGCAGGTGCCCACAAGAATGGAGTTAACATCCTTTCAAAAACCATCTCAAAGTATCTAGATGCTTCTAGGCCTTGGGTAATGTTTTCAGTAAACGCCAAGGTCTACATGACATTGCGACTGTCTATATATACAAGTCAAAGAGACGGCAGCCTGTCAAAACAGTTCAGTACAGTCCATTGCCGCCAATAACTGATCAATACATATATGGGCAACTGTACCGATCAAGAAGGAATCCACATTCGTCACTATGGCATCCATGGGTTGTGGGTACTGATTAGTTTTGTCCCTACTCTTTTGTTTGCTTCATAGTAGCGGGCGATAGCACACAGGACACAATTACTGGTTTCAGTCGCTGAGGTTTTTTTGCTCTTCAGGAACAAAATGTTATAAGTAAAGTCTCCAAGTTATTTGAAGAAAAACTATAAAGATTTGCATTACCAGGTCCTAACATCGTGCCAATGGTGGTGTTAGGAATCCAGTAAGTATTTTATTTGAGATGATACTAAGAGAGGCTATGATCACCAAACAGAAGTCCAGCTTCCTTTCAGAGTTATTGCATCACATTTGCAAAGGAATGGCTACAGCAAGTATCTTTGCTCCAATAGTGACAGAAGGAGTGGCTCTTTTCTGCTCAGAATACGTGTTCTTTATGAAAAGAATTTTAAAGCAAATATAACAATAATGCAACTGGCTTAATGCAACTCAGCAGTGCTAAAACCAGTACTAAAAATGGAAAAATGTGTTGAGCGTTTATTGTGAGTTAAGCTTTAATATATGTATTAAAGTTCAGTGTAATCCATTGTGAAGGGATTTCCATTGCTTATGCTGTACTACTGGTTTAGAATAGTTTCATAATTTGTAATTCCTGTCACAACAGTCCTAAAAGTAGGACATTGGTATACATTATTCCTAAATTTACAAAAGATGAAACTAATTTCCAAGATAAATTAAACAATGGACCGATGAACGCAATCCTAGGAAACAGCAGGGCTTGGTTTATAACCCAGTTTTTCTTGACTCCAGAGCACTATATGTACTTAATCATTACGCCACATTGGCGTCCAGAAAAAAATTGCAGAGCTTGACTTTAACTTACGCCAATGGCATTTTCACTTAGAATGGCTAGCTCAGTCAAATGTAGAGAGCAGACCCACACTCCTAGATGCTGTGGAGGTTTGTTCTACTCCATCAGTTACCATATTTGATTACTCTTTATCAATTATTTTCAAGCTGAACTTTTTGGGGGAACTCTAGGTTTCTTGCAAGAGATGCTTACAAACAAAGTTTATATCTGACAAAGAGAATGCACTCAAAAGAGTCCTATGGTAGTGGTCGATCCCCTTGTATTACATCATAATTAAAAGACAGAGAAGAATCAGTGTGGATGTTGAATTGGTGAAAGAGCTTCCCATTCCATGGGAGGAGAGAATCTGCGTCATATATGTCTATCCAAGTGAATATGAGGAAGATTTACTACTTTTTAAAACATTTCACAACAGAAGGGGGTGAAAAAGTAGCATTTAGACTGTTTCCAACAAACCATTATATTGAGCCTGAAGATGAGGAAAGAGATCCAGGCCACAGATGCCTTTTGGAGTATTGTAATCAAAGCAATGAGGTAGAGGGCATGGAGAGAGAAGGATGTGTAAACACAACTTGTATGTCTCATAATCCCCTCAGGACCGTAGTATTACACTGGGGTAGGATGAATAATTTCGAAAGAGTCTAAGGTACTTAGAAATACTGTTTGATTGGAAGAGGAGGAGACTCAACTAGGAGTAAAATGGAGCAACAAAACTAAACTTTGATTAATGCAGGAGGTCCTTGCAGGGAAACAAAAAGGGAAATAACATACCATGAAGCTCTTTTTAAAGTGGAGAGAGAACAGTTAATATCCTAAGCTATGGCTTTACCGAGACCTCGTAGATGGACTAGATTTTCCCGGGGACGTTTTTCTCTGGGATCAGAGTTCCAGGATTTTACACATTGTTGTTGTGCCTCATCCTGGATGGGTTGCCCATCTTTTACCTGCACACACGTATGTACATAGGGGAAAGAAATGGCTCTTCAAATTCAGGATCCAGGGCTGAGAGGAAGGGTTGGTTCAAACACATATCCCATCTCCAGTAAAGCTGAGGCTCAGTCCTTAAATCACACCATTATTTAGTGGAGGAAGTGCGATTAGAAGTGGGACTGTCTGATTCCTGAAATCCCCAATTTACTCCATTACACTGTCACGCGGTGGACCCTGCTCGCTGCGCCATTTGTCGTGCAGGGTCTCAGCTCCCGCTCCCCGCCCAAGAACGCAAGACACGGTAAGGCCAAACAGGAACACCCACGGAGCCATAGATAGGGGAGTCAAACCAATATATTCTCGCTGGCGGCTGGGCTGGAGACACAGGAAGCAGGATCTACATAATCTGCCTAACAGCAGTCCGTGCTTGCCAGCCACCATCTTCTTGCTAGCCCCCATTCCTTCTCTGCTAGCGTAGCCACAGCCGTTATATTAGTGGCCAATGGCTTACGGGTTACAGCTGACGGCCAACTAGCCACAGCTGCTGGCATCTGATCACAGTTGATGGCCATTTACTACCCGAGCCAGCACCTTTCTATGTGAGGCCGAGAGCCTGGAAACTGTTTTTTGGGGTTTTGTCCCCACACTCCACCCCTACAGGGTCTCGCCTCACAATCTACGCGACAAGCGTCTTCTGCGAGGGGCCCTGTGCAAGGAGCCTGGAGGTGAATGCACTATCCTGAACACAGCCAGGCTCTCTGGGCACAGCCAGGGTTTCTCAGGGCACCACCAGTTCTTCTGGGCACAGCCAGACTTCCTGGGCTTCTTAGGGTACCACCTGTTTCCCCGGGCACAGCCAGCTTTTCTCAGGGCACCACCACAGTACTTCTGGGCACAGCCAGACTTCCTGGGCTTCTTAGGGTACCACCTGTCTCCCCGGGCACAGCCAGAGTTTCTCAGGGCACTGCCACTCTCTCTGGACACAGCCAGACTTCCTGGACACAGCCAGGGCCTCTTAGGGCACTGCCACTCTCTCTGGGCACAGCCAGACTTCCTGGACACAGCCAGGGCCTTTCAGGGCACTGCCACTCTCTCTGGGCCTCTCGGGGTACTGTGCTGGAACAACAGCGGCTCACATCAAGGTGCTTACATATTATCAATGGCGGCCAGTCAAGACACAAAAGCAAACATCCGCCAGTCCCACTACATAGTATGTTCCCAAACAGTCAAGCGTCCATTAAATTAGGGATGGAAGGCAATTCCCCATAGTCCATAGTCATTCGCCAGGGCTGTCCTGGGAGTGAGGGATGACCTTGACCTCACCCTCATCTCCCAAGGAGGACTCAGCAAGCGTTTCCTCCTGGGACTAAAAGTCCTGCATCCGGGCTGCCTCAGCAAGCAGTTCCCAGCCCACAGGGCGGCAACAACCTTCGCTTTCTCCGGCCTCTGCTGGTTGGGGAACCATCCACATCTTTCCACCCCTCCACGGGAATCGAGCTCTCCGGCAGCTGCTCCTCCTGGTCTTCCTCAGACTGAGCTTTCATACGCACAAACTGCTCCACTGCCCTTCGGAGAGCTTTGGCCAGCACCGTATCCTGCCGACTACGCCATGTGTCGTGCGGGGTGTCCGGCGGGGCGGCCTGTAGGGTCTCAGCTCCCGCTCCACGCCCAAGAAGGCAAGACACGGTAAGGCCAAACAGGAACACCCACGGAGCCATAGATAGGGGAGTCAAACCAATATATTCTCGCTGGCGGCTGGGTTGGAGACACAAGAAGCAGGATGTACATAATCTGCCTAACAGCAGTCCGTGCTTGCCAGCCACCATCTTCTTGCTAGCCCCCATTCCTTCTCTGCTAGCGTAGCCACAGCCGTTATATTAGTGGCCAATGGCTTACGGGTTACAGCTGACGGCCAACTAGCCACAGCTGCTGGCATCTGATCACAGTTGATGGCCATTTACTACCCGAGCCAGCACCTTTCTATTGTGAGGCCGAGAGCCTGGAAACTGTTTTTTGGGGTTTTGTCCCCACAACACATTATAGCATCTCTCCAAGTTTAACATTTTAAATTTTCTAGAGTTTGATTTCTTTGAAGCTTTGCAAAGGGTAAGCAATGGCTTAACTGGGTTAATAATCAAGGTTTAATTTCTTGGTTATCTCTGAGTTTAAAAATACATGTTTCGTTAGTTTAGTGTGCTATCATTGGTCAGTCAAAACACTGTATGATCTCATGTAGTTTCACTCATTCTGCTTCTATTAACCAAACTTTTTTTGGGGAAATGTTCTCCATGGCTACAGTGTAGCTTAAAAGATTGGAGGGGCTTGGATGGACACAGGCATACCAGCTGGAAGGCTATGGAAACAATCCAGGTGAGGATGAGACAACTGGGCCTGTTGTGGAGTGAGTATAGAGAGAAGTGGGTAGATCTGAGAGTAAGTTAAGGGGGAAAAAATGCAAGTATTTATTATAGCAGTGGATTGATGTGGGAGAGTGAAGAGGAGCTCAACAGATGTTATCTGCAAAATATGGCGGTCAATGAAAGAACCTCATGAGGATAGACACCCTTTAACAGACAAAAAGCTGAGGTGGAGGGGAGAAAAAATTACTTCCTTAGGAATAAAGAGAGTGCCATTTTCAGTGTCATGAGCAAAGCTTTTCCTAGCTCAACAGTAATCAAAACAGCACTCCTCGGTGACTTTTCATTGGGGAAAGTTGGGCTGAGGGTCCCTATTTTGTTCCAGAAAAGTAACAACTGGCGTTTTGGTTCCGGCTTTTACCACGGAGAAAGGGGGCGTTTTCCGGACTGACTCCTTTTCCCCGCCCACCTCCCCGAGGCCCCGCCCACCAGGCTCTGGGCGGGCGCTCGCGGCTCCACCCCTCCCGGTCCCGCGCGCGGTTACTTTTGGCGCATTTCATTGGCCCCGCCCCGCCCATCCCGCGCGCCCCGCCCCCCAGGCGTCCTGCCGGCGAGACGCGGGAATCACTGGGACCCCAGGCTGGGGGTCGGGTTGCAGGCCTGCGGCGTCGCACGCGTTGTCTGAGTCCTGTCTGTCTCCCGCCCTCCGAGGGGCCTTTCCCGCGAAGGCTGGGCGATGCCGGGAAACCGGCGGCCGAGGGTCCGCTCCGGGAACGAACCTCATCCCGCACCCGCCACGGAGCCGGCGAGTGGCGGGGCCTGGGCCCACAGCCGCGCCGCGCTCGACCGGCTGGAGAAGCTGCTGCGCTGCTCTCGTTGGTAAAGGGGGACCCTTGAGGAGGTTGTCGCGAGGGCAGGGCTCCCGCAGTCTCGGGGGCCGGGGGATGTTTTCAAACCTCGGGTCTCCTATGCCCGTCCTGCAGTCCGCCGGCGAGCAGAGTTAGTACCTGCCCCGGGATCTGGCCTGAGTTATCCCCCCCCCCGCCCCCATTGACATCGTTTCTGGGTGGCGTCCTAGCCTTTTGTTGCGTCAATCCCAACTAAGATGGTAGTTCTCGAACTTGAGGGCGCCTGAGAATCATCTGAAGGCGGGGTTAAAAAAATTGGGATCTCTGGCTCCGCCTCCAGTGTTTGAATCTGTCGGGCTGGGGAGGGGCTAAGCGAGCTGCACTTTTTACTGGCCCCGGGATCCATGTGACAGACAAGCTTGTTCCAGACCGAATCGCAACTCCGAGGGCTGCCTCGTTGGAAGCAGCTGTTACACTTTGCTTAACTGGCTTCTTTGACCTTTTCTCCGTGTTAGCTTTTTTTTTGGAGGGGTGGGAGGGGGTAGTTTTGGGGACCCTTACTGGAGGGAGGTGGAAGATGGCAGTGTGATGGACACTGCCATTCAGTTCCTCATTTCCTTGGTTTGGTCAAAAGACTGTATGGCTCGGGGTTCCAGCTCTTAGGGATGCTACTTATGATTTTTTGGTTTATTTTCCTTTATGCTGTTACCATGTGAGTCGTGTGAGTTCAAGGTGTTCATTCTCCGTGAAGACATCATTTTCCAGGCTGGTACTCCTTGCTTCTCCTTTTCCAATAGCTCTTCCTACCATGTTTCCCTGAAAATACACGTACCCTAACTAGAAAATAAGCCCTAGCATGAGTTTTCAAGATGACATCCCCTGGACATAAGCCCTAATGCGTCTTTTGGACAAAGATTAATATAAGACCCGGTCTTATTTTTCAGGGAAACATGGTAGTACAGAAACCAAGAAGGTTTTTAAACCCACCAAGGGCATGTCTCACTTTCATTTCTTACAAAAGCATTTATTGAGCACCTACTGTATGCACAGCTCAGGGTTTCTGCATCAATATCACTCTGGCAGGTTTTCTCTCTTCTTGTAGATGTCCCCACCATATTTCTTTTTTGGACTTTGTTTTGATTTTTTTCCCCCTCTAATTTCCAACTTGCAGAACTTGGTTATACACAAAGTATAAGTAATATAGCAGTTTTTTATTTAAAAATGGAGGGGGGTTCACAGTGTGAGGGATATAAATGATGAACATCTAAGTATTACCTCGTCTTGTACACCTGAAACTAATAAAAAAATAAATAAATTAATTAATTTAAAAAAAAATGAAAAGGACTTAACCGTCACAGTTGTGCTCTTATATTTTGTTTTTACAAAAACTTTAAAACCTGTGACAAAATGACATCATTGCAGCCCATAGAAAAGTGGCACTTTCGCCAGGATGAGTACATGAAGATATGCTGAGTTGTGTGTGTTTCCTGTAGCAGAGGGGTCATCTATCTGAGAATAAGAAATTTAAAACTAGCTCTGGTAGTTGCCATAATAGGAGCAATTGTAGTCATACCTGAATAGTCAGTTCAACAAAAGTTAGACACTCGGGACAATTCTGTGTGGAAGGCACTGGGGCAGCAGTATAGTGCTTCGCTTAGACTGTACACTTAGGCTGCCTGATTTCAGAGTCCAGCTTTGACGCTACTGATTAGCTCAAGTCATTCAACCTCTCTGTGCCTCAGTTTTCCCATCTGAGTTACGATAGTGCTCGTTAACAATAATAGTTAAATTATTAATTAATTTAAAATAATAATTAAATTAATTGAACACCTACAAAGTGCAGACGCTCAGTGTTCTAGGCATTTGGGATTCATTAGTGGACAAAATGGAAAAAACCTCTCAACCCTTGTGAACGTAAAATTTTACGGGAGGGAAGAAACTAAAGGAAATTATACATGTAAAGTGTTAAGTGTGGTGGTTGTCATAGAGTAAGTGATAAGTAATAGATGTCTTATAAAAATATAAAGCAGCATAGTCTGCTTGCTAAATAGTTTTGGGGAGACAATATAGGTCGTTTCTATGAATAATGTATAGGTTGTCCTGAAATCTAATAAAGCCAATTTGACTTTTTATCCCTTACCAAATATTTTTCCTGTTTCTAACCAAAGTGAGCAGAAAATAAGAGCCATAGGACTGAAAGTGGACATCAATAGCTTGTAGGTCTATCTAAACTTTTAATGCAGTTTATCCCTTGGCTGGAGAATGATGTTAAACTCCAGGGATTTTTTTTTTTTTAATAATGAACCACTGATGAATTAACTAAATCTCAGCTGTTTCTTTGCATGTTTTAACACAGGGCTCTACAAACTTTTTCTGTAAAGGGTCATATAGTAAATATTTTAGGCTTTGCCGCCACAACTCTTAAAAATGTAAAAAAAAAACCAAAAAAACAAAAAACATTTTTAGCCGAAGGGCTGTACAAAAGCAGCCCCCTGGCTTGATTTGGAACTTATACAATAATTAGCCATTCTGTTTTAACAGGAAAATGTCTCAAGTTTTAAAAATCCTTTTTTTGGTGTAAAATTTTATATCACATGGGATTTAATATTTAGAAATGATGTTGTGTTCCTGTCTTGGTATCTCTGCATGTTTGGCACTGTCTAGTGACTAAAGCATGGACAGTTGCTCCTTATCTATGGGGACAAATAAAACATTTTTTCACCTCTGCCTTTGCCTGGCAACTGCCTGACATTGCTCGAAAGGAGCAACTCAACATGGTCTGCTTCTTGCTTTTGCTACCCACCATTGAAAGCAGTGTCATATTATTAGAGATTGTATGTCAGTAGGTCCTTTTACAGAGTTTCAAAGTTCTACCCAGTGGGCTAGTGATTACCCCGATTACCCTCACATTCAGCTTGCAGCTGTCATCTATCTCATGTTCCCAGCTGTCACCTGTCTTGTGTAGCACATTGGATCTATTTTGCAGCAAGCATTACTTGTGGGTGAGGGTGGATTGGCTACATTACAGGGCATCCTTTCTTGACCTTTAACGTAAGTATGGCTCCAAAGTGAAGCTGATGAAATTGTTCAAGAGGCCAGATGTGACATTTGTATTAGGTCCAAGCCTCACAACCAGACAGAAGCTATTTAAAGATTTGGAAGAATAAGACAGGAAGACTGTATCATTTGAGAGGCTGGCAGAAAGCATAGTAATAATGTGTTTCTCAAGGAAGCAGGGAATGATAATAGGAGCTGCAGTGTAAAAGCCCAGATGTTATATGATACTATTTTGTGAATTAAAATAATTAGGTACCTTGACATATTTTTTTCGGGGGGAGGGTTGCCATCTATGACAATTGTTAGTTGGAGTCCTCAGCACCTTTCAAATCAACTTTTAGTAAAAAGTCAAAAAGTAATCTTGTGATTTTTTTTTTTTCTTTTTAAGAATAGGTGATTTTATTTTTCTGAATTATCTGTCATTTAATAGGCAATCAGGTTTTGAGGCAGTATAGCTTAGTGGTTAAGAGCATGGATTTTTGGACCCAGGCTTCAAATTCTGACTCAGTGATTTTTGGCAAATTGTTTCATTTTTGTATGCGTTTTCTTCATCTGCAAAATGAATTAGTTTCTATTGTATAAAGTTGTAATGGGAATTAAGTGAATTTATTTATAAGGTACTTTAGAACAATGCCTGTTATGTTTCAAGTGCTATGTGAATGTTTGTAAAATACAGGATAGATTTCCTGACTTCAGCATTCGGCTTTTACCCTTCTTCAGGAGTTTGGAATGTTCAGAGGCATTGGTGTAGGCTAGTGGTCCTCAAGTGGGATTACTCCCTTCGGTTGCTCTGGCACTGGTTATTCATTATTCATAAAGCAATCACTGAGGCACTATGTTACTGGTGATAAGGTGAGACATTTGTTTTCTAGCCTTAAGAAGCACATGCTTGATTATAAAGGATAAAATGTATGCGCAGTTTAGGGTAAGTTATGGTGAAGGCCAACGGGATGCAGAGAAGAGTACTTGGATGGAGCCAGTGGAGGAATGCTTCATGGGCTTTTGAATTGGGCCTTCGGTAGATTTTTATAGATGAATGCATGTTTATTGTGGTCATCCGGAACCAAACCTGCATAACTCTGAGGTATGCTTGCTTGTAGTTACTTCCTAAAAAGAGCAATTCATGTAACTTTCCTGAGACTCTGGTGTCCTCATCTATGTAAAATGAGGAAAATGGACTAATTGATTTTAAGGCTCCCACTGGTTTGCAGATTCCATAATTTTAGTGTCCATTGAATGCAAAATGTTTAAAACTTTTTATTGAAGTTCAACATATACAATGGAAAAGGGCACAAATCGCAGTTTAGTATGTATCACGTCCCTTCCAATTCTGGGATTTATTTACGTATGTGGTATTTTGATTCTTTGATGTGCATCTACTGTACATTTCATAAAGACAAGTTCACATTTGCAGCCACAGTGCTAGTCACCTACTTTCTTAGTGTTCATTAAATTAACACATGAAAGAATTTAGGGTAAGTTAGGATCCTATGTAAGGGGCGTTTGCAAGTAGAACTACTAGGAGGACCTGGTTCATTCACTTGAATCACCACAAATACACCATAGGTTCCTGGGGTTAATAGCCCATAGTAAGCAAGCAGTGACTAAGGTCTCAGGGCAGATGTAGAAGGTACAGGTGTTTCCCCTGGGATTTAGAGCTAGGACCACCACAGGAACAGTCCCATTACTGGCTTACATATACCTGGTGTTACATAGGGCCTGATCGCCAGAGAAACTTCTCAGACACATTGAGCATTCCCCATAGCATGGGCAGTACAAGTTGTACTGACAAGTGCAGTTATTGGTCTACAGGTCTGGGGCTCAGAGGAGAGATTTCAGGCTGGGGACTGAAATTTGAGTCACTTGCATATAGATGGTAATTGAAAGCATACTTCAGGAAGTGAGCAGGGAGGAGAGTATAAAGACAAATGCCCAGGTCTGAGCCTTGAAATCAACTCAACATTTGAGCATCTGGTGGCAGAGGTGAAACTAAGGACAGAGGAGTATCAGCAGTTACTTAGATACTGTTTTGCTTTGGAGAAATGGGAATAGAAGATAGAGTAGCAAACTGTTGGAGTTGAGTACATATAATATTCTCTGTGGCTCATCTGTCTCATGATAGATTCTATTATAACTAGTCATTAATAGGATTCTATTGTCCATTTGACTTCTGAGATATTTGACTTACTGATTTATTTAATAGTTATTGACACTAAACAATTAGACATGATTTCTTATTTTTACCATGTAATTTGCTTGAATCTGGCATATAAAATAACTATACAAAATAAGATGCTTCCATTGTTTATATCCCTTAATTGTTAACAATTTTGTTTATTCTCCTAGAGGTAAATACAACAAATTGTTTCATTGGCTTGGAAAGCCTATGCCTTTTAGTGTTAAATATGTTGTTCCACACATAAAAATACTTTGGAGGGTGCGGGCCCAGTGGCTCAGGCGGTTAGAGCTCCATGCTCCTAACTGTGAAGGCTGCCAGTTCGATTCCCACATGGGCCAGTGGGCTCTCAACCACAAGGTTGCCTTGCCGGTTCAACTCCCTCAAGGGATGGTGGGCTGCGCCCCCTGCAACTAGCAACGGCAACTGGACCTGAAGCTGAGCTGCGCCCTCCACAACTAAGACTGAAAGAACAACTTGAAGCTAAATGGCACCCTTCACAACTAAGATTGAAAGGACAACAACTTGACTTGGAAAAATGTCCTGGAAGTACGCACTGTTCCCCAATAAAGTACTGCTCCCCTTCCCCTATAAAAATCTTTAAAAAAAAATACCTTGAAAATTTTCTAAAATGTAAGAGCACTTTGGTACTAGCTATCTTGCCTAATATTAAGTAGCAGTTGATATCTTATGGAAGCCTAGGAAACCATGCAGTTAAGAAATAGGTCTGCCTTATAATCTCACCTGAATTTACTTTACTTTTTTTAAAGAAAATTTTATATCAGTAGGACTTTTTTTTATTTAAAAAAAAAGTTTGTTCTCACTACTTACTTCTTTCCTAAGTTATAATCCTCTGACTGCACTGATCTTTCCAAATCAACTACATGTAAAGTAACAGAAGTATGACTGCGGATGGGAAAAAGTAGAATAGCTGCATTTTCAAGATACAGAAATCCTTTTACCATGCAAATGCCTTTTCTTATTCTGGATTTTTTTCTTTCTAATATATATGTATATCAGACAAAAAATAGGGGAAGGATCAAATAAAATTGTTAATATAAATGCATTTTTGGGTATAGTCTTCCATTTGATTCTTTCAGTAAGGAATTATTGAAATCCTGCTGTTTAGATAGCACCGTACTATGTCGGCAACAATGTGTTGGGGAGCTCAGCAAAAATGAAAGTCAAGATCTCCTGCCTGTAGGACTGCAATCCATTTTGAGGCCAAAAGAAAAGGGGGGAGGGGATCAGGTGGATAAAATACAAAATAATTTTGTTTTCAACACTGATTTCCAGAGCCTCAGCTAGGTATGATCTCTGGAATTTCAGAGCATTCTTTCTGTGCCTCTCTTAAGTCATATGATGACTTGGCTTATAACACTACCCAGCTAAGCCCCTTAGACCAACTTTGTATTGACAAGGAGAAAATTCTGAGATAAATTAAATTACAGCAGGCCAGAGGGCTGACGGAAGAAACAGAAGTGGGTCAGTTAACAACTGCTGTGCAAAAGCAATGAAAGAACACTCATACTTCTTAGTTTATGTTGGGATTATTAATTTCCAGGTGACTATTTCCAAGATTACCTGAAAAGAGGGAATAGCCAGGCGTTGAGCGCCCAGGAGCCTCTGCTGCTTGTTTACATAAGAGCTTTAGGGGCTCTGCGCCCTGTCTCCCATCCCCTCTGTCCATAGCTAGTGTAAATTCTTTTGGAAGGGCTTACATCTGTCTCCCTGCTACTTGATGAATGGAAACACTTGCAAAACTCTGGACGATGGACATGACTGTCTTTTTTATCTCGCCACACTGCTGGTGGTTTAGATTCCATGCTTCAAGACAGGTCTTTTTTGCTAGCAATGGCCTAATAAACCCATTCTTTTAAGAAGACTTTCCAGCAGCTGTAGATAAGATTTTTGTTTAACAGTATTCTTGTCATGTCTAGTGCAGGATACAGATTTTGCGTAAGTGATAGCATGGGAACCAAAATCGAAGGATTGCTGTGCTTCTTTGTTTAGTGACATTTTTATTATACCATCCTGGACAGTATTTGGATAATGCATTAGGTTTAAATAGTTTTGGGGGAGGAGGAAGTGTATTTTGGCGGGGCCAAGGAGGGATAACAGTCTGAGAAGTTGTGGGCTTGGAATTGGATATAGGATATTTGAGAAATGCTATAGACACTTGCCTGATGGTAGCAGAGTTTTTGTTGAGGAGCAGTGAGAGAAAAGGTTGTGAGGGGGACCAAAGTTTTGCCACCCCAAAATGTGCCTTTTGGGATATTGATTTTAAGCTGGTTATTAAGAAACAAAAGACGCAGAAAGAACCTTTGACCCTCCCGCTTACCTCCCTTAAGGAATTCAGATATTAAAACCTACTTCAAGAGGGGAACCTTGGCATAGTCTCCTTAGCACATATGAATTAAATACAGCAGACAGGAAGAAATCCAGCAAAGCCTGTGTGTGGAACTTTTTTGTATCCCATGGTTTCTGAGTAGCCCAGCAAGAATTCATTTACCACATGTTTGCTCTTCCTCAGCTACCTGTAAATTGCCTGCTTTCTCTTGGAAATTCCAGACCCCTACCCCCGTTTTCCTTTGTCCAAAATGGCATATGAACCTCAACTGCCCAGTGTGTCTATTTCCGGGTCTCATGTCACCCCTCCCTGTACTATATTCCTAATATACTTTGAACATTTTATCTGTCAGTCTGTCCCATGCTAATTTTATTATTAGCTCAGCTAGAAGAACTTAGAAGGTGGGAGGAAAGTTATTTTTTTTTTGTTTTTTACAGCCCCATAGTTGTCTAGCTTCAGAGTTACCAGATTGTGAAGAACTTTTTAACATTAAGTTTTTAAAAATTAAAGTAATTCATGCATATGCCAAATTATTAAAATAATATAGTACATGGTTGTTAAATATGTGTTAAATGAATGACAAATAGTTCGAATCTTCTTCAAGAACCCACTATTTCTTGTGTATCCTGTAAGAGGTTCTCCGTTCCTATAAGTATTATATATCTCAGATGAGAGGATATTATGCATCAGATAGACATGTGATGATTTATATAACCATTTCCTTGTTGGTAGAAATTTAGATTATTCCTAGTCTTGCTGTAATAAGCAACGCCGGTGTGAATATCCTTGTCCACGTGCCTTTACATTTAAAAATTTTTGATTAAAATTATGTATGAACATAGTTGTAAAGTAAATAGGGCAAAGACTATAATGAAAACATTCTTTTGCTTCATTCGTTATCACCCTTGAGTTCTATACTCCAGACACACCCTCTTCCATCTGTTTAAGTTCTTCAAGTATTCTACATTTCCAAATAATATTTTTATTGCTGTTTCTTGACTTTTTTTCCCGTTTTAGATAGCATTTATTAACTTCCTACTCTGAAAGATGAGTTTTCTTATTATTACATATTAACTTTCTTCTATGGAAGATGACTAGATATAGAGTTGTTACTGAGCTAAGGTTTGGCTGTTTGCCGCTCATAAGCCAAAGATTGGAGACAAGGGTTGGTGGAAAGAAAAGCAGGTTATTCAAAATGCCAGCATTCTGGGAAGATGGTGGACCGCTGTCTTAAAGGCCACTTTCTTCGTTCCTAGAACGGTCAGAAGGTCCTATAGGTACACAAGAAGAAGCAGAAGAAAGGGAAGGGGGTGTTAGTATGCGATTCGTCCAGGAGAACATATTCTGGGGTTTGGTTTGTTTTGCAGTGTTTGTATGGGACCCAGTCTTAGGGGTGATTCATAAGTCAGGGGTGATTCACATGTTAGCTGACAGAAAATCACAGTTCAGAATTGCAGCTGACTGGTTTCTTGCAAGTTAGTGTTCTGCTGATTAACTAGATTAACGAGGTATGCATACAGCCTTGGGAAAACAAAGCAATTAAATCGGCCAGTGAGGGAGAAAAAGAGGAAAAAAATAATAAACTACAAAATAAAGTAAATCAAACTATAATTCAGTAAACCAAGCTAGATTGCTAAATCCTTCAAAGTATCCTGTCACCTTTATAGAATTAAAAGTACAAAATAATTTTCAATTATTATTTTGACAGCCAAGTATCCGTTGTTATTCTTGAGATTCTAACGCTATTATGACTCCTTTAAAAATACAGATATATGACATTTTAATTTTATTATTCCTTAATCTCTGGAAGCTTTGGCATCGTGTCTAGATACCTTTGGTGTTTTGAATTTTGTTTTGCAAGCGTCCAAGTGTATCACAAGGATAAATTCCTGGCAGTGGAATAGTTGAGTTAAAGTTGGATGCATTGGCAGTTTTGACAGATACTGTTTGGTTGTAATAAAGTTCTTATGTATTGTCAGTTAAGCTCTACGCATTGTCGGAGAGTCTGGCTTTGACACAGATCAATGCCACCCTCTGTGTAGTGTATCTTCCCTTTGGGCTTCTGAGGGGCATAAAAAATAACTTTCCTGCCATCTTCTAAATTCTAGCGTGGCTAATAATCAGATTAACATGAGACAGATGAACAGCAGAAAGTGTCCAGAATGTATTACAGATGTACATGCAGGATTCCATAAGACATGAGACCCTAAAAGAGATGCATTTGGCAGTTTAGGGTTTATGTGCCATTTTGGACAAAGGAAAGGGGTCAGGGGCCTGGTATTTCAAAGGGCAGTGGACAATTCACAGGTAAATGAGAAACAGCAAATGTGGTAAACAAATTCCTGCTCTGCTACCCAGAAAAAAATGGTACAACAAGAAGGGAGTCCAGCAAACAGACTTGGCTACATTTCTCCCTGTCTGCCATACTTAGTTTATATTACGATACTAATGTGATGTTCCCTTTCTTGCTTATAAGCAGGTGTTGTTTTTTTTATCTGAATACCTCAGGCAGGTAACGGAGAGAGTCAAAGATTCTTTCTGAGTCTTACGTTTCTTAATAACCAGTTTAAAATCAATATCTCACAAGGCATATTTTGGGATGGCAAAACTTTGGTTCCACCAAGCTCTTCCATTAGCATTCTTTTGAAATTGGCACTACCCTCTCCCAGCTTTGTCTGTAACACTCCTCTTCCGGCTCGTTCACCCAATACACACATTACCATACTTTTCGTTTGCTCTTCCAATATCTTTCCTTATCTATTAATAGTAACAAAAAATATATTCTAGCTCAGTAATTAGAAGAATTAGTGCACCTGATCAATTCATAGATACTAGATTTATTGCTAATTACACTATAGCATCTTATTGCTAGAGTGAAAGGTACAAATTGGATAGATAAAGGGTTCAGAGTCATCTTAGGAAGCAAATTTAAGTTTATAAACAGAAGAATTAAGAAATTAAGTCAAGTATTGTCAGAGAAAGTCAGAATGCTGTGGACTGCATTCTGGGGTGTAGCCCTACATTGACAGATAGGAAAAGCAGCAGCTTAGGAAATGCCGAAATAGGCAGATAAATAAGAAAAATAAAACTCAATGGAAGGAAAGGTTTCAGGAAAAAAGGTGATGTCACTGTTATTTTACTGAGTGGTCAGAGTGAGTGAGGACCAAAAATGCCCTGGAGGGCACTTTTAGCAGTGAGAGGTTAAAGCCAGCTAGGTAAGGAGATGGATTTAGCTGGAATAGAGCACTTATGTTAGGATTTCTATCTGCAAGGAAGGGGAGAGCTGGTCAGGAGGTAGAGTGGGAAGCAGGATCTAAAGAGAGTATTTTTTTTCAGGTCCAGGGAGAGGTTTATCTGTGCAGAGGATTATCTGTGTTTAGATGCAGATGGAAGAAGGTGACTATAATGATGAGAATAGAAAACTTCAGGAACCAGAGAAGAGACAGGGTCTAGGGACAAATAGAGCAACACATTTTAAGAAGAAAAATGACTGAAGGAGATCTTTTTCTGTGACTGGAGGGAGGGGTAAGATTATGGCTGAAGAGGTAGCAATGAGTCTAGATGGTGAAAAGCTCACACCATTTGGCTCCAGTAAGATTAATGGGATTTAGGAGCATGAAGATTGTTTTGAATAGCTATCCATTTGTTTGTTTACCCATGGAACATCTAATCCATCACTTTGATAGGGGTACAAAATGAAAAAGCAACCAAATAAATTCATAGCGACATATTTTTGTATCTTTCTTTTCATAATGGTTATTCATATCCTGAGAGCAGGCGAGGAGGTCGTGGACTGTGGGCTGATCTAGCATTATAGATTTGCATCCATGAGTGTCTCAGGGGTCAGTGGAAGTGGGCGGTGGTAAAGATGGCTCTGAAGTGGTTAACTCTGTGGCCTAGGCTAGATAGGGAGTCCAGGGAGCTGCTGGACTGAATGGCGTCCTGTCACCCTGGAGAACAACCTGAAGGTGGAGGTTTGGTCAGGGTGATGGAAAGAAAGAGAGAGGATATTACCATGTTTCCCCGAAAATAAGACCTAGCTGGACCATCAGCTCTAATGCGTCTTTTGGAGCAAAAATTAATATAAGACTTAGTCTTATTTTGATGTAAGACTGGATCTTATTTTAATATGATACAAGACCCGGTCTTATATTATATTGTATTATATAAGACCGGGTCTTATATTATATTATATTATATTATATTATATTATATTATATTATATTATATTATATTATATTATATATGTTTATATTCTATTATATTAGACCCAGTCTTATATTAATTTTTGCTCCAAAAGACGCATTAGAGCTGATGGTCCGGCTAGGTCTTATTTTTGAGGAAACACAGTATGACAGGAGGAAGTGAGATTAACAGCATTTTTAAAATCTAATCTAAGAGTCAGAGCTTCTAATGAAGTAGAATTCTACAGACTTGGTTGGGAGATAAGAGATTAGGTTTGGTAGGTCAAACAATGAACAAAAATTATAGAAGCAACAAGAATATTGTAACAGATCATCTTAATGGCCAGAATCACAAGTGGCTGGCACATCACAAGTCATATTTTTATCACTATGTTCTACATAGTATGATAGAGAAATCAGATATTGTGAGTTTTTAAAAAGTAATTGATTTTATAATGTCAGTGAGCACCATTTTTGGTGTCTTTAGAATAACATTGTAGGTGCACATTCTTTTTTTAACTCTCTGAAAGCTCAATTTCACTTTTAAGTTCATATCAAAATGTGCAATGTGATACTTTTGATCTTTCAAGAAGTGTGGAAAACTTTATTGATATGTGTGTGATATGTGTGCAGAGGTAATTGGGTAATAATGGTGTAAATACCTAAAGGTCCTAGGATTAGTGTAAGAAACCAAGCACAAAAATATGTTCATCCTTTAAAAACTTTACTTCTGTTTGCTCTTGCTACATTATGCCCTCTGAATATAGTGATTTGGTGTGTGTTTATTAGTAAGCAAGATTACCTTTTTAGGATTATCAAATAAGTATAACAGGTATTGTGATGGATAACATTGGGGATAATTGTGTTTCTGTCTCTCTTCCCCCATTGCCATGAATCTGATTCAGTCTGCAGATTGCCAGCCTGATGACTCCTATTTGCACTTGCTTAAGAACAAAACAATTGACTTCCTGTGAATTGAAAGGATGGCTGTCTTTTTGACAAGACATCTATGAAAAATAGTTGGCTACCTAACAAAAATAACCAAAAATATCCAGGAACCACTGTTTTGTTATGGGAACATGGAGTTCTTATGGGCAAGATGCCAGATGTCCTGATTTTCCTGGAACAGTCCTGGATTAGACCTGCTGCCCCAGTGTGCTATCCACTTAACGCTCCTCTTCACTCTCAGAAATGCTGTTATTTGGACGGTGCATTATATGGTCATTCTACTTACGGATCTCATTTGAGATTTGTGTTCTACCCCATGCATCATTAAGTGAAAATGTGTCCTAGTAGTTGAAAACAGCAGCCAGTCATTGGCTTTCTCTGTTGTAAAAGGTTTAGAGATGACTTCCCAGTATATATTTTATAAAAAGTGTTGTATTTTGCACTGAGTTTGTTAGATACTATTTGAATTCATCAGATATTTTATGATACAATATTTAACCAGGATGAATAATATATTCCCAGTATATATTTTATGAAAAGTGTTGTGATTTGCACTGAGTTTGTTAGATACCATTTGAATTCATCAGATATGTTATGATACAATATTTAACCAGGATGAATAAATACATCCTTAATATCTTCTGCTTTGAGAAAGACAGAAATGGTAGTGTTCGGCCTTGGACTTATAACATGTTGGGTATAAAATATTTATCAGTTACTAAGTCTTAATTGTTTTCCTTTCTTCAAACAGCACTAATATTCTGAGGGAGCCTGTGTGTTTAGGAGGATGTGAACACATTTTCTGTAGGTAAGTAATTGTGGCTTAATAAATATTATGTATATATCATATACTGTGTTTCCCCAAAAATAAGACCTAGCCAGACCATCAGCTCTAATGCGTCTTTTGGAGCAAAAATTAATATTAGACCCAGTCTTATATAAGACCTGGTATTATATTATATTATATTATATTATATTATATTATATTATATTATATTCCCGGTCTTACACTAAAATAAGAGGATGACTTGTCCAAAGTTAAAAAGCTTAATAAGTAGCTTTGTTAAGCTGGAGAGGGGGGGTATTAATATCTATTATATAATTCAAATATGTCTCTTATTTTTTCCAGTTAATTTTGAATCTAGACTTTCCAAATCATGAATGTCTAGTTCTTAAGAGTTATTGTATTAGTTTCCTAGGGCTGCCATAACAAAGGACCCAAAACTGGGTGGCTCAGAACAGCAGAAATGTATTGTCTCTCAGTTCTGGTGGCCAGAAGTCTGAGTGCAGGTACCCGCGGTGTTGGTTCCTTCTGAGGGCTTGAGAGAGAATGTGTTCCATGCTTCTTTCCTACCTTCTGGTGGAGTGTCTTTGGCTTCTGGCACTCGCTGGCATTTCTTGACTCATAGATACATCGCTCTGTTCTTAGCCTTCACATGCACGTGGCATTCTCCTTTGCAGGCATGTTTGTCTCTCTGTCCACATTTCTGCTCTTTATAAGAATGCCAGTTATATGGGATTAGGACTCACCCTGATAATCTCATGTTAACTTGATTATCTGCAAAGAAACTATTTTCAAATAAGACCATATTCATCGGTACTAGGGGTTAAGACTTCAACATCTGTTCTGGAGACACAATTCAAGCCATAACAGTTATTGTGAAATCATATCCATGTTATTATATGAAAGCCCTGGCTTATAGGTTAGAAAATTAGATTTTTATTTCATCCCATTTCTTATTCCGGAGAAATCAATTTAAAGACTGAATGTCTTAGTTTAATTGTGTGTGAGACAGGGTTAATATAGCCTCCTTTGAGTCAATCTTTTAATTATTTCAAGTTATGACTATGAAGGTATCTGGCATCAGCAAACTGCAATATGAAATTTAAGCACGTGACGAAAATAATTTACTGTGACCTCAGTGGGCTGGGGATATGTGGGAGGCAGCTATGTTTGGGGTCCTGATTTTGTTTCCAGAAACATATATGTGTTATGGGGCATATCTGGCAGGAGGATGGGATAGGAAATCATACCTGTTGTCTACCTGCTGTTGCCATTTGAATGATGAAAAGGGATTTCAGACTTGATACGTTCAAGGCACGTCTGTTGATCATCATCCCCTTTAATCTGTTCCTGCCTTGGTGGCCTTCACAGCAATAAGTGGTGCCACCAAATGCAGTTGCTCAGCACAAACCACAAGTCCTACCGGATCTTTCTTTTTCTTCCTTTGCCCATGTCATTAACTTCTCTCAGTCCCACCTCAAAATGTCCCCTCAATCTTGAATTTTCCCACTTTTCTCTGTACTTACTATTGTTATACTTTTGCCCAAGCTACCATCGTATTATCTCTCCTCAGATTATTGAGATAAGTTCATCACTAGTCCCTTCCCCATTTTCTACATTGTTGTCAGTGATCTTTTAAAAATGTAAATCATATCCATATCATTACCCTCCTTAAAATCCTTCAGTGGCTTCCTATACAATTAGAATAAAACCCAGACTCTGCACTAGAGTCCACTAGACCCTGTACAGGACCTAGTTTCGGCCAGCCCTTTGGACCGCACTTCCTCTGGCTCACACTGTTCCAGCTACCTTCTCCTTTTAGTGTACGAATCATACCAAACTCACTCTTGCATCAGAACTTTTGCACTTGCTATTCCTTTCATCTGGAATGTATTTCTGCTGGACTTTTGTGAGTCTAACTTTTCATCAACTTAAATGTCACCTCCTTCAAAAGGCCTCCCATGATCCCCTTATGAAATGATGCCCATTCCCAGTTCCCACTCTGTAGCAAGCTGATTTAATTTGTTTCAGCTGATGTACTCACTGTGTATGCTAGATTAGTGACAAAGCTGCTGGAGCATAACAAACTCCATGAAATTATATGTAAAGCGTCTGTGTGTGTGTGTGTGTGTGTGTGTGTGTGTGTGTGAGAGAGAGAGAGAGAGAGTATGTGTGTGAGAGAGAGAGAGACAGAGAGACAGAGAGACAGAGAGACAGAGAGAGAGAGTCACATCTATACCTTTTAATTGGATTCTAAAGAGGTCTGTGACTACAGCAAGATTGAGAGTCGTGAGTATATCTTGAGAGAAAATGGTCATTTGTATATGACACAAACATAAGAAAGAATCGATTCAGTGCAGTTTTGGTTCATTTTGATTTTTATGATGCCACGTATTAAGGTACCTATTTGTATTTTTGCAAGTTTGGAGTTATGTAAAACTGCTGAGCAATGCTGTAAATACCGGGAGGTTTTACAAGATTGTTTGGATATATCCAATCCAACTGAGACGTAGAAGTGGGGGGTGGGGGGATGTTGGAGGTGCAGTCTTTTATATCATTGTTAGTGTTGTGTAGTTTCGCGTACTTTCATTCCAAACCCTGATAAAAGTAGTCCACATACTCACTTTAAGATAAAAGTCGTTTCAGACAAATGGCAGGAGGATTCAAAAGTTTTGGTCTCTGACTATTTTACACTTAAAAATTGAGAACCCCATAAAGCTTTTGTGTGTGTGTATTTTCCATATAAAAGACATTTAAAAATGCTAATTCACTTAAGGACAACAATAAGCCTGTTACATACTAACACAAAAACACTTTTTTTAAAAGGGAAAATAACTATTTTACAAACCAAAGGAAAAAACAAGGAATGGTACTGTTTTACATTATTGCAAATCTCTTGTCTTGCTAAATACTAGGTTATCATATCTGCTCATGTATTTAGTCTGTTGTGATATATTGTTTTGATTGATGTATGTGAAGAAAATCTGGTATTACCTACATATCTGTAGTTGGAGAAAGGAGTATTTTCGGTAATTATGGGTAGTCTTGTTTTGGTACTACTTGGCAAGTGATCGTTTCCTAAATTTGTTACAGTGTGGATTCTAAAACTATGCCAATGAGCTTTTTGTACTTTATTGTATTAAAATTTTATTGATTAAATCCTGTAGTTTGAATGGGTCATTTACCCAGCATGATTTTATGACATCATGCATTATGTATTTGGGAAATACAGGCTTACTGACTTATGCAGATTTATTGAGAAATGACATATTTCCCCAGAATTCTGGATTAATGTATACAAAATAATTTGAGAACAGTTATACTCGTAAGAAAAACGTTATAGAATATATAAAATAGACTGGTGCAAGTAGTAGTATGGTGCTGGGTAAGTGTCTTAACTACCTGGATCTCATTTTCTTTACCTGAAAACGAGGTAGTGGTTTTTGACGAGTGGATTGTCACTGTATTTCACTAGTGTTCCTCAAATAATTAAGTATTGCACAACAATTGATTTAAATCCCCTAAGGAATCAGTTTATCTATTTTATATGTTGAAGTTCCAAGTTAACTACAGGCAAACAAACTCAAAGAAATTCCTTTCTTTGCTAAAGAAAATTTGTATGTGTTGGCTGTGGTGATCCAGAAGGTCTCTTCCAGCCCCAGTGTGGTTTATGGATTCAGTTTACAACATTTACTGAGTTACTTAGATTCAGGAATCTAGAATGCTAGCACCTAAGATACAAAGATTAGAAATGCCACAGGCCCTTTCTGAACCGAGCTCTTATTGTCAGAATCCTGTGTGCCTACAAATGAGCGGGTCACATGAAAATGAATGTAGTGTTTGGGCAGGTGTAGCTTTTACGATTTACATTCCCCAGTCCTGCTAGAACCCATCAGGTGAGACCAAGGAAAGAGTGGATTTGTAGGTTTCTATGTCGGAATTCATAGATAGGCTTCAGGGGAGATTCTGAACCCCCTTTTTTACACAAGCTTGAGTATGTCTTCATCAGATTTGCAAAGGGTTTTGTAATCCCCAAAGTTAGGAAAATCCTTCTAACTATGAGACTATAAATCCTGGACAGATAACCGAACGTAATTTGATCGAATCTACAGGTTATAAAAGTGCCTGAAAGGACTGAAGATCTTTTCTGAAAAATTTATTTAAAGCCTTTAGACACTTGTTAAAAAACAAAACAAAAAAATACCTTTCCTAGTCTCTGGTAATTTTAGGTATTTCCATGAAGCACAGCATTCAGGTTTAGGATAGGAAAGGTTGAGATGCATGGCTGCTATGCATTGGGTACTAAATATGTTTGTTTATGTCTCCCTCTGTATTCTTGCCCTTTAGAAGCTATATATTTATTTTCAGAGAAAAATTACAGACTCATGTCTGACTAAGTAAAGTCCCTTCGGTGTAAATTATCTAAGCAACTTTAGATTTAGATGTTGTATGTATGAGTATAACACTCTTTCAAAAACACTGTTTTAACAAATATTTTATAATTGCTAATTGTTAGAACAAACTTTTCTTCATTTATTTCTGTTCAAACTATGTTTATTTTATGGAATTCAGATTTTACTGAATGCGTTCATAATTATATATATGTATATGTTTTCATCCTTTTAAAGTAACTGTGTGAGTGACTGCATTGGAACTGAATGTCCAGTGTGTTATACCCCAGCCTGGATACAAGATGTGAAGATAAATAGACAACTGGACAGCATGATCCAGCTCTGTAGTAACCTTCGAAATTTGCTACATGAGAATGAGCTTTCAGGTGAGAAATAGCACTCTTTTTCTTAGTTAAATAACTGATGAATTCATGTTGATCACATAAAGTATATAAAAGATCTATCAAGAATTCTGAATAGCGTATTTCAGATTTTAAGATTTATACTTTAGAAACATTGTGGGTGACAGATTCCCTTAAAATAATTAAGTCTGACTCCCTTTTTTTGTAGATGAGAAACCAAGGTCCAAAGAGGTCAAATGATACTGCCCGAATCAACACATGTAATTAGTATCAGAAGCAGGAGAAATAGAGCCCATTTCTTCTGATTGTCAGTCCAGAGACTTTCACCACCTTTACTGCCTGCTTTTTCAGTTGTGATAATTAATTTCTATATAATATACGTGGAATAGTGATTTTGTCCTTAATCTCACTTAAATACACTTTTATAAGATAGACTACAACCTTCTTCCATGAATCACTTTTCTAGACTGAATTAATTTCCTGAGCGCATTTTGAAAGAGCAAAAATCTAATATTCATTTTTTCTGTTTAAATGGGGTAAACGTTTTTCAAATTGTTCTTAGACTCTGTGTATTAACTATGTATCTTCCCATTGTGCTTTCCGCTGAGAACTAATTAGCTGTGGAAAGAAAGTGTTTTGAATCTTCATAATTAGATACTGGAATTGTCTTTTTATTGACCAGATCACGTCGTTTTAACTTGTATTTCTTTGTAGGAGAACCTTTTCTTGACTGGCAGGATGTCGTGATGATTGATAATACTCATATAAAATGGTTGGATTTCTGTTTTTAAACCTTTTGATCTTAGTTTTTCAAAACGATGTGTCACTGTCAACTATTAAAGGTGAAGTGATTGGACAAAATAAAGAAACAAGGCAAACACTTACAGTCTTATATTTTTAAGAAGAATTGAAATCATAGTTACCTATGAAAAGTTGTCTTCATGTAGTTATTTGATTACAATATTAGACTCCATTCTTTTATGATAAAATGTGCTGTAGTGATAAAATTTTACTTATTTTCAGATGAAGTTATACGCATACACATATTAAAAAGTACATAACTTTTTTTTTTGAGCTTTTTTAAAACTTTTTTTATTAAATTTATTGGGGTGACAATTGTTAGTAAATTTACATAGATTTCAGGTGTACAATTCTGTATTACATCATCTATAAATTCCATTGTGTGTTCATCACCCAGAGTCAGTTCTCCTTCCATCACCATATATTTGAAAAAGTACTTAACTTTTTGAAAAAGTAAATATTGTGTGGTAAATCACTTTAGAGCACAATAGGGAACACTTTTATGATTAGTTCATCTATTGTTTTCATTGTTATTCAGACAATGCTGGCTAAAGCAGGAGTTCTTAAGAGTCCATGCATCTTTGACAGTGATGGGGGTGGAGGGGAGGATTTAGGAGCCTCTTGAATTAAGTGTACAATATGAAAAATGTTCATGTCTGTGTGAAAGTGGCTTTTGTCAGAATCTTAAAGATGTGTGGACTATTGGGAATGTTGGTCATGCACTGAGGTTTGGTGTACTTCTCTGAGATTTGTGTCTGTCATGATGTTTTGATTTGTTTTTTCTCCAGTTGTTATAAAGTAATATATTCATATTAGCTTACTAGGACTCCTGTAACAGTAGGTGCCGCAAACTGTGTGGCTAACATACCAGATATTTATTGCCTCATAGTTCTGGAGGCTACGTGTCCTAAATCAAGGTGTTGGTAAGGTTGGATCCTTCAGGGTCTGTAAGGGAAGGTTGTGTTCCAGGACTCTCTCCTTGACTTGTAGACGGTGGTCTTCATGTTCACATGTTCTCCTTGTAGGCATATTTGTGTCAAGAGTTCCCCTTTTTATAAAGATACCAGTCATATTGCATTAGAGTCCCGTCCTACTCATTTTTACTAATTACACTGTAATGACGCTGTTTCCAAGTAAGGTCACATCCTGAGGTAATGGGTGTCGGACTTCAATATATGAATTTTAGGAGGGATGCAGTTTAAGCCATAACAAGTAATGTGAAATTTTTAATGGTGATAGAAGGGGAACAGAGTAACTCTTGATGCACTGTCGATTGTGGTAGACCGGGATACCAGGGAGCTACCATAGCATGCAAAGAAGAATAAGTGATGACTTCTTGAGAAATTTTGCTGTGGTTTGTGATGTTTGAATCATCAATATGGTTTTCATGTTTTGTGGATCGTGACTATTGAAATGCCTTAATGTTTCATCATTAAAAAAATATTTAGAGAAATTATTGCATTCAGAACAAGTTTTTGTGTGGGACCTGAGGCCTTTTAGAATGCTGTCTATGTAAGAATAGAGCTGGAATTTGAGGATTTATGGTGATTAATTTTCCAAAGGCCATTTTGTGTTTGTTTTCCTTATTATAATGGATAATAATTACTTCAGTCCTTATCACACTTTAGTAGTCTGGCTTTAACATCACTTGTTTTAAGATGAATTGAATTTTCACAATTTGGATAACATACAGTCAGAATTTTAGGAGCTCAAGGTCTCTTTAATCCCTTTATTCTGCAGATAAGGAAATTGAGGATCTAGATTAAACTGGGCAGTCATATTGTAAGTTTCTTGCTTTTTGTTTTATCATTTAGCACATTGCTTTTGTTAGACGTATAAGTTTGTTGAATTGAGTTGGAGAAAAATTGGCAGTGCTAAGACTTAATTCATTTCCCAGAGATTAAACTTAATTAAAACAAAACAATTTTAAAAGAATTCTTAGGTTTTGGTTTCAACATTCATTGTATAATAGTAGCGTCCTCCTTGGCCGCTTTTATAGAAGATGATAAATGTAAATTCTATCTGAAATATAATACAAATTCTGAAATATAAATTTCTATCCAGATCTGTAATTTCCATTGTCTGGAACGTTTTTTACTTATAAGTTTCATTGTCATCACCTTTTCCTCCTGATGTCCTCTAAAACAAACTAGCCTTGAAGGACATTTGAAATTTTTTAGACTATTTCCCTGTGTTTCTTTGTAGTTTATCTATTTAATGTGTTTTATGCAGTACTTTTATGTTAGTTTATCTAACAAATACTTCTAAAACTAAAGTGGTGTAAGGTGAGGGACGTGAGTAGGTAGAGGGAACTAATAACGGACAAATAACGGTTAATCCTCTTTATAATGAGGAAATTGGAAAATGATCTCATTATGAAATAAAGGTATAAGATTAAATGATTCCTGAAGTCTAAGTCCAGAATCGTATGGTTAAGTGGTCAGGTGTTGAAGATGATGAATTAAGTCCATGGTTGGACATCTCCCACATTTTTTTTATTTTTTTAAAGCCTGTAGTTCACAATTTATCTTTCAAATGAACCTGTTACTTGCATTTACTATAAAATATATAATTACTGTGATTAAGGTAGGTAATTAGGGAGAACTTGTCAAGTCGTGGACATAGCTTAGTATATGCTGGAGATAAAGAAGCCTGATTTATAGTAATACTTTCTAAATTGAGTTTCTAAATACTTGAACAGATTTTTCTCGGTTCAGTGTACTTTAAAGAGATTGTCTGACATAAATTTTTCTGACAACCATTTATGGATAATTTTAACTTTATAACATAATCTGCTTTTTACTAATGGAGTTAAATTTAAAAGTTTTATTTTCTCTTGTCCCCCATCATATTAAATCATACCTTGCAGGTGCCGGCCCAGTTCTGTGAAACATAAGTTGGTGTTGGGTGACATTAAAAAAGTACTTTGATTATGCTTTCATAAGATCACAGTTTCCTGTTTTCTGGTTTCCGGAGAGATGGTGGTGTTTTTGTGGCGAATTACATAGTGTTTCATATATGCCATGATTTTTTTAATAATAGATGAAGATGAGCATTTGAATAGCTGTGTTGCTGTTGGTTTTTTTTTTTCAGATAGAACTGAATAGTTCTTAACTTACAAAATAATCATCCTTTAGTGAAGGCGTTAATGTTACACAGATGGTAGCAAAGTACTTTCCTTTGATTTTTAATAAGGGACTAGTTTGTCAAAGAGATTTCTCAACTTCTGTTGTGAAACCTATAATAGAGGATGATTTGAAAGGCACACAATGTACATCATTATAATCCTTTGATGTAGATTAACGATAGCTAAATCACTTTTTCTAATTGCCTCCTTTTTCTATACTTTATTATTAAATTTTAATAAAAAACTTGGCTAAGCAGCTCCTTGGCTTCATATACATCTCTGTTCCTGGGTAGTTTGTGTGCCTACAAACTCAGAAATATTTAAATTCAGAGAAGAGAATTCAGAAATATTTAAAAAGTCAGAAATATTTAAATTCAGAGAAGAGAATTCTTTTAAAAGTCATCGTTAAGAAATTTACTATGTGGAGGAAGGACCAGTATTTTTCTTCATGCAATGAATATGATAATTTGTCATGCGTAGGAGCATTCACCCATAAAAACTGTTGTAGTTCTACGTTAATAGTGTGATTTGTGTTCCAGCAGTGGTGGTGGTTTTGCTTTTTATAGTCTTAACTTCAATATGCTGCGTAAAATCCAGAGCTTCCAATCACGTTTGTTGTGTGGTCCTTGCTTAGTTAGGACAAGGTACACAATTACAATATTTTTTAGTGAATTTAATTTTACTGGACGATTAGTAACATTATTATGTACAAATAGATTACATAAATATGTGCTCTCTCCATTTACTATTTTATAAGTTAAGAAATATGTATATCTGAGTGTAAAATTTGCTTTTTTTATATTTAGATTGTTTTAGTCAATTTAATTTTCCTTTAAACACCTAATTCCACATTTTGTAAGTTTTATAAGCATTGAGGACTTCAGGATTTGATTTGATTTTAGTTGAAAATGTCATCAACTGTTTAAAATAAGTTTTAAAAAAATCAAATACAAGTTTTTACAGACTACCAAACGATTAATCTTGAGCCTGTGTAATCCGGAGTCTTTCTTAGAAAGTAATCCTGGTAACGTTTCATTTTGACCTTTCCTCTAGACTTGAGATTCTATCAGAAATGACTTGGATTTGAAATCTACTTACCACTGCAGAGGAAAGACCTTGTTGAATTTTATACGCAAAGTCTCGGTGAATGGATACCTCATTCTCGTTTTTTTGATTTCCAAGATCCTGTCCTAATAACACTCTGTGGTCCAGGTGACATTCATCCAGGACATAAGAAGTGTGTCAGCGGGTCTGCCCTTATTCAGATACACACTCCTGCTTTTAGCTGGATTTATCAGTTTACTGTCAAGGGTAGTGCTCCCATTTCCACCAGGTGGAAGGGCTAGCTTCTCTGGAGTGGAGAAGAGTGTTGAATGAATTCCTTTGTTTAGGATCATGTTTCTGAAATTTCTACTGAGATAAATACTAATTATTTGTTTCTCAAAATCCACTATTTTTCATTTTTTCTTACCTGTTTAAGATGCTGTCTTGGGCAGATCGATTTATAAAGGTAATATTTTTATACGCAAGACACATGAGGTAAAGGGAAATAGATAGAGGAATCAGTTTTGAATTTTAGAGAAGTTTTGAGATTTTAGTTTACTAATTCTCTGGTGTATTAATAATTTTGAACTGATAAGATAAAGTGGTCTGTATGAAGAAAAATACCAAAGGAATTAAAAATAATATTTCATAAATTTTTTGTCTTTCTAATATGTTAAGACATGAGGATGTTGAAAATTAACCTCAGAAACAATAAGAAAAATGAAATTAAATTATCTTGTATCTCTTAATTATTGAAACTTCTCAAGAATAAGCACACGATCATTTTATATAATGCTTTAGTAGTATCAGACATGTTTATTCCCTACACAGTGGATGTTACCAGTTCTTAGCTGTATGACTGGTATTCTTCTTAAGGTAATTTAGTTTTAGAACTTGGTTCATTAAAATTATTCTTTAGATTCTGTAATGTGAGGAAAGTTTTATACTGAATTCTCTTCACCATGAATGAAGAGTGACTTCTCAGGAGAAAAACATAATTCAGGTCCTTTTCTTTTCCTTATTTTAAAAATAGGACAAAGAAAACATATTCTAAGCTTTCCAGTTGGTCAGAGGAGGTTATTAAATCTGTGTTAATTTGGAGAGTGAATATTAGGCAGCATGAAATTATTTGTTAGCATTGTTAAACCTGCAAAGTAGTGGTGGTTGTTTCGGTTTTCCTGTCTTTCCTTTTTTTTTTTGTACCTGAAATGGCCTCTTGATAATCCAGTTTGTGTAGAGAGAAGAGCACTGGATGGTGAGTTAGGAGATTCCCTCCTTCTTTATAACTTTTAATTTCTCATTTTTAAACTGAGAGAATTAGATGAGTGATCCTCAAGTTTTCTTCTAGCCCTTAAAATGAATTGTGGCCTTCCTTGTATAAATACTTGTCAAGATTTAAGAAAGGATATCAAGTAATTATTCATCAATATTTTCTGAGCACCATTTATACACTTATCACTGTGCTGGGCTGGTCTGGGTTGGTTTTACCTGTCTGTATGGAGTGGGAGGAGAGGATTCGAAGGAATGCTTTTAAAAGAAAAATGAATGGGCTTAAAGGCAAAAATAAAACAATTTGAATGAGGGTCATTGCTAGAATCATAAAGTGGATAACTACAATTCATTCACTATTTCTTGAGCATCTGTTAATGGGCAAGATTGGTAGGCTTAAGAATACAAGACCTATAGAGATTATAACATACATAGTGCAAAGAAAAACTTACTTGGCTTGTGTGTCTCCTTTCCTCTCACACTACTATAGCATTACTTCTCTCTGATAACAGGTATGTGCATTTTCCACACAACAGACCATTCAGTGACACCAGTTGGGTGCCCTACAATTTAGCTGAATTGTTACATTGTCTGCCTGGAGATAACATCAGCTCTCACAGGTTAAGGGCACCCCCCACCGTACTCCCCTTCAGATGCCAATCTCAAGTCCAGGTTGTGCTTCTAACAGGCTGGCTGTTGTTTGAGCAGCTCACAGAATGCAGGAAAACATTTTACTTACCTGATTACTCGTTCATTATAAAAGGACATAATTTAGGAACAGCAAGCTGGAAGCGAAGCATAGGGCAAGGTATGTGGGAAGGGGTGTGGAGCTTCCATGCCCTCCCTGGGCGTTCTGCTCTTCCAGCACCTGCATGTGTTCACCAGCTGGTAAAGTCTCTGAGCTCTGTCCTTTTGGGTTTCTGCAGAGGCTTCATTACCTAGGCACGATTGTTGAATCATTGGCCATTGGTGACTGATTCAATCTCTAGCAGTACTCCCCTCTTGGAGGTCAGCGGATGGGACTGAAAGTTCCAACCCTCTAATCACAGTTGCTTCCTCTGGCAACCAACATTCTTTGGGGCTCTCCAAAAGTTACTTCATTAACATCAACTCAGGGATGGTTGAAAGAGGCTCCTGATGAACAACAAAAGGCCACCCATTTCACCTTTGTTAGTCTGGAGCTAGTTCAGGAACTGGGAACCTAAATATTATAACATAGATGCCCTTATGGTTCTCATATAGGAAATTATAAGGGTTTTAGGAGCTATGTGCCAGGAACAGTGGACGAAGACCAAATATGCATTTCTTATAAATTACAATATCACGTATAGTCTGTACTTAATAAAAAGTTTTAATGTTTACTTAGGGACAACAGATGAGTTCAAATGCCAGCTCTATCAGCAGCTAAGTATATAACCTTACACAACTTTTGTTTTCTATTTGTTTAATTGACATAAATATAAGAGAACGTTTTTGCAACTGATGAAGCAGTCTGAAAGTGTGTAGGGTAAAACACGGAGGTCTCCCTCTACCCTTTTCCCTCAACTGAAAACTACAAGATCCCTATGCTTTTCAGAGGTATTGTTTGTTTTGTTTAACCTTCCCATCTTTCTTTTATGAATTTATGAAAATACTTGGACATAAACATAAAATTTTAAAAACAAAGGGATTGTGTTACCTTAGAAGTGTCTTGAAGATCTTTTCTTGTTGATATCCATACATATAATTGCTACATAAGATTTTGTAGTATAAATGCTCCTTAGTTAACTGATCCCCACTTGATGAACACTGACTTTTTTCCTAATTTATGCGACTACAAACATTGCTGTGATTAACATTCTTACACATTTGTATTTGCAGGCACATGCATGAATATTTTGTAAGATAAATTACTGGAGGTGCAGTTGCTTTGTGAAAGGGTTTATACATTTAAAATTTGCAAATATTTTATCATATCGTCTTTGTAATACCTGGACTTGATTTGCTAATTTTTTTGTTGTTTGCTTTTTAGCAGTTTTGTATCTTTGATCATAATTGGCAAAGGGCCCTTCATGGATTCCTGTACACACAGTGGGTTGTGATATAGGAAACAGACTTTGAGCTTGGGGAATTGAGTGTTTCTGTAGTAAGCGAAAGTAGGCCTGCTTTTTTTCCACAGGGAGACACTACCACATCTGTCAGAGTTGCTTGCTGCAAACATAGACGTGAGAAACAGCCTGGGTGAAGAGCAGCTAGGGCCTTCCCTTCCTGGTACACCATGCAGGATCACACAGGGCTGCTCAGGACTCCTGGTACATTGTCTGTCTCCCAACATCAGTGTTTACTCTCTAGGTTCATTCAGTATGTAAGCCAGAAACATGTGAATCGTTCTTGTCATCTCCTTCTTGTATTCATTATATCACCGAATCCTGTGAATTTTATGTCTGAACACACACACACACACACACACACACACACACACACACACACACACGTTTTTATTGGGGAACAGTGTGTTTTTCCATGACCCATTAGCTCCATATCAAGTCATTGTTTTCAATCTAGTTGTGGGGGGCGCAGCTCACTGGCCCATGTGGGAATTGAACCGGTGACCTTGGTGTTATGAGCACTGCGCTCTAACCACTGAGCAAACTGGCCCCCCTATGGCTGAAGTATTTTTCAAATAATTCTACTTTTTCTAACACCACCTCCCCAGTCTGTTGTCTTCTACTTAGACTCCTACTTTGGCCTTTTAACTATCTGTTTCCCACACTCCAAGAATGATCTTTTGTTTTTCCCCTTTTTCCACTCCCCCCCCCATTCTGGTTCAAGCCATTGTTTCTTAGTCTAGTTGTGTAGGACACAGCTCCCTGTCCCATGCTGCTATATGGTCGGCAGCTCACGGCAGCTCTCTCCGACTGCCAGCCACTCACGCTGGCCACAGGCTGCTCATGGCAACGCACAACAGCCCCGTGGCTGCCCACGGCAGCCCAGCCCCAGCGAGAGCTGTCATCCACAATCCTAGCTGTAGAGGGCACAGTCCACCAGTCCATGTGGGAATCAAACCTGCGACCCCGGCGCCAGGAGCACGCGCTCCAACCACCCGAATCACTGGGCCAGCCTAAGAATGATCTTTTAAAAGTACAGATGTAGTCATGCCACCAAACTTATGTAAAACATTTTATTGGTTTTCCATTGCTTTTAGCATAGGTATCAAAGTCTTTATCATTGCCAGCAAGACTTTTCATGGTCCGGCTGTTGCCTATTTTTATAGTCTTATCTGTAAATCACTTTCTTCCTTGGTCTCTGCAAGGCAGGTATACTGGCTGTCTTTTAGTTCCTAAATATATTAACGTGGTAATACCTTCTTGCTCCTGATCTTTAAACATTTTATTGTCTCTCCCCTGTCTCTGGGTTTAATTAATTGTCTTTTAGATTTTGTATCTGATATATATATATATTTTTTGCCATTTCTACTGCTACAAACTTTGCTAAATCCACTATGATCTTAATCTTACGTGGATGATAGCCATGTAATTGGTCACTGTGACCCTTTTTTTCCTTCTAAAGTTCTTCTCTACATAGCAGCCAGAGTGATTATTTTAGTGTGAGACATTCCCCTTCCCTGAATTGAGTCTAGTGAGATCTAGTGAGCTTATCTTCTGATGGGAAGAGACAGACAAGATACAAAAATATAAGTGAAATAAATAGGAGGTGAGGGTTTTCAAGTTTAAATATTGTTGTCAGAGATGGTCTCACAAAAAAATGACATGTTAGCAATGACCTGAAATTGGTCAGAGAGTATGTCATACAGTTATTTGGGGAAGAGTTCTCCAGGCACAGGGTCAGCATGTGTGAAGCTTCAGAGATAGAGGCACGCTTGGGGTGTTTGAGGAATAACAGAGGCTCAGTGGCTGGAACGGTGAGTAAGGAGAGAACAGGAGATGAGATCAGGAAGCTAATGGAGGATCGGATTGTTTCTGGCCTTGTAAACCACTACGATACTAAGAATTTGTTTTTATTTAACGTCAGGTTGGAAGATTTTTGTGACTGGAGGGTTTTAATGACATGATCTGACCATTTGTAAAAGGATCACTGGCTGCAGTGTTGAGAATAGACTTACGGAGACTGAAGCAAGGATGTAATCAAGGAGGTGACTTAGAAGTCCATTGTGGTAATCTAGTGAGGTGATGGTATCTTACAGCATGGTAGCAGGAGTGGAGGTGGTGAGAAGTGGTCAGAATTTGGATGCATTTTGCAGGTAGAACTGGTAGAACTTGCATTTTGCATCAAGGGATGTGAGAGCAGAGGCAAGTTTGACTCAAAGGTTTTTGTCGTAAGCGCCTGGACTGATGGATGTTCCATTTACTGAACTGGGAAAACTTGTTGGAGGAGCAGATATCGGAGAATGTGGGTCAGGAACTCAGTTTTGGTCATGTTCAATGTGAAAACTTATTAGGAGTAGACATGCAAGTAGATTGTTAAGTATGTAGTTGAATATTGGAGTCTGGAGTTTGGGGTAGAGGTCTAGGCTGCACATAAATATTTGGAGTTGTCAGTGTACATGTGGATAACAGTGCATATCATGCGATTACCAACGGAGTGACTGCCAATAGAGAGTCCTGGCCCTTCCAGTTCAGAGGCTGGTGAAAGGAGGAGTACCAGCAGAAAACAAAACCAAACCAAACCAAACCTGAGACTGAGCTCTTTATAGAATAGTTCTGCTTATGGGTTTGACTTCATTTCCCTTCATTTTCTGCTTGTGCAAGCTCCAGCCACACTGGTTTTCTGTCCATTGAATATGCTACATTCGTTTCCAACCTAGGACCTTGGCACTTTGCTCTTCCTTTTACTTGGGAGATGCTTTCCTAGACATGGCTGGTTTCCTTTTGTCATTTAGGTCTCAACTCAAAAGCAAGCTCCTCAGAGAGGCTTTTCTTGGTGACCACCATAGCTAAAGAAGCAAGGTGGTTTATACAAAAAGAGTACTCACCCACAAAAATGGTATGCCTGTCAACTTAGGGGCAGTGATTCGTTTTTTTTGCTTTTTTTTTAACTCTACTGCATCTTTTGTGTTTTAATTCCCAATTCCAAATACGTATGTTTTTAGAAACTTCTTTTTAAAGTATAATATATACCTCATAACTCTATATCTTAATGAATTTTTACAAACTGAACTTACCCAGAAGAATAGACAGTACTCTAGAAGCCTTTCTTGTCCATTTTGAGTCACTGCCTGCTATCCCCGTAGGGATAGTTACTATTCTGACTTAACACATTAGATTGGTTTTAGCTGTTTTTATGTACTCTTTTGTATCTGGCTTCTTTTGCTCCAGAGTATACTTGAGTCTGTAGTTACATAGTTCATTCACTCTCCTATGTTTTTGGTTTAGAAAGCTTGAGATTATATTAGATATTACCCTAGGAATCATGACTATTGCTTTTAATCCCCTAGATTCATTTTGTCTGAAGTAAGTTGAAATCAGGTAGTGTGAGTTCTACAACTTTGTTCTTCAATATTTTGTTGCTATTCTAGGTCTTTTGTTTTCCACATTATAGTTCCTTTGCTTTTCTATGTAAATTTCAGAATAGCTTGTCTATTTTTACAAAAAAACCTACTGGAATTTTCACTGGGATTATGTTGGTCTGTTGTGTTGGTCAATATTGACATCTTAACAATATTGAATTTTCCAATTCATGAACATGATATGTCTTTCCATTTGTATAGGATTTCTTTCATAAATGTGTTGTAATTTTTAGCAAATAGAAATTGTACATATTTTGCTAGGTTTATATTTTTTATGTCTTTATGGTACTATTATAATGGTACCAAATTTTAAAAAAACTTTCAGTTTGCATTTATTCACGGTTAGTATATAGATATACAGTTGAAATTGAATGTGCTATATCGACCTTGTATTTTATGACCTTGTTAAAATCTTGTTAGTTTCATTAATTTTTTTAAAAGATTTACTTGGGATATTCTGTACAGTCAATAAAGTCAACTATAAATAGATACAGTTTTATATCTTCCTTTACAATCTCTGTTCCTTTTATGTCTTTTTCTTACCTTGTACTGTCTGGGACTTTCAGTATGATGCTGAATAGGAATGGTGAAAGCAGACACACCTTTGCCTTGTTTTGATAAATAGGAAGAAGGTAATGGGAACAAAATAGTAGTTCCAGTCTTTCAGAATTAAGTGTGATACTAGCTGAGTTTATTTTTGTAGATGGCTTTTCCTCAGGTTGAAGAAGTTCCCTTCTATCCCTAATTTGTTGAGTTAAAATCATGAATGGATGTTGAATGTTTTCTTCTGTATCTGTTAAGAAAATCACATAGTTCTCCTTTATTGTTGATATAGTGAATTATATTGATGGATTTTCAGTCTTTTAAAAAAATTAAGCATCAATTAACAAGTCTTAATTTTTTGACTACTGCTTATTGAATCCCATATCTCCCTATTTAGTTAATATTTTCTCCATAGCTCTTATCGTCACCAGCATACTGTATGTTCTACTTATTTATTTGTATATTCTGTCTATTCCCAGTGAAATGTAAATTTCCTGCTTGCTGCTGTATCTCCAGTCCCTAGAACATTGTCAGGACTAAAGTAGGATTCTATAAATATTTGTTGAATGAGTTTGTTGAATGAGTATTTGTGCTCACAGAGTTTATAGTCTAGGAGGGCAGAGAGAGGTACACAAATAAAAGGTGATACATTTCAGAACTATGAACAAAATTCTTTGGGAGCTCAAGATGGGAGAGATTAAGTTTCTGTAACAGATTTCCTTCCCTTTTTTTCTATCAGATTTAAAAGAAGATATATCTAGAAAAAGCTTATTTAATGATGCAGAAAATAAGAAGAATTCAATAAAAATGTGGTTTAGTCCTCGAAGTAAGAAGGTCAGATACGTTGTGAGTAAAGTTTCAGTGCAAACCCAGCCTCAAATGATAAATGATGGAAATGCTCAACAGGCCTCAGTGTATGAATATGCTTCTTCTGCAAGTCCTCCAGTGGAGGTTTCTGCGAGGGCTAAAAAGGCTTCTACAAGATCTGGGAAAAAAAAACAAAAGGAAACTTTAGCTGAAGTCAACCAAGAATGGAATTTAGAGGCAGAGAAAAAAGATGGTGAACTTGACTCCAAAAAGGAATGTAAGAAAGAGCTGGTATCTTTCTTTAGCCAACCATCTGGTACTGCTGGTTCTCAGCTAAATGGTGAAGTAGACATACTAGCAAGTGGCTCTGTAACAGAATTGGAATGTTTTGGAAGCTTAACCGAAGGCTCTTTACCATTGGCTGAGCAAATAGAGTCTCCAGAAATTGAGAACAGGAATGAAGTAGTGACTCCTGAGAAGAATCTCCATGAAAGTTGTCTTACATCTAAGAAATCCATGCCCTCAAGTCGTACCACAAAACGTGGGCGTTGCAGGAGACGTTCCAGTCCCATTTCTAAGAGAGGTAGAAGCAATATCCTCAGCCCCAGTGGCAATTCAGTTAAGCAAGCAGTGCTCCCAGAAAACATGCCGTTGCCTGCCTGTTCCTCACCACCTTCAAGCAAACTGAAAGTTGGTGACACATTAAAGAGGAAAAATAGTGATGTGTTAGATGAATCCAGTAGCCCTTCACCAGGTGTACCTCCTCCCGCACTGAGCAGCCCAGGTTACAGACGAATGATGTCCAGCTCCTCAGCAATGACGCCCTTATCCAGGAGCCTGATGGCTGTGAAGAGAAATCACAGAGGAGAGACTTTGCTGCACATTGCCTCAATTAAGGTATGCTGCTTACTTTGAAATACAGTTTCAGAATGAGTTTCAGACAATTTCTGCAGGGGTTTGTGAAAAATGAGATTACAAGGGTAATGAACGTAGCACAGGTGTGGTAGTTTTAAAGATTGAACCAGAGAAGCAAAATTCATTGGGACTGCATCTCCACCTCAGAGCAGTGGTCACTGGGCCCAGGGAACGTGACCTAGCAGGAGGAAACCAGTATTTCAGTATTTTAGCTTCCGTTTTGTCAGGTGCTTCCATTTTTGTCTGTTGTATAATGGTTTTGTTCAGTTTTCACCATTTTGTCCGTTGTTCAGTTTATCTATTCTTCTCATGCCTTATGAATACAGACAATTGCCAGGTTATTGCTGGCAACATGTCTTGACGTAGCAAAGAGCTAGGGGCGATGTGAGAGGTGGTGAGCTTCTGTGTATGACACTGCTAGGGGCACTGCCAGAATGGGGAAGGTTGAAAGATGTGATCTGTGCATTTCTCTAGTAGCTGTCAGAAATCTGACTGTCAGAAGTGGCTCCTGTGGCTCACCACAAAGGAGCTTCTCTGCCCTCCAGCCAGCCATTCCTTTTACTGTCCTGTTCAGTGAAGTTAATGCTCTTTGTTGCCTCCACACGTAGGGTATGGCGGTGCTTGTTTTTTGGAACATGGCTGGTTTGTGGAGCTTGAGGTGTGCTTGCTGTGGTTACTCTGAAAGTGACACAGGTACCGCACTCTTGCACCATAGCTTTACAGACTGATGGGTAATTTCTGCAAGCGTTAAGAAAATACGATATGGGAGAGCTCAGTACTAAATTAGGATAGCTTTTATGATCTTTCAGTAAATTCACTGGGAAGTCATTGGGTCTTTTGCATGGATAGAGAACTTTGGGAGGTCTGGAAGGAACCCCTTTGAGGCCCCCAAATGTGACGCCTGTGAGCAAACATCTGGGAAGAAATGGAATAGACACCAGGTGCAGGGATTCCCTACATTTTTGTATGGAGAAAAAGAAGAGCACCAAAATGAGTTTCTCCCAAATGTTAGTGTTTTATTTTTTTCTTTGCTTTATCTTCCAATAAATGATGAATGTAGAATACTTTATATCTGATGTAAGTGAGGGTGGAACCTGCAACCTGACTACGTGCTAGGGATTACACATACTTTTAATAACCTTAATTTTCCGAGTTGGCTCTGTTTACATTTTAGTTTGATTTTTGCAAAGTGTGATTTAAAAATCAGATGGTATTTTTTGTCTCCTTTGTTATATGTAATGTATACATATATGTATAATATATGTGCACATAAGCTACTTTAAATCTTAACATAATGATATTAGTGTTTTACAGACATAAGTAGCTAACATGATAATAATTATATTTTTGTTAATTTTTCCGACTAATACATGAGAACGCAGGCTGCTTTAGTTCCTATGTTTTGCTTTCTGGGAATTCTTTTGAGACAACCACGTAAGCATCCATTTAACACTGGTAGAGAATTTTTCTTTTAACCACAAGAATAATTTATCTTTATTAATAAGGATCTCTAGGACCTAAAGTCTAGGTCGTGGTTTGGCTAATGCTTAGGGAAATTAGAGTAAATATTTTGAACCTTGCAGGCCAAATATTCTCTATAACAGCTATTCACCTGTGTTGTCCTAGTGCAGAAGCAGCCACAGACAGTATGTAAACCAGTACAACTTTACATACAAAATCAGATGTCTGGCCCACAGGCCATAGTTTGCCTACCCTGGCATAGGCCGTGAAAAAAGCCACAGTAGCCTCTTAAGACAGAACTTTTCACCTTATGAATTATTCAGATACATTCATTAATGCTGCCAATTCTGTCACGTCTTCTTTTCTCAGCCTCTTAATTCTTTCCTCTGCATCCTTCCCTTTTCCCTTCTGGCCCTTTATACCTAACCTTCAAAATCTAGCTCACATCCACCTAGTTAGTAAGTCTTTTTCAGAATTCCCAGAGTTAGTTTCTTCTCTGTGGTGACATTATTATTATGTTTGCGCTTACATTCTTTTAGCTTTCTATGTATTATATGACTCCTCAGTTAGTGTGTTGTTATCTGGAGTATATTCCTCATTTAAAATTTAATTTCAAAGCAGGAATAATAACCTCGCATTTCACAAATAAAAATTAGAGTGTTTATAGTGGAAAGCCTCACTCCTCTTTCTGCCCCAGCCACCCTATTGGTGACAAGCCCTTCCTGTTCACCTCTTTTTAAATTTTCTTTGTATCTTTTGTGAATTTCTTTATGCAAATATAAGCACATGTTTTCCATATTAATATACAACTTTCTGTACATTTTTATAGTAGCATAGCTTCCCATGAATTTTTATTATGTGACTAGTTCCTTACTGAAGGAAGCCTGCTCTTCATTCTTTTACTTTTGTAAACAGTATGGCCGTAAGCAATCTTTGGTTCATATGTAAGCAGGTGTATTTTTAAGATAAATTCCTAGAAGTGGGAATTTTGGATTAATGTAAAGCATCTGTTATCTTATTTATCTTGGCAGTAGAAGGCCCTTATTAAATATCCAAACTGCCTAAATATTCAGGCTGCCGGAATGTAGACATTTACTATATCAGCAGATACTGGTGGGGCTATCAGTTCTCAAATTCTTTTTCCCTTAGGATTTTGGGCGTATAATCTAGCCAACTAGTTTTTGAACATTTAGCTCCATTTGAATGCAAACTCTACACACAGTTCTTCAGTACCTTATTTATACTTTTATTTCACTACATAATTGCAAGCAGAATATTCATTCCCATGGCGACTGGGATGTTGTGAACATTCTCATTTAACCAGAATGTTCGTCGAGAGTCAGTAGGTTCTTTATTCCCCATGTTTCTTTCCATTTGAACATGGATGTCACCTGTGGTTAAAAGGCTACTGAGAACATTGCATTATAAATTGGAGATTTTATGCCTTATGCCTAAGTAGAAACTAAGATAAACGCTTGTATTGTTTATTCTTTTGATTTGATGAAAAAAAAAAAGACCTTAGTATTTGACATTTCTTTAGACAGAAAATGTTGATCTGTTCCTCTATGTCACCTTTGCTGGAGAATTTATAGGTGCTGGGAAAAACCTTCCCAAAGTTTTCTGGTTAGATTTTTAAAGTGGTAACGATTACTCATAATTCATGCCACAGCGGTGAAGGTGTTATGAAATACAAGAATGGCTTAAAGTTGGCGTGTCATAGGATGTATTTGTTATGCAGACATAATAGATAATATTTTGAAGACACAAAGAAGGCGTGACGTGCTTAACATAACAAAGGTGATGACTGATCTGGGTAGAGAGAAAATCCCTTGTGAGGAGTCTCCTTCAGGGTTTGACTTCAGAATTCATTATACTTAAGGGGGTCATGTTATATTGTGTGTAAAGTCATGCGATTCCATGTCCTTCATTCTAGCTTCCTGAGAAAGAAGCAAAGGACTCAGAAACAAACTGTCATCTGTGGTATTTTCAAAACTTTAATTTCTAGCGTACCTCTTAGAATTAGTATTCCTTTTCCCTCTGTCACCCACCACCTTTGTAATATCAGTAACTTACTGTCACAGTGACGAGGTTGTCAGAAGCATCTGTGAAATTAATTTATTCAGTAAACTGACTAAGAAGCCAGGGAAGTGTTTAATATATTTTAGAGCTCCATTCCAGGTGACTAAATTTTTTTTTTTTTTAATGACATCTAGTTGCTAAAAAGAGAAGTTTTAGGTACTTGTTCAGATCATTTATGTGGAAAAGCTTAACCGTGTTGAGTGACTCCTTATTATTGCACTTGATTGTAATGGACTATGCTGTTTTTATAAAGATGTTTATTAATAACATTTAGGAAGAGCTAACCTTTATTATAAGGAAAAATGTGTGTGTGTGTGTGTGTGTGTGTGTGTGTGTGTGTGTGTGTGTTTTGGAAAGTTAATTTATATTATAGTGCTCACGAATGTGAGAAGCATCTTTCCTTTGAATGTAAGCTTAGCAAAAAGAAAATTCCATGTATCACACATGCTTCCTTATTTTCAGCTTTTAAGGTATTACTTCAAAATACCCAATCCATTTATAATTTCTTATAAGCCTTGGTAAATACTTTCCTTAGATAATTTCTTTTTTCTTGCTGTGGTTTAAAAAAAAAAAATCGCAATATTTTTCTAAGTTGTGAAGAGCCTAAAAGTGAGTGCTTATTGCTCAGAAAATATTCTGCTACAGAAAAAAAGTAATTTAAAGAAATGAGAAGCAGAAGTTAATTTATTTCCTGGAAACTTCATATTGGTTCAAGCTTACTCAGTTACTGTGGATCCTAATTATCATAATTTTATTTATGTGCATGACATTAAATTTACTTAAAGTAGGATGAAAATATGACAAACTTTTAAGTACCAGGGAAGAGAAAGCAGATTGAGTATAAAAAGCAAACAGTTTTCAAATCCGCTGTACATTTCAGCAAAGTCTAGAGGTGGAATCTTTGATTATATGAGGGGGTGACATGAAAGAAAAATACCTCCGTGTAGCAGCCTTACAAGAAAGTCTGCTTTTAGTCTCTACATTGTCACTTTATTCGTATGTGACTATCCCCGTGACTCTTCCATTCCACGATTGTGTTTATATTATTTTATGGGCTTCTTTAGGTGAACAGATTTTGTGATTGCCATGTAAAATTAGAATGAGGAGATTTTTGAGGAAGTTTTTCTGTGTACTTTTTGTGTTTATTTTCGTGTTGAAGGCTGGGAATGTGTGTGGTTCTGGCAGTTCATCTGCCCTTATATTCGTGCGATTGTTTTAAATTCAAAATTGTATCTTGACAGATGTTCCTGAGCTTATTTGGAAGTGGCTTGAATATAGAGCAAAAGTTGCTAACTACATGTTAACTTGCACAAGAGGTATATAATTCGCACCCCTCAGGAACTATGGGAAATGTTTTCTATTCAAACTGGAGTATTTGATTTGCAACCTATATAATGCTTAGTTTTTAGGCCCATTGAATATTTAAGGTCATTTTGTTAATTTAGGAACATAGAAAAATATATGTCATGAGAGTATGTGGATGTGATTTTTAGAAAACTAAGTAAGCTACCATTTTAAGATACTCAGTATTTAAAAGGTGGCCCAAAACAATCAAATAAAAGCAAATGTTAACTGTATTGAGAGAACTTAATGACTTCTACATTATCAGCCAACAGAAGAAAACTCATTTCAAAAAAGTGTTGGGGCTGGGAGTGGGAGAGATTTCCTTTTCCTTAAAAAAGTGCTCACAAAACACAATATAGTCATAAGTAATTTTTGTCAAACGTAACTTTTTTTATTCAGCCTTTTTCAGAGAAAGGTCTGTTCATTATTTTTGGAAAGAATAAGCCTTGCTTCTGCTTAGAAAAATATCTTTGAGCAAATAAGGGTATATAAACTCAATGACTATTAAGGATAAATAGAGTAAGAGCCCCTAAGACAACAGCGTTTGGCAATTTTAACACTGGTTTCACTGAACAGTTCTATTGGCTTTAATATTGTTTTAAACAATACTCAGAAATCATTTTCATGTATGTTCAAAAAGGATGTTTTTCACAAATGAAATGATGACTTCAAGAACTTTATTATAATCAAATAATCTTTGGCTCGTGTCTTTTATTTGGTATTTTGCTACTGATTTTGATATAGGTTGCTAATAGCAGAGATTTTGTGCACTGTATTCAAGGACGGACCACCTGACTTCCATGGCCACACAACATTCATACATACGTAATTTATCGTTTAGTAACTCATGATCAGTCGGCATAAGAGAAGAGATTTAAGTTTTATCTTGTAGAAACAGAATCTTTAAAGAAAATCTGAATGTCTTATTTTTTTCCCTCGATTTTTAATTTCTTTTCTGCTTTTTCATTGTTCTATTAGGGCGACGTACCTTCTGTTGAATACCTTTTACAAAATGGAAGTGACCCAAATGTTAAGGACCATGCTGGATGGACACCATTGGTAGTTTTCTGTTTGTTTGTTTTTCATTCCCATTCTCTTTATGTTTTATAGTTAACGATTATGTAGTTGTCTGTATATCATCTTTTTTTTTTCCCCATCTAGCTTTTCAGTTGTGACAGGCATGAGATGAGCTACCTTTTGACAGACGGCGTTTAGATTTAGGAAACCATTTATACCATGTTGCTGAATTTAGCAAATGTGTGGAGAGGTGACTGCTACAGCCGACACCAAGCTCCATTCTGCAGCATTGTGTGTCATTGCAAATATTTTGGGGAACAAAGAGAGGTCAGAGGAACTGGGTTAGGAATGTGTCACAAGGCAGTGATTCTTCCTGAGGATCTGTCTCAGCCTCTTTTATACACTCTATCCAACTGCAGATATGTAGGCGTAGAAATCTTTGCTTCATCATTTATTTTTAAAAGTCTTTGCTTATTATCACTAAAATGCAGTGTGAAGAATAGTCTGGAAAAAGAATGGCACAAATACATGAGAATATGTGCTTTGTGGGCTACTCAGCACCATAAGCATGTGATTTGAATGAAGCCGTAGACATGTCAACAGTTGAGTGGGTGCCCTCATTCTGTGAGCTGGAAATTCACAGGAATTGGGAGATTCTCATTAGGCCGGGTGCAAAAAAAAGTGGTTTAAAGTTGTATATAATGAGTTCTCCTTGCCAAATTTTAAGCAGGAGAGCTTAGCCTAGATCAGAGTCTTTGCTGTTTGGACTCTGCAGGCTGGCTAACATTTTCAAAGAAAGGTTAATTTTCTTTTAAGCCACTGCGGCAACTGTAGTGGAAGTCGGTGAGTGATTTAGAGGACCTGATGCCTCATTTGGATTCCTTTCTCCTAGAAGTAAACCTACAGATATTTAGTGTGGTCTGACCTATTGCAAATTGAATAGATGTGTTTAGAAAGTACAATATGCCATAGATTTGTTAGAATACGACCGAGTGGCATTGTCAGCAGTTCATTAAATGTAAGGAATGCTTTGCACGTGAGACGTCTTTGAACACTCCATTGCTACCAGTTATGTCACTCGTTCAGTAAGCTCTCTTGAATACCTACTCCATATCATTTCTGTTATCATTGACACCAGCCGCACAGTAATCTGTAGTTTCAGCAAATAAGGAGGCTCAGGCTCATCTTGTAAATACTCTATGATATTTGCTCCATTGGGTGGCTAGGCCAGTGAAGCACTTAGCTTAAGGCTAAGCACCTGATTTACTGGATTCTCTGCAGCCTTGGAGAATTTCAGATTTTGTGCATGATCTGGTTAAATACTTCCTAAGTTGTTTTTTTTTCTTGTTTTAAATTTCTTATTGTAGAATAATTTAGGAACAATAATTGCTTTAAAGCTACATTTTATTCTGAAAGAGCACTTGGCCCAAGGCTCAAATGAAACCATGAATTATGTAGATCTTGATCACACGTATCTTATCACCAGTTATTAATAGTGGCTTTTACTCTATCAGCAGCTCATGGTCTGTATTGAGTATTTAGGTAAGAACCGATTTACTCACTGAGGTTCATGTTTGATTTTCTCAAGTGCTGTTTTATGGTGCTATCCATCGCTCTTCGCCATCACTCTTCTCACTCCTTTTCTCTTTATTTACTTAGCACGAAGCCTGCAGTCATGGGCACCTGCAGGTGGTGGAGTTGCTGCTGCAGCACCACGCGCTGGTGAACACCACCGGGTATCAGAACGACTCGCCACTCCACGATGCCGTCAAGAACAGGCACGTGGATATAGTCAGGCTGCTGCTTTGCCATGGCGCCTCCAGGAATGCCGTGTAAGTCGTAGTTCCATGGAGAAACGTTTTTCACTGACTTGTATTCCTCACTCCAGACCTGGGATGAAGCAAAGACCGTATTATTGTCCAAGTCGATGGCTCTGGTGGCTCTCTTGCTTCCTACAACTAAAGTCAGATCTGACCGTAAATTCTGGATTTAAAAATCAGCCATCATGCCCCTTGCCTTGATGATGCTTATCTATTCGAGGGTGATAAGCCCTTTTAATTCAGAAATAGTTGTCCAATTTATTTTGGAAGATTTGACCTTCTGGACAACTTCAGTTCATTTTTATATTCTGTAATTGATTTGTGCTTATTAATAAGAAAACAACTAGTTACACAGAACTACCTATTTTATAGGTAGTTCCTATAAAGGTGCTTCCCAGTACCTTAAGAGTTGTTTTAAATATTCCAGTCCTTTTCTGTTTTTTTTTTCTGCATATTTAGCATTGCAACAGTTAAAATACAAGAATTCAGATGTTACAGGCAAGGACAGTTGAATTATTTCTTAGAGTTTTCATATCATTCAAACGAAGCTCTGGATAAACTGTTTTGCAGTGACAGAACACAGAGACACGTTAGTGAATGCTGGTGGCTGCATTTTAAGTTGTTATTGTAGAGTGTTGAGCAAGTGCTGTGTATGGATTTTGTGTCTTTAATTTATTAACTTGGTTCATGTCTCCTTATATATTATTTTGTTTTTTTTTTTTCAGTTAATGAGGTAGTTGAAATAAAAATGCTAAGAATCACCTGTGTGTGCCCCTCTCACCCCCATGGCTTCTGTAGGTTTCGAAGGAACCCCACAAAAAGTAAGCCTGCTTATTCTGGTTGCAGAGGCAAATAAGAATTACAAATGAAGAGCTTCTAGGTTATAATTTTTTATAGGTAACTATATAACATAATTGATAAACAGGTCAATAATGCAAGAATGTACTATACCTTGATGCAGTTACTGGTCTTAGTAAGGTGTTTAATATACTTCATTTCCCATTAAATGTGATTAGATAATTGGCACAAACGCAGGAGATACATATTCTGTTTTTTTCCCCGCTGCTTTTACACACACGCACTCGCATTACATTAGTGCCGTGTATATATGTGTGTGTATATATATATATATATATATATATATATATATATACGTATATATATACACCTAACAGATACGACCCTCCTGGGGGTGTAGCAAGCCATTTGATAAAGCAAATGGTTGCTTGGGTCAGGTGAAACTGAGTAGTTTTTATCCTTGGGTTCTTAAATCAGCCATGACTATTTTAATGAATGGGGTACTCGTCAGGGCGTGAAGGAATCCAGCATTTATTTGTGACTCCATTATTGACTTTATAGCCTCAAGCAGGTTAATTTCTGTGCCTTGGTATCCTCACCTATAAAACATGGGTGATGCCTGCTGCTTTTTTGATTCTTCAGAGCATTGTGAGGATTACTGAGCCAAAACACAGAGCCTGTCTGGCGGTTTGTAACCATGATTCTTCCCTACACTGGGAAGCTTATTAATATACAAGGTGTGGGCATGAGACAGTGAGTGAGTCTGCCTTACAGGTGCCTTCTCAGGTAGATGCATTGTTTTAAATAGGCTCATCTAGTGATATGGCAGATTTAGGAATTCCTGAAGCCCCGTACTGTCCAGCAGGCCTTTCTCATTGACGGAAATGCTCTGTAGCTGTGCCGACTGCTCAGTAGCCACCAGCCGTCTGTTGCTGTTGAACACTGGGAATGTGCCTGTTGCTCCTGAGGAACTAACTTTTAACATTGTAATTAGTTTTAATAGCCATGTGTGCCAAATGGCCACCTTGTTGGTTATCCCAGTTAGGATACTGGGGAAGGAGGGTTTATTTAGTATAAGAGGTTGGGAATGATGCTGGATGAAGGACAGTTACAGGGCAAATGCAGGGGTTGATTTATTCTAGGGTGTGATACTGTGGGAGCTGTTTCCTGAACGTTGTTACTCCTTCTTTTCCAGACTATTGGTCATCGTGCTTAAGTATTTTCTGTGTTTTTTGCTTTCTGTTTTATTTTATAGTAGTTGTTCACCTGATTGGCTTCACCATTTCCTAACCAGTCTTCTTTTCAGATTTTTATACTGCAGCTCAAAGAGCTTTTGGAAAATACAGTTCTGCCCAGGTCACTTATTTGCTTAAAACACTTCGCCGGCACCTCTTAAATGTTTTTAAAATGAAAGTGAAACGTTAAAACATGGTCTGTTAGGCCCTGCACAGTGTGGCACTTTTACCTCTTCAGGCTCGTCTTTCCACAGTTGCTCCTGTCTCCATTTCCTTCACACAGTTTTTGCAATAGCCTTTCTAAATGTTTATTTCCTTAAAATGTTCTACACTCTTTTGCCTTCTAGCCATTACAGGAGCTTTCCCTTTGTTTGGAATACTCCTTTTTGGTGGCCAATTTCTCATTTTTGGGGTTTCATCTTAGGTATCGTTTCCTTTTGGCTGCCTTTCTTGATTCCTTTGTCTGTATGTGGAGCTTCTACCCAGTCACCGAACTTCAGTAGTATCCTTGCTTCTTGTTACCTTCTCTTTAGGTTGTACGGTCTGTGTGCCAGGGATCACATCGGCGCCCCCAGGCCATGCCAAATGCCTAACAGAGTCTGCACCCAATTTACTTGTAGCGTGAATTAGTAGGTGTTTGAATACCTGGAAAGGTGGTCTATTTTTTCCCTCTCTTGATAAAGGGTCAGATGAGATGAAAATAGCAATTTGCTTCTTTCTGCTCTCAGTTTCACTGTAAGTGTGAAGAGAATGTCTAAAACCAAGTTTCCATAAGCAGTGCCTTTTCTAAGCTGGTAGAATGGGTTCTTGGTAGATGTTAGAGTAAATGATGTGTGCTGCCTGGTAGAATTTAGTCTCCTCCAGTTGCGCATCCATAGTATGTTACCTTTTGTGGACACTTTCAAGGTCTTTTTTTCTGCCATTGTTCTATATATTATCTTTCTAGAGTTAAGTACTGACAGATGAGAGTAGATGAAATTCATTCTTGTGTTTTCCTTCATTTCTTAAGGGAAGCATGGGAAGGGGGGCTTGGGGACTATAAGGGGTTCTTACTGCTCTTCTTTTTTTGCCTGAAGCTCTTATTCCTTTTAAGCCATTAATATCTGAGGCTCTGGAATCTGGATTAGCAAGCATGTTTTTTTCTTTTGCTAATTATATCTCTTTTACTGTTGATGGAACTCTTTTCTCAATAACTAGCACTAGATTCTTCCCATCCCTAGAAGAAGGTAAGAACCAGAAAGGGCAAAAATTATTCTTTTTTTCCCCTCTTTGGTGCTTGGTACTTTGACTAATTGAACTTGTAGATAGGTAGGGTCCTTTTGCTTATTCTAAATTTCTGAATGGTATCCTTAGCTCTAGAATAGACATTTTGGCACTTGTTTTCATTACCTCAAGTCTTTTCACTTAGATGCCTTCCTTTCCTGGTCTCCAATAAAATCCTGTTAGGTTTTTTCGTACTCTTTCCGTTGCTACCTTTACTTAAGCATCTTCCCAGTTTTATCTACTACTTGTATTCTAGTTAGAAATGAGCAGACAAGTTATATTGCTGATTATAGAATATATAGACTGATAGAATATATAGACTGATACATATATAGAATATATAGACTGATATATATATATATAGACTGATACATATTGCCTTCATAGCTCAGTGCCCAAGATTCTATGAAAATTTAGAGTAGGGGCTATAATTACGACTAGAGGAAGTCATGAAGGCTTTCTGGAAAAAGAAGCACTCCAAATGAATTTTCAAGAAGAGTAGGAGGATAGGTTGGGCTTTACAAAAAGAGATGATGGGTGCTAAGACACACTAAGGCCAGACTGCTTGTTTATTCAGTTCTAGAAGCTTCTATTAGTAATACAAGACTAGAATGAAAGGCAAGAGTATGATGAGCTAAGAGGTCAGGTAAGATGGACAGAGACAATGAAAGGCCTTGTATGCTAAAGAGTTCAAATTTTAAGTTGAAAACTTGCTCTTCTGCACCAGGCAGGGAGCTCAGTGAAGAGTTGTGTCCAATACTCCAGGGGAGAAGTGAGAGAGCCTGAATTAAAATAGTAACATGGTGGGGGGTGGAGAGGGGAATTAGCCATTTTTATCAATTTATTTTTTTATATGAAATTTGGTTTACTTTGTTAAGGTTCGAAAACATCCTGTTAGGATTTTGATTGAAATTGGTAAGTGTATAGATTGTAGTAGATTAATAAAACTGATTTCTCATTAAGAATCATGGTATATTTCTTCATTTATTTAACTCTTCTGTCATACAGCTTAGTAATGTTTTAAATCTATTTTATATATGTGTGTGTGTATACACATGCCCCAAACTAGTTATTGAGATTATTCTAGGTATGTGATTCTTGTTTTGCCCTGGTGAACTGGATGTTCTGTTAATAAATATAATTGTTATTCCTGATGCATAGGTAAGCTGTTGATTTTAGTACATTTCTCTTATATCTTAGTCAACACCTAATTCTGAGAATCTTATCATTCATTAACTTTCATTTTCTACTGCATTTATCAGTTTCCAGAATAATCTTATAAATTAATGGTGATAGTTGGCATGTTTGTTTTATTCTTGTTTATTCTCATTGACTGTAAACCTAAAGTTAATATTAAAATCAATATTAAAAATAGAGATCTTTCTCCCAGTTATTTTACTATTTTATAACAAGACTATATTTTTTAAAATGGTTTTCAGCTTATGCTGAGATGATCTTAAACTTTTTGCCTGTTGATGTCTTTGATAAATTTTTAAATATTAAACCATATTGTATTCCTAGGATGAACTTGAGCTGGTGTAGTGTGTTATTCTTTAAACAAATATTTTACATTAGTTTCCTAGTGCTCTGTTTAAGACTTTTACATCTATAATCATAAGTTAGAGTTAGAATGTGTTTTTATCTTTAATTTCTTGCCCTCAGATTTTGGTATTAAAATTATACTCTTAGCTTTTTTTGAGATAATCAGGATGCTTTCCACCTTCTCTGATCCTAGAGTGTGAATAGACTATCTTACAGAAATAAACTTCTCTCCCCAACCTGGTACAACCTTTACCTATTTTGATAACTTGCATATTTTGTTACTAGTACTTACCACTCTGAAATACTCATGTATTAATAGTACATTACAGGTTCTAAAGACGAAGTGGACTTTTTGTTATGTCATTGACTTTATTCTTAAATAGTCCCTCTGGGCTATAAAAACAAAGTTTATCTATTTTGCAGTTTTATCTGAGCCTGTGGGTTTTTGGAGGATGCCCAGGAAGATCCTCTCACTTCCTGATGCTCAGCATAGGGCATACCAGTGAGACAGGGCCTGTGAGGAAACCCTGGCCCTTGTGTATTTCCCACATGTATATCAGAGGACCTCAAACCCATAAAGCTTCAGGCCTGTCTTTATATATATTTTTTAGTCAAGTTTGCAATAGTTTCTATGTACTGAATGCTAAAAAATGTTTTCTTCGTTTCCATATACTTCAGGGCCCTGTGAGCTAAAAAGTAGGCCTGTAGGCCAGCATCAAATCCATTGCTTTTCATTGCACTACAGACATAAGGAAGTGATGATGATGAATGGAGTTCCTATTAAGGCATGTTTGATAAAAGAGCTATGTCCTCATGCCAAATGTTTTCTTATTCAACATTTGGTATATTTTGATTGACTTTGTACCTTTTCTGCTACTGGAGAATTTTAGTTTGAATGATTTCAATTGGGGGTACAGCAGACTTGCAGATAGGAGTAAAGATTTTTGTAACTTAACCTTGGGTGAAAGAAGAAAACCGGAGACAAACAAAACCTAGCCTTAGAGTTACTCTTGGAGTTCTTCAGAAGAGATGGAAGCATATACAATAAAAGACGCAAGTTAGAATGTACTGTGTTCTGTTGTGTTTTGTTATTAAGATGTTGTGAATGGTGCTAAGACCACATGACTTTAAATATTGGAAAGAAGGCTCAAGAACTATCTATTCAGTAGTAATTTATAAACTGTAAACATAACTGAGAGCCATTAAGTAGCCCAGAAAGTGGGGAGGATCAACAACTCAGTAGTGTAATAGGGCATTGAATAATTATGGAAGACCAGGCATTGGAAGAGAAAGAATGGAGTATTAACTACTGCAAACCAAGTGAATTTAAAACCATGTTATTGGAAACTGGTGGAGGGAAATCTTGAAACCTTATAATCCTGAAACCTTATAAGGCAAGGCATGATGACTAGGACTTAACCATACACAGCACTAATTTAAAATATTGATATTCTTTGTGTACCATCTTCATGATTTAATTTAAAAATGTAGAGACTTTCGTAGGTTCACCAGTGAAATCTCCCAACCCTGTTTTCCCCCATAGAGGCTATGATCTTCAACAATGAATTTTCCTGCAAAGTTTTGGGGCCCTAAATCTTTGTGATTATGGAGAAAATACATATACAATAGAAGGTCATGTATCTACTTGAGAATATCTTTTGTTTCGATTTAATTTTAATATTCTAACAGTTTTTTTTTTAAAGTCACATTTTACTTAGAATACTTGATTATGTACTTTGGATTTTTGCTGTGCAAATTTGGCCTTTTTTTAAGTGCATCTTGCATTTGAATATAGTTTTAATTTATTTAACTCTGAACTTTCTTGTGTTTTGCCTGAGAAATTTACCTCAGCGAGGTGAGTCCATTACCCAAGAGGGAAAATTAGTTCTATTTTAACCTTTGATAATGAGAAAAAGGTTCATATCTTCTATACTTCTTTGTTGCCTGAGAATATTTGTATTGATAACTGTTCAAAACTTCATTAGCTGTTCTTTTGCCCCACTGCTTTCTGTACATCCTGTGTGAACCTAAGTAAAAAGTTCTCCCAATCATATCAGAATCATTTTGAATATATGGAGAATGTCATATGCTTTTTTTTTTTTTTAAACAGACATGTGGAGTTTTCAGGTTTGGTACTTGGTCTACAACTGACAGAGTTTTCCTTGGAAGGATGTAGAATTCTTAATTAGAAAATATTATATAGACCATTGGACCTATTAATGCCCCACTGCCCTACTTAATTTAGAAAAAAAAATTAATCTCCTATAACAGAGCTAATTTATATTTTATAGCTTTAAAAAAAACACATTGCTCTTTTGAGTTTCTATGCTTTTTCCTGCTTCACAGCAAGCCAAGTGACTTGAAAAATTAAAATTCATGTACTTGCAATTTCACGGTTGTTCATGGACTGTCTCCTGTCAGTTGTGATGGGTTTAACATTAGTAAAAATGCCTCTGTGCGTGTATGTTTGGGGTTCAGTGATCTGTGTGTGCCAACTACAAGTTTAAATTTACCCATCTCTCTCCTTCCCCCCTTTTAATAGTGGTGCACCTCATCACAAGCACCGTTGTAAGCAGGTGTCTGTTACATCATTCTTGAGGAGAAAAGGACATGAAAGGGTTCCGCTCTATTCTGAACTCTGCCTCTGGGGTGATGCTAACACGTTAAAGCCCGTAGCTTACCTTTTAATAAGTACTTCGTTTTCATCAATCCTAGAGATCAAAAAGAATCCTAGTGAGTCTAATGTGTGGTCATGGAAAGAGAACTGACTCTGGGTGGTGAATGCACAGTGTGATATATAGATGATGTATTACAGAATTGTACACCTGAAATCTGTTTAACTTTACTAATGATTGTCATCCCAATAAACATTAATTTTAACAAAAATGATTGGGATTTATCAAAAGGACAGGTACCAGGATGAAGCGACTCCCATTCTGGGACAATTTGAGCATCAAAATAATGGTTTCGATTGATTATAATCCCTTGAACAAAATAGAAATCCTTGAGCTCATACTGATTGAATAAATAAATGAATGAATAAATTTAAAAAAAAAGAATCCTAGTGAAGACAAGGATTTTCAGAGTCATCTAGTTCATACTCTTTAGATTGTATCATACAAGAGAATGAAAATTTCTTCCTATGTTAATGTTAAGAAAACAGGCTTCTATGCTTTTCCTTAGTAAACCTCCAAATTATCATTACAAAGCATGCCTGAAGTATATTATAGAATGGGGCAAAATGAAGATAAAGGTCAATGCTACAGATCTAATTTATGTTTCCTTATCTTCATTCTGTATCTATCTTCCAAAAATGCAAATCTAATAATGTTAATAGCTAGCAATTATTGAGCTTTCACTATCTGCCAGGCACTGTTTTAAGTACTTTTGTTGTATGAATTCATTTAGTCCTTACAGCAGTCCTATAAATTAGATTGCTTTATTATCCCCATTCTTTAGATGAGGAAACAGAGGCACAAGAGGTTAAGTAATTCTTCAGAGTCACAACTATTGAGTGGCAGAGCTGGAAACTAAATTCAGACAGTCTGATTCTGTAACTCCAGCTCTTCACTGCTACGCTATATTTGATGCCATCTTCTTGCTTACGACTGTTTAGGGAGCTGTTCAGGATTTCTTGTTGTCCTTGGGATAAAGTCCAATTTTTTAACACCACCCTTTTGTTCTTACATAATTTGGCCACAGTTTACACTTCCAGAACACCCTTTTCTCCTGTGCCTTCTCTCTTCTCTGTCTCTCTTTCTCTCTCTCATTCTACTTCTGTACCCGCTTCTTTTCCTTCTTCTTTCATGTCTGGGAAGTTTTACCAGACTTTAAGTCCTTCCTATTTGCTTTCCTCTGCTTTGTCCCGCTGAGCTCTGAGCTCTGTGAGGATAGAAACTACCCTTTATCTCATTGCTTCCTCAGTGCCTGAAAGAGTTCATAGACATACTTGTTGAATGAATATTTGCCAAGCTGATTACCAAACGATGTTTGTAACTTTCCCCCTACGTGTATACACATGTACTCATTCTGTGTATAAAATAAAAATTAAATGGTTATTGCTAGTTTTGGTATATGTATGCTGTGTACATGCGTAATAATACATTCACTCATTTTTATGTAGCCTCTATTAAGCTGTCAGTAGCATTGATCTTCCAGTATTTCTTAGTAGCTTTCAATAGTAAAAAGCAGTAACTTATCAACACTTAGATCTTCTGTCAAGATTTTAAAGTAAATTTAAAATCTTTAGTCATATCATTAGAAGTTTTATGAAATGTCTTTTCAAAATTATGATTTAAAATCACAGCAAAAGGAATGGAGCTGGAATGTATTAGAAGGAAAAAAAACTGGTAAAATTTGCCAACGTACTATGTTGTAAAGGAACAGAAAAAAAATTCAGAATCAGAAAGGTATCTTCTTGGTTAGCGGTCATGTAAAATGTTTCAATAACCAGGAAAATACAATTTTTAGGATTTAGTATAGATAAAGCATATGTGATCATTGGAGTTCACTGAGTTATAAGACTCTTTGACAGGGCATTGAGAGAACTGAACTGTCAAGAGTGGTGCGTATGGAAGGTATTAATACACTGTCATATACTGTGTAAAGGCAACAGTAATGATGGTGATATTTTTCTGTATCTGAAAACTGCCCTAATTAAGTGTTGTTACATTGGTGTTTCCGTTTTCACAGCTCCATACCATCTTTGTCTCTAATGTTTGTTGCTTTATGCCTGATTATTTCATTGATTTTCCTATGGCATTTGGCTCCTACACATGAACATAGAGTTATTAGGCTCTTTAGCCCTGATAGAAAGCTTTCGTCCATTAATCCCATCTATTTCAATAGTCGTGTATTTTATTCCCTCCACAAGCCCTTGACATTCATCCAGCAAATTCCAGTTTCTAGTACTGGGTTCAAGGCTATTTTGTTTGTTAATGTGTGTTCTTTACCTTCTTTGGAATTCATCTCATGTTTTACCTCATGATTTGTGCTTTGGTTTATACTTTACCAGTTTTATACTTAACCTGTTTTGTTAGTATTTGTGCTCAGTAAGATTAAGGGGAAAGAACAATATTTTCTTTTAAGTCTTATGTATTCCTCCAAAAATACCTTGTTTAACTGTTAAGACTTTAGCTTAAAGAAAATAAGCATGTGCTATGTTAAGAACATTTCAAAAAAAAAAATCATTCAGTAAATTCCCTTGGTAACCCAATCTAATAAAATAGCAAGTAAAATTATTGATGTTTGTCTTGAGTTCATGGCATTGTAGTTATTCTAAAAAATTTTTTTCCCTATGTAGTGATGGAGAATAAGTGATTTATCACTGTTCAACTAATAAACATTTACATTAGTAGTCCCTTGCGCATGTGACTCTTCTTCCATGTATGAGTATTACTATATTTTTAAAAAAAGAATAAATCTAATTATGTACAGTTAAAACTGATTTTTGATGCAAGGTCTGTAAACAAAGTGAGTACATTCAAATATATCATTATGGGAAAAATCGTTACGACCTTTTTGTGCTTCCATAATAAGGAAGAAACCTTACATACATCCTGTCTTCTCTTGCTATGGTGTTTTGAAGGTGCCACATGTAATCTTGTGTCTAATTCCTAATTTCAGTTGTCCTCGACAAAGCAGAAACATGGTAGGATTTAATAGGCTTCATCTCCCATGATGCAGGACCGAGGTTTAAATGATTATCTTCAACCTACATTTTGTAATGTGCCATTCTCCAGTTCATTAGCAATACAGGAGGGCTAAGGGATTAGTGAATTTTGTATAAGCAGAAGCTGTCTGTAATCTAAGTGGAGGAACCACAGGTTTAAAAACCATATGAGACAATAAGCTTTGTGTAGTAAGAACTCTAAATGTAAATTAGAATCCTGCTAGTCATTTTATGAAACAGTTCTTCAGACAGTAAAAGCATCTTACAAGACCACTGTCTTCTTTGTTACGTTTTTGGTTGAAAGTCCTCACTAGCTGATGGTCATAGTACTTTGGGAAGTACTTTCCATGTTATATAGTGGATTTTATTTGTGTAAAACAAGTATGCTACAGTTACTGTGCATTAAAGAGCATTTGATTGGGTTCTTAAATTTTATTTATTTGAAGTGTAAAATCTACGTTTGTCTTTGTTAAAAAGTCCTTACGTGTGCGGTAATTTTTTTGATGGCATATAGTGTAACAATTTTTTGTTTTTTCGTTTTTGCTTTTGGTGGTTTAAGACCTAGAATATTGGTTGTTTAACTCAGATTTCTATTTTTTGATTGTTATACTTACAGAGTATGTGTGTAAGGAAATTGTGTATTTGGTATGTGGGCATAATAATGTAGAGAATGAAATTGAGAAATACCAAGTATTGTGATGAGATCAGCTACCTTTTGAAATAAGCTGAGATTGTCTGTTTCAAACATAAGGGGATTTGGGAAGACCCAAATTTCAACACGATGACTTGTGTCACTTTGTTGTAAATCAGAAAGCTGAAGTAGAATTGATTATATTATACCTGGGCAGGAGAAAGACTGTTGCCAGAGGAAGGTTACACATTATTGGACCTGGGCGTAAAGCAGGTATCTGAGAATACAAATGTGTCAGTGTTTACCCAGCACTGTCTGAAGAAGAAAGAGTGACTACATCTGATAGTAAAATGTCAGTCATTAGAGAAACATTTGCCATGGTTCATTTCCTTTCTTAATTCACTAGCTTTCTTTTCCTACTATACCATAAAAACAGCTTTCTCCAAGGTCATTAATAACCTTGTCCCTAAACCCATTAGATGCTTCTGTTTCTCATCTCTGTGTCTAGAGCTGACACCTTCCTCCTTCCTCTTCCCCTAATGTTTCACTGTTTCTTTCCAGTTCCTTTTCAATAATACAATACAATTTTAAAAATTGGTAATATACTAATGTTTATCACTTTATATCCTGTTTAACTCATTGCATTTTCACATGAACTTTAGTGGCCATTATATAGATATACCGTAAACTTAAAAACCAAAAAAGAAATGCTCATTTTAGAAAACTTTGTTCTAAAGTATAGTATATTAAAATCATTTTGAAACCACATGTAAGGTAGTAGAATAGTAGACAAAAGTTGTATAGTTGTAACAGTTTACTTAGAAGTAAAAGACTAATGATGGGCAACATTGAATATCACTGTAACAAACAAAGAAAGCAAGACCTCAGTCTAGTCTTTGGAACCTTTCTCTCTGTTTTCTCATCTGTGAAATAACAATCGTGCTGTGTCTCTAAAGGCTTTTCCAGGGTAATATTCTGTGACTTATGAATTATTACATGGAGAAGTCTATATCAGTCTGCATCAACTTGTTCTCTAAACCATTTCAGTTTGTTCTGTGATGGCTATGATTATTACAGATTATAGTGTACATACATATTAAAATTAACTTAAAAAGTGCCCTGTTCACTACTGTATTAAATTTTGTCATGTGACATTAGTTTTCCTTCTAGTGGATCTAAATGCCTATCCTGTGAACTTATCTAATTTCTGTATTTGTTTATATAGATGATAGAGCCTGTAATTGCTACAGTAAATGATTTTTATTTGCGTTTGAAAGCATCTCACACATAGTGATTAATAATTATGAAACTGTATTTTCAAATATGAATATGAATACAGAAGAATACTGAGTTGTGAAAAAATTCATGTGTAGGTAACAATATATTCAATTAAGAATACCCCCTGTAATGGTCTGGTGTCAAATTAAAATTTCACCTCTTTTTTTTCCATTGAAATCAGCAGCTTGTGATACTTGATCATTAATGCTTTATGTGAATTCTGAGTCATTTATTTTAGTAAAAATTGTGTGTTAAGGAAGTTGAAAAAAAATCTTTGCTAGTGCATCCATTTAGTTAAGAATCAAGTCACATTTTGTTTACTTAAACCCATCTGTACTTATTTTACCAGTAACCTATTTGGTCTGCGACCTGTGGATTATACAGACAGTGAAAATATGAAATCGCTGTTGCTGCTACCAGAGAAGAATGAATCATCATCAACTAACCATTGCCCAGTAGTAAGTATGGGTTTAGCTTTCGTAAATTTATGTTTTTTATTGAAATTGGTTCTGAAAGGAGCATAATGGCAAAATTTCCAGTTAGTAAATTGCTTTCATTCACTAAATAATTATTGAGTACTTCCTGTGTATTAGCTATTGTGAATTCAAAGACACAAATCAGAATAAATGTATCAACAAATACTTATTGACCCAACACCCCATATTTTCGCAACATTCATACAAAATAAATATGACTGATCGAACTCTTGTTTTCAAGGAACTTACATTCTAGTGAGAGATGGGAAAGGAACAGATTGTAAATATGTAAGCTAATACAAGTAAAATCCAGGAACTTACAAATGAGTGCTTTGATGGAGATTTTGTAGAGTGTAATTGAGTAGAGGTAGTGGGCTCCAGAAGAGGCACTGCTTTAACTAGGGTCATTGAGGAGAGCCTTCGAAGAATAATATTTGATTTGAAACCTGAGTGATGAGAGGAGGTAGCCAGGTCAATATCTGGAGGACAGATGTTCCAAGCAGAATGAATAGCTAGTATAACGGCCCCTCAGTGGTTGAGCTTGTTGTATTTAAAGGTGAAAGAGAAGGTCATTATTTCTGGCAACTAGTGAGTGTCTACGAGTAATGGGAAACCATTGAAAGGATGTAAAGCAAGGGGATGACGTGATTTAATTTATACTTTAGAAAGTTCACTCTAGCTGCTTTGTAATAAAGACTGTGGTGGGGGCCAAGAGGGGAAACAGGGAGATTACTTAGGACTGTTTCATTGTGACAGGCTAGAGAGACAATGATGACCTGGAGTAAGGTAATAGCAGTGGAGATTATGAGAAATAATGAGGTTTAGTATATATTTTTGAATTGATGACAACAGAATTTTCTGATGGATTAGATTATCGATGAAATGTGGGGGAAAAGTAGGTTATTATGACTGTAGCAGTGGAGTAGGTGGTAGTACTATTTGCTGCCATGAAGAAGGAAACGAATAGTTCTCTGCCAATTTATGTCTCTAAGACATCAAATGGAGATGTTGAATGGGTAGTTGGATATGTGAGCCTGTTGCTTAGGAGAGGTTCAAACTTGCAATAAAGTGGAAAGAATGCCTATTCCGTAGGAACCTGTAGTTTAGTAGGGAATATAGATGTAAAAAATTTTATTACACTTGTAATAAATTCATAATGGAAGCCATAAAATGTACAGTAGAGGGTGGCCGGATGGCTCAGTTGGTTAGAGCGCGAGCTGTCAACAATAAGGTTGCTGGTTCAATTCCCACATCAGATGATGGGCTTTGCCTCCTGCAACTGAAGATTGAAAAAACGGCGACTGGACTTAGAGCTGAGCTGTGCCCTCCACAACTAGATTGAAGGACAACGACTGACTTGGAGCTGATGGGTCCTGGAAAACACACTGTTCCCCAACATTCCCCATTAAAAAAAAAAAAAAAAAGTACAGTAGAATCATAGAGAAGGAAGAATCGGACTTCAGGAGGGATCAGGAAGAGCATCACAGAGAAGGTGACAACGAATATGTCTAAGCCTTTAAAGGTCAAAGCTTTTGTGTGGTATCTAATACAAGGCTATTGGTAAACAACTACAACTCAGTAGCAAAAAAAAAAAATCTGATAAAAAAATGGGCAGAGAATCTGAATGGACAGTTTTTCAGAGATGATGTATACATAGCACTCACGTACGTGAAAAGGTGCTCACCGTCACTAATGAGCAGGGAAATGCACAGCAAAGCCATAATGAGAATCATACCTGTTAGAATGGCTGTTATCAACAGTGTTGGCGAGGATGTGAAGGAAAGGAAAACCTTATGCACAGATGGTGGGAATGTAAGTTGGTATAGCCACTATGGAAAACAGTACAGAGGTTCCTCAAAAAATTAAAAATATAACTACCATATGATCCAGTAATTCTTCTTCTGGGTATTTAAAGAAAACGAAAAGACTAACTCGAAAAGATATATGTGTCCCTTGCCCCATATTCATTGCAGCGTTATGACACCAAGATACAGAAGCAACCTAAATGTCCATCAGTGGATGAATGGATAAAGCAAATGTGGTACCCTGACTCTGCAGTATGTGTGTCTATGTATTTTGTGTATATGTATATACACAATGGAATAATTTTCAGCCTTAAAGGAAATCAAGCCATTTCTGTCAACATGGATGACTCTTGAGGGCATTATGCTAAGTGAAATTCGTCAGACAGAGAAAGACAAATACTTTATGATCTCCCTTATTGTGGAATCTAAAAACAAAAACCAAAAAAAAACTGATCTCAGGGATATAGAGAACAGATTGGTGGTTGCCAGATGGCTGGGTGTGGTGAGGGGGTTGGAAATGAAGGGGCAAAATGGGTGAAGGAGGTTAAAAAGTACCAACTTCCTACGTATGAAATACGTCATCGGATGTAACATACAGCATGGTGACTACAATTAATTATACTGTATTATATATTTGAAAGTTTTTAAGAGAGTAGATCTTAAAAGTTCTCAGGGAAAAGTAATTGCAACTGTATGTAGTAATGAATGTTAACTAGACTTGTGATCATTTGGCAATATATAAATGTCAAATCATTACGTTGTACACCTGAAACTAATACAATGTTGTATGTCCATTATATCTCAGTTTTAAAAAAAAAGAATATTAGTTGCAATTAACAGAAAACTTTCACTCAAATGCTTAAAGATTGTATATCATATAAAAATAATCCCGGATCTTGAGAGTATAATGCTAAGTGAAATAAGTCAGACAGAAAAAGCAGAGAACCCTATGATTTCACTGATATGTGGCATATAAACCAAAAAGAACAAGACAAACAAATGAGAAACAAAAACTCATAGACACAGACAATAATTTAGTGGTTACCAGAGGGTAAGGGGATGGGGGGTGGGTGATGAGGGTAAAGGGGATCAAATATATGGTGATGGAAGGAGAACTGACTCTGGGTGGTGAACACACAATGGGATTTATAGACGATGTAATACAGAATTGTACACCTGAAATCTATGTAAATTTACTAACAATTGTCACCCCAATAAATTTAATTAAAAAAAAAATAATAATCCCAATATCTGATAGCTTTCTACTTGGTTAATTCAGCAGTTAAGTGGCTGCACCAAAGATCCAAATTCTTTGTACTTTGCCATCCTCAGCTTGACAGCTTTGTCCTCACTAATCTCCCCCATAGTGATTATAGGATGATTGCCACAATTCCAGCTGCGACAGTGTCCAGTGTTAAAGTGCTAAAACCTTTCGGTGCACTTCCCTTAATGTCTTATTGGTGTGACGATCACACAATTGGTTTTGACATACCCCGTGGTTAAAGATAGGGTCAGTCCTGGAAGAGTGTTATCTGAACAAAACTGGGATTCTTCTCGTGTGGGGAGTGAGGAATGGATTTTGAGTGGGCAACCAACATTGCTCACTGCATTCAGGTTATAGAGTGAGGATGGCAGTCCCAAAGTGAGGAGCAGCTGCTCAGAGACTGGGAAGCGTAAAGGACCTTAGAAAGCTGAGAAACAAGTTTAGTGTGAGAGGAGTGTAAGGTGTGTTAAAGAAGAATTGAAGGTAAAGAGCTGGGTTGGGATCAGTCTGTGAAAGGCCTCAAATTCCCCGAGGAGGAGTTTAGACTTCATTTCCCTCGTTCATGGGGTGACTCACTGTGTTTTGAATGGAGTGGGACCCTGCAGAGGACAGGTGGGAGCGTGGCATAAGACTGAAGACTGGTTGGTTAGGACGCTGTTGTAGAACCCACGTGTGAAATGTCAGGGCTGCAACTGCGGGTGGTGATAATAGTGATGTGGGATGGAGAGAACAAGGGGTTTCAGAGAGACGGCTGGCAGGCTCACTATGTTTAGCACTTGCTCAGATGGGGGGACATAAGTGAAACGGATATGTTGACCATTTAGGACCATACAGAGAAGAGTTTTTGTCTTGCAATGACGGTGCTAATGCACTGGAAGAGAACCTAGAAATCAGGTTAATTTCCTCATTTTACCAATGAGAAAGTTGAGATCTAGAAAGGTGATTTGCCCAAGTTTAACCAGCCATAAAAATAAATTTTTTTGAATGGGTCACTTAGAACACAAATTATTTAAATCTTAGGTCAGTATGCATTCAGTCTTAACATACTTAACAAATGTAAATTGGCACTTATGTTATTCATTTGAACTTGAACTTTGCTGGCAGAACATTGCATAACTAAGTTGTCATTTGCCAATGTGCCTTTTATGTAAAAGCTGGAGAAAGATGATTTTAAACGTGTCAAAAATAAAGCTATCTTTATGGTATTCTTGGAGTCTGAGGATGGCAGTGCCCTTCAGAACAGAGGAAAGTGATTATCCTCTCAATTCAACTTCCCAATGACTATTATGTTGTTATTAAATGTAGGAAACCTATCCTTTTTGCATGTCACATGGATATGGCCTGTAGAGATCATTATTTACTATCTTAGTGGTAGATACTTAGGTAAGAAAACGGTAGTGATAACAAATCCTAATTGAAAGGGATTTTTCTTTATATGCAATCCTCAAAATCTAAGCTCTTGGATCTGCCTTCCTCCAGCTACTACCAGACCCCTTCACTCATTCTTTTTCAGCTACATGGGCTGTCCTGCTGTGTTTTGAATCCACCAAGCATGCCTCATATCGGGTCCTTAGCCCGAGCTCTTATCTCTGCCAGCAGCCGGATGTGCACATGACATGCTCCTTGCTCCCTTCAGATGCGACTCCAGTGTGGTTCTACCAGAGACGTCTCCGTCCTCCTGTATGTCAACTACAGCAACCTGCCAGTGCTTCTTACCCCCTGACCCTATTTATTTTTATTTTATTGACATTTTTTTAATTGATTCCCCCCCCCCAACTAGAATATAAATGATGTGAAGGCAGGCATTTGCTGCTTTAGTTTACTGTAGTAGCCCCAGCACTGAGAACAGGGTCTGACCAATAGAGGGTGCTCAATAAGTATGTGCTGAATGAATGACTGACTACTGGGGTGCCATTCGTGATGTATGCCTGTCCTGAAACAAGCACAGGCGCCTGATCCTTCAGATCAGTGATTTCTAAGCTGTTCTGGGAGCTGCTTCAGGGAGCATCGTGCAGAAGGGAAGGGGTGATGAGTGGGTGGGGTTTGACTTCCTCTACTTCCCACTTAGGAGTTTTGATTGTCTCAAGTATAGATGAATGGCTGTTGGAAAGCACTGCTTTAAATCTGAGAAGCAGCCTGTAAGCTTCAAGTCTTAAAAAGCTGCTTGCTGTGTTCATTTTGTGACTTTTCTGCCCATGATCCTTTGAGCAGCTTGTTAATCCTTTTTTTTTGTCTCCATAATTTTGTAAACACTATCTTTGATAAACTCATTAGTAAAGAATAACTTCACTTAACCTTAGAAAATGTTCCTTATCGGACTATTCTTTAGATAAGAGTTTGTATAATGCCTAATCTCTATAAATCAGGATTTGAACCCTTGGGATGTTTTTTAAGTGTTGTCTGAACTTAATGGCTGTGAGAGCACTGCTTACTCAACCCAAATGCGCCCCCCACCCCACCCCACCCCTCACTCTCACCACTACCCCCCACGCCAGATCTGACATATGGCTTTAGCAGCTGTTTGGCTTTATGTTTTTTTTTTTTTTAAACAGTATTCCTTAACTATGAGAAATTAGTGCCAGTTTCTATTTTGTATTCAAATTTAAAAACTGTGATAGGAAAATGCTTGACCCACTTTGGTGCCTGTCTTGGGCTGGTAGAAATAGTGTCATGTCCTTCCTATATTTAGAATTGATACCTTTTCACTCTTGTATTTTGTGTAGAGAACTAATTTAGCTGAAATGGAGTTATATAAACTGGAAAGTAATGTGTTCCATTTAGCGCTATTTTTAGAGCACTTATTTATATAACTGACAAGAATTATTGAAATACTTTTGTTTTAGTATTTCCATTGTATAGTAATTGAATAATCCATAAAGTGCGCTGAACTGTTTCCATATATGGAATGTGTACAGTGTTTAGGATACACATGGTTGCGTCATCTTATAATTTAATGAATGTGAAAGATCCACAGGCAGAAATGTGACGTAAATATGTGTGTAATGTGCATAGCATGTCCAGTAAAAATAATCTTTGCAACTTGAGGCTTCGAGGAGTAAGGAAATCCAGGAAGCTGAACCTTTAGATGCTGAATATTGCCATTTAAAAAGACTTTGAAAATCTTTGAAAAAATGTCTTGTATACATACTTACTTAGCACATAGTAGACTCATTTAATGTATTTCAAGTAAATGAATCATTGAGATTTATAAATGTAGCCAACAGTTTACGTGTAATATTGTAGGGTATCAGACTGGATAAATTATCACTACTCTGATATGTGAATATTAAATACCAGCTTTCTCTAATCTGATTGCTGAACTCTACTGGTGATCATATCGTCAGTGTTTCACTCATGTCCTCTGGAGTTTTGAGAGCCCAGATATCCAGTATACATACACACTCACACATGTGGGAGGGCCCTGTGTCTTGTGTTTGTAAATAACAGTTTTGTGTTTGACTTTGTATCCTTTCATGCAGTAGTGTTGATTTAGCTTTTTTTCTTCATTGTTGCTTCACATTTATCAGGTAGCACTGGCCTACTCTCATTCCAATTCCATTTATTAAATTTCTGTTGGCTACTGTTGAAGTCATCCCATTGGTTTGTTTTTAATCGTTTATATCTAATCTCTAGTGCTATCCATTAGTGCCTTTTTTTTTATTTTGTCTCCTGTAATACTCTTCTAAGTCTTTTTATTAAAGTGAAAATATTAGTCTTTGTTAGTAGAGCACACTTTCCTGTTCATGAGCTTTATTGACTTATTACAGTTGTGAATCTGATCTAACTTGTATTTGCTTGTCTGTTTTCATTGTTTTGGTTTTGAAAGGTTACTGTTTCGATGTTCAAGATTTGTTTCTTTCTTTGAGGTCATTGCTGTTCTAGAAGTCTTAGTGTTCTTTGATTTTTCACATAATCTCAGTTTAAACTAAATAGACCAAGTTGAATTTAACTCTTTTGGTATAAGTTAGTGGAAGGGAGAGAGGGAATTGTGAATTTTAAGTGGGTATTTTGTGTTACTTTAAAATAAAAGGCTTACTGGTGACAGAATGAAGTTGTAAAACTCTAGAGAGACCCAATTTAGAATCAAGGAAACAAGATGCCCTGGGTATAGAGAACTATCCCAAGTAATGTTTTGTTGCGGAGGAAATAAAGAAATAGAAACGTAATTATTCAAATGCATTGAGGTTTTGAGTGATGAGTCAATGGAAATTACTGAGAATTACTAGATAGAGTAAGCTAAGTAATGGAATTCAAGCTTATATAAAGCGAAGGTCAGTGTAATATTTTTTCTCTGGTTTTAAGTATTTTTAACACTGTGGCGTCTCCTTTTTCATTAACAGGTGAACACTTGTCAGCGTAGGGGTGGACCTCTTGTACTTGTAGGCAGTGGGCTTTCTTCAGAACAACAGAAAATGCTCGGTGAACTTGCAGCAATTCTCAAGGCTAAAAAATGTGCTGAGTTCGACAATACGGGTGAGGATTATTGACTTATTTTTGGTAGAAAATAAATAGGTAATTTCTCTGTAGAGCGCTGCTGAGATATGACTATATACTTTGAATCTTGTAATAAAACTGAAATATTTTTATAGTTATAAACTACTTATAGGCTTAATTTGGTTAGGAAATGCAAAGTTTAAAGCTTTGCCCTGGGTTTAGGACAGAATATGTCAGAAGAGCAAAGTTCTGAGTTTGCTAATGACAAATTATAGTGTATGTAATGCTTTAATTCTTCAGTTTGAATTTGAAATTAAAACAAAAAAGCATGTTTGCTAATATGGTTTTAAGATAATGTGGTTTATGATCTGATTCTTTCATGTTGGTGGCCCAGGCTAGAGAATAAAAAAAGAAATCTTACACCTAAGTGTTAAAATTGTTGCCTTTGAAGAAAATTCAGATACAAGTTAATAAAATGTGGACTAACTGGTTTTAAAAAGCAGACTGGTTAAAGGATTGTTTTGGTTTATATCTCTGTTTCTAACTGCTTTTTTTGTATTCTAGTAACTCATGTCATTATTCCTGGTGATAAAGTTCAGAGCACCTTGAAATGTATGCTGGGGATTCTCAATGGATGCTGGATCCTAAAATTCGAGTGTAAGTGTTGGACTTGGGAGAATTACAAAATGAATTAAGTAGACTAATTTCATTTTTCATAGCGCCACTAATTAAGGAACGTATGCTAATTTTCTTCCCTCTGGTTAGTTAACGGTGTTTTGCAAAATCTTCTCTTATTAATGGTATCATTTAGATGTTCTTGGTAAGTGTCCAAAAATATGTTCTGGTTTTAAAGCCTTTTTTTCTACAATATCAACTGTTTTAATAAAGAGTTAATAGATTGTATAGTAGACATTTAAGGACAAGTAATCCATATTACTATTAAATGATTTGTTTGACTTAATGCATGTTTTAAATACATTGCTATGAAATGTAAGTAGTTTATTGCCTTCCCTCTATAATTTCTATGACCTTTTATGTATAAAACCCTATTGCTTTCTTAGCTTATCTAGTATATTTTAGGAAGCTGTTGGGAAATTGAGACTGCTTTGTATTACCTGTTTTGGAGCAGTTATATGAGCTATTGTCTAACCTCCCCTGCAAATGTATCCTCGTTGCCTGTTGGCAGTCAAACACTGCCACCTCAGAGCTGCTTTTCCCCTTCCCCACTCTTACTTGTTTGCCTTTTTTAACCTTGGATTTGCTTAGGACTTAAAACCAAATGAAAAAGAAGCTCGTACAGAGTTATTTTCTACTCCTTAATACTGAAGTATCTACTTTTGGAACAGTGGCAAAAATAGGACAGTGGCTTGACATTTTTGGTTAACTAATTGTTTAGGATAGAATAGTGACAATAAAGGGGTTATAGGAGGAATCTTGTGATGATACAGTCTTGTATCTTGATCCTAGGGGTGGTTACCTTACACATGTGGTTAAATTATATAGCTCTATATCCAGGCACACATGAGACACACACACACACACACTGCATGTATAACTGATGAAATCTGAATGAGCTGTATGGATTGTATCAAAGTCAGATTCTCGCTTTTGTTTACTGTGTTATGGTTGTGGAACATGTTGACACTGGACACTACTGGAATGTGCATGGGCTTCCCTGTACATTTCTTCCTATGGAATTGTAATTATTTCAAATTAAAAAGTGAAAGGAAAAAGACCAGTGTGTAATTTTGATGAAACTTTTCTTTTTAAGAAGCAAATGATGGATCAGAATTAGTTTTTAAAAACTTAGTTTTATGGCTTTGTTCTTTGATGGTTTTATGGTAGAAATGCTTGATTTATTAAGATCTTTATTATCTTATTAATTGAATCTGTTAGTTTGAAGTCGATTTGGTTTGTAAAATGGTTTTCTTTTAGCAGTTGGTATCCATGTCCTTTTAATGCAGCTCCCACTTTTCTTGTGATGCTAGTCTCCAGGGATACGGTGGATAAACAGCCATGCTGGCAGTGCCACTGCGTCCCATCTCACCAGTCTCTGTTATTAGTCTCTCCCAGTCATGACCAGTTTTAAAAGCATGATAAGCAATTGGACTGACCATTTACATAGGAAAAAAATTGTCCCTTCTGTCTCACTCTTATATTTGAACCTTCTTTTCCCTTTCAGATCTGTGGCAAGTCTTACTGGGCCTCAGTCTTACTGTTTTAAAAATCTGATGTAAAATAGTTCCACAATTATAGAGGCTTTTGTACTGAATCTGTGCCAGAAATCTTGCCAGTGGTTATAGGAAGGAATAGATTTTCATAATAATAAGGTGTCAGTAATAAAGAACCCATGTGAAATTTTGAATGTTAAGGCATTTGCCACTTAACTTTTGAGTATATAGTTCCTGTGAATATGCTGAACTTGCATCTGGTTACATAGATAGGCTACATGATTTATGTCCATAAAAGCTGTCGTCTTTAAGAAAGTTTTTGTCAACCTAATGGCTTGGCTGTGCCGTTTTTATAGAATCGCTGATGGACTCAAGCTGACTTAATAGTGTGCCATTTGGTGATTCTCACAGTAGTGAATAGCATATTCTAATATCAGTGGTTCTTTTAGGATGAAGGTTGAATGGATGCTCTTACTGAAGTTCATTCCCCCATATTGTGTAATACAGAGTCCAAAGAGAAGTAGTTTCAGAGTTAGAGACAGTTAGAAGGCAAGAAACCTCAAATACCTTCTTTCTTAATACATATTTCTCACAGTTTCTATGTTGTTCTTAGTGGTAGACATCTAGTTTATTGAAAAATTCAGAGCTATTCAAAACTATCTGAAAACCATCTATATTAAAGAGTGAGGAGGTGGACCAAAGCTTTCAAAATTAATTGTAAAAAATTATGATTTATTAAAACTAGATCTAATGTTTTGAGGATATCCATTAGCTTGCTGGTAGTCTAAACCTTTACTGACTTAACTATATAGAAACTTTAATTTTTTTTTTACAGGGTTTTCCATAAACCATGTAGATTTAAGAGGAAATTTTATCTAAACTTTCTTGTAGATAATTGACTCATTTAATAAATTTAAACAAATTAACAGAAAGAGTAAGTATCCAAATTTAACCATTGGATTCTGTTTAAACATGTTGTGTCTTAATTGGTTACTATTCCTTATATCTATACATTGTGTATGTAGGATATATTACAATGTTACGGTAAATGGACTTAGCATGAAAATTAGGCCATAATTTTACAATTGTACCAGCCATTCTGTCTCATCATATTTATTTTACGGAAATGAGAGCTACAGATAGGAGAAGTTCCTTCTTCAAGATTAAATTTGTGGCTGAGATTTTTGTTTTAGTCCTAGTTTTGACAGTAATTCCGCAGAAGCAATTTACAACCATCTCTGTGAGGGTGAATTTTGGTAATTAAAGAGGTGACTAGAGTGAAAGAATAGAAGATAATATAAATAAGTCATTTTATTCATCTCTTAGAGTACGAATAAGGTGAAACTGTATCTTAAAGATGTAAACCAGCCTACAGTAAGAGAAATTATCTTTTATTGACTTGTTCTTTTGATGTACTGCTTTCAAAATTTCTTCTAGCCTCACCTTTAAAAAAACAATTCTGCGTTGTTTTTCATCTCATTGTGAAGGGAAGAGAAGATGGCCGTCATTTTTTCTTTAATAATCTTTTCTTCCCTACTCTCATTTAAGTTTAAAGAAAATTGCTCCTGTAGAAGTTTTGAAACTCTTCAGCATGTAAGGGAGTTGCTGTAAGGGAATGTGACAAACAGTTGGCATTAGACTTGTGTCTGTGAGGTGAGGAAGGGCCAAATAGGGTGCTTTTTGATTTTTGTTTTAGTTGACTAGGATGGAACCTAACAGACAATCATTGTATCATCATTTGATAAATAACCTCATAATCAGGTTAACATATTTATACTTTCCTATTAAAATTTGTTCCTTCAAATGGATATTGAGAGTGCTGTTGAATTTTTGAAATAAATGTCATTCTTTTCTATTCAAACTGCTAATTATCAGAAAATAAGTCTACCAAAGCATTTCTGTCAACTGAGATTGATTAGGCAACTTTAAATGCTTACAGAAATCCTTTATAAGAATAAAAAAATTAACATCCTTTGATCTAATACTTTCGCTTCTGAGAATTTACCCTAAGCAAGTAATATAGATGAAAGAATAAAACTACGTGCATTGTTATTTCTAATAGCAAGAAGTAGGGAGAACAACCTAAATATGAGAGAATTAAGAAAATTCTGGAATGCTTAAAGATACTCCCTGAAAAAAATTATATTTTTATATGATAATTATTAAGACTAACGTATTAAGTAAAATAGGATTCTCAATTTTTAAAAAAGTAAATAGTTTTATCTTCAGTTGTGTCACTGGGCAAGCTGCTTTAAATCTCTTAGGACTTAAGTTTCCTTATCTATGAAAGGAAGAGGTTGATTAGATGAAGCATCAGGAATTTCAAATTGGCTGTCAGAGGGCCAAAACATAATTTATGTGGTTATGTCCAGTATATCCATTTAATTTTTGTGTCCTTAAGTATCATGTGTATTTTCCTATTTGTTGCATTCTTCACAACTTCCCACCGTTAGCACCAGGTTCCTCACATGTTTATGTAACCTGATTGGCCCTTGTAGGTATTAGAGATTAGAGTTGCAACCCTTGGACTATATGTCACTCCTAGCTTTCAAAAAATCTTCAATTGTTTCTATGCTCTGACAGCATAGAATACTCTAACAGAATACTTTGTCACCTTTCAAACATGTTGTTACAGACCTGGAAACTGTTGCTTAATTTTCAGGGGGAACCCCCCCCCCCCCACACACACACACACTGTATTTTCCTTCTTCTTTAGTTGTTATTATGTAGCCTGGAGAATTAGCACATTGTAACTTGGAATAAGAGACTATCAGAGGAATGCAGCCTTCATTCAGCTCAGTAATGGTAATTGGAGCGTGGAATTTTCTGCCTTTACAGAAATTTACTGAACAATTGCTATAAAGCCGAGCGTTTTATGACTTGGGGCATAATGACACTATAAAAGCACTGGCACCGTCCTGTGGCAGCGCCATTCTGCCCTCTTCTTGTCTGCCATCTCATTTCTTTTGATGCCATGCTTACCCCATTCTAATGTCTTCTAAGCCTACAGCTGTTGACTGACTAATGTCAGCACATTACCAGGAACAACAGACACCGTGTTAATATGATTTTTGACAGAAAAATAAGGCCATAAAATGGATTATCAGTCAGTATAAGCACAGCTCATTTATTTATTTCTGTAATGTCTGTAATTAGCCATTGCCCTTCATGTGTTACAGTAGATATCATAGGAGTGTTCAGTGTTAAGGCCTTGGATTTATAGGCTGGTGTATTCATTTATCTAAAGATCCTGGTATAAATGCTCTGCAGATGTCATTAGGAAAGGGGACTTAGCTAGGGGACTACATGCTCAAATGATACAAAGTCATAGTTTACATGCAAAAGAATGAGTGAGGTAAGTCAGTGATTTAGCTAGATTGCTAATGTTTTAGGGGTTGGTGTTTAATATGGAAACAGTGTACGGTGTAATGTCAGCACACTGGCAGTGTTTCTGGTGGGTACCTTGACCTAGGCAGAAATTTTATTTTGAGACTCACTTTCAATGCACAGCAAAATGAATACTTCAATACTAGCTTCATTAGGTAGTTTTTTGCTCAGTGAGTGATTATTAAAAATTATAATATTTGTAAAATTATTACACGTAAAAAGCCAACATTTTTTAAAGAACCATGATATTTATGATAAAGTAGTGAGAAGAATAGGATTTAGAAATTCAACCTAGCAAACTTAGCTAACTATGATGGTTGTATTAAAAACATTGGGGGAAAGGAACTCTAAAACACAGGCAAAACCAACAAATTAGGAACCACATGAGGGGGAATGATAGATAGTCCAAGGCTGAGTGTTGAATTTGAATTATGCATTAACAGTCCAAGTTAAGAAAAAATTCAGTCTCTTGACAAAGCTCTGCCTTTGGAGTGAGGGAATATTGAGTTGTTAAAAATCTTCTCACTTTTATGTTAAGCAGCATCTTTGAAGATCTAAGTTGAAGCAGCTTTAAAGCATTGGAAATACTCAAGTCATCTCTAGACTGGCGACTTCAGTGTGTCGTGCCTGTCAAATTCCAAGCGTGTCTTAGGCTCTGCTTGTTGTTTATTTTAACAAGTCCTGTGGAGCCCCTGTTGTGTGGCCAGCTGAGCCAGGTGCTGTGGACTAAAGCAGTGTCCTTAATGGTACATCACTGACGTCTCACAGGTGATTAGACACGACTGCACAAAACGAGCCGATGAGCGCTCAAAAGCATGTCACTGTGAGATGAACTAAATGAGGGACTTTTTATTCACCTTCATTTTGATAATGGCTGTAAATAATAATCTAGATTTTTATTCTTTGTGAAATAATTGTATAGATTTAGGTTTTTCAGAAAGGAAAATAAAATTTGTCAGTGTTCGGTACTATTGGGTTGGTGCAAAAGTAGTTGCAGTTTTTGCAATTATTTTTAACCTTTTAAACTGCAGTTACTTTTGCACCAACCTAATAGTTCATTGCTCAGTCCTCTGCAAGAGAGATTTCTTACATATATATAGTTTTTACAAGGTCTGACACTTAAATTTGCGAACTTGCCTTCATGCACATTGGCAGCACTGTACGAACAGCTCGGTGAGGTTTCATACATAACCTTGGTCTATCATTGTCTCACAGCTGGGTTTGTGTGGACGTGTGGCGGTGTCTTCCTGGGTGGCATTCATTATTTTTGTGGCATGTTTTTGTGTGCTGTCACATGAATGTCTGATCTTGAATTAGAGCAATGAACACATATTACATTTCTAGTTAAACTTGCTAAGAGAAGAGTGAAATCAGGGACATATTAGTCCAAGTTTATGGGGGTAATGCCAGGAAGAAAACGGCAGTGTATAAATGGATTAAACATTTTTCTGAGGGGAGAGAGCGCATCACTGATGAAGGGAGGGCAGGGCAGCCAGTACCCAGCAGAACTGACGAACACATTGCAAAAATCTATCGAATTGTGCGTCAAAATTGCCGCCTGACTGTGAGAAGCACAGCAGACAAAGTAAACATCGATAGAGAAACAGGAAAATCTTAACTGAAAATCTTGGCATGGAAAGCTATGTGCAAAAATGGTCCTGAAGGATCTCACCGATGAACAAAAGCGAAGGATAGTCAAAGTTTTCCAAGACCTTTTGGAGAGGCAAGACGATGTTTTGGGCCGTGTTATCACTGGTGATGAAATGTGGGTGTACCAGTACGACCCTGAAACAAAGCATCAAAGTGCACAATGGAAGTCAGCCAATTCTCCACAACCAAAAAAGTTACATCAGTCCAAAACAAGTCAAAACAATGTTGCTAATCTTTTTTGATATCAGAGGGATTATTCTTTATGAATTTGTATCAACTGGACAAACAGTTCACCAAGCTTACTATTTGGAAGTGCTAAAAAGGCTGCATGAAAAAATTAGACGACCTGAGCTTTTTGCCAACAGTTCATGGCTCTTGCATCCCAACAATGGACCAGCTCATATGACACTGTCTGTGAGGGAGTTTTTAGCCAGTAAACAAATAACTGTATTGGAACACCCTCCCTACTCACCTGATCTGGCCCCCACTGACTTCTTTCTTTACCCAAAGATAAAGGAAATATTGAAAGAAAGACATTTTGACGACATTCAGGACATCAAGGGTAATATGATGACAGCTCTGATGGCCATTTCAGAAAAAGAGTTCCAAAATTACTTTGAAGGCGCTGGTGTCGGTGCATAGCTTCCCAAGGGGAGTACTTTGAAGATGACCATAGTGATATTCAGCAGTGAGGTTATATAGGACTTTTTCTAGGATGAGTTCGCGAACATAATTGTCAGACCTTGTATACGGAAAGCCAGTTTTATTATATTTTGCTTTGGCATAAATAAAGGTTCTATTTCTATTTTGAAATGAAACCGTGAAGAAGAAAAATGACTTAAATTATTTAATTTCAGTGAGAAAGAAATAACGTTCACTTGATATTTATTTTGCTTTTCTCCTTGTTTTTTTGGTCAGGGGTGAGAGCATGTCTACAAAGCAAAGAATGTGAGCAGGAAGAAAAGTATGAAATTCCTGAAGGACCGCAGAGAAGCAGGCTCAACAGAGAACAGCTGGTATTTTTCTTTTGCTGCTACTTTCATTGTTCTTATAACTGAATATTGTCACCATCAGGAAAATCTTCTCTTGCCCTTTCCACAAGTACAGGTGACTGATTAAAATTTTAATTGTACTTATTTCAAGCACTTGATTCTGAGAGATGATGGCTATGAGCAGTAAAATTCAGAAGGTAATAATTCCACATGTTAATGGAGTTTTGGCATCTTGAACATTCCCATAAACCTTTCAGCATCTGAGGGAAGTTGCAGATACAGGAAGTAACTTGAAAGAAGACTTACAGCTGCTGCTCGGATTTACTTACCATATGTCTTTATTGCTATATATTGCAGTTTTAATGGATAGTGTTCCATTATCCTGTTGATATATAAGTATATTTGAAATGATGAAGAAAAATTTTCATAGGAGGGAATTTTGAATTTTTTTTTTCATGAAGCACTCAGAAGTATGTTTCATAGCTAATTGGATCCCTAGCCATGGCTTCATTATGTGTTGTGTCCCAAGGAATACATCTCCAGAACCATGCAGGCCACACTCCCTCTGTGGGTGATCTGAAGAATTTAGGTCGGTAATACAGGGACCTGAATATGGGTGGGCAGGATTGGATAAAGGTCCATGGAGAGGTCCATATAAAGGTCTACTCTTATAATTTAATTAAGTTTAGCCCAGTATCCCTGAACCATATTTCAGATACCCTAGGAGTTCTTCAGGCTTTACATCCCACAAGATATGAATAAACTTTCTGATAAAAGAAGATTGATGAACAGTTTTTTGTTTACATTTTTTGTTTTATACAAAATACACCTAAAATCTGAGGAGAGTGAAAAAGTACCTGAGATGATAACTGAGTCTTAGGAAATAAGATAGTAAATAGGAAACCTATAAATGCATATTTTTCATGACTCAAGAGTTTACCAGAAATACAACTTGCACCAGCCCCTCCTTAGGTACTGTGTTTTCCCGAAAATAAGACCCAGCTGGACCATCAGCTCTAATGCGTCGTTTGGGGCAAAAATTAATATAAGACCCGGTCTTATTTTACTTAATATAAGACCGGTTCTTATATCACATCATACATATCATATATCACATCACATCACACCACTGTACTCCACAACACATCACATCACATCACACCACACCACAGCACACCACACCACAGCACACCACACCACTCCACTCCACTCCACAACGCACACCGCACCGCACTGCACCGCTCCGCTCCGCCCCGCACCGCACCGCGCCGCATCACATTACAACACATCACATCACTCCACTGTACTCCACAACACATCACATCACATCACACCACACCACATCACACCACTCCACTCCACACACCGCACCGCACCGCCCCGCCCCGCCCCGCACCGCATTACATCACTCCACAACACATCACATCACATCACACCACATCACATCACAACACTGGGCCTTATATTTTTTGCTCCAAAAGACGCATTGGAGCTGATGGTCCGGCTAGGTCTTGTTTTCAGGGAAACACGGTAACTGCTTATTGCTTGTGACTATCATTTTTAATTCCCTCATTTACATGCAGTGTTTTAAAATATTTTGATCTGCTTTCAACGTGCTTTTTTTTTTTTTTTTCTCTTTTTCTTTTCAGTTGCCAAAGCTGTTTGATGGATGTTACTTCTTTTTTGGGGGAACCTTCAAACACCATCCGAAGGATAATCTTATTAAGCTTGCCACTGCAGCTGGGGGCCAGATCCTCAGTAGAAAGCCCAAACCAGACAGTGACGTGACTCAAACCATCAATACAGTTGCGTACCATGCCAAACCAGATTCTGATCAGCGCTTCTGCACACAGTATATCATCTATGAGGATTTGTCTAATCATCTCCCAGAGAGGGTTCGGCGGGGCAAAGTCTGGATGGCTCCTTCCAGCTGGATTATCGATTGTGTGATGTCCTTTGAGTTGCTCCCTCTTGACAACGAATAGTACACCAGACAAACCTTTCACAGCAAACTTAGTGAGAGAACCCAACCATTAAGCTGTGTTGATCATTCACATTTTTATAAGTACTCATTCATATGTTTTTTTCCTTGAATTAAAAAATATGCCAGATTAGGAATTTATTCTGTGTTTACCAGTTAGATGCTAGATTACTTTGAAGGATTTTTTAAAAACTGGTATGTGTTTTGATTCATCATGTTTTTCTACTCAAATTATCAGCTGTCAAAAATTAACAAGAAGGTATTAAAACTATTGGTTAATATACAAGTGGTATCATTATTGCCTCAGCCTTTTAATGTTCTTTGTTGAAAGATGGACATCTGCCACCAGCAAAAATACTTGCTATCCTTTAGTAAACAAAGTATATTGTCAAACAATGTATTCTGGCTTTATTGTAATGAAAATAGAGTGCCTGGTCTACATGTTTCACCACAGGTGTTAAATTCTTTTCCCATCAACAGTGGTCTTCATTTTATATTGTGTTTATTTACTTTCTTATAATTTACCTGGATATTTGTACCTACGTTTTTATCCCTTATTTTTGTCTTTTCTATTTATCAGGGAATCATGATTGGAACCTTAACATGATTGTTCTTGGGTAGCGAAAATCACCGTTCGGCTCATGGTACATACTTTTATTGTATACACTTGCTTATTGTTAATAATTATCAATTTGCTACTGTATTTATCTACAATACATGTATATATATACTTCGAGCATTTTCTCTAACACATTTTAGTATCAATATTTCTTAGAAGGTCTCACTAGAATAGCAAGTTGTCAATCAAATGTTAACAAATTAATTAGGAAGCAGGTTTTTTTCTAGTAGAGTTTGCTACGTATTGCTAAAATACTTTTTTTAAAGGTCTTAATTTCTTCATAAAGTTTTTGTTTTTTTTTTTAGATTGCCATGGCATAAGAAGTTGGAGATTACTTGCTTTAGAATAGATTTTATCCAGATGATACAAAAGGCCTTAGCAATCAGTAGAGGTGGGAGTGGGAAGGGCTTATTCCTAACACCATGGAGCTCAAGGCTGCAGAGTCTAGACAGGAAAACACCTGGGAATGGGCAGGCACAGCAGTTACGCTAGTCTGAGTGTTCTCACTGGTGATTGACAAGGTGGATTAGATCATTGGAAAATATAGTTTAGGAAGCTGAATCTCTAAAAAATCTCCCTAGAAATTGAATGTTATCATATTAAAGACATCGGAAGGAAGATACTGTGAGACCTGCCAGTTTGGTCCCTCATGGGCCAAAGAGAACAGTTGATAACCACTGGGTTAGACTTCTGAGTCTGGTGCTAATGAACATGTTAAGATCCGTTTATCTGAAAGTTTCAGATTCTGCTGATTATTTCAAAACAAATTTTACTTTAATATCTTCTTTGATATGTTACTTTTCCATATCAGGAGACATATTCTGTGAACACGGTAATGTACTGCTGACTCTGACCTTCTAGGCTGAATTAGTTCTAAAACACCCTTGCCCACCAATAATGTGTTTGTCCCACGTTTCAGTCTCATAGAGAATGATGAGCACCATGGCGCCAAACAAATCTGAGGGGTTAGATCACGTCTGGATGAAAGAATTTAAGACTTTTTGGGATATGGGTCATCATTTTTGATGAATCACTGACTTTTTTGACTTTCTATTAGCTCACTGGTCACATTTCTAGACAGGTTTGTGTGTGCTCCTCTGTTGAATCCCTGTTTATAAACATACCTTTGGAGATTGTTGCTTACTTTCCTTTATTCCTTTTCTTGGTCTGTCTTCCTCCTTGTCATATTTTGTCCCCCATTATAAAGCAGTTTTTTTTAGTTTCTTTAAATATTTATTTTGACAGCAGTTGATTGATGTTAAGCTCTTGAAACTTGTGTTTTCTGCAGATATACTTGTAATTTCATTTTTCAATCATAGATTCACTGTCGTTTTTATTTACCATAAATCATTAAAGTTATTTGTGTTTCTGTATCTGTATTTTCTATAGAAGTGGCTTGTTCTGCGTTCCTGAAGAATGAGACTCAACAAGACTTGTGAGGAAAGCTTTCAGCTAACAAAAGCTTATCATTTTGAACATTAATGCTTTTTAATTATTGTTGGATAGAAACATTTCTAAAGTATATTAGATAGTTTATTACCTTAAATAAGTTTTTCTGAATACAATGAACCTTGATAGTTTGGAACCATCATTAAGTATATAATTTTCGTAGATAAGATTCACCATTTATTTTATTTGTCTTGATTTCTTTTGAGCCTGCTTTGAGAAGAGGCAATTAAGTGACATCTGCATAGATGAAGATTATGTTTTGGGAGGTTTGATGTTTCCTGTGGGAATAAAATGCCGAACAGGGGGTCATATTACCTATAAGCTATTACTGGCTCCATGGGTTGGGGTAAAAAAGTCAGTTGTGTTCTAAAGGTTCGTAGACTTCATCATACAAATGTCTATTCTCTAATCAAAAAACACTTTAAAATGGCAGGAAATATGCTTATATAATACCATGTTTCCCTGAAAATAAGACCTAGCTGGACCATCAGCTCTAATGCATCTTCTGGAGCAAAAATTAATCTAAGACCAAGTCTTATGTGAGATAAGACTGGGTCTTACGTTAATTTTTGCTCCAAAAGACATATTAGAACTGATGGTCCGGCTAGGTTTTATTTTTGGGGAAACACTATAAGCCACTGCTTCATTTGCAGATGGACTGAATTATAAATTGTGAACTTCATTTATATCTTTATAAGTCAACCCTTTTTAAAGATACACACATCAAAGTGAAACTGAACAATTGTTCTAATGTTTTCAGTCAACTGATATGTATTATGTTTGGCTACTTGACTGCGTACTCATGAATTAGAGATGTGAATTATTTGTAGAGCTCTCAAAGGAACTGGGTACACCTTTTGATACCTGGATGTTTCTGTTAGAATGGCACTGTGTGAGAAGTGGGGAACACTAGCCTGTTCTGACTGACCTGACTAAAGGGTTAGTCACTAACCCCCCAGCCCTGGAAGGGTCCTTTGACCGCCGTATTCTGGTGTACCTGTGTAGGCCCCTGAGAAGGTGAGAGGGCCTGCTATCGGGCTTGGAGATTGGATTAAAGACAGGAATGGCATGACTCCTGCCCAGGCTTTGAAGTCAGTGAGACCTGGGCTTGTTTAACGTATTTACTACCTGGTTTATAGTGGGGGAAAGGTCGTCCATCTGAGATGGACAAAAGCATTGAGCGCCTTGTAGGCACTCACAGGACACCTTCCAGTACCTGTCAGCAGGATGGATCAGAGCTGTCCCCAAAAGCAGCTCTTTAAAAGGTGGCTTTTGGTAGCACAGTTTATCTCAGCCCTGAGGAAACCTGCCCAGCTGCTGACTGTCCTGTTTTCATATTACTGACAGGAGCCTTCACAACAGCCAGGACCCAGCCTGCCTGGCTGATGTCTCACCTTTGCTGTTTCTCCCCATTCTATGAGCGAAATGGCCCCATCTGTGTAGCCTCTCCTGCCCTTTCAGCTAAGATTTTGTTGAGCTTTCATCCCTTGCATGCATTTACATTGGATACCTTAGGCCTCCATGCTTAAGACATGCACCCTAGAAAGCACTCGCCAGACGGCTGTCAGCATTGTGTCACGAACCCTTTTGGCCACCTCAGCCCTTCTGCTATATGATCTTGAGATAACCTTTACACATTTCTAAAAAAGATGCTGATCTTTTGTGCCTTGACTCCATAATTTGTGAGACTCGTATTTTCATTGTTAATACTACTGATTTCCCCAAATCACCCCTATTTACATACTGGCTAAAATAATATTACCAAAATATTTTGCCACCAATGAAATATAAAGACCTTTTTCTGAATTTTACCCATATGGCTACCTTCCAATTTTTAAATAATTCTGCTTACAAATGTATTCATACTTACTGTAGAAAATATGCAAAGTACTAAAACAAGGAAGAAAATAACCCCCAAATCCAGGAACCATAAAGTAACTAATTGTTTTGTTTGGCCTTAATAGTGTTAAACGTTTTTCTTATTGAATGCTATTGAAAGGGCATGTGTGTTTCAGTTCTTCACAGTCCCTGCCACCCCTTGCTGTCTTACCCCTTCCATTTTATTCATTTACTCGGGCCTTGGAAATACTGAGTTAACTCACAACCCCAAATAACAACTATAAACATTGTCGTCTGTTTTTCTATTCAAGCATGCACACGGCTTTTATAACTAGAGTAAATCCTCAATATACTTTTATGCGCCATATTTTCCCATGTAATTAAATATTATTCTATGTAATTTTCAATAGTTGTTACAGCCTGTCAACATGTATTATACTTTAACCAAATCCGTGTTATTGAATATTTGGAGTATTTCTATTATAGAGGAAGCTGTGTAAGCAGTGATAGTAAATTTTTGTCCTGGGTGGGGAGGGAAAATTTTTCTACAAAATGTTAAGCTAAGTCACCATTTGTCATTACCATCTCTACAAATGCAGTGCACACCCTGCACATTTAGATTAGGATTTATAGCTATGCTTCAAATGTAAAAATCAGAAAATTAGCCTTAATTGATTGTGATTTTCATGAGTTAATGAGACATGTTACGTCTAAAACATTTCAGCTTTTAGGAGTTAGGAACTAACCAGGAAAAGGGAGAAAGAAAAACCAGTCATAGGCATTTGGGTAGAGACCTCAGAGATTGTTTTACGCGCGAGGAGCTGTTGTGTTATAAAGAGGAAACAGGTGCGGAGAATTTGAGATTACCCAGCTCATTGTTGGCAGGGCCCAGATTAGTGTTTTATCTGCCACACACCCCTCTCAGGGTATGTTGCTGCTTTAACTAAATCAAAGTATTTGCTGTTACAGAGCCTGTGATCTGTCTTCTGCGTGACTGAGTATTTTGGGGCTGGTCTAGGACATCTAGAAGATGAGATGGAATCCATCCCTCATGTGCTGCAGCCCCACACCTGCCTCAGCACACCTGACCAATCACAGCCTCTGTTTCTGAGACCAAAAAAGGTCAAATTTTTCTCAACCATTTTTTCAAGTAGCCACAACCAACTGGTCACGTTGATACAGCAGATGGATGGATTTGCCATCACTAAACTGACCTATGCTTTAAAAATTTAAGTAATCCTTATATGTTTGTTGCTCCACAGCATAGAATTATACCAGAAGTATAGAACATATTCCAGTCAATAACTGTAGCTCAGTACAGAAATGATTCTGAACTGAGACGACAAGCCCTCCTAGTTGGGGGGTTGAAGGGGTTTAGGAAAAAACAAAACAAAAAACCCCAAAGACAGAGACTGGGAAAGAGGAATATAGTTTGAAAAAGCTCTCCAGGTGATTTTTATGTCTGCACTTCCTACAGTTGCAAGTCACTGCTTTGGCACCGATTATTGTTAGAAATGTACTTGTGACGTGGTCATACCTTGTGAACATTGTATTTGAGCATCCACTGCAATCCAGCCTATGTGTGAGTGTTTGACTAAATGTAACCACAGGCATGTATTGTATATGGTTCCCCAAGACACACATTTCTAAAGCTAAGGTATGTGGAATTTGCTATATGGTGGATGATAAGTCTTAGAGTCATCACTATCTCATTGTAATAATTACTCCCTTTTTTCTATGAGTGCTGAAGTCTTGACACCTCGTGGTAAATTTGGATATTTTTCTGGGCTGTGGAGTGATGATTAACAAGTATGACATTTAACTTATTTTGAAAGGGAATTAATGCATTCTGAGAAGTAAATGAGGTCTGAAGATTTTTTCCCACTGACCTTTCTTTTGCAGATATGTGAACACAAAATCTTGTGGAAAAAGGCAATTGACTTTTTCAGTAAGTATCCTCTTATTTAAAGTACTATGCAAAAATTCACTAGCAATTATACATATACACTTTATCCTTTTCCTTTTTAAAAATAGGTATCTAGCTTTACATTTCAAAGGAGGTTGAACAAGAGTCTGATACCGATTCACTCACTAACTTGTACATTGATTCATTGAATGTGTATTGGGAAACTCCTGGATTTCAGGCTTTATTGTTCACGGGGAACAACTAAGGTGAATAAGACATGGCCACAGCCCTCGAGGGGCTTACTCTCTAGTAGGAGAGCCAAACAGATGTTTTTTGTTTTTTTTTTTTGCCAAGGCAGGCCCATTACCTGTATCAGGACATACTGTAAGAAGGCTACTTTGTCACATATGACTCACTTGGAAGAATTAACCAGTATTTGCTCTGGACATATGCATACATGTTACTTTTAAAAAAGGTATCTAGGACTCATTCTTAGGATCAAATGTATTAATATTTTTACCGTAATATTCACTAAACATTTTTTGATTTCCCTTGAGTGATACTTGTAGTTTTTTTGCAGAAAAGAATGACATTTTATCAATATTTTATTAGAAGGTTTCTTTTTCTTTAATTAGGAAGTCAAGTCAGAAATAGGAACTGCAGCTTTCTGAAACCATGAATAGGAAATTAGTTCTTTGCTCTCAGTGTTTAATTTGCTAAGTCAGCAAATTTAATCTCAAGATAATTTAAACAGTAGTTAAAAGATATCCAGATTTATTTCATCTACTGTTTTAAAAAATGCATCTTTTAAATATTCATGCCGGCTTTTCTTTTTTTTTTTTTTTAATTCAGATGTAGTCATTAGAAGGGAGTGTTTTTTTAATTTTTTTTTTTTAACGTAAGAAAGGATTCTTTGTTTTGTTAAATGGATTTTGGTATTTAAAATATTTCCATTTCATAGCAAAGTAATTTGTGTACCTAGTTTAAAAAGTCAAATAGTTCTAAAAGATTTAAGCTAAAGCATCAGTCTCTTGTACCTTTTTCTCAATCTCTACTCAAAAACAATCGCTTTGTACTCTTTTAGTAATTTATTTTGTTATTTGCCTTCTACCTAAGTATGTGTGTAGTGCATTTTCTTGGTTCATCTATTTTAGACATCTATTGATTTCCTGTTATGATAATTGATCATTTGGCACTCTGAGATCCCTCATCCTTTCCTCTTCCAAACTTCCCAATCGGTAAACCAAATCTCTTTTCAGGGTTTCAGGGGAAATACTCACTGTTCTACCAAGTTATTTGCAATGATTGCATTTCCTTTTTTTCTAAATCTTTTAGTCGTTCTTTGATTTCTATTAGTTTAAAAAATCCATGTCTCAACTTTTGAACCTATGTCTACATCTTCTACTGCTTTCTGACCACACTGAGAAATGTCTCACAAGGTCATGTTCTCCAAGACAAACCTGTTTGGGTAATAGACTAGCTTCTGTTTTTCCTGGAAACATCCCTCCTGATGCCCTCAGCCCTCCCTCTCCAACATGGACCTGCTGTGACTTCCCTTCTCTCCCAGATCCTGGCAAACCCATTTGCTTTTCTTCTGTCAGAGCCCCTGTTTTCTGCTTTACATCTATAATATATTTTGATGGAGTATATCCTCTCCTAGCCTCGGGAGAAAGAATAGAATCTGTAAATATTTTGTCTGAAAAATGTTTTCATTCTGGTCTCATCCCTGGCTTTGGCTTGGTAAATAATTCTTAGCTAGGAAGGTGGAGTTTTCCCTCAAAGTGGGTTTTGAGGAGTCAATCAGCTTCCTCTTCCTTGTCTGTGTCCTCTCTGTAGGCACTGGTTTTGACTTTCCTCTGATTAATGAAGCCATTTTCACCCACCATATATTGTGTTGAGGGATAACGTCCAGTTATTCAGCATGGTTTTCAGGCAGAGAAAGAGGCAGGCAATGGAGCAATGCCTTAGACATCTGTACTTACTCTTCTGAAAACCAGAAATTCTTACCTTTTATATATAGTTAATAAAACTTCTGGTGCTTTGCATTACTTCTGCCAGTTAGAAATAATTGGTCATCCTCTTCTCTAAAATGATATAATTGGGTCCTTTGAGAGTAATGTTTTACAAAATAAGATAGGTTAGTCATGTGGGGCTTGGAGCAACTTGCTAACAGAACTTAAAACAGTTTCTCGTCTGAATGAGATTTGGACCCTTGAATGATGACTTTAAGTGACTGATTTCTTCCCTGCCCAGCAAAATCTTCCTGCGTCTATCTGTAGTAGTCTTCATATAAAATATCAGCATATTCATGTTTAATCTTTTTTTCGCAGCAAGACTTCCTATCTTGTTTTTTTTCTTTAGGTAGTACTATAGTACTATTTTTTTTTTCTTTTTCTTTTTTTAGGTATTGAGATTTATAAATCTTGTAACCTAAAAGTAAAGGCCGTATTCACAGGAGATCTGCTAAAATGCAAATGAAACTCATCTAGGTATAGGGGAGGTGATGGGGGTTTTAGACAAGCATCAGAAGAGAAAACTATTAGTTAACATTGACACAAAAGGATAAGGTTGACTGATGACCAATCGGGTATTTTGGGGGTGGAATGTCAAGTGGAAATCCAGTCAATTTCCTGGTTGAGGAAAGGGGGAGAAAGAACAAACACATTGAAGTATAGATAATAATTTTTTATGTCTTTTTATGTTACACTGTAACTTCTTAAGAATTGGCAGGTTAAGAAAAGCTTTCCCTGAAAGATCAGCTTGTAGCTTTTGTGGCTTTTTATCTGTAAGATGGTCATCCAGTTTTCAATTAATCTGTGTAGCGTGGGATTTAAGAGCAATAAACCCCTGAGCTTGCTTTGGGTAGCAAATAATCCCTAGAAATATATCCAGATGGTTACCACTGGGGAATACCTTAAATATTACATAATAATTTTTGAAGGAAATGAATCCATAGAACACAAAAAGGGAACATGAGAATTGAACACATCCTTGATTGTCAGCATGTGCTGAGTGTCAGGAAATTGTGAATTAGAATCTTGATCTTGAGCCATTTCCTTTTCTTATGTTGAACCTTTTCCAAAATTTTATTCCTTCGTAAATCATTTCCATTTGTAGATGATCATCAAGACATTAAAAATAGCATACTGCTTCAGTTATCTTCTGGTTTAAAATGTTACATCACACGTAAGCTAAAAGGCTACAGAATTGGAACTCAGAGCTTTTCTCCTCCTGATTATTAGATTTCCCCTTTTTCTCCATTTTATACTTGGATATTTTCTTTTGCCAGTTCTGTCACCTGATATTTTTAATAGGTTCTTCCTTAATAGGTCTCTGCCTCCATCTCTGTCTTACATATTAAACAGAAGGCTGATTGCATTGTCTTTGGCTTACTTTTTTTTTTTTTTTTTTCTCTTCTGCTAAACTTCCATTCACCTTGATATCACCATTCTTCTACTTTGTTCTGTGTGAAAACCTCTTGTTGACTGGTCAGTGGCATTCAATCTCAAAAGTTCAAAGCTTAGATGTTCTCTAGTTGTTTTCTAGCTTTGTCACCCAAGAAGAAAAAAAGTTCCACAGGCTTTTTGGAATTATTTATTATAAAGTCATCAGAAGTTCACCAACATCAGTGTACAGAACACCACTTTTTTTTTTCCATTTGCCCTATAAATTACTAGTTTTCTTTCTTTCTCTCCATTCCCCTACCCAGAATTTGACTTTTACTTCAGCATTTACTCAGTGTCGCTATCAAAAAGATACTGAAAGTTTTACTTCCAGTTACTGGTGAAAAACAATGGTCTTTTTGGCTCTTATTAAAAACAAACAAACAAGCAAAAACTATAACCTTATTTGTATAAGTTCCTTAAAGCTAGGACTATATAGTAATCATAGAAGTAAATGCCTTCTTGTTGTAGACCTACCATGATCAGACACCATTTTCATTAGTTCCATAATTCTCGCAGCAGCCTTCATTTCCTCAGCACAATTTTTGTCTCGGTTTAACGATGAGAAAACAGGCTCTGAGAGTTTAAGTAGCTGGACCAAAGTAATACAACTAGTTTTCGTCCTGCTGAGAGTGGAGGCCAGAAAGTCTGATTCAAGAGCCTGAATTATTAACTACCTCAGCCTTCCACATCTTTGAACCCAGACGTGTCTCCAGAAGAAGCTTTGGGACAACGAAGCAGCCTCTCAGTTCACTGAAGCAACAACTTTTACGAGAGTGAACTCTGAAAAGCTGTATAAAAGAGGCAACGTACTGTAGTGGTTAATAGTGGACTAACTTTAAGTTATAAAAGTGAACTTGAATGATTGTGGCAGGTAACTTTGTGTCTGACACTCAATTTCTTCATCTGGAAAATGGGGACAATAATGTATTGAAGGGTCATGTGAATTAAATGAGCACATATAAAGTGCTTGGCATAAATCGAGTAATAAACTTATGGGGCCTGTCGCAGCAGTAGCTCAGCCACGTGGATCTGAAAGGCAGTGGTCTAAACCAGGTAGGGAATTATGTTTCTCTGACGTAACATGAAATCTGAAGGCAAGTGGTCCAAGACTGGAACAGTGGGTCTCATTCTCCGCCTTTCAGCATTTTTACGAGGTATTTACTAAAGCTCTGGCCATCATGTCTGCATTTTAGACTAAAAGAAGAAGAGAGCAAAAGATCCTACCAGCTCTGTCAGCCACATCCAAAAACTGCTTCCTGCTCGCATGTCTCGTTGGCCAGAAATTCACAGGAGCAGTCCATCTGCAAAGTGTTGACTCTAAGAACAAAAAAATGGAACTGTTAAGAAGAAGGGCCTAATCTAAATATGTATGTGCGTGTGCATGTGTGTTTACACATGGTGATTGCATGTGTGTGTCATGTTCCAGAAGCAGTAGCAGAAAGAACAAACAAGGGAAGAAACGGAGTAGCAGTAGTTATCGCCAGTAGAAGCCGGAGAGACTAAGTTTGGAGGGAATGAGAAAATGCTCCTGCTACACACATTAAAATACCAAGACAAAAAATGAACTTGACCCTTGGCAAAAGAATGGCATGCAAATATGTATAGTCACATTCAAACCTTAAGTTACGAAGTTACCTTAATTGGTTAGGTAGAGTGATGACAAAAAGCCTCTCGATTGGGCTTGAACTCCACAGAGATGAATTACCTGCCCCCTTTTTCTCTGTCCTTGGCCAACCACATAAATGATTGTAGTCCAGAAGAATGTGAATTTTCTCAGTCTATCTCCACTCCCAGGGGAAACACAAACCCAAACCACTAAGCATTCACTTAAGAGACTATGGGCTGATAGCCTGGTCTTTGCTCCAAAAGACGAGAGAGATCGATGAGACTGCACATGGTTGGCTTGGGGTGCTCTGGCCATCCTGTGTGTCTTGGTTTAATATGATTTCACATCTGCTTGTTTATAACTTACATGAAGTTGTTTTAATCTACTTGTTTGTGACAATGACACAAAAAAGTTGTGTTTAGAAGTAAAGTTGTTTTGATGTAAGAAGGTGGTGTCAGGATGCCATCATCTTCTCTGTTGTCCTGGATGAGCAGTCAGGAGCCGCGCTCCTGGCCCCGCTGGTGGCATATTGATACGAACATGTGGAGAAGCAACTGTTGCAAGGGGACACTTAGACTATAAACAGAGTTTGTGAGGCCTGTTCGAGGGTTTCTGTCTGGGAAAGGCACACGTTGCTGATCTAAATGGCTCGCCAAAGATCTTGAGACATTTGCTCTTGCTGTGGCCACGGAGATGGGTCGGCAGTGGAGCTAATCCCTGCCCTGGTCCCTGGAGTGACCCTCTGAGAGCCTAGCCTCTTCCCTAACACAGGCGCCTCCGTTTTCTTAGGAATGTGCTCAAAAAATAAGGGATTTTTGTTTTTGCGCTGGCAGCTGGAAGTTAGCCCCCAGCTGGTTAAGCCACCTCTCCAAAGAAACCAAATTCGTATAAAAGGTATACGTCAAATTAAATTTGGACTTTATTCTTTTCATCTCCCCTTCCTGGAACAACAGTGTGATTAACCTGTCATTTGTTCAGAGTATGCTAATTTTTAATTTGGCTTATTAAGAGAGATTATCCTGTATGCTATTGGCTTAGGAAATGACTATAATTCCCACAGTACCCTGTGTTACATACATGGCTGGTAATGCCAAAATCAGTCTTTGAGTATAACTTTACCACCCCCCCAAACAAAACAAAAAACAGGTACATTTTAAAAAATCATATAATTAATGCATTAAATAAAAGAGTCTTCAAGAGTTGCAATGCAAGATGGATGAAACAGATAGAAATCTAACCCATGAAGAAAATGTCCAGGTTCACTGCCAAAGACAAACTTCTTAGAATGCTGGGGAATGGCCTGGCTGAAGAAGATAACCATGATTTCCCCCCTATCTGCCTGCCTTAAAATGTGAAGATAATGTGATTTTACTATGCCCATGTTTGAAAGAGGAGAGTGGCTTGTGTACATTTCTTTTGCCTCTGCTCTGGTAAAATTCATTTTTACCCTCTCATAGAATAGGCTACTTCAGAGAAGTTTATTACACTTTTAGGTAAAACACACTAGCAACAAAAGAATGCAGAAAAGAGTCAAAATTTGTCTCATCAAAATAACAGTGAAAAATAAACCATAAAAATGTTGGAGATAAATGTATTTAAGTGCTGATCTGTCTTTGGAACCCCAGATCCAGAACCGAGCCTTTTCAATGTTGCAGAGTCGTCCCTGCCTTTAGGGGAAGATAGGCCTCTCTGTGCCCTGCGGTTTTTGTGGAGCCAGTTTCGTTGTGGCATTGATGGAGTTTACTGACTATAGCTGCTGTGTTTTTGCCATTATAAAGCTAAGGGCTGATGCAATCATACAGAAACTCCTGATATTTATGTAGATGTACTCTCTGTGGCTTGAAGAGTTCTGCTTTACCTAATTTCAAATCACTGCTAGGCATGATTGGGCCAGTACAAGTTTTCTCAATTTCTTGGAGCTTTGCTACACATTTCTGCCACATAAAAGTCAAGTCTTTATTAAATTAAACCGCCATCTCCTGATAATAAGATCTGTGACTCCCACTCTTGGATCAGAGTACATGCTTATGTTACCGACTTAAGATGTCAAGCATTTCTGTCTGTATCAGTACAAATTCCAGTATTTCTGAAACAGGGTTCGAATATAACATTTTGCCAAATAACATTTTGTTTCATAGATTGAGAACGTAAGCATTGAAACCATTAATTTTATTAAATAGAGAGTGATTCCTTTGGCTTGTATGTCATTGCCAACAATGTGACTCCAGAATCAGGATTTAGGTAGCAATATTTTTGATTCACGAGGCAGAAGAGCATGCATTTTGCTCCTCCGTAGCAATATCAGTTCTGCAGAAGAGGTAGTAGTAAAAAATTTATTTTTTATGAGTAAACTAAGCAGATGTGAATCAGAAAACATATAGGAAGGAGATACATGCTTTTCTGAGGCACTGTAGTGCAAAAGCTCTTTTTGACAATAACCACACTTTATGTCCCTGCCTTTTACAATATTCTGTAATTTCTAATGCAACGTAAAATAAATTTACACTTTCCTTTTTAAATCAGTAGTTGTAGGTTCTGCTATCAATCCCCCATGTTCAAGTATACTGTGTGGTCTGAAGCAGCATGATAGGATGGTAAACGCATTAGACAAGGAGTCCAAGTTCTGGATGGAGTACCCACCAGGCCATTTGCTAACTGTCGACCTGGACAAAGCCTATCCGAGTCTCGTTTTCTTAACCTACATCAAAAAATATCAATCTTTGCCTATCTTATGGGGTTGCTTTGAACATTAAGTAATAAGGCAAGTGTACATTGTTAGGTCCTCCATAGATATAAGGGATTATAATTTAGGAGGCTTGTGACACCAAGCTAGACTTTTAAATTCGGGACTTATTCTATAAAGGGGGAAAAAATAGCTGATAGATGTACTTGATGGAGACAGACAGAGTTATTGGCTGTCAGGATAAGTAGAGGAGTTTTAACATCCAATAGATAGCATCTCCAGACGCTCTCTAATTCCAAGGTAGAGATTTGCAGTAATTGTAATATTATTGTCAGAATATTAACAATATTAATAATAATCTAAATTGGAAATACTTTATAGACTCCATGTGATCAAAGGTAAATAATATCAATTTAATTTAATTTAATAAATGCCTCACACTATAAAATCATGGAATACTTTTATTGTATACTAAGATATAACTATTATGTCATTCAGATAATAATTCTGCTTATTTATTATCCTTCCTTCATATGATTTTAGGGTAGTGAATGATGTCTTGAAAGAGATTATTTACATTGTTAAATAAGATATTCTTAGATGAAAATGTTTTTTTCCTAAGCCTCATAATATTTTTTTAACCTCACAGTAGATAAAGAATATTTTCTTGAACTATTCCTCATAATTACAGAATCTCAGTGGTATAGGAGAATCATAAATTGCAATCAAGATTAATCTTTACATTAGATTCTCAGTCGTGCATAGATTCACTATCACCTTGAAGAATTAGAAAGGGGAGTTTTAATGGCATAGACTATTCAATTTACAAAGTAATCCCGTGAGAGAGATCTGAAAAATGTGTACAATCTGAAATTTGTTCTTTTACAGTGTAGTAAAAATATGTGAAATTCAAGGTTGACTCTGAATGTATAAACTTGCAAAAATCTACATAATTGTACAGGAAATATTTTCTGAAAACCATCAGAAGTCAAAGGTCAATTTAATATGACTACTAAAATGAGATTACCAATAGTGATTTTCTTTTTTTCTTTCCTTTTTCTTGTGATTGTTTTTTATTGAAGGAAAGCATTCTATCTGTAAATGTCATTCTCCTTAAAATGCTCAAAATAATTTCCAAAAGAGTAAGTCTTTTATTGGGTTTTTTTGCATTGCTTATCAAAAAGTCTCCACTCTTTACACCCTATTTACTTTTGACATTATAAATGTGTATACCTCTTGGAAAGCATCGTTTCTTAAATAAATATTTACACAATCACCAGGTTTACTTTTAGTGAAGGAGGTATGATTGAAAGATATGAAGACATGCTTTTTGATTTGTGAGGATAAACTGGATTTTCTGATCATTTAACAAGTCTTAAAATGATTATTTTCAAATGACAACAAAATTTTAAATTTAAGTCAGACAAAAATTGTATTTATAATTGATCTAACGTGTGTTTGTGTGTGTGTGTGTGTTACATATTACCATGTAACTAAAGTTAGTGGCATAAACAGATATATTTCATGTACCTCTTGCTTGATTGGATTCACTTGGATGGTTCTGCTGTGCATGTATCAGCTGGGACTGCACGTATCTGTAGATTTGACTGGGTTGGGTGATTCAATATGTGTCACCCACATGACTGGCAGTGGCACTGGCTATACAAGCTCCTTGTGTCTTGGTTCTTGTCCATGTGGTCTCTCAACTTAGGCTTGGCTGGGATGCCTAGGAATACACCAGCCGGCTTCCCAACGATAGTAGCATTTCAAGCAGTGAAGGAAGACGCTGCCAATCTCTAGAGGCTTAGCCTCCGAAGTTATCGAGCATCACTTGTGCAGCCTTTTAATGATCGAAGCGGATCCCAGGGCCAGTCCAGGTTCAGGGAGGGGAAAGAGAGCTTGCATCTCAGTGGAAGGAGGCCTGGAACAAAGTCTCCGTGTTTGGTGAAAAATTGTTCCGTCATCCTAAAAATTGTTTTGTATCCTGTCATTACTTAGATGATTACTTGCTTTTTTCTAAACATCCTTCCTCATTGTTTAATGATTCAAAACAATTCATTGTAAATCATTTGGACTTTTGATCTAGCACACACAGCTTTGGAAAAATACAGGTTTGTAAAATGGCTGCAGAATGATTACCATCAGCGCGTTAAAAATAGATTACCATCAGCACATTACCAATAGCACATTTCATGTAAATGGAATCATACAATGTGTGGTCTTTTGTGACTGGCTTCTTTCACTTAGCATAATGCTTTAGCATTTATCAGCATTTCATTCCTTTTCATGGATGAATAATTTCCGCTGTATGGATATACCACATTTTGTTTATCGTTTCAACCATAAGTGGACATCAGAGTTGTTTCCACTTTTAGCTATTGTGAATAATGGTACTATAAACCTTTGCATACAAGTCTTTGCATGGACATATGTTTTCATTTCTCTTGAGCATATACCTGTAGTGGAATTGCTAGGTTACAGGGTAGAACTATGTTTAATTATTTGAGGAACTGCCACAGTGCTTCCCAAAGTAGCTGCATCATTTTACATTACCAAAAGCAGGATTATGAGGGTTCTGATTTCTCCACATCCTCCACAACACTTGTTACTATCTGACTTTTTGATTCTAGCAGCCTTGTGGGTGTGAAGTGGCATCTCATTTTGGTTTTGATTTGCATTTTCCTGATGACTAATGATGTCAAACATCTTTTCATGTGCTTATTGAATATTTGTGTATCTTCCTCAGAGAATATCTATTTATCTCTTTTGCTCCTTCTTAAAATTAGGATATTTGTCTTTTTATTATTGAGTTGTAAGAGTTCTTTATGTGTGCTAGATACAATTCTTTTATCAGATATATAATTTGCAAATATTTCCTCCCATTCTGTGAGTTTTCTTTTTACTTTCTTGATGCTCTTTTGAAAGAAAACTTTTTAAATTTTGATGATATCTGTTTTATCCATTTTTTCTCTTGTCACTTGTGCTTTTAGTGTCCTACCTAAAAATAATTGCCTAATCCTAGATTATGAAGATTCATTCCTATGTTGTATTGAAAGAGTTTTATAGTTTTTGTTTTTACATTTAAATCTATGATCTGATTCTTGCATATTCCACATTCTAGCCTCGATTTCCACGCCACCGGATCTTGGTAGTAGCTAAGATAATATCCATAATTTTGCTGTACTATTTTATCTCAATTTTTTTCATGTTATGTCCCAGTGCACCTGAACTTAAGATGATTGTTTTTATCATTTTGACTTATTTTTCTATTCTTATTCTTTTCGTGGCAGATGTTGACCTCACAATTTCTTTGTCCTATTGTCATGGTATTTTCTCCATTTCTATTCAAACTTATAAGTGTAGTGGTTAAGAGGATGGATTCTGAAGCCAGATTGTAAGATTCAAATTCCTGCTCTGCCATTGACCCCAATTGTAAGAATCTGGGGGAATTATTTCACCTCTTAACACCTACCTTACAGGGTGATTTGAGCTTAAAAAAGTAGGCACATGTAAACTGTTTGGACAGTGAGCAGCACAAAGTGGTCAACGTTATTAACTATTATTTTTGTTATTAGTATTATTTATTAAATCAACCGCTATTGATCCAAATAAATATGTTTTTTTTCAGTAAAAGTATTAGCTGGAACCTAACTTTCTAACATTTTTTTTAAAAAAATGTCTACATGATTAGCCATTAACTTCTCACAATCCCTTTTCACTATTATATACATAGCTATTCTTGAAGAAATACACATATTTCTGGGTTTCTTCTAGGTAGCAGAATGCCATAATGAAAGAAGCTAAATTTTGGTCTTGAAACAAGTTTTGTAAACTTGATAGGGCTTGATCCCTCCTCATATGTCAAGCAGAAGGCAATCAATGGTCCTTCAGATTTGGGTTACTGTTATTGGAAGGGATGCATCTCATATAGCACTAAGAGGGACCACTTCCTCCTGTCTTTGCACTAGCCAACCCCTTCACAATATTTGATTTTCTCATTATTATCTTGAAACCCTTTTCTTGTAACTCTTCATCTTCTCTAATAAGTATTTCTGAAGTGTTGTCTTTTTGCAAGGAGATCTTTGTCAGAAAAACTAAACATAAAGTCTGCAGGATACTGAACTATGTCTGTGCAGCCTAGAGGTGAAATATAAGCTTTTGTTTCACCATAGATACAACTTTATAGCATTTAAGGACAGAGGATGGGAGAAATACTTTTGGGAAGAGTGCTCATTAGCTTTTCTGGTTTATCAATTTTCTTCTCTACCTTTTCTTCTACCCCACCTTCCAACTGAAGATAATTCCAAACAGTAATAGCTTTCTTCAGCCAGTGCACTAAAATCAAAATCATCTGAGGCACTTGTAAAATTATGGTAGCCAGGGTCTGACCCTTGATATCCTGAATCAGAATCTTTGAGTATGTGGTTGTACAGATAAATATTTTAAAACTAACAGCCAGAATATATATATATATATATATATATATATATATATATATATATATATATATTTTCTGTATCCTTTTTCATTTTGATATACCTATCAGTCCAAATTTGAACTTCTGGGTATATTCTTTTTTTTTTTTTTTTCTTTCTGAAGATTTTTATACCTTTGTCTTTTAGTTTACATTCTGGGAGATTTTCTTGCATTTCTGACTTATCTTTTGAAAGCTTTATTTCAAACCATATTAAGTTTTAGGTGTTCTTGTTTTCTAAATATTGCAAATTTCTTTTTTTTTATTGATGGGATCTCAAGTGGTATAGATTTATTTGAAATTAACATGGAAATAGGTTTATCTAGATGTAGGAATATTTCCTAGAAATTGTAGGATATTTAAAACGATGAGGGAACCCTAAAGAATGTTTCTGACTTTAAATTTTTAGTGAATACTATTTCCTTCCAGTTTTATTACTAAAAAGCTAAAACAAAAAAAAATCATCATTCTAACTTTGTTCTTGTTTTCTACATGTGACAGTCTCTTGAGTGTCTTGGAAGACACAAAATAACTTTTTAAAAAATCTGTGTTGTTTATTTTGGTTTTTATCTCAAACGTTACAGATTTTTCTCAGCTTTTGGTGACTTCAGATATTGAGTTGAATTCTAGAAAGAGGGACTGATGGGTAGGAGCTCTATGTATATGGGCAGGGTTAGTAACACTAGGCTTCTTTTTTCAGAGTGAATGTGGAGAGAGCAATCTATTATTGCCAAGAGTCAGAATCAGGAGGTTTATATTCAAGGATCCCAATATACTCACTAGCTACCCCTAGTTATCCCCAGATATGAAAAATAATAATTTGGAAAAGATCTCTGCTTTCATTGTTTTTCTTGGAGTTTAATACCAGCTACCTAAACTATACATGCAAGGGTGGGGACATGGGAGTAGAATGGGAAGAGAATCACCTTTCCTATAGTATACACAGACCTACAATCAATTACTCTATCTTCTGCTTCTCTTCTACCTCCTGTCCTTTGTCTTACCTGTTCTTTGTCTTAAGTCTGGAGTCTCGATTAGCTCCCTAAGGCACTGAATCCTAATTTTTTAAAACTCCAGACTACAGCTTCCACCAATTGTATCTCATTTGTCAACACCCATCTGTTTTGTCTCCTAGAAATATGTTGAAATAGCTCATCTGCTGAAGGCCTCCATGTAGTCTCAGGGGCCTTTTATCCTGTACTATCATTTGAATGGGATTTAACGAAGAGAGAAGACAAAGCAAATGCTGAAACCACAGTCTTGGACAGCTGATCTATCGTGCTGCAGAGTCAGAATGATTTCAGGTGATGTTCTCCATCTTTCCCTAGAGCCATGAATTTGGGTCTGACTCCTCTAAATCAGCTTGACTGACTGACTCCTCTAAAGTAAATGGATAATGCTGCAAGATTCTTTCTGCTCTTGAGATGCTCTTTCACTGGGAAGAACTGCAGGTAGCATGTTGGTGTCTGCCTGCTCTTGTCCTGACCCATATGTACTATCTCTGCCAAACAATTCTGTAATTTTGACATAGCTACACAGTTCCCCCTGTTTGAGTATTTGAGTGAAAATCTGTGTGGTGCTAAGTGCCTACCTCAGTTGCCATTTAACTTGGAAGTCCTTTCCATGCCCTTAATTTACAGATACCGATATTAAGTGATAGAAATGGACTTAGATCTTCTGACTGCCTTCCTCATGCTTTCCTAGGACACCACATCTGCCCTATAATAATGCACCACATGCATTATTCCAGGGTAACTAATATCGTGGACCACGGGGATTAATCATGTATTCTATCTTTCTATCTTACATTCTGACTATTGAAGTATTCTTATTGGTGTTGAGCTAGAGCTCTAGTCCAGTAGCTAATACTAGTTGGTGTTGGCTTTTTCTTAAAGGCACAAAAATAAGTTCCTTTTCCATGCAATACCTCTTCATTAACAGATTTGTCCTCTTTCTTCTGCCCCATGAGTCTTTCTCTTTTCCCGATGAGACAATCGTGATTTGTTTTCATCAGATTTCTTTTAAGTTTTTAGTTCTGGCAAAATACACATAACATAAAACTTACCATCTTAATCGTTTTTAAGTGAACAGTTCGGTAGTGTTAAGTCCACTCATACTGTTGTGAAACCAATCTCGAGAATACTTTTCATCTTGTAGAACTGAAGCTCTGTACCTATTAAACATCAAGTTCGCACGCCCTCTGCCCTCAAGCACCTGGCAAACTTTCTACTTTCTTTCTCCAGGAATTTGATACTGTCAGTACCTCATATAAGTGAAATCATGCAATATTTGTTTTTTTTTGTCACTAGCTTATCTCACTTAGCCTAATATCCTCAAGCGGTTATTTTTTTTTTTTTGCAACAGGATGTCTTTTTTTAATTTTAAAAAATTTATTTTTGAAGTATCATTGACATACAGTATAATATTAATTCCGGGTATACAAAACAACTTAGTGATTAGACATTTATACTGAACAAAGTGACCAACCCAATGCCTATTACTCATCTGACACTGTACATAGTTATTATAATATTATTGACTATATTTCCTAGGCTGTAGTTTACATACTCATGAGTGTGTGTGTATATATATATATATATGTGTGTGTGTGTATATTTGTATGCACACATATATATATATATATATATATATATATTTAATTATAGTTGACATTCAATATTATTTTACATTAGTTTCAGATATATAGCATAATGTTTAGACATTTATATAATTTACGAAGTGATACCCCAGTAAGTATAGTGTCCATTTGACACTGTGTATAGTTTTTACAATAGTTTTGACTATATTTCCCTTACTGTACTTTATACCCCCTTATTTCACTTAGCATAACTCTCTAGATCCATCCATATTGTCGCAAATGGTAAGATTTCTTTCTTTTTAATGGTGGAATAATATTCCATTTACATATCTACCACTTCCTTATCTTTTTATTTTTTTAAATTTTATTGGAGAATATTGGGGAACAGTGTGTTGCTTCAGGGCCCATCAGCTTCAAGTCATTGTCCTTCATCTTCTTGTGAAGGGTGTAGCACAGCTCAAAGTCCAGTTGCCATTTTCAATCTTTAGTTGCAGGGGCCGCAGCCCACCATCCCATGCAGGAATTGAATCAGCAACCTTGTTCTTGATAGCTTGTGCTCTCACCAATTGAGTCATCCAGCAGCTCCTCTGGAAACTCAGCGGCAGCTCGTTGTCTTCAATCTAGTTGTGGAGGGCGCAGCTCACTGGCCCATGTGGGAATCAAACTGGCAACCCTGTTGTTCAGAGGGGGCGCTGTAACCACCTGAGCCATCCGGCTGCGCCCATACCATTTCTTTATCCATTTATCTATTGATGGGCTCTTAGGTTGCTTCTATATCTTGCCTATTGTAAATAGTGATGCAGTGAACATAGGGGTGCAGATATCTTTTCAAATTAGTGTGTTGGATTTCTTTGGATAAATACTCAGAAGTAGAATTTCTGGGTCGTAAGGTAGTTTTATTTTTAATTTTTTAAAGAATCTCCATACTGTTTTTTTTTAGTGGCTGCACTAATTTTCAGTCCCAACAAGAGTGCACGAGGGTTCCCTTTTCTCCACATCCTCACCAACACTTGCTTTTTCATTTATTGAGGATAGCCATTCTGACAGGAGTGAGGTGGTATCTCATTGTGGTTTTAATTTGCATTTCTCTGATGATTGCTGATGTTGAGCATCTTTTCATATGTCTATTGGCCATCTATAAGTTCTTTTTGGAAAAATGTCTATTCAGGTCCTCTGCCCATTTTTTAATTAGATTGTTGTTTCGGTATCAAGTTGTATGAGTTCTTTATAAATATTGGATATTAAACCCATATAGATGTATCATTTGTGAATATCTTCTCCCATTCAGTGATGACTTTTCATTTTGTTGATGGTTTCTTTTGCTGTGCAAAAACTTTTTAGTTTTGATGTAGTTCTATTAATGTATTTTTTCTTTTGTTTCACTTGTCCAAGGAGATAGATCAGAAAAAATATTATTAAGGGTAATGTCAAATGGTTTACTTCTGATGTTTTTCTGCTAAGTTTTATGGTTTCTGCTCTTACATTTAAGTCTTTAATCCATTTTGAGTTTATTCTTGTATATGGAGTAAGAATGTGGTCCAGTTTTATTTTATTTTTTTGCGTGTATCTGTCCAGTTTTCCCAACACCATTTATCGAATAGGTTGTCTTTATCCTATTGTTGGTTATTACCTCCTTTATCATAGTTTAAATGAGCACATAGGGGTGGGTTTATTTCTGAGCTCTGTATTCTGTTCTATTGATTTATATGTCTGTTTTTATGAAAATACCATGCTGTATTGATCATTATAGCCTTGTAGTATAGTTTAATATCAGGTAGCATGATACCTCCAACTTCTTTTTTTCTTAAGATTGCTGTGGCTCCTGAGGGTCTTTTATGGTTCCATATACATTTTAGGATTAGTTGTTCTATTTTTGTGAAGAATGCCATTGGTATTTTGATAGGGATTGTATTGAATCTATAGATTATTTGGGGTAGTATGGACATTTAACTATATTCATCTATAGATTACTTGGGGTGGTATGGACATTTAACTATATTCTTTCTATCAATGAGCATGGTATATACTTCCATTTATTAGTATATTTTTGAATTCCTGTTTTCAATGATGTCATAATTTTCTGAGTACAGGTCTTTTACTTCCTGGTTAAATTTATTCCTAAGTTTTTTGTTTGTTTGTTTGTTTTGATGCAATTGTAAATGGGATTGTTTTCTTAATTTCTCTGACAGTTAATTACTGATATATAAAAATGCAACCAATTTCTGAATATTAATTTTGTATCCTGCTACTTTATAAATTAATTTATCAGTTCTAATAGTTTTTTGGTGGAATCTTTGGGGTTTTCTCCATGTAATATCATGTCATCTGCAAATAATGACACTATTCTTGCTTTTCCATTTGAATGCCTTTTATTTCTTATTGAGTGTGATTGCTGTGGCTAGGACTTCCAATACTATGTGGAATAAAAATGGACATCCTTGTTTTGTTCCTGATCTTAAGGAGAATGCTTTTAGCTTTTCCTTAATGACTATGATGTTAGCTGTGGGTTTTTTCATATATGGCTTTCATTCTGTTGAGATATTGAGATATGTTCCCTCTATTTCCACTTTTCTGAGAGGTTGTTTTTTTTTTTTTTTTTTTTTTTTTAAATCACAAATGGATGCTGGATATATCAAATGGTTTTTCTGCATCTATTGAGATGATTGTATGATTTTTATCTTTCATTTTGTTTATGTGGTGTATCACATTAATTGATATGCAGCTGTTGAACCAATCTTGCATCCCAGGAATAAATCCCACATGATCATGGTGTATGACCTTTTTAATGTATTGCTGAATTCAGTTTGCTAATATATTTTTGAGGATTTTTGCATCTATGTTTATCAGGGATATTGGCCTATAGTTTTATTTATTTATTTATTTATTTATTTATTTATTTATTTATTTATTTTGTGCTGTCTTTGTCTGATTTTGGAATCAGAATAATGTTGGCCTCGAAGAATAAGCTTGGGAGCCTTCCCAATTTTTGGAATATTTTGAGAAGAATAGGTGTTAATTCTTCTTTGAATGTTTAGTTTAATTCACTTGTGAAGCCATCCTGTCTAGAACTTTTGTTTGTTGGGAGTTTTTTTTATTATTGATTTGATTTCATTAGTAGTGATTTGTTGGTTAAGATTTTCTGTTTCTTCTTAATTCAGTCTTGGAAGATTGCATGCTTCTAGGAATTTATACATCATTTCTCACTTTGGGCTTTGTTTGCTGTTTTATTTCCCAGTTCCTTTAAGTGTAAAGTTAGATTATTTATATGAAATTTGTGTTGTTTCTCGAGGTAGGCCTGTATTGCTCTGAATTTCCCTTTTAAGGATGCTTTTGCTGTGTCCCATAGCTTTTGGGTCCTCATGTTTTCATTTTCATTTGTCCCATGGTATTTTTTTACCTCTTCTTTGATCTTATTCTTAACCTATTCATTGTTTAGTAGCATTTATTTAGCCTCCATGTGTTTGTGTGTTTTGTAGGGTTTTTTTTTTTTTTTTTATAATTCATTTCTAATTTCATACCATTGTGGTCGAGAGGACGTTTGATATGATTCAACCTTCTTGAATTCATTGAGACTTGTTTTATGGCCTAATATGTCGTCTGTCTTCGAAAATGTTCCATGTGCTCTTGAAAAGAATGTATATCCTGCTCCTTTGGTGTGGAATCTTCTAAAAATATCAATTAAATCCATCTGGTCTAATATGTCACTTAAGGCCACTGTTTTTTGTTGATTTTCTGTCTATAAGATTTGTCCATTGGGATCAGTGGGATGTTAAAGTCCCCTATTATGATTGTTTTACTGTCAAGGACTCCCTTTATGTTGGCCAGTATTTGCTTTATATATTTAGGTGCTCCTATGCTGCGTGCATAGATGTTTACTAGGGTTATATCCTCATGTTGAAGTAATCTCTTTATCATTATGCAATGTCCTTCTTTGTCTCTTATTATAGTCTTTGTTTTAAAGTCTATTTTGTCTGATATATGTATTGCTATCCCAGCTTTTTTCTCATTTCCATTTGCACGAAATATCTTTTTCCATCCCTTTCTTTTCACACTATGTGTGTCTTTCGATCTGAGGTGGGTCTCTTGTAGACCGAATATGCATGGGTCTTGTTTTCTTATCCATTCAGCTACCCTATGTCTTTTGATTGTAGCATTTAATACATTTACATTTAAAATGATTATTGTTAGGTACATAGTTATTGCCATAGTTTTGTTATTCATATTTTTGATTCCCCCCTAACCCCCTTTTTCTTCTTAAAGAAGTCCCTTTAACATTTCTTGTAAGACTGGTTTGATGGTGATGAGTTCCATTAGCTTTTTCTTGTCTGGGAAGATCTTTATCTCTCCTTCAGTTTTAAATGACAGTTTTGTTGGGTAGAGTACCCTCAGTTGTAGGTTCTTGCTTTATATCACCTTGAATATATTGTGCCAATCCCTCTGGCCTGCAAAGTTTCTGTAGAGAAATCAGCTGACAGTCTTATGGGAACTCCTTTGTAAGTAACTAGTTATATTTCTTTTGCTGTTTTTAGGATCCTCTCTTTGTCTTTAACCTTTGCCATTTTAATTATGATGTGTTTCTGTGTGGGCCTCTTTGAATTCATCTTGTTTGGAACTCTCTCCACTTCCTGGCCTTTTATGTCTATATTCTTTCACCATGTTAAGGAAGTTTTGAGTCATTACTTCTTTATATAGGTTCTCAATCCCTTGCTCTCTCTTTTCTCCTTCTGGTACTCCTATGATGTGAATGTTGTTTTACTTGATATTATCACAGAGGTCCCTTAAACTATCTTCATTTTTTCAAACTTTTTTGTGTGTTCATTTTTGTTCCAATTGGGCGTTTCTGCTACCTTATCTTCTAAATTGCTGATTCAATACTCTGCTTCGTCTAATCTGCTATTGATTCCTTCTAGTGTATTCTTCATTTCAGTTATTGTATTATTTATTTCTGACTGGTTCTTTTTAATGGTTTATATGTTCTTCTTTATGCTTACTGTCTCTTTGTTGATGTTCTCACTAAGTTCCTTAAACATTCTTATAACCAATGTTTTGAACTCTGTCTCTGGTAGGTTGATTGCCTCCATTTCATTTAGTTCTTTTTATGGATTTTTCTCCTGTTCTTTTATTTGTTCTTTAATATCTACATCTATATATCTATATCTATATCTATATCATCTATATCATCTATATCTATATCATCTATATCTATAATCTATCTATCTATCTATCTATCTATCTATCTATCTATCTATCTATCTATCTATCTATATTTTGTTTCTTCATTTTGTCTGCCTCTCTTTGCTGGTTTCTCTTTAGGTAGATCTCCTATGTCTCTCAGTCTTCTCTGGTGGCCTTATGTAGTCGGTTTCCTGTGTGGTCCAGTGGCATAATATCTCTGATCACTTACACCATGTATTCCAGAAGTGTCCCTTTGTGTTGGTTGTATGTGTCCTTTTGTTGTAGTTTGGCCTTGATTGCTTTTGGCACATCAGTAGGATGGATTGACTCTCATTATGACTGGTTGTGAGGACTGGCTATGCCCACAGTATATGAGCTGCTGTATGTGGGCTGACCCCTCAGACAGGGATTCACCCCAGTGGGTTCTTGTGCCTTTGAAACTACTTCAAAGTAGTTTCTTGTGGGGTGTGCTTCTTGTGAGGCTAATCAGGTGGTGATCTGTTTTGGTCTGAAGCTGGCCTTTGGGTATGTTATTTCTGCTGCCTCTTGGGAGGGGCTCCCATGTAGGCCAATTTCAGCTGTTGCCTGTGCCCAACCCGGGGTTACCTACAAAGCTATATGTGGTTAATTGCTCCCTGTGCTGGAACTGGAGGCATGTGGGGGTGGCCTCTTTATGAACTGAAGCTGGCTGTCATCAATATTGGGCCTGGGGCTTCTTAGCAAATGGCCAGGGCACTCCTAAGCACGTTTCCACCTGCCAGTTCCTTGTACAGCTCAGCTGCTAAAAGAGCCTCCGTAAGTGCATGCTGCTAGACTAGTTATTTTGGTCCTCACAGTGCCCCCTGCAATGCCACCCGTGTTGGGTTGGGCGGGGTTCCAGGGAGTCTTGGAGGTGGGGCGAGTGGACTTCACAAAATTAGTGCAGATTTTGATTCTTGCACCTAGCGCAGAGCCTGTGGTCACTGCAAAATGCCACAGATCCCTGAAAGCTGCCTATTACAATAGGATTTCAATCCCCCTCCCTATCCCAGTCACCGCTCTGAATTCCCCCTATTTGTCATATTCCACTCTAAAAGGTGAGGTCTAAATAGCACACATTAATCCAGGCATAGTCTGAGAGGCAGGAAAGAGAACTCATTCTGAATATTACATTTCTGAAAAAGAATGTGTGAGATTTTTTTGATTGCTTCCTGCCAATTGAGCTTTACTATCAACTCAAAATCCTAAATCCTTCAAGCTACTACTTCCTTGCCACCCTTCCCCCACCAATAAGTATCACCAGGCACAAGGAACATTAGAAATTTCGTATTAAGGTCATAATGAGATTTTTAAAATCTGCATAGGATCTGCATGATGAATGCATTTTCTCATGCAGTTTCTTCTATAATAACATTTCATATTTTCATTAAATTTGTTTCATAGGTAGAATGAATCCAGTGACTTTGGAAGATAGAAAATAATAAAAATTATTAATATGCACTAACCCTGCTCTCCAAATTTATGTTCTATAATGATCCAGAATTACTACACTGAGCACGTTTTTATTTTTTTCCCCACTGAAGGCACAGATATGAAATTGATTTTTTTTCCCTTTGGAAACACCCATTAGTTTGCATTTAACAGGATAGCAGTTCTCAAAAATGTCAAGCCACACTTACATATCTGCGATAAAATGGGCTGTGAACCTGGGTATAGGTCATTGGTTATTAACAAGAATACCAAAGTTTATAAATGAGTTACCTCTTGTTAAAAATTAAGGTGGACCCAATGCTATCTCACTTACCTGCTTTCTGGTATGGAAGAAAAAGTGTTGAGTTATAATTCATTAGCTGGGTGGAAATTGTGCATAATTCACAGCCTTGTCCTTGGAATTCAACTGTTATTAATGCACTGATAATATGTGAGAGATTATGAATCATTTAAATTCTTGTAAATTGTAATTTTAATTATTATTATTTTTTAAATTTTACCAAAGGGTCAGTTTATAATAAGGAAGAAACTAAGCATAAAGACTGTGTGAATAAGAATGTGAATCTTAATTCTACATTACATCTGTGGGACTATTTAAAAATATTTTAGGTCCCAGATATTCTTTGTTTCATAAAAGTCTGCATAACTATGGAAATATGAACATGCGACAATTGTCAATTAGATATGTCAAAGCTGAAGAAAAATATTGAGAACTACTAATGTGGGCAATTTGAATAGTACATACCTAGGAATACAAATATGAAAAAAACATGTGATACCTGTGTAAGACTGTATTTTATGAGACACCTGCAACCTTTAGGCAAGTAACTACCTTGCACTGGTCAAATTCCCTAAGAATGTGATTCACTGGCCTCAGGGTAGAATTTTTGTTAAGTAGTCATTAGATAGATTGCATTTTAACCTGTGAGATAGTATTAAGTATTAATAGTATTAAGTTTATCTTTGAATTTAAAAAACTGTTCAGTAGTTATAGTTTGTTGATAGCTTTCCCCCAAATACACCTAGCTTCTTAAAGCTATACTGGACTTTCAAACATAAAACACATAATACAGACATAATACAATTGATAATAAAACATAATGTATATATTCATTTATCAATAAACAGGGACAGAAAAATTTTTTTTTGCCAAGAATCATGTAAAAAATGTAGTCAAGGTGATCAACTTGTATTTCTAATGAAGTATTTTTTTTATTAACGTTACATGACTATAATTTTCATAGTTTATCTAATGTTTTATTTTCTGATCTTTAAGTCATATTTCAATGAAGTCATATTTTATTGATAAAAGTTTTTCTCCTTCCATCACCATATATTTGATCCCCTTTACCCTCATCTCCCACCCCTCACCCCCCCTTACCCTCTGGTAACCACTAAACTATTGTCTGTGTCTATGAGTTTTTTGTTTCTCACTGACTCTGGGTGGTGAACACACAATGGGATTTATAGATGATGTAATACAGAATTGTACACCTGAAATCTATGTAATTTTACTAGCAATTGTCACCCCAATAAATTTTTAAAAAAGTGTTTCTTTAATTATGCTGTTTGAATTGCACAGCAATCTCATTATTCTCTTTTAAGATGAAAATGGCCTTTTTTGCTCCTTCTTGTCTTTTTGTTCTTTTGCTTTGTTCATTCACTCTTAACACCCAGTTGTTTTACCCCGTTGCTTTATCATTTAGCTTATCATTGCACATGCCTTCTTTAGCCCCTGGAATCTGTTATTTCAAAGATCGAGTTGATAGATTTTAGCTTCTACTAAATGAATGGAAACTAACCTGCTTATTCACTAAATGTCCCCAGATTTTGTTACCATGTCACATGGTTTCAGTGTGACACCATTTGAGGTTCTCTAGGATGTTGTTAAAATTTTTCATTAAAAAAAGTCATTCCATTTTTACTAAACACACTCCAGATTGCTGGGCCGGCTGGACTGGTGTGCTCTTAGTGCTGCCCTGAAGGTGGGGTAGCTTGCCCCTTTCCCTGACTGCTGTACTTGGTACCTTTCTGCTGTCTCTGGATTCTTCCTGCCTGGAGTCTCTGTAGTCGGTTCTGCTCTCAGTTGCTCCCTTGACACTTCACTGTGTTCATCTGTTCTCTTCTTTCTCACTTTTCATGCTGCTCTTCCCACTGATCTGGCTTTGGTGTTGAAAGACCTGACTTTTATAATCATTGCTGTACAAGTTAGTAGACTTCCTTCCTTATGGATCTTGAATCAACAAACCACGTGTCACCTTTTGTAATGAGCCCTGTTTAACTTTCAGCAGCTAATATCAGCAATGACACTGGTTCCTGCCATCTTTTGTTTATGGTCTTTTCAGGATGTTGGCTCTTGTCCTCATGCTTGCCCTGGCATGGACAAAAGATGGCTATGGCAACTCCAGACATCGCACAGCAATCTCTCATATCTGGAAGAATGTCTGTGCCTTAATAAGAGCCAAGAAAACTCTCTTATAAGTTAGCCAGCTGAATTGCCTTTCCATATCAATGGTCAGGAATGGATTGTGTATCAATTCTGAAGCCAGTCACTGGGGAGGGGAATGGAGTTGCCATGATACACTTATACTAAAGATGTCCCGCCCTGAGTTGGGGAAGGGACCCAGCTTTACCTAAGACAAATGGATACAGGTTCTTGCATAGAATCAGATTTCTGTTAGCAAGAAGAGACCAGGCATAGGATTGGCTATTGGGTAGGTGACAACCACGTCTGCAATAGGAATAAAGATATTTGATTGTACATGTAAGAACTGGGGCCAAATCATTAAAATCAGACTTGAGGAAATATGCTATCCAAAAGACCTATGAGGCCAAACTATCAAAGTGTCCTTTTGATTTCTGTAAGAATCGTTGATGTAACACTCATTGACACTTAGCACATCTGACCTTTTGGAGTTAATTATCCTCTCATGTTTGTGTTCTGTTTCTGCAACTAGATGAGAGTGGTGGATAATATTTTGGCATGTGGAAATCAGCGAAAGGACAATTGAGACATTGAGTCCATCACTACGTTTCTAATCTCAGTCATACTTTATGTACAGAGCAGAGATTAGGTCTGCAGATTGCCTTGCTTCCTCTAATCCAGAGGCTGCAAACTGTCAGCTGTGGGCTTGCTGAGTCTACAGACATGCTTTGTTTCCATAGTACAATGTTCATGAAAATATTTTCAACAGTTACTAATATTTAAAAATTGAAAGATGTTATATAAAATCCTGATTTCTCACTTCTTTTGAAAAACTGATGCTCTAACATAACTGGGTCTATGTCTCTGGGCCAGCAGTTGGCTCAGGCTGCCCAGTGCTGCTTTTAGGATGGAGCTTGAGCTGTCTCGTCCTTCATGGCTCTCCCAGAACCATGTTCTCATTACACTAAGAGCATTGCACCAACTTAAGGTACCACACTTGTATTTTAGACTCTTACTCCAAGTCATTCTGTACATGACTGCCATATTAATTTTTAAAAACACTCTTTTACTCTACACTTTTGATTGTTTCTAATTTTCTTTAAATAAAGGTTTAAGCCTCTTGAGTAGCATTTTGTCTTTTCACATACATGGAGATTTGCTACTCCATTGTGTGAAACTTCACCCTGCCATTCCTCACATGGTGACATCCCACCGGTTTACATGCCTTTCATCAGAAAATTTTCTCTGTGCTAGGCTGAATAATGTCCCCTGCCCCAAAGATATCCATGTCTTAATCCCTTGAGCCTGTGAATATTTTACTTCATATGGCAAAAGGGGACTTTGCAGATGTTAGTTCATTAAAAATCTTGAGATGGGGAGATTATTCTGTATTACCCAGGTAGGCCTGATATAATCACACGGATCCTTATAAAAGGGACACCGGAGATCAAAGTAAAAGAAGGTGGTATGAAGATGGAAGCAGAGATTGAAGTGATGCCATTATCAGTAAAGGAATGATAATGTAGTCTTTAAATGCTGCAAGAGGCAAGGATTGGATTCTCCCGTGGAGCCTCCAGAAGGAATCATCCCTGCTGATACCTTGATATTAGCTCCCTAAAACTTATGTTAGCCTTCTGGTCTCCAGAGAGTAAATTTGTGATGTTTTAAGCCACTAAATTCATGGTAATATTTTAGTAGCTGCAACAAGAAAATTACTGTTACCTCCTTCTCTATCTTTGCTTATAAATGTGATCCTTTCTTTGAAAGGCAATGCATGGTCTCACATTGATTTCAAGTGTCTTTGTTTCCCTACAAGGGTGCAAGCTCATTGAGAACAGGCCCTTGGTGATTCCATGTGGGGTTTTCTCCAGGACATATTATGTGCTTGAACACAGTTAATAGTTAATAAATATTTGTTGAGAGAAAGGAAGAAGGGATAAAAGCGAAGACTAGTGATATTGGTGGCTAAATGGCCTTGAAAAGTGATTGTAGGTGATGACGGTAGTTTATGTGTCCTGATATCTTAAGATGTTAGTGCATCTAGATTACTTGAACTGGCCTGATGAACTTGAAGAGAGGAGAACAGAAAAAGGAGAGCTGGGGAAACTGATTAAAATGGGAAAAGTGGATTTCCTCTGTTTCTCATTCAATTTGGGTGTGGTATAACTCATGATAAACCACATTACCGGTTGGAGCACCAGAAGAGGCAATTTGGCTCAATGAGTCTTAAATTCTACTTCTTTTGAGGGCTCCTCTGAGATGACATGGATTATGGCATTTTAAAGGCAATTTTCCTTGTGGGACCTTTGGTGGAATTGTAGATTCCCTTAGCAAATGAGGTCAAGGTAATTGTTCTTTGTTTTTCTGACATGCATTCTAGTGGCTGTCTACACAGACAATGTGTTATTTCCGTGCAATCTAGACACTGACATCCAGGCAGAAAGTCTCCAGGGAAGGTTACACATTTGCATAATGTCACTGAAGGTTTGTGTTTCTGTATTAACTGACAGAGATGGGCAACGACAGGGTGCCAGACAGCTGCGCTGCTGACAGAGCCTCTGAAAATAGAGAGTGCATGTTCTTTCAAGATGACATCAGCCTTCAATTACAGGAAGGTGAGAGGACACCCAAAGGAAGGAGACACGGAAAGGTAGGAGAAGAGCTACCAAGGAGTGGGGAGTGTAGAGGGCTGTGTTTGGCCACTGAAGGAAATAGGGAAGCCAGTGTTTTAATTGTGTCAGACTTTTGATAACAGAATGTGAAACTGGGCACAAATGGGTCAAACATTTTATATAGCTAAAAGATTAATGAAAGAGGAGAACTAATAGATTTGGATTAGGCTAATAATACTACTGTTATTTTTCCATTTCATCTTGTTGATCACAATGTAGGATCTTGTGTTTTATAGGTGTAACCAGAATGAAATGTGCCCTAATTCTCTGGCTCTGTGTAGGTGAAGAAAAGCAATTTCTGTTTTTACTTCTTGCCCATCTCAGTGAGTGAAGAACTCAGCACTTGATCCATTTCTTTACAAGAATCTCTCTCTCTCTCTCTCTCTCTCTCTGTCTCTCTCTCTCTCTCTCTGCGTGTGTGTGTGTGTGTGTGTGTGTGTGTGTGTGGTGCTAGGGGAGTGCTCATATCAGCAAACAACCAGCTCTATCTCAGCAACTACCACTAAATATATATTTTCAAATGCGCTGGAGCAAACGGCCCTTAGATTAATAGGACCAACTTTAGAAGGAAGCTGGTGATAACCTTCTGTTACTTATGCATCTCTTTGGGGTTACAGCCAACACCTAAGTGGCTCATGGTCTTAGGTTGGCTTCCTAGAAGCAAACCGTGGGATGAGAATTCAAGTGCAAGTGGTTTATTTAAGGTGCTCCCAGAAAAACCAAGAAAAGGAATGAAGGAAGCAGAGCTCAAGAGGAAGAAACCAAGCAAATCTCAGGTGAAGTCCTGCACTTGACCTTTCTATGGAGTATAAATTACCCCTCATAGTTGGTGGCTTGAGGCAAGAAGACTGGCCTTCCATTGATCATTGGCCTGAAGGGTAATAAACTGTCATGTATAGTAGTCTCCCCTTACCCATGGAGGAATATGTTCCAAAACCCTTAGTGGATGCTTGAACCCATAGATAATATCAAATCCCATACATGCTATGTTTTTTCCTGTACATACATTCCTTTTCACTTAAAGGAAGCATTTTATGGCATTTCTTTGGTACATCCAAATTGCCAGCGTCATGACTCTTGCACTTTGAGGCCATTCTTAAGTAAAATACTACTTGAGCAGAAGTACTGTGATACCATGATAGTTGATCTGATAACCATCCTGGCTACTAAGTGACTAATAGGCAGGTAACATACACAACGTATGTAGATATGCTGGACAAAGGGATGTTTCACATCCCAGGTGGGATGGAGCGGGATGGCAGGAGATTTCCTGACACTGCTCAGAAGGGTGCACAATTTAAAACTTATGAATTGTTTATTTCTGGAATTTTCTATGAAATATTTTCAGACTGTATTTGACCACGGGTAACTGAAATCATGGAAAGTGAAACCGCACGTAAGGGGCAACTGTTGTACTTGAGGCTCTATATGTAGCAAAGGACTCAGTAGCCTGAACATAATAGTCTCTCAAAGAAAAGATGCCACTGTCCCTTAAAGAAAAGGGCTCTGAGAGACACTTTAAAGCTGGGCTGAAGGGGCACAAAAAAACGGGAAGAGAGATCCAAGAAGACATGGGCTACAGTGTCTGCTACCCTTATCAGAATACTCTTTCCAAACTGGGAGTGCCGTCCCCAAGAGAAATTCTTGATAACACCATCTCTCCCCCCACATTTTATTTTTATTGCCTTCCACCAACATATTTCGCTGTTCTTAAATATTATAATGAAAATTAATCAAGGCAAATTGCCCTGTAAAGAATGGCAGAGAGTGGGATAGGCTATATGGGTCAAAAATCTGTCTACATGAGCTCTTCATCCTCTTGACTCCATTTGAATACTTTACCTAAACTGACTTCCGGGATTCTGATCCAGGGCTGTCAAGAGACTTAGTGGTGATGTTGCTGGTGTTTTCCTAGTTAATCTATGGTGTCACTGGTTTTGGAGGGACATCTTCACAAAATGCTTTTTTTCCCCATGGCCTCTCTAGGTTATAACCCTATTCTGAATTACTCAGATTCATTCTTCCCTTATTAATGATAAAACTGACAGATCCCATTTATTGAGTGCTTCTTCGGCAGTGTAGATATAAATTGTCACCTTGGTCCTGAGAATGGGTATGATTATCTTCCTTTTATGTGTGGGGAAACAGGCTAAGTAGGAAAAAAAAAAAAAAAAAAACAACAACAACTTTCCCAAAGACCTTTCTACTGTTCTATTTGGTATATTATTTGGGCTTAGCATATCTCACAACTTCACATTCCTTTTCCCCTTACATCACTACTTAGTGCTCTCTCCTGGGCTACTGGCTTTTGAGTTTTACATAATTGAGGCAAATTAAAGGAAAATACATTGTGTTTTCTTCAAGGTCAGTTGTAGGTTGTCTTCTTTAGTGAGGCCTCCTGATAAATGACGAGCTATTGTGCGACTGTCAACTGACAGCAAAAATAAATAAAAAAATAAACAAATAAAAAATAGCTGTTCTTTTTTGCAGCCTAATGTTTTTGAGAATTGATGGTTTCTGTTCTCATTAGAGGCTCTTAGAATATCAAAAAGGTGGTTTAAAAATCACTCAGAGAATCCAAAGAGCAAACATAAGCACATTTTGATGTATTCATAATGAGGCTAGCTACTTCAGTTAATAAACAGGTGACAGCACTATGAACAGAAGTGCCCCCCAAATGGTCCACACAGATGAATCCAATGATGTGGAAGGCCCCCGGGAGCTTGACGTTTCTAAGATGCCATGACTCCTGTGACACCATTGAAAGGTAGGAGCAGGGAAAAGCTTGTCTGCATTGGAATCAGTCTGGGGTGCTTTTATTTTCTTTTTGAAGTCTGGGTTAAGCCAGTTTTAGGCTATTCTTTTCAAAATCTAGTATGGGGTTTGATTCATCTGTCTCTCAAAGTAGCAATGTTATTTCCCACCATCTCATGATGATCTGGTTATCAATTGTTTTATAATAAACCAAGTCAAATTTAATGGCACCTTTAAGAAAAATGTATATCTCACAATTTTGTGGGTCAAGATTGGCAGAACTCAGTAGAGTAATTTGTTTACACCACATGGTGTCAATTAGGGTGACTCAGTACTCTTCAGTTAACATTTGGGCTGTTGAAATAACTTAATGGATGGGTTGAAGTATAGAGTGAATGCAACTGAAGTAAGAATTAGTAAACTGGAAGATCAGATTGAGGGACTCTGTGGAGGCATCATAAAAGTGTAAAAAGTGGAAAGAATGAAAGAAAAATTAACAAAAACCAGAGGTAAAAATGTCAAGCCTCTTTAATATTAATCCCAGAAAGAGAAAAACAAGTAAACAGAAAGGAGAAAATAGCTAAATATAATAAATAATCATGATACAAATTCCATATACAAAAGTCAATAGCATTCCTCTGTAAAAGATAATTAAACTAAGTAGAAAATATAAGCATGTAAAATAACATTCATAATAAAAAAAGAGATTGTAAAATTTTCAGGAATAAACCTAACAGAACACACAGGTCTTTAAGTAGAAACATTTTAAAACGTTAGTTGAGTTAGTAAAAGTTAGACTTTAGTTAAGTCAAGAGATAGAGGGTACTCAAGGATGAGATTATGTAACATAGTAAAGACTTAATTTCCCCCCCAAATTAATCTTAAATGCAATGCAATTTAAGATAGAATACCTGGAGAATGCTTTTATGAAATTTAAGAAACTGGTTTTCTAAAATTTATATGAAAAAATAAAAGTTTTTGAATAAACATAAACTTTTTAAAGGACAAAATCGATGAGGGATGTCTTGTTTTAATTTTTATTTTTCAATTACAGTTGACATACAATATTAGTTTCAAGTGTGATTTGACATTTATATACTTCACAAAGTGATGTCCCCAATAAGTCTAGTACCAACCTGAAACCTTACATAGCTATTACAATATTATTCACTGTATTCTGCATGTTGTACTTTACATCCCTGTGACTATTTTAATTACTACCAATTTGTACTTTTTAATCCCTTCACCTTTGTTATCCATTCCCTCCAATCCACTCTCCTATCTTGCAACCACCAATTTGTTCTGTATGAGTTTTTTTTTTTTTTTTTTTGTTCGTTAATTTTGATTTTTAGGTTCCACATATAAGTTAAATCACATTGTATTTGTCTGTCTCTGTCTGACTTATTTCACTTAGCATAATACTCTCTAGGTCCATCGGTGTTATCACAAATGGTAAGATTTCATTCTTTTTCATGACTGAGTAATATTCCATTGTATATATGTACCACATGTTTATCCATTCATCTATTGATTCATCTATTGCTTTCATATCTTGGCTTTTGTAAATAGTGCTGTAATGAACTTAGGGGTGCATATACCTTTTTGAAGCAGTGTTTTGGATATCTTCAGATAAATACCCAGAAGTATTATAGAATTTCTGGGTCATCACGTAGTTCTATTTTTAATTTTTTGATGATCTCCCATACTGTTTTCCATAATGGCTGCACCAAATTGCAATCCCACCAACAGTGCACGAGGGTTCCCTTTTCTCCAATACTTATTGTTTGTTGATTTAGTGATGATGGCTACTCTGAAAAGTGTGAGGTGATATCTCACTGTGGTTTTAATTTGCATTTCTCTGGTGATTAGTGATGTTCAACATTTTTTCATATGTCTATTGGCCATCTGTATTTCCTCTTTGGAGAAATGGCTATTCAGGTCTTTTGCCCTTTTTTTTAATTGGATTTGTTTTGGGGTGTGTGTGTGTGTTAAGTTGTCTGAGTTCCTTGTATACTTTGGATATTATTCCCTTATCAATGCATCATCGGAGAATATCTTCTCCCATTTAATAGGTTGTCTTTTCATTTTGTTGATGGTTTCCTTCGTAGTGCAAAACTTATTAGTTTGATGTAGTCCCATTTATTTATTTTTTATTTTGGTCAGTTGTCTGGGGCGATGTAGCATACAAAATATTGCTAAGAGTGATGTCAAAGAGTTTATTGCTTATTTTCTTATAGGAGTCTTATGGTTTCAGGTCTTACATTTAAGTCTTTAATCTATTTTGAGTTCATTTTTGTATATGGTGTAATAAAGTGGTCAGGTTTTATTATTATTTTTTTTTTGCAGTTTTCCCAACACCACTTCTTGAATAGACTATCTACTCCATTGTATATTCTTGTCTCCTTTGTCATAGATTAGTTGACCATATAGGCCTGGGTTTAGTTTTGAGCTCTCTATTCTGTTCTATTGATCCATGTGTCTTTTTTTTTCTTTCATTGTCATTGACAGAAGAGTCTTTTTAAGAAAAACTGTTCTTAATATAAATGTTGACTTACTCATGGACACTAAGAATTGAGCAATTTTGTTTTCTGTGTTGTACATCTTCACTTTTCACTGCTTTTAACATACTGTCAAACAATAAACCAAAAAATCACCGAAGTGTGAAGTCACATCAAGTCTATATTTTCTCCTAATGACTCTGCCGTCACCTTGAATTTGGAAACTTGGGTGACGACTGACATATGTGTCCAGAACCTCTTCCGATGAAAACCCATTGGCAACAGTTTGGAGAAATATGAGATGATAGATTTCTTTCCAAATAGGAAATAGACACAGAGAATCTGTCATTAATAGTTGAGATTTTCAAAAATCTTTAAAACTACATGTCAAAATGCTGATGATTTTTTTATGGCAATTGTTTGGCTTCAGATTCTACCCTCTAAGGAAATCATACCAAAATAGAATATTGTGAGAATTCTAGTCATATTCACTTATATCATGGGATTATAATGATGGCAAATTGATACTGCTTCTGAATTATGTTCCACTTGGGGACCAGCTATACAGAGAGCAGATACCCAGAAACAATGTAGCTCCTGCTTTCAGAACCCTTTAAATACCTCCCTTACTCCCTCCTCTCATCTCTGCCTCCACAGGGTCCTGAGAAAGTCCTGAGGTGTATAGTTTTTTTACTGTGCTTAATAATGGAGAGCTGGATTCCATAAAAAGACAAATAATGCAAGTAATAGAATTATTCTGCCTAACAAATATCCCTCATTTTGTTCTTGGGTATCTGTGTCTTTTGAGTAGAAAGTGGCACTAAAAACACATCTTCGATGGTTCCTGAAGAGACTATGTATCTGAAGTGATGGTCAAGTTATTTTTTAAGAAAACCTCAACAGATTTAGTTTTTATTTTTGAAAAATTAAAATACAGACATATGCATATGTATGTGCATGTACACATATGTATATACATGCATGCATATATACACACGTTTGTACATAGACATGCATATATAAATAAGTCAGTATGCAACAGAGAATCTATATGTTTATGCATATATACATATATATGCACATACATATGTATACACTTCCATATGCACATGCACACAGGTATATGTGTATACACATACACATGCATATATATACATATATACATGTGCATATGTATATATATATATACACACACACATATATACATATTTATACATATACACCCAAGTACATATGTATACACATGTGTATTTATATATGTAAATACAGGTATAATGTACATAATGTGTACATATGTATGTATAAGTATATATACATGCATATATAAATTTAAACTGTTACACACTGATCTAAGCCCATTTGGTGTGTCAAAAGTTACTTTTCAGAGGTGTTCTTTAGCATCGGTCATTAGAGAGAGGTGAGGGGCAATTGGTTCAGGTTTCTTGGACCATATTCTGTTTATGCCTATTATCGTGCTGCCCCATTCAGTTTAGTAGCTTAGCACTCTTAAAAGTGTCCTGGTTAGATGACAAATTATATGGTTACCCTAGTTTGGTCTTTTCCCTGGCAGTTTCCTTATTGGGTAGTATATTACATTGCAAACAAGGCCCAATTCTGTCACATATAAAAACTTTTATTAGAAAGAGTCACAAAAACAGTCATTCTGCCTGTTCTGAAATTTGATGGAGAGCCACTCTTTGTTTTTACAGGCTCTCTGGTAGCAACTTGCTTAAAGTTCTTGTGCCTAAAAAATGTGGCCTAAAGCTTAAATAGTTCTGAGAGCTCTCGTTAAGAAAAAAATAATACAAAACCCTAAATACAAAATTAGAGATAAAAATGAGTATTTATTTAGAAAGAGAAAAGAAATCTAAAAAATCACACGTTTGTGCATCTAACAGATACCACAAACAACACAAAATTCAGACAAATAATATAATATCCGCCTGACTCTTCTTCATATATTATATAAGTTTATGTTATATGAATATATAAATTATTTATTATTTCATGTTAATATTTGTATTTAGCCTTTTAGATTTACCTCTTTGTTGAATTTTTTTTGGATATTACAGAATTTATAATTCATATTTTTAGCTTATCAGAATCTACCTTCAAATAATATTATACCACTTCATATATAAAAGCGTTAAACAATGTATTTCCATCTCTTCCACCTATTTTTTGCTTTATTGTTACCATTGAATTTCTTCATATGTTATGCACCCCACAATATATTCTTTTTAATAGTTTAAAAAGTTAGAAAATATAAGTAATATTATCTACATATTAACCATATCCATCTCCCTTCATTCCATTGTATAGATTTGAGTTTTCATAAGGTATCCTTTTATTTCAATCAGAAGAACTTCCTTTAATATTTCTTACATATAGGCCTGCAAGGAACAATTCTTTCTTTTTGTTTTCAGATAAACGCCTTTATTTTTCCTTCATCTTTAAAATATAATTTCACTGGATATAGAACTTTAGGTTGATAGTTGTTTCTTTTCCCCCCAACACTTTAAATGTCATTCTATTATCTTTAGCTTAAATAAATTATGAGAAATCAATGTAATTTCCTTTTTGTTTTCCTTTAAGTAATATGCCTTTTTTTCTCTGTGCTTTTAAAACTGTCTTATCACTGGTTTTCAACAATTTGATTATGATGTTCTTGCTTATAGTTTGTTGAGCATATTGGATTTCTGTAAGTTTATAGTTTTCAACAAATTTGAACAATTTTAGCCATTGAATTTAAAATTTTTCTTGCTGTACACATTGTTGATTCTTAAGTTTCTCTATTTTAATTTCACACATGTCAGAACTCTTGATATTGTCCCATTAGTAACTGTTTGCTAATTTTGTTTATTATTATTTTTCTCTGATTTAGTTTGGATGGTTTCTTTTGTCATATCTTCAAGTCAATGCAGTGTCTGATCCAATATTAATCACATACTATGAATTCACCTTTTCAGATACGGTGCTTTTCATTTCTAGCAGTACTTATTAGTTCTTTGTTATAGGTTCCATTTCTTCATTTTGTTCATGTTTTCCTTTATATTCTAGAATGTAATTATAATAGCTATTTTAAAGTTCTTTTTGTGTGTGTGCGTGTGTGTGTATTAATTCGGTTGAATTTGACATTCAGTGACTTCTTTTGATTAATTTTGTTTCTTGATTATGGACCACAGTTTTCTGCTTCTTTCCATGTCTAGTAATTTTTGATTGGATGCTAGATATTGTAATATTACATTATCAAGACTCAAGATTTTATTGTCTGTTTTAGAAAGAATGTTGAATTTTGTTTTGTCAGGCAGTTGAGACAGTGTGATACCTTTGCTCTTAAAATTTGCTAGAGTGTGCCTTGTGTAGTCCTTGCTGTAGGACTAGGTTAGCCTCATAGCTTAGGCATGGGCCTCTGGGGTCTCTACTGTATGGGCCAGTACTTCAGTGAAATCTCCACTTTGGTGAATGACATTTGGATATCTCCCAACCCTGTGTGAGCACTGAGAATTATTCAGCTTATAGTCACCCTGTAGGTTTTCTGACTCAAGAGTATGTCTATGAAGATTTCTTGAACTCTTCCTCTCTGTGAACTCGCTTTTCTACTAGTCTGTCCTGCAGATTTTAGCTGCTTCCATGACTATGATCTTTGTCTCTTCCAGTCAGCAAAACCACTGTGGTTTTTTTAATGTCCTCATTTCTGTGCTACTGTCTTGAAAGTGCCTCTAGGCAGAAAGCGAGGGCAACAAGTAACGTTCACCTTATTTGTTTGCCTTTGTCTTAGAATTCATTGACCTGGGCTCCCTATTTTTCAGTGTCTGTAAACATTTATTTCATACTATGTTTAGTTTTCTAATTGTGTTGGGGGAGGGGAATCAGGGGCTATTTAGTCCATCATGGCTGGAAGCAAAAGTCAAATCCACTGTCTTATCAATACAATAATCTTTAAAGAATGTTAGATCGCTACAAGGATATGAGTCTTTGTTTTGTTCACTGGTATAGGTTAAGTGCTAAAAATGCCTGTTATCATATAGTTGCTTAATAAATCTTTCTTAAATACGTAAATACATCAATAAAATCTATTTTTTAACTAATATGAACTTTTCTATTGATCAGAAATCTATTTTTTAACTAATATGAACTTTTCTATTGATCAGAAAGCAAGACTGATGATGTGATTATATTAGTCTGTGAAATGTGGATTTTTGATTAATACTTTAATATGCTAATTATTATTAATAATTATTTAAGTGTGTATTCCTGATTAAGGCACTTCAAATATTAACTAACTCCCTGCCCCAGGGCACAGGAATAAGTTAATAATAATGAATATGCACATATATACCACATTGTCTCTTTTGAAGTCTTCTAAAGAAAAATTCAGACAATATATAACACAGAAAAGGTAAAATTTCTCCTTTTTGACTCTAATTCTTACTCTGTTAGTCCTCTTCTCCATAATCGTTATTCTTTTATTATTGACCTATGCATATATAAGTTATAAATACATGTGTAATCCCCCTTTTGTCCCTCAAATGATTGTATATTACATATCTAAACTGGATGTTCTACTTTCATGTAACTATATTAAGGGGGATTTCAAAAATCACCTCACCGTTCTATCTCTTGCCTAGTATTTTATTGAATAGATGTATCATAACTTATTTAAAATATTTCCTATTGATGGATATTTAGTTTTTCTCCAGTTATCTGAAGTTACAAACAGTACTAAAATGAAAAGCCTTATGTATGCATAGATGGCATGTACGAGTACGTCATTGTGCTTTCATGTGACACAGGTGCCACCATACAATTTCACAAAGCAGCAATAAAAACATACATGAAACCAGGTAATGAACAAGTAAGACTGTAATACAATAGTCATTGCTACGTAATAATTGCATCTCTCCAGTTCAAATTATTATAATAAGAAACTTCAGGCATACAAATTACCCCCCACAATTAACACTACTTTGTAATACACCTCTGCCTCTCTTCAATAGGCTCTGTGTAATAATATGTGGCATTACTATGGTAAAAGTCCTTTTTACTAAAAACAGAAATTACATACTTTCACTTCTTGGTCTCTGATTTAGAAAGACAAAAACTTGAAACTTTGAACCTTTTGTATGTATTCAATAAAAGGGGGGTGCTCATATAAATGAAGAGCCAAATCTTGTTTGCATTTTCCTCATTTTTTTGTCTACTATGTACTTCATTAAATTAGCTGTTTGCATTCACAAGAGGATTGTATTTTTCTTGCTTTATTTTATCATTAAATTATCTTGGGATGATGCCTCTGACAGAGGAAATTCTTGTTCACAATTCTAAAACACACAATAGCCTCGTGTTGATAGAATTATGGCAACAAATTTTCCCCATGAAGATGAGGCACAAATATTCTTTCATATATTAAAAAAAAATCTAACTCTCCCAAAGAATAACTGTAGGTCATGAAGTCCTTCCAGTACGTTCCTTGTTCACCAATTAACATCTTTGCATATTAAGGAAATCCCCTGTGGAAGCCTAAAGACATTATTAAAATAAAGCAGAAGCCTGAATTTTGTAATATAAGGTTTCCAGATAGACACATGAGAGAATGGACTAGAATAATTCTTAACTACTTACAATTCAAGGTCATTATATATGACATTGGAAATGTAATTTTCTTAAGTCTTTGATCCTTAATTGTGTTTTCCTTATCAACACCTGGAAGGTTCCCCAGACCCTGCATACTTTACAGTACTCCTTTTACTAAATTACCCAAAACGTTCATACCAGGTTATCTTAGAAATGTCTTGTTAAGAGGCTGAAGAGCCAGAGGGCCAGTTCTCTGGGAGACAGTCTGCTGGATTCTGGGTTTAGGCCACAGAACATCTTAGCAATGAGGAGGGATATAGGATGGCTGCCAGATAAGGGAAGAGAGATAGCGACCCAGATTTTCCGGAAAGCCAATGGAGTCACATAACTGCAGGAAAAATAGGGTGATACTCCAGAAACTGCTTCTGTTGACGTTCCTCTCGTGCTTTCACTGCCCTAGGGTCTGTGGTAGACTGATTTGACCAGCACTGTAATGTCCAAATACTTAGAACTTGCTGAACAAAACCTGCCAGCCAGCTCTATAATAGTGACAACTATAAAGAAAAAAAAAATGACAGCAAACCATTGTTATTATTTAACATTTCTAGAATGTCAACAACATGCTTGATGCTGTGAAAAATGAGGAATAGGATACCGAGAGAGCTTGAGGAGTTTATGTTGTCAGGTAAACAGGCAGCTAAAGCATTTAGGCTATCCTTGTAAAAGAGGCATGACAAATTTGCTGAATTCAGGGCTTTTTTTTTCTTTTTTCTTTTTTCTCCTTACTCTTTTAGCACTTTTCTTGGATGTCTTATATCCCACAGCTCAGTGGTTCTCAATGGTGGCTGTATATTGGAATCGTCCAGTAAGCTTTAAAAAACAACAAAAAACAACAAAAACAAAAACAACACTGCTGCTGCCTGCTTCTTACCCTCACAGACACTGAAGTAATAGATGAAGGCATTAGGACTTTTAAAAGCCCTCTACATAATTCTCCAGGCAGCTTAGGTTGTGAACCACTATACTGGGTTTGTTTTTGTTATTGTTGATGTTGTTTGTTCATTTTTTAATCAGCTTTGCCTGATAGCACTATCTTTGAAACAACCTTGGTTCCTATTCTCATTTTTTTCCTCTCCTTTTTAAGCATTTTGAAAGAAAACAACCGTATTAACCAACCTCTCTTCTGCCATAAGTATTCATGGAAAAGGGTTTTTGCCCCTCCCCAATGTGGCATGTGTATTTTAACTGAGGTCTTCTGGAGATAATGCTTTATCCCATATCCAAAGCTGTGGATCTAACAGTGCATGTTTTCAGTGAAATGTTTTGCAATAAATCTCTACTTAGCTTGTGAATCACACCCCAGCCCTTAGTCTCTTTGGTTGGAATGAGTACGTAAGAAAGATCTCTGTGACAGTCTTCATGCTGAGTTTCCCAATCAGCTTTAAGTACTTGTTCTGGATCACAGGGATGTCCTTTCTTTACCAAGCTCCTTCACACAGACCCAGAGAGCCAGGATCAGGTTACATCTGCTCCCTTGACCACCCCACATCCTTTTTCCTTTTCTTCCATCATCCAAAGAGCATATTGAATAATCTGTAGGCTCTGGGATGCCATCCAAGAAGTAGCTATTAGGTGGGTGTGTGGGCATCCTAAGATATAGGCTTATGTCTAACTCCCATGTTTCAGAAATAGGATGGTGTATTAGGTACCTATTGCTGTATAGTAAATTTTTCCACAACTTAGCAGCTTAAAACAACAAACATTTATTATCATCTGAGTTTCTGAGGGTCAGGAATTCAGGATCTCTCATGAGGTTGTACTTAAGTTTTTATCTGAAGGCTTGACTGGGCCTAGAATTTCTACCTTCAGATGGCTGTTGGCTGGCCTCGGTTTTTTGCTGACTGTTGGTCAGCAGCCTCAGTTCTTTATCACATGGGGTTCTCCATAGGGCTGGTCATGACATGGGAACTGGCTTAACTCAGAGTGCGTATCAGAGAGAGAGAGAGAGAGAGAGAGAGAGAGAGAGAGAGAGAGACCAAAATATAAACTGAAGTGCCTTTTATAATTAATTTTGGACTGACATACTATAATTTCTGCTATGTTTTATTAGTCACACAGACAAAACCTGGTACAATGTAGGAGAAGACTATAAAAGGATGTCAATATAATTAGGTGGGATCATTGGGGGCTATCTTAGAATCTGGCTACCACAAATGGTCTGGATCAAGCTCAACAAGGGTTGTACAAATTTTGGTGAGATTTACCAGCTACTCACATTAAGCATTCTACCTGGTTTTCTAACGGTACCAGTCAACCAACTAAGGGGATGGAAGAAAGTTAGCACTCTCAAAAATGAGCATTTCTTGGAGGTGGCTTTATAGGATCCACAAAACACATCTACTTTGATGGGAGCTTACAAGGAGCTTAATTTCAACAGCAGACTTTCCTCCCAATGATAGATGGACAGTGTTTATTGTATATCATCTCTGTTCTGTGTTGGTTTGTTTGAAATGTAAATAAACCCCTTGCGCTTTGTATCAAACCCTCGCCCACATCTTGGCTTATGAGTTTTCCTTATAATTCTACTGTATTATTTTCAACTCTAATCCACCATTTGAAGTGGTAACAGATCATCTCTTGCCAGGGATGATGCTTGAAAAGTTAACGTATAGATTATCCCAGAGATAATGATGACATCTTGAAGCTAGGTTGTGGTTTCCCCTAATAAGTGTGATATTGAGTTAGAGAGGTTTGTTGAGACATTTGACTGATACCATAGGAACTTTCTGTTGTTGGTCTATCATTTAACTTTTAACTTTTTTTAAAGAGCAGCTGTATTGAGGCATAATAGCCAAATAATGATCTGCATATATTTAAATGTACACACTGATTAGTTTTGACATCTGTTTATACCCATGAAATGATCGCTAAAGTCATGACAGTTCATGTGTCCATCAGCCCTGAAAGCTTCCTGGAGGGCTTTTATAACCCGTTGCTCCCATCCTTCCGTGCTCTGCTCTCCACCCCTAAGCAACCACTGATTTCCTTTTTGTCACTATAGACTAGTTTGCATTTTCTGTAGTAGTTTCTCAACCTCAGTGTTACTGACATCATGAACCAGCTATTTCTTGGCTGTAGGGGACTGTCATGTACATGCAGTAGGTTTATCAGCAACCTTGATCTCTACCCACCAGATGCACGGACCACTTCTGCTGCACTTGTAACGACCCAAAATGTCACCAGACATTGCCACATGTTGCCCAGGGAGCAAAACTGGCCATGTTAGAGAACTACTGTTCTAGACTTTTATATAAATAGAATCATATGGCATACACTCTTTCTTGTCTGGCTTCATTCCCTCAGCATGATTATTTTGAGATTCATTCCAGAGGGATCTTTTTCATCAGGATATCTGTTGAGAAAAATGTCTGAATGTGAATGTTTTATTGTCAAAGTAGGTAGTATATAGAGTATTGGACAACATGAGAGCCAAAGTCTTGGGTTCTGATCCTAGCATTTCCACTTACTAGCTGTTCTGTATTAATGACATGAAAATCTTTGTCTGGCTTACTTTGCAAGATTACTGTGAGGTTCAAGTTTGTGCTATATCACATTAAAATATTAGTATTTGCATTCATTTCGCAGAGTCTATAAAAACGTATTTGTTTATCAAATAACCTACACTGTCATGTAATTTAACATTTTTATAGAGTGCTTGCATTTATAGCATTCTATGTACTATGACACAGAAATTCGTTTGTTTTCAAAGAGCGTACAAGATATTGTAATTAAGTGAAATATGGATGAAGTGCAGAAGTGGCAGAGAAAGGAGTGATTCATTCAGGGAAGCATTAGTGCCAACATTTCCTGGAGTAGGGAAAATCTGGGCTTGTTTTTGAAAGATGAATGGTATCTTACTGGGTGGACATTGAAGAAGGGACATCTATTAGAATGATAAACATGAAAGCAAGGAGTCATAAAATAGCATGGTGTGTCTGGGAACTATAAGTAGCTTAGTATTGCTGTAGTAGGAAGCGAGATCGGATCTGAGTGGTGGAATATGAGCAATAAGCAAGCGTCAACCAAGAAGGAAATATTTTATCTTGCTAATGAGTTTGGACTTTATCTCACAAACGGTGAGAGGCTGGTGAAGTATTGTAAGCAAGAAATACAAACCGGTTAGTGTTTTGGAAAAGTTGCTTTTGTGCTAGTGTGAAGGATTGATTTAAATGCCTATTCTCAATACTGAAGACTAGGGACTTCTAAGACTATTAAGACTATTTTTAAGATGAAGACTATTTTTATCTCATCAATATTTTATTGTTTCATTGTCATAAATTAACATCAGCTTGTGCAATTATGTTTCATTACTAAATGGCAAAAATGACTTCTTGAAAGAGAGAAGTATTAATATTAATAATTCCTTAGCATAATTTCAAGTTAGAGGGCCAGATAAATATATAGAAACTTTTTTCTTTGTTTAGTTCAGTAATGACAGTTTGAAACTACTCTCTGCCCACATCAAAACATTAAAAGTCCCTGTGACTAAAGGATGATTAGGAGCGTAAAACATGATCAGCAAACAGCTCCCAACATAGTGAGCAATGGGAAGGCTTCTCCTCTAGGGAGAGGTGAAGGGAAAAGTCGCCCTTTAGAAATGAGACTCACAGCTTGTTCTGTACTGAGGAAGGAAACAGGATTCACAAGTCATGAAACTCTGTCATAGTTTCAAAAAGATAATATTCTCAACTAACAGAGATCCTTAATATTTTTATCTTCCTGGACAGATATTGGGACACCTTGATAAATCTACAGTTCCCTCCTGCTCTGGACAAACACTGTGACCTTTCAGAGGTCCTAGATGTCTTCTTGTACAAGTCTGTGACCTCTTTCAGATGTATGATATTGATACCCTTTTCATATAGACTTTGTGTAGTTTGCTAATGTGTAAGCACACATTCCACCCTTTCCTACTGAATGTCATGAGATCTCATTTTCCTTAACTGAATGTCCTGTCACCCACCCACCCAGCTGACTACAAGCAAATCATGGAGGGTCTTAGATTATGCTCGTGTACCAACTGAAGCCTATCATGTAGATTTGTTCGGGAACTTTATATGATGGTCTCTTCTTTCAGTACCCGTTACATCCTGCAAGACAGTTCTTATAAATAGCAAAATCCTGTTTTTATATTCTGAGCCTGAATTGATTTTTCTACAACAATACTGATTTAGCCCATCGCATGTGGGAACTTCCATTCCATTCTGCTGGAATGGAAAACTGGATATTAGAAAAGTTAAGCAAGACCAGAGGAGGGAAATTAGGATAAGAGAAAAAATCTGGGTATGTAGGAATGAAACTTAACCTAGGCTTTCTGACGGATGTTTCTATAAACTTGACATTTTCAAAGTCAGTCTCATAGTAAATACTTAGGGTCAGGGTCGTGTTGCCTTATTTCTTTGCACCTGATGAGTACATAAACACAGAGTCTAGACTAGGCAGTTGGGAGAGCAAGTCATGAGGATATAAAAATTGTCCAAAGAAAATGCAAAAGTGAGCCTATATTCTTAGCAGAATTCTCACTCTGGGAGGAGGGGAAGGTAGTATTTACATCTATTATTCCCATAGAGAACATTGGAGACATGAAAAGCTCTGTTTCCATTCAGGAGTACATAATTTTGCCTCTATGAATATGTGCTGTTAAAGGACTTTGCAGGCCTCTAATCATGATTGTGGCCACTTTCCATTAATCATGCCACCATCTTGTTGAAGCACACATGCATATGTCATATGAAATCAATAAAAAGAAATGGTACTTTAGGAATACAGAAAAGATATAGCAGTACAAGCAAGGAAACATGATAAATGCTTTCAAATATTTGATGGGCCATCATGAGCTACAAGGATTGGTTTCTCCTGTGTGATTTCAAGAAAAGAAGTAGGACAGGAAAACTGATACTAGGTCAAGATAAGGAAGACTTCTGTCTATTAAAAGATTTAAGCTGGTCACAAGCAGCTTTTTATCATTAGATGTGTTCCAATGGTGGTCTTATGATGTCCTATTAGGTCACAAGGGAGGCTTACAAAATCGAGTCAGACTAGATATTGTCTTTGTCTTTTGGAAATGTGATATTCTAGAATTCAAACAATGCAATAAGCTCAATATCATCATTGTGAACTATGATCTTTATATAGCTTTTGTTTTTTATCATTGGAGATATTTAAGGCACTAATAATTTTTGCATAAGGAGATGTCCTTGTTTCTCTTCTGTGACTATTATTTTTTTGTGTCCAGCAGCTATTTTTATTTGTTTATTTGTTCATTCAATCATTTATCCAACTAATAGTGTTGAGTTTCTCATCTATACTAGATACTGTGCGAAGGACCCAAAGATGAAAAAGATATTATTGCCTGCCTTGTCCTCATCAAGATGTGAGTGTGTGCTCAGCTGCTTCCTAATGTAGAGCTTTACTTTGAAATGTATGTTGTGCTTTTAATTTTTTTATTGGTTGTTTAGATGCTTAAAATATAGTGTTATTCAATCTGATGCAAGAATGAACTTTAAAAAGTGTCCTGAAAATTAAATGAGAAGGCATTTGAGAGATGGCAGTCAGTGTGATATTTAAATACTTTGTTCTTGACCACAACTGAGTGTTGGAACTTGTTTATGGTCAGTTCTTAAGGTCATAGTCTCCAGGTTCAAACAACAATGTTCAAATCCTGTTTCCTCTACTTATTAACTATGAAACTCATCTACCTAACCTTTCTGTGTCTTGATCTTTTCACCTGGGAAAGGGAATTATAATAGAACCACCTATGAGGGTCCTTCTGCACAAGAGATATAATGTTTGTAAACTGCTTACCACAGGGCTTCGCACACAGTAATGACAACAAAGATAAGTTATTATTGTGATTCCCTGAATGGGGCTCTCATTTCTGCTTCTTTCTATTCCTCATTTCTGCTTCTTTCTATTCTACCACTTAACTGCATTCAATTTTAGTAACTATAGTTATTTATTTACATGTCTATTTCTTTCGCTGAACTGTGAGGTTTCTGAAAGCTATGACCTTACCTTAGTCTTCACTATATCTTAATGTCAGTGTTTTCCAATGTCATTCATATCAGGACAAACACTGAAAAATATTAATCTTTAAGTGACCCAGTAGGGAAATGAAAAAGACCGATCTGCCTGAAAGTGGCCAACTTGTGGGCTCTAATGACTCCACACTCTGCCCATCTTTCCTGAGGGCTAACAGCACCAATCTCTTGGGACACCAGGTATTATAGCACATGATTTGGAAAGCTCTAGCCTTATCCAGTGTCTGTCACAATGGTAAGAAATAATTCAGTAACTATTTTGTTGATTTTTTTTTCTGCATTTAAAAGTCTTCTCCTCCCAGCTCCATTCTTGTGCTTTAGAAATAAAACAATCTTATTCTGTTTTCTGCTTTTTAGGTATAAATACTATATCCTAAAATGTTGAGCTTTTTATCCCCATATTTCCTTCATAGGAAATACGATGCCTATCCAGATGCCTGCGCGTTTCCAAGGTGGTTTAGGTCCTTAATTTGCTACTTAATTACCAAATACTGTTATATACAAACCAATTTTATAATGATTCATCAGGAACAAGATATAAGAATATACAATATCTAGGTACAAATTTCTATCTACTATATCTTAAAATGTCATGGTAATTCTTAGGGGGAGATACTTATTTCTTTACTTCTTTGTAGTCAATGGAGAGGAGTTTTTCTTAAATGCTTTGAGCCTCTTCCCTCCACAATTAGTTCTTATCTGGAGGTAGAACGAGGTAATTGCTTGGTGCGTGAAAGACATTGATTTACAGATTTCTATTGAGTAGAGCCAGTATATTAAAAGTTCCTAGGCATGGAGGATCCTGTCTCTTGTTGTTGTCTTTTCCCCTGAACTGTGCTGGGCGCTGATCCTCAGGAAATGTGCACACTCTTAAACTCAAATTTTTTTCTTGGGTAGACTGTTTCAAGGTATAAAACAGGGTGTGGGGGGTTGGGGTCAAGGTGTTTTAACAAGTCCACTTGGCTCTTACAGTAGGCCATTCCCACCAATACAGCTGTGTCAGAAATCGGGTTGACGTTATGGCTTCCGTGTGTCTGATTCCTGTATCTGTATCTCAGCTGGTTCTGAATTCGGGCAGAAAACAGGATTGTCATTTAGTAGGCCTTCTAACATGCCATTGGTGGTAAATTGCTTTTTGTTAGCAAAGATGATTTTTTAAAAGTAAAGAGGATACATACAGACGATAAAAAATATTCAAACTACACACATAAAATTCTCTTTGCTTCCCTTTGTTTTTCTCCACAAAGTTACCCAGTGTTAGCATTTCTTTGACTCTTTAGAGAAAAAAAAAGCACATATTCTTATATAAGTTTTAATGTGCTTTAGAAAAATGTCCACAAAAATTTTGTCTTAGGCAAAATGTTTTTAGACGTGACACCAAGAGTACGAATCATAAAAGCGAAGATTGATAAGTTGTACTTCAAAATTAAAAACTTTTGTGCTTGAAAGGGCATCATCAAGACTGTGAAGACAACCTACAGAATAGAAAATGTTTGCAAATTATATATATGATTAGGGACTAGTATTCAAAATATATGAATAGCTCTTTTAACTCAGTAATAAAAGACTAATAACACGATTGAAAAATGAGCGAAGGATCTAAATAGATATTTCTCCAGAGAAGATCTATGAATGGCTAATAAGCACATGAAAAGATGTTCAACATCATTAGTCATTTGGAAAATGTACATCAAAACCAAAATGAGATACACTTCACACCCAGTAAGATGACTACAATAAATAAGGCGGACAATAACAAATGTTGGTAAGAATATGGAGAAATTGGAATCCTCATGAATTGCTGGTGGGAATGTAAAATGCAGCCACTTTGGAAAGCAGTCTAACAGTTCTTAAAATGTTAAACATAGAGATACCACATGATCCAGCAATTCTATTCCTAGATATATACTTAGAAATAAATACATACATCTACAAAAAACTTGTACACTAATGTTCATAGAAGTGTTATTCATAATAGCTAAAAAGTGGAAACAACCCAAATAAATGTCTACCTACCAACAACTGGATAAATAGAAGGTGATATATTCATGTAACAGAATATCACTGGGGCATAAAAAGGAATGGAGTACTGGTAAATGCTACGACATGGATAAACCTCGAAAACATTATGCTAAATGAAAGAAGCCAGTCGCAAAGAACCACCTATTGTATGATTCCACTAATATCAGACATTCAGATTAGGCCACTTTATAGGAACAGAAAGCAGTTTAGTGGTTACCTGAGATGGAGGGAAGGACAATGGTGAGTGACTGTTAAAGGGTACAGAGTTTCTTGTTGGGATAATGAAAATATTCTGTAACAAAATGGTGATATATGTACAAGTCTGTGAATATGCTTAAAATCACTAAATTATACACTGTGAATAGGTAAGCTTATGTAAATAATAGCTCAATGAAGTTGTTAGAAAGAATCAAAAATGATGACTATATGATTATGCTATATAAATGGCTAGCTTACTTTTTCACTTAATACATCTTAGGGTGTTTTTTCCATATAAGAACAAATAAAGCTACCTATATTTTAAAATAATTATGTCATATTCCAAATTATGGGATACTTGATTGTTTCTTATAATTTGAATTTGTATCACAGACATTTATAAAGTTAAATAGAGCTTTATTTTCAGCCTGTCCATATCTTACAAAATGACCATAACTAGGGGATGAGAAGCATGTAGAATTGATACAACAGAACATTAGAAGAAGAGGTGAACAGGTTTTGTTTCTGTTGATGAGGCTTGGATACTGGAAAGGAGGCAGAAGAGCTGCAGCCCTGTTGTTGTTTCCTACGCACCTTTCCTTGTCTGAACTTCTAGTTTCCAGATATTAAAATTGGACCACTAGGCCTACCCCCAATATGATGAACTGCTTCCCAGTAAACTCAATCAATGCCCCTGCGTGGCTGATGATTTTGCTTTTTGATTTAGATATGCTTTGCATTTCTTTGTGGGAGTCTATAGGTCTTTAATATTCTGTATCTTATTTTAATACTTTTGCTTTCTTTCTTATCTCAGGCTTATGAGTTTATTTTTATTCATAACTGAGTACTTGAAAGAAATAATTATTCTGTCTTTTATAAATATTTAGAAATATTTTGCGGTTGGATTCTGATAAGTCCTTTTATCAGGTTAATGATCTTTCGTCTACTTCTTGATGTGTAATATTTTTCTTAAAAATCAAGAATAGACGTGGAGTTTTATCTCATTTGTGAGGACATCCATCATAATGTTCATATATATATATATATACATATATTATATGGTCATATATATGTATATATATGACTTTAATTCATTCATGTGGTAAATTGAATTAATGCATTTCATAATCTATTTTCAATCATGCATTTGGCATTCATTTCATGCATATTTATTTAGTGTCTTCTGCATGGCAGATGCTGTTCTGAGCACCAGTGATACAGTAATAAGCAAAACAGACATTATTCTTTAAAAACATTGCTAAATACAATCTGCTAACATTTAATTTTATTTTGCATTTAGATTTTAGAACCTGTCTCAATAAATATTCAAATCCACACAAAAAGGTATGTGATAAAGGATGATGATTACAACATTGTTTATCAGTCAGTTAACATGTCCATCCATAGAATTGTTCAGTTTAACCACAATAGAGAATAACACATTGTAGTTTAAAAGAACCAAGTAGCTCAATACAAACAAATATGAAAAGATTAAAAAAAATTAATTTGCAGGATTTATGTCTATGTAGTATAATATAATTTTTGTACAAATGAAAAAAATATCTCTGTGTTTTCATACTTCCAATAGGTGTAAAAAAATGTCTAGAAGGATATGAAATAGCAAACTATTAACAATAGATTCCTTTAGGATATAGGATGAGGGTTAGGGAGCATGAGGACTGATTTTCATTTTTCAATGTATAAGTTTTGTATTGCTTGATTTTTTAATTTTTATTTTTTTACAACAGGCAGGTATTATTGTTGTAACTACTAAAGGAGAAAAATTAATGGTAGAGCTTAAGAACTGGAATAAATGTGTACAAGAACATTTTGAACATGACTCCATGTGTTCATGTTAAATTGCAAGCAATAGAACCATGAAAGCTAGTTTTAAGCAGAATGGGTTTTTACTATGTATAAGATGATGTCATCAGAAAAGCAGAAGCAGGTAATAGGTAGAATTTCCAGGAACAACTCCTGGCCCCAGAATCAATACTTCTCCCTTTGTAATCAGGACAGTTGCCACCACTGCTTCCAGTAGCTGCAGAGTCAGGAAGCTGAAGACTAGAGACTGAAGAAGGACACTGATTCTGCTGTGATCTTCCATAATGTGCACTCCACTACCTGCCTTTCAAATTCTAGCTGGGCGTGATGGTGTCTGATTGGCAGAACCCAAGTCTTATCTGGAACCCTAGCTGCAAAGGAGTCGAACAACACCATTTTTCAGTTTTCCAAACACTGCAATATAGGAAGACGTACTGGAAGCAGGCTGGAATGGGTATTAAGCAGGAAAGCCACACATAGTATATCTGCCACGATGAGCAAATCACACATTGTGTTTTAAATACCATAAATGGCTATTTTCCCGCAAAACCTAGGAAGATCATTAATTCTCTGACAAAATCTATTTTTGGTATAAGAAATATATACATATAACAGAAAAATGAGAAAATATGCAAGTACAGATAAGAAAAAGATAAAAATCACCAGAAATCTCACCATCCAATGTTAATATTTTCATGTATGACCTTTCAAACACCTACCCACACAGTCCCCCACATACACAAAATAAAAAGAATAGGATTATATCACATATTGACAAAATCTGTTTTAAATGTGTAGCAAAGCTTTATGCAATGTTTAAGAAGTAAAGTTAATTAAAAGTCATAAAACATGTATTGACTTAATAACTTAATTTTAAAACTCATTGAAGTAGCAGAGTTTAAAAAATGAAATTAACTTTTAAATCACTTTCATCAAGTCAAAAATAGTCAAACTATCTTTTCTTAATTTTTCATGAACTCTAATTTTCTACTCAAGATTTGCTTTAATTAACTTTTACATTTTTTTGAAAAGCATCTGCCTTAATATCTTTTCTCCCCCAGTAGTCAAGAAACTGTGTCCACTGTCCAGTATTAAAACAATAGAAAGAACTATCTAGGTCGTTCATTAACCATCCACATGGCCTACACCAGATATCCAACTCTCAACACCTTTGTTTTCACATTTGTAGAGGAAAGAGATTGAAATAGACTATGTCTCAGCTCCATGTCTGCGAGATTGAGTCTTCTATGAAGAGCTTTCTATCCTTAGGTAAGAGGATAGAAGAACCCTGGCTTTGATTTCTAGGCCTGTTTTTCATGGACCACGTGACCTGGAGCTCATTATGAACTGCTGGATGTCTGCTTTTATGAATCTGAGCACCGAGATTAAAAGTGGTTCCTATTTACTTCCTGGAGTTTGACGAGGGCTGCCAGCTCCCTCGCAGCAAATGTCCTATATACATATTATAACTAATTAAAGTAAGGACAGTAATGTGCTCCAAGAGATCGCTACACAGAGTTCTTTAATTTCAGTATAGATTTTAATCTTGAGATGACTCTGTGAGGTACAAAAGCAATGACAAAATTTTAAGATAACAAAAAAGCACAGGGATTTATTTCACATATTGAATGAGTTAGATGACCACCCCAAATAGAAAGTTTACCTAGCAATGTATGTGATTCTATCTGCAAATCTACCAATCCAGTGATTTATAGCCCATATATCTACATATATTTGGAATGGTTTATACAAGTTAAGTCTGCTTATCTCTGGGGATGGAATTACAAGTAATTTTCTTAATTCTCCAAGTTATTAATTAAATTATATACCTTTAGTGAGCAGAGGATATTTTTATATCTAGAAAAAGATGCAATCCAGGGGTTTTTTTTAAAAAACTTTTTTTTTTAACAGGACTTTATTGGGGAACAGTGTGTACTTCCAGGACTTTTTTCCAAGTCAAGTTGTTGTCCTTTCAGTCTTAGTTGTGGAGGGTGCAGTTCAGCTCCAAGTCTAGTTGCTATTGCTAATTATAGGGGGTGCAGCCAATCATCCCTTGGAGGGAGTCGAACCGGCAACCTTGTGGTTGAGAGGACATGCTCCAACCAACTGAGCCATCCGGGAGCTCAGCGTCAGCTTCAGCTAAAGGTGTTCAGTCTTAGTTGCAGGGGGCGCTGCCCACCATCCCTTGGGGGACTCAAGGAGTTGAACAGGCAACCTTGTGGTTGAGAGCCCACTGGCCCATGTGGGAATTGAACCTGCAGCCTTAGGAGTTAGGAGCCTGGAGCTCACACTGCTTGAGCCACTGGGCCGGCCCAAGGGTTTTTTAAAAATTTATATTTTAATGAAAGTTGTGCTTTGTTGCATATATTCTGAGGCTATAGCAGTTAGGTGGGGTAACAAGGAAAAGAGAATATACTTGCTAAATTATTCTTTGAGAGAGAGCACACCAGTGAGAGTTCTAAGATCATTTCAGTCTTTCACGACCCTAACTTCTCACCTGCCAGATGATGTTAAACTTTGCACCTAATTTTAGATTTATCTGTAGGACTCAATGTTATCCTTCTCTCGAAAGTCATTTGTCTTCCTCAAGTGACATTTCCCAATCTTTTACTAGATGAAGAACTTGACTCATTCACTCTCTCCCTCATCTCCTTCATTCAACAATTATTTAACCTGCATGTTTAGTACTTGCAGTGGTGGGTCTGGGATCGCCAGAGGAGTAGGGTGACACAGTACCATATGAGACTTTCTACAGATGTCACTGGGACTATTTCAATAGATTGTTTCTCACTGTCTCCAGTCCTGCCCCCAATCCATTTTATAGTCTCCTTTCCATTGTTTTATGAAGCGCATCTCTGATATTTATACTCCATTGGTCAACGATCATAAGTACAGAGGGGGGAGAAGCAAACGAAATGCCAAAACATCCTCCAAAGTTTTTAGGTAGACTTTGAAGGTCTTCCTTGTCTGTGCCCTAATCTATGTTTTCAACCTATTTTCCTTTCCTTCTACAATCGCTTCCTTTCCTGCTGTTTGCCTCTGCTTCTGCCAGTTCCTTGGATTGCCCTTCTCCATCACCGCCAAACGTCCACATTCTTGTCATTTAGAACTCAGCTTAAACCCCTAGAAAGCTGTCCCCAATTCCTTTCCTTGAAATACTCTATGCCTTCTTTTCAGCTCCTGTAACACTCCATCTTTTCTTCCCTGGGGCACTTGCTACCTTCCACTGTGTATTATGGTTATGTGTGCTCTCTGGGAATCCAGCCGTAAAGACACTCTGTCTCTGATCTGAGTTGTATTTTGCATTGCAGGCTTGTAATAAATATGTGCTATTGAAGAATTGGATCCAACATCGTTTCTGGGTTAGATCTCAGCAGGGTAGCGATATGGTGGATGCCTACTGAGCTCTTGAAAAAAAATCATTTAACTTCCGCAGGCCACAGAAGCACCATTTAGTGCATGAGGGCTGCAATTTATTAAATGATCCCCTACCAAACTCAGTGATTTTCTTGAAGATGAGTTGCCCATAGTTAATATTATTACACTGTCTTTTTGGGGGATTGTGAGCTGTTTCTTGGTACTAGCCCCTAAATCCACATGGATGTTTCCGAAGTCAGAAAATGGCAAAGTAGTTTATCATGGCTTTTGAAATCGCAGGCAATGGAATAAATTTTAAATTTCTTATCCCACTTTGCCCACTTTTTCTGCTCTGCCTTTTGCCCCTCTGATTTATTTGTTTATACTTTTCTTTTTCATGCAGGTTGGCTCTAGGCTATTTTTTAGAGTGATTCCTTTGGGGTAGCTGCCAACTTCTATTAATGACAACCTGTGAGTACTTGGGGAAGTGGGAGGGAATTTGGTAAGAAAGAGGCAGGGGAGGCTTTTTTTCCTGAGGAAAGTGTGTTTCATCAAGACCAGATTGGCCTCCCCCAGAGTTACGTAAACCTTTCACCTCCATCCTGAGTGGATATCCTAAATTGAGGTAGGAAACCCTAAATCAACAGATAACCGTGATATGACCAATATTAAATTTCTTCACTCAGCAGCATGAAGTTTCAAAATACAAGACAAATTCAGATAGGGAACATAAAGAAAGTAACGTTTATTGAACAACTAGGTTTGTGATCTAACGTTTGGACTCATTACATGTATATCACCTATGTCACTCTTAAATGATTTTGTTTGGTTATCCCAAGTCTGATAAATTCTGCTGTCCCTAATCAAGTTGAATTTATAGACAGACGAGCTGTAATTAAGTCGCTGGATAATGGTGACTTTGCCAGATGTGTGCTATTCTTGAAAACCTTTTCTAGGTAGCAGGTAGTCTTTCCTTAATAAGCCTTTGATCTATTGTCATGACTCTTTACAACAAGAAATGCTAATGAGGAAAGAAGTGGTGTTGATTTGGGCATGGTAACTTGTTATAGAGGTGGTATTTTCTGGTTATACATGTGGCAAATTTCTAAGAGAAGCTTGTAAATATTTTACAATTACAAATTTCAAGGGAATTATCCTATGTTTGATTCTGTTAAAAATAATATTTAAATATTTTGTTGAACAAATATGTGCAACTGCTGCCAAATTGTTTCCCCAAATTAACATCGGATACTCTTAGGGAAAAGAACCCTCATTTTTTTTTTCTCTCTGATAATCAAATAATTCATGTAAATGTAGGAAAATTAGAAAAAGATGGAGAAAAACATATAAAAGAAAATAATTCAGCAATATGTTAAAGTGTTGTTCCTTTTATCAATTAGTTTCAGTAGAAACGTGAAAGGCTAAGAAAACTGCAATAGGTTTCATGTAACCCACATTCTAAAGTGAGATGTGGAACACTTATGCTGGATGTACCAAGAAATGGATGAATCTGCCAGTGGTGTTAGCCCAGGGTGATCTTCCATGTGGAGAGCATAGAAGAGCTGAATTGCTCCTTCTTCACTTTGGCCAAGTGAGATAAGGGGTTTCAGAAGATCTACGTGGAGGGCTTCACATTTGTTTCCTGGAGTCTGGTGAAGTCAGAACTGAGGTTTGATTTCTTCCAGGAGAAATCCTAAGGTAAGAGACTGATCAGGGATACTGGGAATGAGTTGTGCTTCCTTTGAAGGTAGGACAAAGGTGTTTCTTGAGGAACAGACATAGACCCCATTGAAAGGAGCAGCCTGGGATTATATTAAAATAGACTTTGTCAGAATACTATATGAAGGGACAATATGACCCCAATGTGGATGTGGAGTATTGAAAATCCAGGGGCTGAGGGAGTGTCAGAAGTATCTTAGAGGAGAATCATTCAGGGTGTGAGAGGGAACTACAGTCAGAGTTGCCCAGAGATGAATCACTGAGGACTTTGCAAAAGAACCCAGTAAAAGAAACAGTCATTTCCAAGGGCATTTTCCAAGGAATGCCAGACTGAAATTTTTATTATCCAGAGAGACTATTGTTTTATTATTTAAGAATCACCAGAGAGTGAGGTCATAGGAATGGCGGCAGCGGGGTGGACTTCTTGAGTTCTCCAGAGCTTATCACAAACTGAACATCATTAACTCATCAAAGACTCTGCTCATCACAGAGAACTGCTAAGAGACTCATATGAGGATTACTTGAAGGTGGGCAAATTGGGCGACCGGGGGAAGAGGAAAGGGAGCAGAGTGGAGATGCGGCCCTTGTCCCCGGCTGCAGAGACACAGGGGATCTCAGGACAGAACAGAGATCACAAGAGCCAGGAGGTGGGCTCTTTCCCTGCGTCCCACAGCTGATCTCTCCCGCCGAGAGGGCAGCATATCCAGCATTTGAGGCAGTAACCTTAGCTGAGACCTCCAACTGGGCCCTAGGTCTGACAAAGGATGTAAACTCCATACCTGGGCCCCTCCCCCCACTCTCCCAATCCTACCCCGGACCTTCCAGAGACTTAAACTGGCCCCTGAACTGTGTCAGATTGCAGAGGAGCCCTAGTGCTCAGGATCTGGGAAGACCAGCGTGCAGCTCTGACCCAGGGAAGAGGCTGGGAAGAGTGTGATATTACTGGGCTGGAAGAGACAAGACCCCTCCATCCCCAGACCCCACCCTTTCTGGCCTGCCTAGGGCAGGGCAATTGCAACTGTGGAGACATTCCCAGGGATCAGCAGTAGGTGGCAGATGCAGCTCTGGGCTTTCAGCAGCTCAGAAATCTCCTGCCCGCCACATGTGCACGCGAGCACGCGCGCACATTCGGAAGAAGTGCCCTAAGACTCAGGAGAACTGGGCACAGGGCTGGTGGTGTTACTCTCAGTTCGCATATGTGCAGGCAAGAGCAGAAATTGCACTGACTTTGTAGAAACTACCATCCAGACCCCACAGACTCAGGCATCTAAATCTGCAACCCCAAGGTCACTCTGGGCACCAGGTGACCGGCTCTGCCTGCACAATGAGCAGAGGACTTTTTGGTACAGCAGAGGACAACCTGGAGATTACTTGGTGGGCTTAAGCCAAGACAGACGCTGCTTTTTTTGTTTTGTTTTTATATCTTTGATATTTTTGCCTGTGTTGGATGTGGGTTATTGGTTGTTTTTACATGTGAATGTATTTGGTTTTTTCTTTGTTGTTGTTGTTGTTGTGCTTGGTGATTTGCTTTGTTCTGAAATTGCCTTACACCAGGGCCCAGCTCAAGAGGCACAAGATTCAACACACCCAGAGGCCAACTCCAGACCAAACCAGAGTATTATAGGGTTTGACCTACAAGTCACACACCCAGAGGGAATTCTCTACAGGCACAAGAGCCCATAGAGGCCAAGCCTCATTTAAGCAGTCAACCCTCACACAGAAGAACATTCTGCTGTGGGCAGTTAGTCAGCCTAGCAGTCAATCCCACCTACTCACAAGCTAAAAGCAATTAAAGATCAACATTAACAGGACAATATACACAACACAAGAGTTACTTTTGGAGCACACGCAGACTAGAAGAAGGAAGTGGTGCAAGTCAAATATAAAGGACACATACTGCATAAGATAACCCAGCAAAAACTAAGAACCCTAGGGGATCTACCTAACACATCGAAGCAACCAGAGAGAGTCAGCCAGAATGGGGAAACAAAGAAACATGTCCCAAATAAAAGAAGAAACCTCCAGAATTGGAACCAAATGAAATAGAGTTAACCAGCCTATCGGAGACAGAGTTTAGAACAGTGATGATAAGAATGTTTAAGGAGCTTAACGATGACATAAAGAAGGACTGGGGAATCATAATGAACAACCAGTTAAAACTAAAGAATACAATAACTGAAATAAAGAACACACTTGAAGGAATTACCAGCAGGTTAGGTGAAGCAGAGGATTGATCAGCAACTTAGAAGACAAGTTAGCAGAGATCACCCAAACAGAACAACAAAAAGAAAACAGAATAAAAAACAATGAAGATGGGTTAAGAGACCTCTGGGATAACATCAAGCACAACAACATGCGCTTCATAGGAATATCAGAAGGTGAAGAGAGGAAGCAAGGAATTGAGGACATATTTGAAGTAATAATGTCCGAAAACTTCCCTAACCTAGTGAAGGAACCAGACATACAAGCCCAGGAAGTGCAGAGAGTTCCAACCAAGATTAACCCAAACAGGCCCACACCAAGACACATTATAGTTAAAATGGCAAAGGTTAAAGACAAAGAGAGAATCCTAAAAGCAGCAAGAGAAAGACAGCGGGTTACATATAAGGGAACTCCTATAAGACTATCAAATGACTTTTCTACAGAAACACTCCCAGAAGGGAGTGGCAGGAGATAATCAAAGTGATGGAAAACAAAGGCCTACAACCTAGATTGCTTTATCCAGCAAGGCTGTCATTTAAAATTGAAGGAGAGATAAAGAGCTTCCCAGAAAAGAATAAGCTAAAGGAATTTATTACCACCAAGCCAGCATTGCAGGAAATATTAAAAGGGCTTCTGTAAAGAGGAGAAAGATGAAAACAATCTAACTACAGATTTAAAAACTGGCAATATCTATGCACCTAATCACTTTAAATGTAAATGGATTAAATGCTCCAATCAAAAGACATAGAGTGGCTGAGATGTTCCAATCAAAAGACATAGAGTGGATGATTGGATAAGAAAGCAAGACCCTTGTATATGCTGTATACAAGAGACTCACCTCAGATCAAAAGACACACACAGGCTGAAAGTGAAGGGTCGGAGTAAGATATTTTATGCAAATGGAAATGTGAAAAAAGCTGGAGTTGCAATACTTATATCTGATAAAATAGACTTTAAAATGAAGAATATATTAAAAGACAAAGATGGGCACTATATAATAATAAAGGGATTGATCTTACAAGAGGACATAACCCTAGTAAACATCTATGCACCCAACATAAGAGCATCTATATATATAAAACAGATATTGACTGACATAAAGACAGAGGTCAACAGTAATGCTATCATAGTAGGGGACTTCAACATATCTCTGACAGCAAGGGACAGGTCTTCCAGACAGAAAATCAATATGGAAATAATGGCCTTAAATGACACATTGGACCACTTGGATTTAATCGATATTTTCAGAGCATTTCACCCCAAAGCTGCAGAATACACGTTCTTCTCAAGTGCACATGGAACATTTTCCAAGATAGACTACATGTTAGGCCACAAAACAAGTCTTGATAAATGTAAGAAAATTGAAATCATACTAATTGTCTTCTCTGACCACAGTGCTATGAAATTAGAAATGAACTACAGGAAAAAAACTGGAAGACACACCAATTCCTGGAGGCTGAATAACATGTTACTAAATAATGAATGGGTCAACCATGAGATCAAGAAAGAAATCAAAAGATATCTCAAGACAAACGAAAATGAAAACACGATGACCCAAAATCTATGGCATGCAGCAAAAGCAGTCCTAAGAGGGAAATTCATAGCATTGCAGGCCTACCTAAAGAAAAAAGAAAAATCACTAATCAACAGTTTATCTTCACACTTAAAGGATCTGGACAAAGAACAGCAAAATAAGCCCAAAGGGAGTACAAGGAAGGAGATAATAAAGATCAGAGCAGAAATAAATGAAATAGAAACCAGAAAAACATTACAAATGATCAACAAATCCAAGAGTTGGTTTTTAGAGAAGATAAACAAAATTGACAAACCTTCAGCCAGACTCATCAAAAAAAAAGAGAGTGAGGACCCAAATAAATAAAATCAGAAATGAAAGAGGAGAAGTGAAAACAGACACCACAGAAATACAAAAAAAAATTAAGAAATTACTATGAGCAACTATATGCCAACAAATTTGACAATATGGAAGAAATGGACAATTTTCTAGAAGCATACAACCTTCCAAGGCTAACAAAAGAAGAAACAGAAAACCTGAATAGACTGAGTAGCACCAGGGAAATGAATCAGTAATCAACAATCTCCCAACAAACAAAAGTCTTGGACTAGATGGCTTTACAGGTGAATTTTACAAAACATTCAAAAAAGAATTATCACCTATTCTCCTCAAACTCTTCCATAAAATCCAGAAGAAGGGAAGGTCTCCCAAACACTTTTTATGAGGCCACTATCACCCTGATCCCCAAATCAGACAAAGACACTACAAAAAAAAGAAAACTACAGGCCGATATCTCTAATGAACATAGATGCAAAAATCCTCAACAAAATATTAGCGAACAGAATTCAGCAATACATTAAAAAGATCATACACCATGATCAAGAGGGATTCATTCCTGGTATGTAAGGGTGGTTCAACATCAGCAAATCAATTAATGTGATACACCACATTAACAAAATGAAAAATATAAATCATATGATCATATCAATAGATGCAGAAAAAGCATTTGACAAAATCCAGCAGCGATTTATGATAAAAACCCTTCAGAAAGTGGGAATAGAGGGGTCATATCTCAACATAATAAAGGCCAGATATGATAAACCCACAGCTAACATCATATTCAATGGGGAAAAGCGAAAACCATTCCCCTTAAGATCAGGAACAGGGCAAGGTTGCCCACTTCCATTCAGTATAGAGCTGGAAGTTCTAGCCTCAGCAATCAGACAAGAAAAAGAAATAAAAGGCATCCAAATCGGTATGTCATTATATGCAGATGGCATGATACTATATATAGAGAACCCTAAAGACTCCACCAAGAAACTATTAGAGCTGATAAATGAATTTAGTAAAGTAGCAGGATACAAAATATTCAGAAATCAGTTGCATTTGTATATACTAATAATAAAATACCAGAAGGAGAAATTAAGAAAACAATACCATTTACAATTGCTTCAAAGACTATAAAATACCTGGGAATAAATTTAACCAGAGAAATAAAAGATTTCTACTCAGAAAATTATAAGACACTGAAGAAAGAAATTAAAGAAGACACAAATAGATGGAAACGTATACCATGTTCATGGATAGGAAGAATTAATATAGTTAAAATGTCCATACTGCGTAAGGCAATCTACATATTCAACACAATCCATATCAAACTACCAAGGACATTTTTCACAGAAATAGAACATATAATCCTAAAATTTATATGGAACCATAAAAGACCCCAGATAGCCTCGACAATCATGAGAAATAAGAACAAAGTGGGAGGTATAACAATACCTGACATCAAATTATACTATAAGGCTACAGTAATCAAAATACCATGGTACTGGCATAAAAACAGACACATAGATTAATGGAACAGAATAGAGAGCCCAGAAATAAATCCATGCCTACATGGTCATTTATGACAATGGAAGCAAAAATTTACGGTGGGGTAAAGACAGTTTATTCAATAAATGGTGCTGAGAAACCTGGACAGACACATGCAAAAAAATGAAGCTGGATCACCTCCTTACACCATATACAAAAATAAATTCAAAATGGCTTAAAGACTTAAATGTAAGATCTGAAACCATAGAATTCCTAGAAGAAAATATAAGAAGAAACTTTACAGACATTACCTGGAGTAAGATTTTTACCAATACATCCCCTCGAGCAAGGGAAGTAAGAGGAAAAATAAACACATGGAATTACGTCAAACTAAAAAGTTTTGTCACAGCAAAGTAAACCATCAATAAAACAAAAAGGGATCCTACTGAATGGGATATTTGCCAATGATATATCCAATAAGGGATTAATATCCCAAATTTATAAAAATCTCACTCAATTCAACTCCAAAAAAATAAACAACCCAATTAAAAAATGGACAGAGGACATGAAGAGACATTTTTCTAAAAAGGACATACAGATGGCAAACAGACATATGAAAAAATGCTCAACTTCACTAACCATCAGAAAAATGCAAATAAAAACCACAATGAGATACCACCTCACCCCAGTTAAAATGGCTATCATCAATAAATCAACAAACAACATGTGCTGACGAGGATGTGGAGAAAAGGGAACGCTTGTGCACTGTTGGTGGGATTGCAGATTGATGCAGCCACTATGGAAAACAGTGTGGAGGTATCTCCAAAATCTAAAAATGGAACTACCTTATGATCCAGCAATTCTACTCCTAGGTATCTATCCAGAGAAATCCAAAACTCCAATTCAAAAATCTTTATGCACTCCTATGTTTATTGCAGCACTATACACAATAACCAAGACAGGAAAACAAGTGAAATGCCCATCGGTAGATGACTGGATTAAGAAACTGTGGTACATTTATACAATGGAGTATTACGCAGCCGTAAAGAAGAAAGAAACCTTACCATTTGAAACAACATGGATGGACCTAGAGAACATTATGTTAAGTGAAATAAGTCAGACAGAAAAAGACAAATACCATATGATCTCACTTATATGTGGAATCTAAAGAAAAGAATAAATGAATGAACTAATCAGAAACAGTTTCAGAGACATAGAGGAAAAACTGAGGGTTGCTAGATGGGAGGGCAGGTTGGGGATAAGGGGGAATGTGATGGGATTAGAGAACACAGTCGGTAACCACAAGATTGCCCTGGGGTTACGAAAGTCAATTTGGGGAATGTAATCAATAATGTTGTAAAGATTTTGTAGGGTATCCGATGGACACTTGTCTTGTTAGGGAGACCACCTCAGGGAAGATGTAGATGCCTAATCACTTCACTGTACATCTGAAGCTGAAGCTGAACAATAATGAATGTCAACTACAAGTTTATATATTATGCATATAGTTACAAGAAGTGGAATACAGCATTAGGAATGTAGACAGTGGAAATGTAATGGTTGTGTGCAATGTCAGAGAGATAGTGGATGGGGGAGGGGGGTTGACACAGTGTGAGGGATATAAATGATAAATGTCTAACTATTACATTGTTTTGTGCACCTGAAACTGATTAAAAACAGAGTTACCAGAGAAAGTTTTTGAGAACTCTGTGAAAGGCAAGGCACAGCCAATTCGCAGAATGGATTTGTAGAAGCCATACTGAGAAATCATGGTGGGTTTCTGCTTGCTGTTATAGTGACAATCACCTGCGATAACAACCACTCACAACCAGTGCATGTTGGTTTATTTCTTTGTTGTCTTTTTTCTTTGCATACATAAATTTTGTAAAAACAAAATTGGGATCTCATTATGTTGGTTAGAGTGTATGTGTCCCATCTATTTCCCCTAATCCTTTACTCAAATCTTGTTAAAAGTTAGTCAGTGATAGCAAAATCCTTTAAAAATAAGTTGAGGTGAACCTGGAAGAGGTAAGGCAATTTATTGCCCCAACATTAATTCTCTGTAAAGTTCAAGGCAAATGTGTAATTGTAGGATGACTATCATTAAGGATTATCACAGTGCTTTGCAGTCAGTTACTTTTGCTTGCTCATTTTGTTGACAGAAATGAGGCACTGCAGCATATGAAAATTTTACACTCCATTTCAGTCCTACGTAGAACTTGGAAAATGTGAGTCCCTGGTCTGTCCCCTTCACCACGAGTCATCAGTCTCTGTTGAAGTGTCAGAAACACCTGGTAATTGCAGCAAGACAATAATCTTGGCAATGTTTCATTAATTATGTCTCCTTCCCAGCTGGTGTTTTTATTTTGGGAATGTTTTGTTTTCCTTGTGTAGATTTCATGCCTCTTGGGCAGGGGCCACATTTTCATTTTGTCTTATCTTAGGCTGTTGCTTAACAAACACTGAAATATAATTTTTTTAAAAAATGGATTTGATTCAGTTAGTTAAGATTTATCTACAAAGTTTGACTATGCCACAAATATTTTTCAGCCTTGTTTCTTGCAAAGATAATATGTTCCAAAGTTTTAAATTTTCCAGCACCTCCTCCTGTCAGGGGCACGTGGGAAAAGTATTCATGACTTGTTTGAAAATGGGAATGCTAGATATTAAAGATATTCATAATCAGAAGGGACCACCTCTTTCAGCTAAAGTGTGACTGAAAAATATTGGCAAATTTGTGTGTTTTTTTCTATCACAGTTGCAAGTTGACAGCCTATGATAAGTTTGTTTTATTTGGTTTACACATTAAAAAGTGAAGTAGTTGATAATATATACAAATCAGGAGAAAAATTTAAGATAAAAGAAAAAAGCTTGCTCCACGCCCATATTCCTGTATAGCAACAGTCAGCTGAGTAGTTAGTTTGCTTTTGGAGAGGGCAAGCACAGTCCATAGTGCTACAGTCTTCACCACTCCCTAATGTGTTACCAGCTCTGCAGCAATATGTTATTTTTCATTTGATATTGCTTGCATTTATTTTTTGTTATACAGTCTATTAACTTGCCTTGCCTCTGTAAACATTTTAATTTTTCAAGCCCTACTCTTACTCATGTGGTCTTTCTGATCTGCCCATTTGGGAATTATGAGATGCCATTCCAGGAACCGAATCAATCATTGGCATCACTGATTGGTGCTGCTTGAGAACCCTTGAGGGAATGAGATCACAAAAGGGTTTATTTTGAAAGGAGTATCAGAAAAGGATTTGAAAATAATACATTATCTTTAAAGCTCCTATTAATTAAAGACAGAATCCGTCTTGAAGCAATAACCGTGTTGGCAAGCTCTGAGAGCAAGGCGGCTTACCACGCTGCTGTAATAGAGCTAAGATGTGTTCCTCCAGATTCTAGTGAGAACCCATGCAGAAAGAGGCACCTGCCTGTTTGTCTGGATGACAAATGATGCTAAGCTCTACTTAAGTCATTGCTTATTTAAGTGGTTGAATTTCTGTATTTCTTTTCAAATCCCAGCTGTCAGGAGGACCATTCATCTTTATAAGTCTTAACAAAAGCTAATCACTCCCTCCCAGGTCCTTGAAAATTACATTCTAGATCTGCTGCTTATTCTGCCAGTTTAACTTTTCATGAGGAAGTGTAGACATGACTTCAGAAGTTTGTTGGGCTAGTTTAGATTTTAGAGGTGAAGTTTCTGTTTCCTTCTTTGCTGGCCTCTTCCACCTCTAGAGCCTTCTAGCATAGAAAGTTACATCCATCTATTCAGTTGTTCAAAACAGACATCAGGGAGTTGTCTTCCATGGTTTCCTCACCCCCACCAACCACACCCAAGCAAATCCTGCTGATTAAATATTCTTGATTCATCTGTTTTTTTCCTTAACTATTGCTATTCTCCTAGTGCACGCTACCATCCTTTCTAGAAAAACTTGTTTCCCTGCAATGTCTCTTTTCCTTCTCCAGACCAGTCTCCACAGGACAACGGTGGCTCTCCATTACCTTCAGTACAAAGTCATGGGAAATAATACAGTATCTCTCCAAAATGCCTCACCTTCCATACTGGCTGGGATCTCTATTGACTTCCCAGAATCCTTGTGTTTTTCTCCACTTCCACACTCCCTCTCCTGAGGACATCATGCATGCTCTTTGCTTATCCTGGAATACTCTCACCCCACACTACTTCACATCTACTTTTTATCTTAAACCTCCTTCCTTAGCCAGTCCTTTGCCCTTGTGGGTACCCTCATAGCTTCCTGTAATTTCCGTTTTGAAACAAGTACCACATTTTATTTGTTCAATGTCTCGATCTCCACTAGGCTGTAAGGTTCATGATTCTATTTGTCTTATTCACAGTTGTAACTCAAATGCTTAACACAGGGTCCGGTACCTGCTTAGTGCTCAAATACATTAAAGAAACTAAACATGAAGCTGTGAGGCTTTGTCTACATGAGAAATGTGTATGTGAGGTGACGAACCTGAGCAAATGGGTTATTTGGCACTAGAAAATTGTGCAGTTCTATTACAGAAGTCAAGCGAGAAATCCTAAAATGCAGAAAAATAAAGATAATAAAAATCACTTCAAATCCTCCCTTCAAGGTAAGTAAGAACTGTAAATATTTTTGTATAAACCTTTCCTGTGTTTATGCTACACACATATAGATGTAGATGTAAGTTGATAATCTGATTGTTTTCACTGACCATATTATGAAATTATACCTATGCCATTAAATATTTGAAACAATATTTTAATGCCCATGGTCAATGTGTTTCATAATTGATGTCTGCATACTTGCCTGTTATAGAAATTTTGGATCACTCACATTTTTATTCTCACTTTTATTCATACCTTAAGTATTTGTTTATCACATGTAACGTCATGGCAGTGCTCTTAGCTTTCGGAATGCTGGCAAGGACAATTTACTACTAAAAAGTCGTAATACGGAGAAATCCAACAGCAGAATGTTTAAGAGCATGGACTCTGGAACTAGATTGCCAGACTTGGGTCATGACTCTGTCACTCATTTGTATGACTTTGAACATATTAACTTCTGAGTGCTTTAGTTTCCTCAGCTGTAAAATGTAGTATAATGATAAGACAGGCTTTCTGTAAATCACACTCAAACTATTTCAACAGGTTTGTTTTTTCCCCAACTGTCCTCCAATCCTCCCTTCCAATACAATTTAGTCTGTTTTGTATTGACTCTTGAAACAAAGTACTAATATTTTCACTTTGATGTTTAAAAATCACCAGTTGTTTTCTATGTGGGGGAAAAAATCTGTAGACCCCTTAGCTGAGTCTTCAAGGATTTCCATGTCTATTCTCCTCTTCTATGTCTTAGATCATATTCTTTGTTCATTTCTTACTTTTGCCAGTGCCTTGGTTTGGCACTGGCAAACCAAGTGCCTCACCTCCACTCATCCCTATCCTTCTAACTAAGGACTCAACTCAAGCAACTGGGAAACTCAAAGTTCTTAATTCTTTTCCCCTGAGGTGCCTTTTTCTTTCCTCTGCATGCTTGTAACACTTTATCTTTCCTTCTCTTTGGTCATTTACATTTTTTTGAGTTGAAATTTGATTATTTGTGACTTCGGAGAGTTCAGCATGTAGTGACATGCACACCATCTGTCTCTGATAAGGCTTGGTAGCTGCTACAGGACCATGCCTTTATAGACATGAAATGAAAATGTGCTAAATTAGTGAATAGATTCCAAAGTGTTTGGGGACTAGATCCCACTGTAGTTTAGAAGAAAAATTAACTTTTCCTACCCACAGTGTTTAGCTTATGTGGCTGTGAAGAGAGTAATGCAATAATACACACAAAGCACTTTCATTGAATTTAGTTCTGCTTTATAATATGGAGTCATTTTTCCCTACACACATTGTTTTGTTTTGTTTTTTCTCTCAAATACTTTTCACCAATGGATTTAAAAAACAGTATATATTCAAAAGGATTGCTAGCAGCCTTTTTCCCTTTCTCTATCTCCACACAGTACACTTTCTTGTAGCTGGGTACAATGGCTTTTCTTATTGCTCTTTCATCATCACCCTTGCAGCTATCTGGTTGCATTCTGGAATATGCTTTCTGTCAGTGCATAGAAAAGATGAGGGTGAGGACAGATTCCTGAGTACGGTATTTCATTTGTTTTAAAGAACAGTAGTCTCATGCAGAGAAAGGGTGGTTGTCCAGGGTTTTCCTTGACACCAATTATAGAACTGTAGAGTCAGAGAGCAGACAACAAAGGAAATTGGTAGGTCTCTTTACCTAATTCATGCTGAATTGTGTTTCATGAGCCAAAGCTTGGATGGATTTTCCTCAGCCCAGCATCATTATCGGTTTCTCAGTCCACCTGCCTCAGAGTTAGGGCAGAGAACACCCAGATTCTGGCACTGGGTTATCCAGTCGTCTTAATTGTAAATGTTACTTACGTACACTGAGTTGAAGTGGGAAGTGGAAAAGACATACTTCGGGTGCTGCTAGGCAGATGTCTTTGTCAACTGGAAGTTATAGAGAACAATTTTAAAAAAATTAATTTTTTTATCATTGAAAGTTTGTGAATTAGCTGGTATAGCCCATTATGCCACAATAGCAGCGTGTAGCACTGTTTAAATGCCAAAGTCAGAGCAATAGTCTGTGAAACTCCCTGTACAGATGGCATCCCCCTTACTCCATAGCATTTGGAAAAATATCCAAATAATTTGCACATGGTATAGCTTTGATGAGAGTGACAGTGAGCCTTGTCAATTGCATTTGGGAGAGGGAGTCCATCTTCAGTTTAGCAAAAGCCAGAAGATGGGAGGGCAGAGAGAAAGGTTCAGGCTCAGAAGTCAGAAGCTTACATCAAGTTCACAAAACTTTCAGTGGCTCTGCTGCTGGAACTCAAAGGAGTAATAGAAATCAGGATTTTTCTGAGAGCTCAAACACAGAATTCTAGGGAGCTATGCCTCTTTTTCTACTTTTTTTAAAAATCAAAATCCAATTTTTCTACACAAAGAGATTGAAGAAAGAATACACATTGGTTTTAGAATTCAGGAGTCTGGATTTATTTTCTCTTAATCACCATAAGCCCTAAAGTATGCTTCTTGCTGCACTTGGTAGTATTATATAAAACACACAAAAATTTCTCATGGTATAAATACTTCTCAAATATTAGCATATAGACTAACTAATGGTACTGAGTTAAAATTTTTTAAATCAAGCAATCAAGAAAACCAAGGAAGTTGACATTATTGCTTTATAATGAGGGTTTGAAATTAGTAATTTTATCATTAACTGGTTGTCATGCAGGATATCATGCCGGGTCTCTAGTCCAGCTCCCCACATAAGAACGCAGGATATGGTAAGGCCAAAATGGAACACCCACGGAGCAGGATAGGGGAGTCATACCACTATACTCTTGCTGGCAGCTGGGTTGGAGACATAAGAAGCAGGAGCTACACTATCTGCAACCTTCCGTCCGCTTTTCTATCAGCCAACCAACCCCACATGCTAACTGCAATCCATGCTTGCCAGCTCAGCCACCATCTTCTTGCTAGCCCCCCATTTTCCTGCTAGCGAACCCATGACAGTTATATTAGTGGCCAATGGCTCACTGGTTACAGCTGACGGCCAACTAGCCACAGCTGATGGCCATCCAATCACAGTTGATGGCCATTTACTACCCTAGTGAGCACCTTTCCACATGAGGCTGAGAGCCTGGAAATTGTACTCCTGGCTCTGTCCCCACACTGGTTCATGATTAGAAAGCAATCAGAAATCATAAAGCGCTATGAAAGGCTTTAGACGTAACACCGTGAGGCCAGACAGTGCTTTTGAAGTATATTGTAATGAAAGCAAATGTACAAATGTGGCTTGCAATTTTTCTTTTAATACAGGGAAGAATTTGGAAACTCTTAAAATAGTTCCCCTTTACTACAGAGCTTTATCATCTGCTACCCCTCACCTCCCCACCCAGCTGTGTTATTACTGAAACCAGTGAACAGCAGTGGGTGGCAGCTGGTAGTCAGAGCAGCACGAGTCTCTCTGAGGTGTCTACATGGTGCTATGTCACCAGGAAGGATCTGGAGACCTTTCCAACCACACACACCGAGGGCAAAGGCGCCCAGGAACTCCTGCAGCTGGGGCTTGTTCCTTTGGCCTCAGGATGTGATTTGTAAATCGTGTTTGGCCATGATTTAGGAGTCTTTGCTGGTACCTCTAGTTTGCATTTGGGTTTCCCTGGACTTGGCCAGCACTCATCCGAGTTTGGTGTTATGCCATCTGCCTCATCATCCTTTGCAGGAATAGTGAAAATGCAAATTTCTACTCTCCACCGCAGACCCACAGAATCAGGACCTCTGTCAGTGAGGCCCAGGAATCAGATTGAACAGTTCTTTTGGAAAAAATTGTGAAAGACCCAGGAAAGTAACATAAATTATCCAACACACATATACCCTCCACTAGAACTAACAGACATAAGTTTATCACTTTGGTTTTGAATTTTTCATAAAAGAGCACATACAATTTAAGTTCCTTTTATTTCTCTCTCTGTACTCATCCTTCTGACTCTTCTTAGTTGTAATCACAGACTGGAATATGGTGATTATTTCTTGAGTCCATGCTTTATAGTGCATAGTGCAGTTTCTATGTCGGAATTCCTTCTTAACATTTGTTAGGAAATTTAAATATTCTTTCAAATCCTGAATCTTAAGAAAAATTAGTCGAGTAATTGGGAAAATAGGAAAATATAATTCTCTTGCAGGAATGAAAGTTTAGTGATCAATATAGAAATATTACTGGTTGGAGGGAATTAATTCATGTCAAGTTGAAGGCAGAAAATACAGGCAGAGTCACTGGTTGATTCCATCAGGAACCAGGACGGGAGTGTCAGAGTGAAGTGGTTATCATCCAACGGGATAATCTTTCTTGTGACTGTGGCCATATTATGAGTGTGTGCTCGTGGTTCTGTCTAATGCTAAGAATGAGCCATTCTTGCAGGTGAAAGAAATTATTATAAGTTCATATGCATAGTATACTTTAGACAAATCTTAAGAATGGTGGTTCAAGAAATAACAAGTTTTGGAAACAAAATCAGTCTTTAAATTAGCAATTTAGGCATGTGATTCTGTGTAATGCTCTAACCTTGCTAGGAGATTTAAACATTCCATTATTTGAATATTGTTCAATAATGTTCATTGACATTTTCCAATGTTTGAATATGTGTTATAAATTACAATTCATTGTAAAACAATGGAAACAAAGGGAATTAGTGTCGTGCGGGGCGGCCTGCGGGGTCTCTGCTCCCGCTCCCCACATAAGAACGCAGGACATGGTGAGGCCAATAAGGAACACCCACAGAGCCATAGGTAGGGGAGTCATACCACTATATTCTCGCTGGCGGCATCGCCTCTCTGCAATCCGCTCTTGCTAGCTCAGCCACCATCTTCTTGCTAGCCCCATTTTTCTGCTAGCGTAGCCATGGCAGTTATATTAGTGGCCAATGGCTCACTGGTTACAGCTGATGGCCAACTAGCCATAGCTGATGACCATCTAATCACAGTTGATGGCTATTTACTACCCGAGCCAGCGCCTTTCCATGTGAGGCCGAGAGCCTGGAAACTGCACTCTGGCGCCCTGTCCCCACAATTAGTTTACATTCAGAAAAATGTATCTTAACACCTGGGTGGCTAAAGCCAGTTGGAGTTGGGTATTTCCCTTCCCCTAAGTCAGTTGGGCTCTAATAATTCTCAGGTCAGGCTTTGGTTAACTAGTTTCTCCTGAGGACAGGCTTTATTAAGAAGACCCAAGTGCTCTGCTGGATTTCAAGATGGTTCCTTTTCCCCTATCCTTGCCTGAGGGGATTTTTCTCCCATATTTACTGGATATTCACTATGAAAATCTGCTCAAGCACCTTGAGGTAAATCTCACAATATTGTGGCGGCCACCCCATGGTTGGGTTCCCGTATGACTTATATACACTGAGCCTCTAGTAATTCGTCAATTATAGTAAAAGGTATCCCCTCAGAGCTGGTTTCCCCTCCTTGAGCGTTTCTTCTCTGGTAAACCACAACTCCTTGTATTCACCCTTTGTCTTTCCTACCTGGAGGTGGCTGAGGTTTGCTCTGAGTCCTCCATTTCCTTATGGATCCAAGAAGAATGGTTGATTTTTCAGTTTGTTTAGCTTTTTACTCATTTGGATGAAGTAGTGATTTCAAGCTTCTTACATGGGCAACTGGAAACCCACCCTTCCATGTTTTCTGTTGGTGGACATTGGTTTTTAATTTTCTACTTTAAGAAATAATGTTATCACTTTATGAGGGGTGTAAATGTCTAACTATTACATTGTTTTGTACAACTGAAACTAATAAAAAAATAATATTACAATGAGCATCCTCATAGATGTCTCTTATAAGATAGTTAGGTACAAAGTCATATAACTAGAAGTAGTATCTCTGGTTTATAAAATATTGTGTTGTCAGCTCTACTAGTATTTACCAAACTGTTTTCAAAGGTCCAACTAAATTACCATTCCCTGAGCGGTGCTTGAGTATCATCTTCCCGTTTTTTAAAAAACACCAGATACCATCAGATTTTTATCTTTGCTGGCCTGATAGATGTGAAATGATATCTTATTGTTGTTTTATTATGTCGTTATCACATTATACTCATTTTAAAAACTGAAGACGTTAAGGCACAACAAAGTTGAATAAGTTAAAGTCATAAACCTAGTAAAGATTCTTGGAACTTATAAAAGGAAAGTTGGGTCACTGAAATAAAAGCTTTCCTTTTGGATAATTCTCTCTGAGCTTGACTTTCCAGTTGTATTCAGTACATTAAGAAAAGAAAGTTGGCCCAAAATAATCTGACTTTTGGAAACTTTCAATTCAAAGTGGACTTTTGAAATATGAAAGAAGTAGCATTTTATGTACATAAAGTTCACTGCAGCTTTATTTACGGTGTCCAAGACAAGGAAACAACCAAAGTGTCCTTCGATAGATGATTAGATGAAGTTGTGGTATATATACACAATGGAATGCTATTCTGCCATAAGAAAAGTTGAAATAGTGCCATTTGCAACAACATGGATGGATCTTGAGATTATAATGCTGAGTGAAATAAGTCAGACAAAAAAAGTAGAGAATTATATGATTTCACTGATGTGTGGTATATAAATCTGAAAACAACAAAAGAACAAGACAAACAAATGAAGAAACAGAAACAAAACTCATAGACATAGACAATAGTTTAGTGGTTACCAGAGGATGAGGTGAGGAGGGTGATAGATGAGGGTAAAGAAGATCCAATATATGGTGATGGAAAGAGAACTGACTCTGGGTGGTGAACACCCAATGTGATATATATATAGATGATGTATTACAGAATTGTACACTTGAAATCTATGTAACTTTGCTAGCAATCGTCACCTCAATAAACTTAAAAAAAAAAAGCCACACACTCACAAAACAACAACAAAAAAATCCTGCTGGGGTAGGTAAAAGGGTTGGGTAGTTTATATGATTTTACCACCAGGTAATTGAAGAGTGTGTGTAAATTCTTTACCTAATACTTAGTTTTCTTACTTGTAAAATAAGGGAGTAGGACCAAAGAATTTTATTTCTCAGGAAATACAGTTTAAAAACCACCGGATAAAATGGTCTCTGGGACCTATTTCCAGTGCTAATTTTCAGCAAACGTGCATATAGATATTCTCCAAAATAGCCTGATGTTGTCAAATACAAATATTCCTTCAATTTGCAACTGCTTTTATCCAGCACTTGGTTACACCACAAGTCAACTTTGTATCCTTTAAACACCTGGCAGCATTCAACAGAACTGATAATGTTGGTATTTGTCCCACTGCCAGTTGTATATTCACACTGGTAAAAGCCTCATGGCAAATGTTCTGGATTAACTGACCCATGAGAACTGCATCTTCATACACAAAAACTCATATTCTGTATTTAAACATTGGATACCACTACTTCATCCAAATGGTTATAGCTATAATGACTAGCCCTAAAAATGGAGTAGATGGAATTACAGAAGCATTTTTAGTACTATATATGATGGTTGGTTTCTGCTCTTCTTGTGCAAACTAAGTGACTTCTCATCCAATACTTTATTAAGGAAAAAAATCAAAATGGATTCAAGGAAGTCAATAAGAATATATCTTGGTATTTGGCCAATTTTCCTTTACTTTATACTATCTTTTCTTATGAGAATAAATCAGTTTATAGTTTATACATAGAGAGAAATCTTTTGCATTTTTAATATTCAATGCCCAGCAAAATGCTCCTTGATGCAGTAGAAAGCTTAAGATAATTAGTCCCTTGGATTTGATAAGCATTCATGTGATTAAACCCAGTGATCGACACACGAGCACATGTATTTATTAACTAGTATCTGAAGTATTATGGAACAGGAAAGAGTATATATGTGGATATTATAGAAAACATTAACCTGGGATTTAAGACTAAGCAACATAATGAATAATGTATTGCCTTTGGATTTTTTAAAATTTATTTTTAGATTCATGAAAGCATGAAAAATTAAGCCACTGAACTATTTCCCTCTGCTAAGGGAAAGAAAACAACCAAAGCCATTAATATTACATCACTTTAAGAGAATTGGATCTCAGGTGAAAGTACTTGAATTTTCTAAGCATAAGCTTCGACATTTATTTAGTGATGATGGTGAACTCTGGACAGGACAATTGTATACAGACGGGTGTATGAATTTTCCTGTGTTCACTGGAAAACAAGAGACTATAAAGCAATGAGAAAGAATAAGAGGTGCTTTCCCCAGAAATTTAGATATTCTCTAATTGGCTATTTTCAGCATCAAAGGTGACCCTCACCCAGAAATACAAACAAAACAGGAAAAAGAAAAGAAGTGGAGAAAACAATACATTAAATAGAGAAGAGAGGCAATGTAAAGAAGAAAATGAAATTGTCACTTCATACAAGGATAAAAAGTACAGAGAACACTATCTAGGAGATGAATTTGGATTTCTAAGTATCAGGAAATCTCTTGAATAAATTCCATCCTCTTCTTGTCTTGAATAATTGAAAAAGTTGAATCATTTTATTTCTGCTCTAGGACATTCCTAAGGTTTATTAAATATATTGTTTTATAATAGAAAAAAAATTAACAGCATAAACATTAAACAATTGGGGAGTAATTTCAATATTTATAGCTCAACCATATGCTAAAATGCGCCCATTAAAATTACATCTGAAGAGCTAGTAAGAATTATTTTTTTAAATAACAGTTAATGTTATGGGAAATGCTCATCTATAATATTTGACAAAGAAGATGCCTACAGAATGGAGTAGGACATATATTCTCAGTTTTATAAGAAAATGCATATTTACATACTGTGTGTAGAAAAAGGACAGTCAGATAACAGACTACAATTCATTTTCCAATCAGTAAATATAAATATTATAAAAATAGACAGCAGTGTCCTTTGGTCATTACTTTGTTCTTTTATGACAAAATCCCATACACAAATGTTTCTTTCATTTTCTTTTTTCCCCTTAATTCTTTGTCCCATAGCGCAGTACCTGATATCTAGTAGCTTCTTAATATTTGCTGAATATGGCAGTGTATTGTCATGAGTTTAAGACACCATAAATTCAAATGAGGAAAATATTATTAATTTCTTGGTCTGTGCTGGGGTATTTTAATGAGGGGTTTATGCATTTTTGTATGGAGTAGTGCTTAGGAGTGAAGGCTCTGAAGTCCAAAAGCCTGGGTTCAGATCCAGTCCAACACTTAACTCTTTGACCGAGGACATGGGATTTAATCTCTCTATTCGGACTCAGTTTTTTATGGGCATATTGGAGGCATTGAATGAGATGAGATGACCCTTGTAAAAGTCCTTAACATAGTACTTGACACGTTGTAAATGCTCATGTACCTTAGCAGTGTTTTTATTACTATGAAAACAAAACATTATAAACTTAGAATAATTTGGAAGTTTTACAATTAAACTGAAAAGAGAATAGGTCATGAAGCGTGATGACTTTAAAGAGATGCTTTAAAGGAGCTAGAAGAGTATGATCACAAATACTTTAAGAATTTGACACATAGCCATTACTTTGTTGTAAAGAAAAGATTCTGTAAAGTGGTATGTACATGTAATCCCATTTATACAATTTTTTTCTATTATCTATTGTCCCTCCACCCACCCATCCATCCATTTATTCATCTGTATGAAGAGAAACCTACTGACGTTAACACTGGTTATTTTTGAGTGGCATGATTTAAGTGATTAATTGCCTATTCTTTATACTTTCCTGTAATTGTTGAATATTTTATGAATATAATTTTTTGGAAAACTAAAGCTATTTTAAAAATCATAGAACAACCCATCCTCTATTACAATAACTATAAATCTAATTTGCTGAAAACAGAATTAACAAAGTTTTACTGTATCTGTAACCTGTAGGTGAAGAAATGATGGAATTGAATATGTACTACTATCTTTTCATGATAAAGAGTAGAAGTAGAATAAATCTAACAGAGAATTTGTAATTAGGAGAGATGAGACTTTCACACATTTTTAAAGCTACATTTTGAATAAGAAGAGGAACATGCCTTATGTTCTGGAGAGTTTGAGCAAATATGTCTTAATTGCATATGGTTCTACAGAGAGTCTATTACAAAAAATTATTCGTGTTGGAAAGAAGTATTTGGAATTATTTTTATGCTATTTCTAACACTAATAATAGTTTTAGTAAGAATGAGAAAGAACCACCTCATAATTACTAGTAACAGGAAATCTCTATACAACAAAACCACGGTTATTGTGTCCGTTTTATATGAACTCAGAGATATTAACAACTCCAGCTGGTCGTGGTATCGATGCGATAGTGCAGTATCGGATTCCCCTTCAGGACTGACATTCTCAGTCCCCAGCTGCTTAGCAAGAGGGATCTGCCTTCAGCTCAAGAGAGCTGCTTCAAAAAAGGTCATGCTCCTTCCCACTCCTACCTTCTCAAAACATTGGTGACCTCAGTAATGCTAAATGGAGTACCTGTAAGCTGATTTCCTGATTCAGTGACTTGAAGTAATGTCTATATACTAACCATGAGACTAACAAGGAATTTAGGGTATATATGCTACCTATTATTCTTTTTACATCTTCCAATTACTACTCTAGAACTGTAAATTATATACCTAAACCTCTGGTTTTTTTGAACCATTAATTTTAAGCAGTATCCATTTATGTAAAATTATGAAATTAGCATATATGCACTCTCTACCACTCTTTTTCACTCCTGGTCAGTTATTTTGTTGCTTTTATAGAGGAGATGCATGTAAGGATATGTGTATGTGTCATATGCACATGCATAGATATGTATAAATATAGATTTTTTAAGATGTATATGTATATATGTGTGTGTTTGTGTGTGTGTATGTGTGTGTGTATGAGAGATCCATTCCAGTATTTTGAGCTATGTCCATAGGTTAATTATAAAATGAAAACATTGAACATTGCATAATACATTTTGATTATATAAATTTTATTCATTGCAACATGAAACCAAAAATTCTATGATTAGATCCAGAGAGAAAGAAATATAATGCTATGTCACTTAACCTGTGCTATTTGAAGTAGAATATTCTCGGTGTTAAGATACATAGATTCTTCTTTTATTTACTCAATAGTTGGCTCCGTATTTTGACCACGACTCTCCTGTAGAGCTTTTTGGTTTTTTTCTCCCCAGATTTTTTAAATGCATTGTCTTTGTTTTTATGGAACCCTTATAAATATTTTTCATATTTTTGAAGAAATATGATTGAATCATTCTTCTTAGAGTCTTGCATCTTGTTATTATATTTCGACCTGCTTTAATTGCTATAATCTTAGGGTGTTGTCTCATTGTACTCGGGTTGATTTCACTATTAGGTCTCATTTCTTTTTCTTGGATTTTTCCCCCTCATATTGCTGGAATATAACTGTAAATACTGTTTTCCAAAAGGTTCTTGAAAGGTAACTTAACTGAGTCCTCATATGTCTAAAAACGTAATTATTTTGCCTACACATTTGGTTGGTAGTTAGGCTACTCATAAAATTAGAAGTTCGAATCGTTTTTCTTTAGACGTTTGAAGGCATTAATTATTCTCTGTTAGAGTTCAGTGTTAATGTGAATCTTTTTATTATCAGATTCTACATTCCCAACCTCAACTTTTAGAGCTCTCTTTTTAATCTTCAACTTCAAAATTTTCACCAAAAACGGCGTAAGTGTGAGTCTTTGTCATTCACTCTTTTTTACATGAGGTGACTGTTCCATCTGAAAATGCCTGTATTTCTTTTTTAGGTAATTTTTCTTTCTTTGCTGATCTCTTTCCTTTAACTTTCTCTGTACTATCCTTATGCCTAGCAGACAGATGTTATGCCTTCTGGATCAAGTTTCTGTGTGGTTTAATTTTTCCCTGCTTCACCATTTCATCTTTCAGTTTAAATTCTGAGTGATTTATTTTTTGTTATCTTTCAGATGTCTTACTTGGTCTTCAGCCATATCCATTCCAAGATTCAATCTATCTAGTGAACTTTATATTTTGGTAATTATATACATAATTTCCAGGAATGCACTCTTGTTCTCAGATTCCTTTTAAAAAATATTGCAACCTGTCTGTGCTTATTTTATGAATGTAATAATATTTCTCTATTATCTTTGATATAAATACAAAATGGAATTGAATTTAAATTTGATGGAAACAAGTTATTTCCAGTTATTTGTATCAGATGTTGTACCCCCACCATTATTCTGTGTGTTCATCTTGTCATTCACTTTCCTGGATTTATTTTCATCAAATGTCTGACTAGAAGACTTAGGTTAATTTGTGTAGATTCCTATTGTAGGTTTCCTTTGTTGTTGAATAAATCTTTTCTTAAAAAGTCATCTCCCGATGGCAAACAGACATATGAAGAAGTGCTCAACCTCACTAACCATCAGAGAAATGCAAATAAAAACCACAATGAGATACCACCTCCCCCCAGTCAAAATGGCTATCATCAATAAATCAACAAACAACAAGTGCTGGCGTGGATGTGGAGAAAAGGGAACGCTTGTGTACTGTTGGTGGGATTGCAGATTGCTGCAGCCACTATGGAAAACAGTATGGAGGTATCTCAAAAATCTGAAAATGGATCTACCTTATGATCCAGCAATTCTACTCCTAGGTATCTATCCGGAGAAATCCAAAACTCCAATTCAAAAATCTTTATGCACTCCTATGTTTATTGCAGCACTATACACAATAGCCAAGATGTGGAAATAACCGAAATGCCCATCAGTAGATGACTGGATTAAGAAACTGTGGTACATTTATACAATGGAGTATTATGCAGCCATAAAGAAGAAAGAAACCTTACCATTTGCAACAACGTGGATGGACCTAGAGAACATTATGTTAAGTGAAATAAGACAGACAGAGAAAGACAAATATCATATGATCTCACTTATATGTGGAATCTGAAGAAAAGAGTAAGTGAATGAACTAATCAGAAACAGTTCTGGAGACAAAGAGGAAAAACTGAGGGTTGCTAGATGGGCGGGAGGTGGAGATAAGGGGGAAGGTGAGGGGTTAAAAAACAATCGGTAACCACAAGATGGCCACGGGGTTTTGAAAATTAATTTGGGGAACGTAATCAGTAATGTATTAAAGATTTTGTAGGGTATCCTATGAACACATGTCCCATTTGGGAGACCACCTCAGGGATGATGTGGATGCCTGATTACTGCACTGTACACCTGAAGCTGAACAATAATGAATGCCAACTATAATTTTATATATATATAAAATTGTATATATATATATATATATATATATATATATATATATATATATATATATATATACTTACAAGAAGCGGAGTAGAGACATTAGGAATAGAGACAATGGAAATGTAATGGTTGTGTGCGATGTCAGAGGGATAGTGGATGGGGGAAGGGGGTTCATACAGTGTGAGGGATATAAATGATAAATGTCTAAGTATTACTTTGTCTTGTGCACCTGAAACTAATAAAAAAAAATATACAACAGCCAAAAAAAAAAAAAGTTATTTCCCTTGAATAGAAAGATTAAAAATGGCTGCAATTTTTGGTACTTCCTTCCTCATACCTTCCTAGTCAAGGTCCATGTCTCTGCTTCTTGATTCTGGATAAATTCTGTTACTGCTTTACTCACAGAATACTTTACTAGTAGATGTGGTGTTGTGCCAGTTTCTGAGATCAGGCCTTAAGAGATCAGCAACTTCTATTTCCACATCCTATCTCTTGAAAAAAACTCGTTCTTAGAATTCAACCACCGTGCTGAGAGGATGCCCAAGCACCCCTATGGAGATGAACTAAGGCCCTTAACTGACAGCCCTGCCCTGGGCAAGCTCTCAGCCGGAAGCCAGCACTAACGGTCCAGCCCAGACTGAATCATCTTGGACATGAATACTCTAGCCCCAATTGAACTGCCCAATGATATCAGGTGGAACATAGCTGAGCTGTTCCTATCAACTCCTGACCAAGTGGCTAATTCATAAGGAAAACAAATGCTTATTGCTGTTTTAAGTCTCTAAGTTTTGGGGTTGTTTGTTATATAGCAATAGATAACTGGCACAGAGGCTGAGTACAGGATCTGTGAAATTGGGCATGTTCTGTTGATAAAGGAGTTTCATTTTGAGGTACACGGGCAGGGAGCAGCAAGACTAAATGAAGCTTGAGAAACATTATGCTGAGTGAATTGAGCCAGACACAAAAGAGTCAATACGATACAGTTCTTTTTATATAATTTTGCCGAACAGACCAAATTTGTCTATAGTGATAGAAATCAGATCAATAGTTTTCTGGGTGGGAAGTGGAGGGAGTGATTGTGAAAAGTCACGAGGGAACTTTTGGGTGATGATGGGAATGTTTTACATCTTGATTAGGATGGTGGTTACACAAGTATGTACATTTGTCAAAACTTGTAAAACTATTCCCTTAAAACAGGTGCATTTTATTGGGTGCAAATCATGCCTTTATTAGATTGATTTTTTAAAATATGATTTCTTTTACATACATATATTTGATGGCTCCATGCCACTTAAGCGTTTTAAATATGTGCAAATTCTTTTTCTCTGGGATTCCATGCTGTCAATGATCTGGGGAATTAGATGTGCATATGTTTGTCTCCTTCACCAGACCCAAGCTCTTGGGGGATAAGGACTTTCTTGTGTAACTTGTAACTCCAACAGTTCTTTGTTTATAGTGAATGTTCAATAGATGTTGGTTAAATTGAATTATCTCAACCATTCTATCTGGTCTTAGAACAAGTCTGACTGCTAATTAGGATTATATTCTTCTTTTGTATAGCAATTGTTTTTCCTGACATTTCAAATTAGCTTTGTTTTCATCTTACATGACTTCCTTGTCATGTACACGCCCACTCATCCTTCTTAAAAGCTCTATTTCATTGACAATCACCTTCTACTTCTGGAACTTCCTTTGTAAAACTGTATGTCTCTCTGTTGTATGCTGGGCTGGTTTATCTCTGGGTCTGCCGGACTTTAGCTACTTTGGGATTTCCCATGCTTCCCACCATCTGCCACACAAGTTAACACTGAGAATGCTAGCTCTCTTTGCCTTTTTTCATTAAGTATCCTTTCTTCTTCTACCTCTATTTTCTAGAAATCTGTGAAATCTCTTATCTACAGCTGCCTCTATTCTCATTTTCTTTGCTGTTATGAGTTCATATTTAAGAACATTTTTATACTAATATTTTAATGGTATGAAGAGAGGAGATGAACATGAATTAAACCCATTATTTTTAACAGAAAGTTACAGTATAATATACTAGGTATCCTAATTCTGTATGATTATTCAATATGTTCCATTACTGTATTATTTTTGCAAACCACTTATCTCTTTGGAGCTTCCCTTGCTCATCTATACAATGATTGGGGTGGACAATATAAACTTTAAAATATTAGTTCAGATTTAACATTCTAGTACATTGGGATTCTAAGCAGATGAAGACTTATTTTTCCAATAGAGAGAATTATTTACTTGTGTATACCTACCACGAGATGCAATTATTGGGGAAAGAAAAGAATAACGTAGACTTGTGAACTTGCATATAGTCTAGCAAAGACCCCCAATAGTAGTTTTTGAATGAGATAGGACATCTTGCCTTTTTACATAGAAAATCCTGTCTTCATTTTTCGTAGAGATCTGAGCTTCCTTCAAGAAGCCAAAACAGAGGCTAAGAAACTGAATCAATCTCTCATAATCTCCAAATAACCCAATATGTGCTGTGGCAGCTCTAATGTCTATGAGTTGCTTTTAGAATGATTTGTTTACAGTGAACAAAATATGGTAATTTTAACTATTTTTCATTGAAATACTTTATAAATAAACACGAGTAGTAACACATAAAGATCTACCATCCTGAACAATGAGTCCCATGTTATTTATCAGTAATCACAACATTTACTCAGATATTTTCCCCGAATTTACAAAGACACATACCACTAAAAAAAGATATGGGAAACAATTATGTTCATAAGACAGGAAGTCTGATCATGGCAGAGTGGAATGCAGTTTTTCTTCTGGTGGGTTGTGCTTTTCTGGGAACTTTATAGTGCATTTAAAAATGTATTAGTTTTTTTTTTTTCAGTTAACATTTAATTACACCTAGCTCTCATAATTCAGGGATCTAGGACAGTTACTATTAGAAATGCTACAATTCAGCATGACACAGCCTGGGGAAATACAGAGGAAAAACTCTTCATTAAGGGAGGGTGGAGAAAGAGAAACCCTATGTAACTTTGGAAAGAAGTATGTATTACAAATGGAAGGATGAGTTAGGGCTCCTGACCTGTAAGGAAAAGGAAGAATCTGCAAGAAAGTACTAACATCCTTGTGCCAGGATTTCAAAGTCAGGAAGCAGAATCAGAACCAAGAGACATTGTCAGTGCTGTGAGAACACCCTGGGGAGAAGTGTTGCTTGCTAAGCAAGTCCACCTAACTCACTATTAATATTAATGCTTTGGTTACACAGAAACAAGATCATATTTCTGCACCTTAGAATCCCCTTGGGGTGTGTTTTAACTTGCCTTTCCTTTTCCATAGAGACTCCTGTTATCAATTTAACATGTAAACTACTCTTGTGCTTCAGGACCCCCATCTGGAAGAGGTAAAAAGGGAATGTTAGCCAGTTTTCCTTTTGGAAAAGAGAACCTTAAAAGATAATGTTTATTTTCCATTTTCTTCTTCAAAATGGCACAAGAAACCTAAATACCAACAAGATCAAAAGGAATCCATCAGACACACTCACATATACAATTTACTGACTGTCCAGTAGCGATATGAGACATGCATTCTGAAAATCACTCTTGCAACTAGAGTTGCAATGACAATAAAAAATGCCATAGCATGCATCTGAAGTTTGTAACAGATGCTGTTTTGAGCCTGGCAAAGTAAAACCCAGTTACTGCCATCCTCAATATCATTTCAACCAGAATCCTTATTTTTCTCAGATGCTGCCAAGTATAGCATGACACATAGAGCAAATTAACAGTGTATTCCCTAAATAAATCAAAGCTTTCATTTTCCTCTGTTCACGGAGGTCTAATGGGATCCATGCAGCAATGGTTACCTCCTGTGTTCTTCAAAACTTATAAATGGGAATTTTAAAATCAATGTTGTTTAGTTTTCAGATTTGAAAACCCACTTTCTAATGTTTGTTTCAAACCTCAGCAGTAAGCTTCATTGTGTGGGTGACTAAGACGTGTTTGCAAGGACACGGGTTTGATTTGTGAATGTCTTCATGAGATTCACGCTTTCAGATATAAAGGTGCTTTCCAGTGATTATTAGAGAAATCAAGGCAACCCTGCTTTTCCACGGTGGTATTCTTGACACTGTTGCTTATCAAAGGTTTCCCAGGCATACAGTCACCTTCATTTGCCCCTACATAACACAAGAGAATTCAAGACCCATTTATACACAGGTGAATTGAAAGGAGCAGAGTGGGGAGGATAACTTAATCGCAAAGGGCAAGCTGAGAGCTCTCTTAATGCTTGGAGATCAATAGCCTTTTCACATAAAATGAAGTAGTCATATTTTTAAGCATCTCCTCACCAGCTTCATTGCACCCTTTATTTCCACCTTGACTGCACATATCCTGTTGGGTTTCATGGGCTCTGATGGCATAATTTCCAAAAGAGCCTTCCAAGTCAAGATGTAGGTGACTCAAGGTTTTATAGGAAATCCGCCTTCAAGAGAGACGAAATGATTATGTGGGCCTGTTTCCTTTCCAAATTTATCACTGCCTAGAGAGCTTACTATATTAATTTTATGCATGAGTGTCTTATTTGTTTCATATGAGACATAGTGCTAGGCTACTGGAGCAAAATATCATTAGGTCTGGGAAAAGATAGGGTCACTAATGCTTTGTCATCAAGGATCATTGAGCACAGATTTTGTGCAATCTTTCATGTGTTTATTATGTGATAAATATTAAATAAAGCATATTGGTATGTATGTGCAAAGGAGTGACATTTGAAATCTGTTAGTGAAGTGACATTCTACTTAAAAGCAAGACACAAGTGCAGCAGTGTTTGTCACCAGTCCACTCCAGGGTACCTGCGGTTGTTGGTCTTATTCTAAGGTTGATTCTGGCATTGGTGGAGAAGATAATTTTGACCTGATTTCACATCTTGGGATATTTCCTCATGGGTCTAGGCCCCCGACGTTGCTCTGGGGGAAAGGAAGAAACAGGGTAGGGTGTGAAGTATAGGTGCAGGTGCTCATGGATGTCTCAGCCTATCTATATAGTAATTTTAGAAATGGAAATCATCTTTATATTATGTATAATGTATGCTATTACTCCTCTCTGTAGTGGTTTAATAGCAGATTCAGTTTGCAAGCCCTGCTGCTTGCAGCTTTAAGTCTTTGTGCAGGTTAATCAATCTCTCTGGTTCTCAGTTACCTAATCATGACACAACTCTGCGTTATCTCAGTTTTATTGATGGGGACGTTCAAGTACAGGAAATGTAATAATTTTCCTGGGTTCACACATGAGTAAATAGTAAAGCTGAGGTTTGAGCCCAGGCTGTCAATGTTCAAGTCTATGCTTTTTCTACGGCCTTCAATTCATGTAAGCACTTAGAACAATATTAGTCAATGCTTAGTCAATTAGTCCCAATGCTTAGGGACTTAGTCAATGCTTAATATATATAGGATAACGTTAGCTATTATTAACATTTTTGCAGAGTACTATTATATGCTAGTCACTCTGCTAGATATTGGGAATATAAAAGTGAGCCAAAGCCAACAATGGAGATTGTGGTTGTTTGGCAGAGAATCATACTTAAAAAGGAGACAAATAAGTGTCTAATTATAAACATGTAGAGTGAATATACATGGAACCCCAATAGTATGTAAGAGGGAAATCTGACCCGAACTCGAGAGGGGAAAGACTTCCCCAAAGAATTGATGGTTGAACTGAATTTGTAGAATAAGCAGATGTTAACAAGATAACCTGAATGGCTGGGGGAAACAAGTGGTAGCTGAAAGGATGGTGTTCTATCATAAAGTGAAACAGGAGGGAGAAGAGTCCGTTTGGAGAAACTGAAGGTGGCAGATATGTTTGCAGTGTCATGGCGGCAACAGATGGAGGCACAAATTGGGGGTGGGAGGGGCTAGCAGGAAACAGATATTGTAGGACTATGTGGGCGATGTTAAGAGAGTTTGGATTTTGCCTAAATGTAATGGGAAGCTGCTAAAGGGTTTTAAACTGAGGAGTTAGAGGCTTGACTTATAGAAAGATCAATCTGACATCAAGATCTTCACAACCTGTTTACCCCTACAGATTCCCCACAAAGTGTGATCACTCAGAATTAGATACCATGGGAAACTCAACCTTCCCATCACTTCCTAATTACAGCTTTTAAAAAAAACAGCATCAACTTCCAATGTTGCAATTTATTTATTTATTTTTAATTTATCAGGGTGACAATTGTTAGTAAAATTACATAGACTTAAGATGTACAATTCTGTATTACGTCATCTATAAAGCCCATTGTGTGTTCACCACCCAGAGTCAGTTCTCCTTCCATCACCATATATTTGATCCCCCTTACCCTCATCTTCCGCCGCCCACCCCTTTACCCTCTGGTAACCACTAAACTATTGTCTGTGTCTATAAGTTCTTGTTTCTCATTTGTTGGTCTTGTTCTTTTGTTGTTTTTGGTTTATATACCACATATCAGTGAAATCATAGGGTTCTCTGCTTTTTCTGTCTGACTTATTTTGCTTAGCATCATACTCTCAAGATCCATCCATGTTGTCACAAATATTCCTATATCATCTTTTCTTACCACTGAATAGTATTCCATTGTGTATATATACCACAACTTCTTTATCCATTCACCTATCAGGACATTTTGGTTGTTTCCATGTTTGGCCACCGTAAACAAAGCTGCAATGAACATTGGAGCACACGTGTCTTTATGTATAAATGCTTTCAGATTTTTTGGGTAGATACCCAGGAGAGGGATTGCTGGGTCATATGGTAATTCTATTCGTAATTTTTTCAGGAACCTCCACACTGCCTTCCATAATGGCTGCACCAGTATGCATTCCCACCAACAGTGTATGAGGGTTCCTTTTTCTCCACAGCCTCTCCAACACTTGTTACTATTTGTCTTGTTGATGATAGCCATTCTGACTGGGGTGAGGTGATATCTCATTGTGGTTTTTATTTGCATTTCTCTGATGATTAGTGATGTTGAGTATTTTTTCTTATGTCTATTTGCCATTTGTATGTCCTCTTTGGAGAAATGTCTCTTCAGGTCCTCTGCCCATTTTTCAATTGGGTTGCTTGTTTTGTTGTTGTTGAGTTTCATGAGTTCCTTGTATGTTTTGCATATTAGCCCTTATCGGAGGCACTGTTTGCAAAAACTTTCTCCCATTCAGTTGGTTGCCTCTTTATTTTGTCGGTGGTTTCTTTTGCTGTGCAGAAGCTTCTAAGTTTCATATAGTCCCATTTGTTTATTTTAGCTTTTACTTCCATTGCCTTTGGAGTCAAATTCATAAAATGCTCTTTGAACCCAAGGTCCATAAGTTTAGTACCTATGTTTTCTTCAATGCAGTTTATTGTGTCAGGTCTTATGCTTAAGTCTTTGATCCATTTTGAATTAATTTTGGTACATGATGACAGATAGCAGTCCAGTTTCATTCTTTTGCACGTGGCTATCCAATTCTCCCAGCACCATTTATTGAAGAGGCTGTCTTTCCACCATTGTATATTTTTAGCTTCTTTGTCAAAAATTGTCTGTCTATATTTATGTGGTTTTATTTCTGGGTTATCAATTATATTCCATTGGTCTATGTGTCATTTTTTTCTGCCAATATCATGCTGTTTGATTATTGTAGCCCTGTAGTACAAGCTAAAGTCAGAGAGTGTGATATCTCCAGTATTGTTCATTTTTCTTAAGACTGCTTTGGCAATCTGGGGTCTTTTGTGGTTCCAAACAAATCTGATGATTTTTTGTTCTATTTCTTTAAAAAATGCCATTGGGATTTTGATGGGGATTGCATTAAATCTGTGTATTGCTTTGGGTAATATGGCCATTTTAACTATGTTGATTCTTCCAATCCATGAGCACGGAATGTCTTTCCATTTCTTTGTGTCTTCTTCAATTTCTTTCAAAAATGTTTTATAGTTTTCAGCATATAGGTTCTTCACATCCTTGGTTAAGTTTATTCCTAGGTATTTTATTCTTTTTGCTGCAATTGCCAAAGGAATTGTTTTTCGTATTTCTTTTTCTGAGATTTCATTGTTATTATATAGGAATGCAATGAACTTTTGTACATTGATTTTGTAGCCAGCAACTTTACTGTATTCATTGATTGTTCCTAATAGCTTTTTGGTGGAGTCTTTAGGGTTTTCTATATATAGCATCATGTCATCTGCAAAGAGTGACAATTTAACTTCTTCATTGCCAATTTGGATGCCTTTTATTTCTTTCTCTTGCCTGATTGCTCTGGCAAGGACTTCCAACACTATGTTGAAAAGCAGAGGTGATAGGGGACAGCCCTGTCGTGTTCCTGAACGTAGAACAAAGCGCTTCAGTTTTTCACCATTAATTATGATATTAGCTGAGGGCTTGTCATATATGGCCTTTATTATGTTGAGGTATTTTCCTTCTATACCTCTTTTCTTAAGTGTTTTAATCATAAATGGATGTTGTATCTTGTCAAATGCTTTTTCTGCATCAATTGATATAATCATATGATTTTTGTCCTTTATTTTGTTTATGTGATGTATCACATTGATGAATTTGCGGATGTTGCACCATCCTTGTGCCCTGGGGATGAACCCCACTTGGTCGTGGTGAATAATCTTTGTAATGCATTATTGTATTCGATTTGCTTGAATTTTGTTTAGGATTTTTTCATCTGTATTCATCAGAGATATTGGTCTGTAGTTTTCTTTTTTTGTGTTGTCCTTACCAGGTTTTGGTATCAGGGTAATGTTGGCCTCATAAAATGAGTTAGGGAGTACTGTCTTCAATTTTTTGCAAGAGTTTGAGCAGGATTGGTAGTAGATCCTGTTTCAAGGTTTGGTAGAATTCACTAGTGAAGCCAGCTGGTCACGGACTTTTGCTTTTGGAAAGGTTTTTGATGACTGATTCAATTTCTTTACTGGTGATCGGTCTGTTTAGATTTTCCAGTTCTTCATGGTTCAGCCTTGGAAGGCTATATGTTTCTAAGAACTTGTCCATTTCTTCTAGATTACTGAATTTGGTGGCATATAGTGCTTCATAGTATTCTTGGATGATCCTTTGTATTTCTGTGGTGTCCGTGATAACTTGCCCTTTTTCATTTCTGATTTTATTAATTAGTGTCTTCTCTCTTTTTATCTTAGTGAGTCTAGCCAAGGGTTTGTCAATTTTGTTAATCTTTTCAAAGAACCAGCTCTTTGTCACATTATTTTTTTCTATTGTGTTTTTGTTCTCTATTTTATTTAGTTCTGCTCTGATTTTTGTTATTTCCTTTGTTCTGCTGACCTTAGGTTTTGCTTGTTCTTCTTTTTCCAGTTCTTTAAGGTGTAACGTGAGGTTATTTATTTGGGATTTTTCTTGTTTCTTGAGATAGGCCTGTAATGATATAAATTTCCCTCTTAAAAGTGCTTTCGCGGCATCCCAAAAATTTTGGTAGGATGTATTTTCATTGTCATATGTTTCTATGTATCTTATGATCTCTCCTCTAATTTCTTCTTTGACCCAGTCGTTTTTTAAAAGTATGTTGTTTAATCTCCATGTATTTGTGTTTTTTCCTGGTTTGTTTTTGCAGTTGATATCCAATTTCAAAGCCTTGTGATCAGAGAATATACTTGGTATGATTTCAATCTTATTAAATTTGCTGAGGCTGATTTTATGTCCCAATATAAGGTCTATCCTTGAGAATGTTCCATGTACACTAGAAAAGAATGTATAGTCTGATGTTTTAGGATGAAGTGCTCTATATATGTCAATGATATCCATTTTATCTAGTGTGTCATTTAGGGCTGCTATTTCATTATTTATTTTCTGTTTGGATGATTATCCATAGCTGCCAATGATGTATTTAAGTCCCCTAGTATAATTGTGTTTTGGTCAATTTCTCCCTTTAGTTCTGTTAGTAGTTGCTTGGTATTTTTTGATGCTCCCTGGTTGGGGCCATAAATATTGATGACTATTATGTCTTCTTGTTGTATAGTCCCCTTTACCATTATGAAATGTCCATCTTTGTCTCCTGTTATCTGTTTCACCCTGAAGTCTGTTTCATCTGATATCATTATGGCTACACCTGATTTTCTCTGGGTACCATTTGCTTGGAGTGTCAATTTCCACCCTTTCACTTTGAGTCTATGCTTGTCCTTGTAGCTGTGATGTGTCTCTTGGAGACAGCATATGGTTGGGTTTAGTTTTTTGATCCAATCTGCTACTCTGTGTTTTTTTTATTGGTGAGTTCAGTCCATTTACATTTAGGGTGATTATTGATATGTGAGGATTCACTGTCATTCTATCTTTAGTTTTCTGGTAAGGCTGTGTCTCCATTGTTTCTTTGCCTTTTTGTTGTTGTCTATTATTTCTGTGTGGTGGTATTCTATGATGTTTCCCTCTGTTTCTTCTTTTATTACAGTATGTATTTCAATTTTGGATTTTTTTTTGAGTGGTTACCCTTCACTTTATGTAAAAGAAAGTTTGATATTTAGAGTATTCCAGTTTCTTTTTTTTCCTCTCTCACATGGTAGCGCTATGTTTTCTCTGCACTATTCTAGCTTCTCACACAATGGGGGGATTCCCTGGGAGACAGGCTTCTCTGTTAATAGTTCGCCTGAGTCACAGGGCGCAGTGTCCGTGGGGGCATGAGGAGAGCTTTTGAAGTTCCAAAGCTCTTCCTGCACCAGATTCAGAGCCCATATGTTTCAGCAGTTCTGTTTTCCTGCAGGGATCCACCCAGATAGGTGGGGCCAGGGGCGGGGTGAGTTGTGAGAGGTTCCCCAGAGCAATGGCGGCCACCACCACCACAGCCGGTCCTGCTTTTACAGCTCCCTCCCCTTTGCCGGAACTAGTTGGGCTGCGAATCTGTGTCTGCGGTCCACAGTTCTCAGAACAGCAAATATTCTGTTCTTTTGATCTGACACTGCTACTGTTCCACTTCTAGCACTGGGCAGGTGGGGGCAGGGCGAGCTCTGGGAGGGTAGGGAGGGGGCGGCTAGTCTCAGTGCCTAGTTCTCTGCTCGGTACTGAGGGCTTAAACCACAGTTTTCAGCCTCCTTCACTCAGTCTTTTCTCTGAGGTCTCTGCCGTGAGCGTTGGGTTCAGCCGTGTTATATGCTGGCCCCTCAGCCCTGTGGGCCATAAGCGGAGCCCTAGCAGTCCGAGTTCTTCCCTCTCCCACAGCTGCGGTAGTTCCAGGATGTAGCAAGCTCGGAGCACTGAGCTAGGTCTGCGTCCTGCGCCCGCGCGGCTCCATCTCCGCACTTCTCCCTTTCCTCCTCCCAGGCCCGCATGATTTGCCCACCTTTAGGTGAATTCAGTAGTGGGCCTCTTCGTCTTGGCTGTCTGCTGTGCAGGGAGTCCTTTGTGGAGTTATTGTTGTTAGATTAGTTGTAAATTCCAGGAGAGCTTTACAGAGGCTCACCTCACGCCACCATTTTGATCTCACAGTCCCAATGTTGCAATTTTTGCTCCAGGGTATGCTAGGAACACACGTATCTTGGGTTCAAATTCTTTCCAAAGTTCCAGTGAACTATAAGCTTGTGAATTATATATAATCTGCTTCATCTAACCTGCTTATTATTATATCCCCATACTGTCTAATACTGCTACTGGTCTTAGACGGTTTTCTTCCTCTTGCAAAGTATAATTTGTAGGTGTTATTTAAGGTTCTGTGTTTGATCCATTTCCATAATTTCTACATTCATTATACTTTGCCATCCTAATCGTTTCTATTGACTCAACTATAATCTTCATTATTTTATTTAGTAAATATTTCTTACATAACTACTCCTACTAAATACCGGATTATATGCTGAGTATTTAATGGTGAAGAACACAGACACCCTTTCTGTCTTCCTGGAGCTTAGGTTTAGGTCTGGAGGTGACTTCCAATGGTCCAGACCTGTTTATCCAGTGGTCTGCTGGGCCTGTCTCCAGGAAATTACACAGCATATTCCCAGCAATTTTACTACGATGATTCCAGATTAAAAACTTTAGAGCATTTTTGGATGTCTTCTTCACGCCCTACTGTCCCATTGAACCCCTACTCACACTTTCTCCCATCTGACACATTTAGCAGAAACTTCCCAACCTTGTTCCTCACAGTCATCTCTTCCTTTCCACATCCAGCGCTACCATCTGAGTTAAGATTTGTTCTTTTGTACTTGAATTGTGGCTTTCATATCCTAGCTGGTCTTGTAGCTCTGTAGTCATTCTCTTCTCTAGTCCTCACTGTATCTTTGACAGCAGATACATCTCTTTAAAGTACAATTCTGATATGTCACTCTCCTCATCAAAACTTTCCATGGCACCCACATTCTTACTGACAGAAATCCCAACTCTTCAGCTTCCCATGGCAGACCCAAACTTGCAGTAGTTTTCTCAGTCATCCTACATTTCAGTTAAACTGTATCACTGTTTTCCTCCATGTACCTTATGCCTTCTCACTTTTATGTCTTTTGTTAATTAGGTTCCCTCCATCTGGGATATCTTCCTGAAATATGTCATCTGTCAAATCCCATCTTTCAAAACCCATCCAAAATGCCACCTACTTCATTAAGCCACTGTTGAGTTCCGCAACAAGATATGTTCTTTTTTTTTTAGCCTGTCAGCAGACAAATAGTGATAAAAGACAGTTTGTAAAGAGACGTTCATTTAGCAGCAATTTTATTAAACTATCAAATTAAAAGAAAACTCTGTACCAGGCACACTTATTTCCCATGTACTTGTCACATTCTATTTTATAATCTCATAAACTTTAAGTTTATCCATTCATTTATCTTATAAATATTTGTCAGGCATCTGCTATGTCCCATGTACTCTGCAAGTTAGTGGACAAAAATGGAAGCTGACTGAGTCCAGAAAGTAGGTGTATCTAAGGAGAGGTTCTCTCAATGCTGGCCTGGAAGGTATCTGAAAAACTACGACCTGCATGAGTGCTCCCTATGTGTCGGAATTGTTGTTTTTATGTGTTAAACAACGTGTGTCTGGGTGCTGAAGTGACTGGGGTTATAAAAGACAGGAAGCTCACAGTTGAGCTCTTCTCAAGTGGTGGTTAGTTCATTCTGTACCTCAGCTGCCCCCTTAGGAGATGATAGGGAGGCTATGCTGCTCCTTCGTATCCATGTTTTTATCTTCATTCTCTGTATATTCTACGTGCTGCTTCCTTGCTTATAAAACACTCATTCTACTTCTGTGGGGAGGAGGAGGACATGATACAAGAGTATCATGTATCATGTAAGAGTAAACCAAAATAACCCATTTTGAACTATGTCCAAATAATAATTCTTCTCCAGATATATCTGATAAGAGTCTTCAATAGTTCTCTATATTTGAACATCCAGCTCTCACAAAGGAAGGGAGGAGGCTTTGGCACTTGACACCACAGTGCACATCTGGGCCTTACTTCACTGTCTACAAAATTATACTAGACCCCGCTGGGACTTTCTAGTTTCAGAAGCTGACGCATCACACTTTGGAGAGCAATAGAGAGAAGGAAATCTAGTTGGATGACTTTATTGGACGGCATACATTTCTCCATATGTAGATAACCCCCAAAGCTGCCCTTCTCTTTCAGGGGAACAAAGATTCTTTGCATTTAGTTTCCATCAGGAGAGATTTTTTTTCCTAACTCCTCCTCCTCTCTGTATCATGTCCTCCTCCTCCCCACAGAAGTAGAATGAGTTACCTGGATGGTGGGTTGATTGGGGAAGTTAATGTATCAAAATTCTGTGCAGCACAGACTTAGCATAAAGAGAATAAAGCATTAGGCTCCTCACTTGCTAAGACCACTTCCAAGGTCCTGGTTAGAGACGTCAATCCAGAGAGTGTTTTAGATAAACAGCTACAAACAAATACTTCAAATGCCCCAAAATCCGATAGCTCATATATGAATGAAATGCGATGAAGAGTTTTTTTCGCAAATTCAACAATAACCTCAAAGATAGCTTTTCTAAACTCTCAAAAAAGGAAAAAGAGAAAAAAATAGGCCATGCCAGAGGAAAGAATGAATTATCATTTTTATCTTTGTGGAAAATATTATAACATTTTTATCCTATGAAAAGGCATTCAAAGAGTATTCAATGGAAAAGAATAGCAGGAAAATGGCATTAGCGAGGAGTCTCAGGAAATAGATTAATAAAAAGTATTATGTTTTCTTGTAGTTTGTGATACTTGTTAGCATGAAATTTTAAAAAAGTGATTTCTTGGAATCTAAATAAATATTTACTTTTGTACTTAATTTTGTATTATTATTATTATTATTATTATTATTATTATTATTATTAAGGTCTTGAAGTTGCAGTGATTTCGAGCTCTTTAAAGCCTAACTCCATCGCTGGCTTTCTTTCTGTGTTTTCCACTATGGGCCAGTGAGAGGTGAAGATCCAAGTTAAGTGTGTGCTCTGCAGACCCAAACTTTCTCTGAATGGCTGTTCCAAGTTTTAGGTCAGTGGCTCTCACACTTCAGAATCACCTGGACCATCTGTTCCATTGCCCGCTTCCCCTAGGGTTTCTGATTCAGTAGGTCAGGGTTGGGACCTGCTTTGCATTTCTAACAAGTTCCCAGGTGATGCTAAAGCTGTTGTTCCAAGTACCCCACTTTGAGAACCACTACTCTAAACTAATGGTTCTCAACCTTGGCTGCACAGTGGAAGCACCTGGGAGAGTTTTGAAAAATATTGATGGCGGGGACAAATCCTTAATGAGTCTCTGACTAAGTTGTCCTGGGCATGGAGTGTTTTATAAGCTCTCCAGGTAATGCACTGTACAGCAGGATTGTGAGCTCACTTACGTAGCCGACCTAAGCTATACCCTCCAATACAGTCACGTGCTGCTTAACAATGGGGATGCTTTCTAAGAAGTGCACTGTTAGGTAAATTTGTCATTGTGTGTTGTGCCACCATCATAGAGTGAACTTACACAACCTAGATGGTATAGCCTAGTTTAAGCCTGTTTAAGCCAGTATCACCACCAACACGTGAGTAATGTGTTGTGCTATTACATTTTTCAGCTCCGTTATAACTTATGGACCCACCCTTGTATATGTGGTCTGTCATTGTTGAACATACTGTTACACCACCTATAGTTTTTCTATGTGTTCAAAATGTCCACATGCATTTGGAAACTCAACAATTTCTATTTTGAAGTGAATGATTTGAGGAGACTGATAGAATTCATTAAGTGAAAGACATTCTATAAGAACTCAGCAAATTAACGATCTTTACCTCAGGCTAGAATGTGGATTCTGTAGATTTTCGATTGGTGTGCATATCACGTGCATAATTCACTGTGTTCTGGAAATCTAAAATAGCTGGAAGTTTCTTAATATTTTTTGTATAAAAATTTTATCTTAACTAATTTAATGCCATTTTCCTATTTGATCTAGCTTAGGAGATTTAAGAAAATATATTATTATACTTTATTTAATGCTAAATTTATATATTTTTCTCACCAGAAACTAAATCCCTTATGATGGTTTCTCTATAACATATCTGTTAGTCTCATTCACTAAAACCCCGAGGGATCGTGGCAACTCTAGATTTCTCTTTAGCAGAACACTGAAACAGCTGGCCATCGATCCTCTAGTGAGCAGTGGCTTCAGAATGAAAGTAATTTCTTCCTTTGCCTATCTGGGTGCCTCATGAAATGCGAAGTCTTTAACTACACATTACGTCTCTATACTTATTATCATTCCATTTGAAAAAACATGTCACATAGGGCCAAAGAGATCCAGTTATGCTGTGGATTGTGCTTAAATGAATACTTGATGACGCGATAAACCCATTTTAAAATGAATTTGCTGCTCCCATCAATTCTTTGCAACTCTGTTGCCAGCCTGAAAAATGTATCAAATAATGAAACCTGATAATCTGACCCTGCTAAATGCTGCAGGCAATGTCCCAGGCTGCGCATACGGGGAGTCCTATATTTATTTAATTTCTGATTTAAAAAAAAAAAACAAAAACAAAAAAAACCCCTTCTTCCAGATAATGCATTAAAAAATCTGGCTACACATGAAATTGAAACAAATTGTATTGGGTTATTTAGACAAACATAAAATTAGCCTACGTTAAGTACAGTGTGAGACTATGATAGAGCATTACAATGGGAACAAGAAATTCTTGATGCTTATGACTGTACCACTAGACAGATAGTTCAAGGGGGCTGAGTGTCAAACAGGGCATCTGTCATAAATGGCCGTTGAAAGAGCACGTACATAGCGAGATCATCTCTTTCACAGCCTTTTGAACTTCATGTGAATAGTCCATGGAGTGAGGGAACATATTTTGATCTTAAAGTCATTATCAGGGCTGGAAATTCATGCTTTTCAGAAGCACTAGTTTTATCCAAGTGCCTCATTTTACCCTGGTGGGAGATTAGCATGTCTCACAGGAGCATTGAAACTAATTGTTACAAAAAATTAATTCATGACATGTACAGAAGGAGCTAGCTCCTTGCGTGGAGAGGGCTAGAAAGGCAGCATATATCAATTTTCTTAATAATTTAATTATAATGGAATGATTATGGTAACACCGTGTTTCTGTGGGTCTTCAAAAATTGAAGGCTTAGGTGTGATTTTATTGGTGGCTGGGGATGAATTAAACAACCTTTCAGTATCACTCTTCATTTGCTCTTGTAGGTTTCATTTGCTCTGAAACCTACAGAGCAGCTTTCAAATGATAAAACAGCAACTTCAAATTATTTGCCCATATGACAAAGCAGTGTTGGCCCCCCCAGCAGTGGGAAATGGATTTTAATTTATTTTTTTTCCAGTTATGATGATGAGTTTGTACTGAGCTTGCTGTGTTTTCTGACCTCTTGTGACTAAGAGTATATATTTTTTGCAACAACAGTTTTAGGTCCTCGATGATGAATATCTATTGTTTTTGCCTGCCGTTTCCTCTTCTGATAACAGCACCCCAATTTTCCTTTGGGAAACCAGCCCTAATTCATTTTAGTCCATAGGGTTGGGATGGGTTTTCATGTCTCTCCTAGGCTCTGGGGCCGGGTACATGGACCGGGCATCGTAGGTGAGAGCCCAGCATATGCTTAGATACATTGATCTGATTCAGGGATCTGATTCAGGGATAATTCAGTGATCATGAAATCTGGGATTCTTGCTGGAAATACCAGAGAAGCGAAGTTTTATATTTTTTTCTTCTTGTGTTGCTACACTAGTGGGATGTCATTTGCGAGCTCTTGTTGGACCATGTCATTATTTCAGGTGATTCTCTGAAAAACATAGACCTTAAGAGATGGGGGGTACAGGAGCCTGGGATGTGAGCACTGGTTCCAGTTGTGCCTGAAGCACTCCTGGGCTTCTGAATTAGGAGTGTCAAAAAGCCCTCTTTTTGTTGGATTGAATTGGGTTTGTTACTTACAACCAAGAGTACTCTCACACACTTGTTCTCTGGTCACCATTCCGAGGATATTAACAAATAGAGACGTGCAGATCCAGTCCCCCCCCAAATTATGTCTATGTATTGAGGAGTCCAGTGCATTGTGTTCCCAGCTGATGTCTCCATGATAATCCACATAAATGCTGAGGCTCAAAGTTCCTGAGGCAGGAAGACGCGAAGAATTTCTCACTTAAAAGAGGAAAAACATGGACATTTGGAATGCTTTCATGAGAAGTTGGGAATGTTATTACCGCCTTCTGCATGTGAATATGAAAAACTCTTGTTTTTATTTAAAATCAATATTTGACCAAAATAAATGAAAATGAGAGAAACATAGAAACATTTACTGGGTAAAGTTTATACACAGCTTTTTCTGTAGAATGCCCAGTCTTTTACAGAGAAGAAAGCTGGAATGGTTAATAAATTGATAAATGGGGGTTAAATATTTATCAGTAATGATTATTCAGTTTAAACTTGTAATTATTTCAATATGAAAACATATTTAATTAGGTGAAAAAGAATGATGCGTGTTGTTAACCCCAGGCCATGATGTCTTCAGGCCATTTTATTTGAGTTTGCTGCTCCCTTTCCTTGGTTTGTGTAGACCGTTCTATTCTGTGGAGACTTTTTTTTTAACGCAGTGTTAATTACCTGGTCATGGAGGTCTGAAATAACACGAGAGGAGTCATCGAACTAGGATAAAGGTAGCTTCCCATTGCTTCTTTCCTGCTCTTAGGTTATACATTCTGGGACTCAAAAATAGAAATGAAGGCTTTTTGAACAGCCGGTGCCCATCTTGGTATTGGCCTCAGTTGTTCCATGGGTCAGCAGGCAGCAGTGCCTGGCCAAACACTTGTAGGGATGAGTGAAGCTAATTAGCTCCAGAGGGAATCAAACACAGGATCTTGGCATTCCTAGTAGCATCCTGCATCCCCCCAGCACGCTGGCTGTAAAGTGACAAGCTGGCAGGTCTTGCCTTTTCTTGGCCACAGGGCTCATCCACACAGGTGTCCTAGTGCCTCGGAAAAGGAAGGAGCTGAAACAAAAACACCCATTCTGTGGCTCCTCAGCCCTGCCTCCTAACGTGTGACCATAGGTAAAAGGAGGATGAAATCGTACCTACCTTATAAATATAGTTGTTATGGATATCAAAGAGTTATGTATGAAGTGTTTAGAAAGTGTCTGATTTACAAAAAATACTATTAAGTATTTGCTATTATTCCATAAATAAATTTAGAATTAGCTCGTCAGGTTTCCTAAAATTTTCTCCTAGGATTTTCATTGGAATTTTTATTGAATTTGTATGTTTGTCCGTTGGGGAACAACGGACATCTTTCTGATGTTTAGTTTTTCTTTTCATGCAAAGAGCATGTGCCTTTATATATTTAATTCTTTTGTAGTTTTTAGCAAATTTTTAAAATTTCCTTTGTAATATTCATGTAGGTCTTATGTTATATCTCATATTAGGTACTTTTTGTTCTTTACCGTTATTATGAATTGTGCCTTACATTTATTGACATTTCGTTTGATATATGCTTTCAAATCAGTTTAAGTTTCATAAAATTTCTATGGCATTTTGATAACCTACTTGAATTTGCAGATCAATTTCTGGGAAGATTTTCTCTTTATTTTATTAAAAATTATTTATTTTTTAAGTACAGTTAACATTCAGTATTATTTTATATTATTTTTATGTGTACAACATAGTGGTTAAACATTTATATAATTTATGAAGTGATCCCTCCGATTAGTTTAGTAGCTTTCTGGCACTATACATAGTTATTACAATATTATTGACTATATTCCCTATGCTGTACTTTACAGGCCCACAACTATTTCATAACTATCAGTTTGTATTTCTTAATCCCTTCACCGTTTTCATGCAACCCCTCAAATTCCCTCCATCATTCCAACCATCATTTTATCCTCTGTATCTATGAGTCTGTTTCTGTTTAGTTTGTTCATTTATTTTGTTCTTTAGATTCCACATATAAGTGAGATCATATGGTGTTTGTCTTTCTCAGTCTGACTTATTTCACTTAGCATAATTCCCTTTGGGTCCATTCATGTTGTTGCAAATGGTAAACTTTCATTCTTTTTAATGGCAGAGTGATATTCCAGTGTCTATGTATACCACTTCTTTATCCAATCATCTATTGATGGGCACTTAGGTTGCTTTCATGTCTTGGCTATTGTAAATAGTGCTGCAATGAATATAGAGGTGTATATTTCTTTCCGAATTAGTGTTCTGGATTCGTCATATAAATACCTAGAAGTGGAATTCTGGGTGATAAGATAGTTCTATTTTTAATTTTTTGAGGAACCTCCATACTATTTTTCACAGTGGCTGTACCAACTTGCAATCCCACCAACAGTGCACAAGTGTTCCCTTTTCTTTGCTTCCTCGCCAACACTTGTTGTTTCTTGATTTATTGATGATCACCATTCTGACAGGAGTGAGGTGGTATTTCATTGTGATTTTTATTTACATTTCTCTGATGATTAGTGATATTAAACATCTTTTCATATGTCTATTGGCCATCCCTATATTTTCTTTGGAGAAATGTCTATTCAGGTCCTTTGCCCATTTTTTAATTGGATTGTTTGATTTTTTTAGGTATTGAGGGGTATGAGTTCTAAATTTTGGATATTAACCTCTTATCAGATATATCATTGGCGAATATCTTCTCCCATTCAGTAGGCTATCATTTTCTTGTGATGGTAGTTTTCTTTGCTATGCAAAAACTTTTTAGTTTGATGTAGTCCCACGTGTTTAATATTTTCTTTGTTTCCCTTACCTGAGGAGATAGATCAGAAAAAAATATTACTGAGGGTAATATCTGAGAATTTGCTGCCTGTGTTTTCTTCTAGGATTTTTATGGCTTAGGGACTTACATTTAAGTCCTTAATCCATTTTAAGTTTATTCTTGTATATGGTATAAGATGGTGATCCAGTTTCATTTTTTTTTCCATGTATCTGTCTAGTTTCCCCAACTCCACTTATTGAATAGACTGTCTTTACCCTACTGTATATTCTTGCCTCCTTTTGTCATGGATTAAATGATCACGTAGGCATAGGTTTATTTCTGGATTCTCTATTTTGTTCCATTGATTTATGTGTCTGTTTTTATGCCAGTACCATCCTGATTTGAATACTATGGGTTTGTAGTATAGGTATATATCAGGTAGTGTGATGTCTCCAACTTTGCTCATTTTTCTAAAATTGCTGTGTCTATTTGGCGTCTTTGGTGATTCTATATAAATTTTAGGATTATTTGTTCTAATTCTGTGAAAAATGTCATTGATATTTTGATAGGGATTGCACTGACTCAATAAATTGCTTTAGGTAGTAAGGTCATTTTAACAATGTTAATTCTTCCTATCCAAGAGGAAGGTATATACTTCCATTTATTTGTGTCTTCTCCAATTGCTTTCTTCAGTGTGTTATAGTTTCCGAAGTACAAGTCTTTTACCTCTTTAGTTAAATTTACTACTAGGTATTATGTTTTTTTTTGATGCAATTTTAAATGGGATTGTTTTCTTAGTTTTTCTTTCTGATATTTCATTATTGGTATACAAAAAAGCAACAAATTTCTTTTTTACAGTTTAATATTTTATTTATTTATTTATTTATATTATTATTATTTTTTAATTTATTGGGGGTGACAATTGCTAGTGAAATTACATAAATTTCAGGTGTACAATTCTGTATTACATCATCTATAAATCCCATTATGTGTTCACCACCCAGAGTCAGTTCTCTTTTCATCACCATATATTTGATCCCCCTTACCCTCATCTCCCTCCCCCCACCCCCCTTACCCTCTGGTAACCACTAAACTATTGTCTGTGTCTATGAGTTTTTGTTTCTCATTTGTTTGTCTTGTTCTTTTGTTGTTTTTGGTTTATATATCACATATCAGTGAAATCATAGGGTTCTCTGCTTTTTCTGTCTGACTTATTTCGCTTAGATTATACTCTCAAGATCCATCCATGTTGTCACAAATGGTCCTATTTCATCTTTTCTTACTGCCGAATAGTATTCCATTGTGTATATATACCACAACTTCTTTATCCATTCACCTATCAGGACATTTTGGTTGTTTCCATGTTTGGCCACCGTAAACAAAGCTGCGATGACCATTGGAGCACACGTGTCTTTATGTATAAATGCTTTCAGATTTTTTGGGTAGATACCCAGGAGAGGGATTGCTGGGTCATATGGCAATTCTATTCGTAATTTTTTCAGGAACCTCCACACTGCCTTCCATAATGGCTGCACCAGTCTGCATTCCCACCAACAGTGGATGAGAGTTCCATTTTCTCCACAGCCTCTCCAACACTTGTTACTATTTGTCTTGTTGATGACAGCCATTCTGACTGGGGTGAGGTGATATCTCACTGTGGTTTTTATTTGCATTTCTCTGATGATTAGTGATATTGAGTATTTTTTCTTATGTCTATTTGCCATTTGTATGTCCTCTTTGGAGAAATGTCTCTTCAGGTCCTCTGCCCATTTTTCAATTGGATTGTTTGTTTTTTTGTTGTTGAGTTTCATGAGTTCCTTGTGTGTTTTGGATATTAGCCTCTTATCGGAAGCACTGTTTGCAAAAACTTTCTCCCATTCAGTTGGTTGCCTCTTTACTTTGTCGATGGTTTCTTTTGCTGTGCAGAAGCTTTTAAGTTTCACATAGTCCCATTCGTTTATTTTAGCTTTTACTTCCATTGCAAAAGGCAACAAATTTCTGAACATTAACTTTTGGATCCTGCTACATTACTGAATTCATTTATCAGTTCTGATAGTTTTTTAGTGGAATCTTTAGGGTTCTCTATATATAGTATGTCATCTTCAAATAATGACAGTTTTACTTCTTTTCAGTTTGAATGCCTTTTATTTCTTTTTCTTGTCTGATGGCTGTGGCTAGGACTTCTACTACTAGGTTGAGTAAAAAGGGTTTAAGTGGGCATTTGTTCGTGATCAAAAGGAGAACACATTTATCTTTTCCATGTGGGATCTAATATTAATTGTGTGTTTGTTGTATGTGGTCTTTATTATGTTCAGATATGCCCTCTATTTCCACTTTGCTGAGAGCTTTTTTTTTAACGTAAATGGATGGTGTATTATCTGTAACACTATTTTTGCTTCTATTGATATGATCATATGATTTTTATCTTTTGTTTATGTGATGTATCATGTTAATTGGTTTGCAGATGTTGAACCAAACTTGCGTCCCAGGAATAACTCCCACTTGATCATAACATATGATCTTTTTAATGTATTGCTTAATTTGCTTTGCTAATATTTCGTTGAGGATTTTCACATCTATGTTCATCAGTGATATTGGCCTATAATTTTCTTTTTTGTTTTGGTATTGTCTTTGTCTGGTTTTTGATTCAGTGTTATGTCCTCATAAAATGAGCTTGGGGGCTTTCCCTCTTCTTGAATTTTTTGGAAGAGCTTGAGAAGGATAGGTGTTAATTCTTTGAATGTTTGGTAAAATTCACCTGTGAAGCCATCTGGTCAAAGACTTTTGTTTGTTTTGATTACTGATTCAATTTCACTTGTAGTAATAGATGTGCTCAGATGTTCTGTTTCTTCTTTATTCAGTCTCAGAAGATTGCATCTTTTAGGAATTTATCTATTTATTTTAGATTGTCCAATTTTTCAGAGTAGAATTACTTGTGGTATTTTCTTAAAATTGTTTATATTTCTGTGGTGTCTGCTGTCACTTCTCCTTCATTTCTTATTTTAATTGGGTTCTCTCTCTCTCTTTCTTAGTGAGTCTTGTCAAAGATTCATCAACTTCAAAAAGCCAGCTTTTGGTTTCATTGATCTTTTGTATTGTTTGTTTTTAGACTCTATTTTGTTTATTCACACTCTGATCTTTATTATTTCCTTTCTTCTAATCACTTTGAGCTTTGTTTGCTGTTCTTCAGGTATCATTAAGTGTAAGGTTATATTGTTTATTTGAGATTTTTCTTGTTTCTTGAGGTAGGCCTGTATTGCTATGGATTTCCCTCTTAGGACTGCTTCCACTGTTTACCATCAATTACGGGTTATTGGGTTTTCATTTTCATTTGTCTTAAGATATTTTTTCATTTCTTCCGTGATCTCATTGTTAAACTATTCATTATTTATTAGCATGTTATTATATTTAGCCTTCAGGTGTTTGTGTGTTTTTCAGTTTTTTTTTTCTTGTAATTGATTTATAGTTTCATACTGTTATGGTCAGGGAAGATGCTTAATATGATTTCAATCCTCTTAATTCATTGAGACTTGCTATGTGGTCTAACATGTGGTTTCTCTTGAAAAATATTTCATGTGCACTTGAAAAGAATGTATGTTCTGCTACAATGGGGTAAAATGCCCTAAAAATATACATTAAATACATCTGGCCTAGTGTGTCACTTAAGGCCATTATTTCCTTGTTAATTTTCTGTCTGGAAAATCTGGCTGTCGGCGTCAATGAAGTGTTAATGTCTCTACTATGATTGTCTTACTCTCTCTTTTTGTTGGTAAATATTTGATTTATGTATTTAGGTGCTCCTATGTTGTGTGCATAAATGTTTACAAGAGTTATATCCTTTTGTTGGGTTGATTGCTTTATCATTATTTACTGTCCCTCTTTGTCTTCTATTATAGCCTTTGTTTTAAAGTTTATTTTGTCTGATGTAAGTATTGCTACTCCAGATTTTTTTTGTTCCCATTTACATGAAATATCCTTTTGTATCCCCATACTTTCAGTCCGTGTATGTCTTTTGATCTGAAGTGGGTCTCTCATGGACAGCATGTGTATGGGTCTTGTTTTCTTATCTATTCAGCTACCCTGTGTCTTTTTATTGTAGCATTTAATCCATTTACATTTAAAGTGATTATTGATAGATTCATAGTTATTGCTATTTTATTATTCATATTTATATCCTTTTTTTCTCTTCTTTTTCTCCTTCTCCTTCTCCTTCTCCTTCTCCTGCTCCTCCTCCCCCTCTTCCTCCTCCTCCTCCTCCTCCTGCTCCTCCTCCTCCTCCTCCTCCTCCTCCTCCTCCTCCTCCTCCTCCTCCTCCTCCTTCTTCTTCTTCTTCTTCTTCTTTTAAAAGTCTCTAACGTTTTTTGTAATACTGGTTTGGTCATGATGAACACCTTTAGCTTTTTCTTGTCTGAGAAGCAATTTATCTCACCTTCAATTTTAAATGATAGCCTAGCTGGCTGAGTAGTCTCAATTGTAGGTCCTTACTTTTCATCGCTTTGAATATTTCATGCCAATCCCTTCTTGCCTTCAAAGTTTCTGTTGAGAAATCAGCTTCCATGTAAATAACTAATTGCCTTTCTCTTGCTGTTTTTGTGATTCTCTTTGTTGTTAACTTTTGCCACTTTAATTATGATTTTACCAATTGGCAATAGACAATGTCATGTGTCAGTTTTCTTTGAAGTAACAGTCTTACTGCATTATTTTTTTTAGAAAATGTATGCCAAAAACCAAATGTTGGTAACTATAGTTTATCTATCAGTCATTCCTTTAAGTAAAAAACGGAGTTCCATGGAAAAAGTAGTAATTCATTACACAATTCAAACAATTAAACAGTAGCTTTTTCTCAAGATAACCTGAGTATGTCAATATGCAACACAGTGCTTTATACACACTTCTCATTTTCCTTGTGTTGACTTTTTGTTTTGTTTTGTTTGTTATTCTATCCTGAGCTGTTTAAGATATATACTGTGAACAGGTATGGAATCTTGTTGATCTAGAGGCAATAGCACCTACTTAGTTCTGTTTTTGTTCTATTTCAAGCTCTTGTGCATATTTATATGTTTTTTTTAAAAGTCTGTATTTTTAACATTTTTAGAAGTATCTAATCAATGACTACTGTGTGTGTGAGTGTGTCATAGAGAAACTTCAAGCATGACTTCAAGGCACCATCTTGACTGGAAGCCTTTGGGCTATTGTTTTAGGAAGTTCTATTAAAAACTAAGTTCAAATGGTAATACAAAACAGAGATTGAGGTACTGGATTAGTTAGTAGACTGTTTAGGACAGTGTTGAGGACTGTTTAGGACTATGTATATTGAGTTCTCTGCAGCACTCACCACAATGTCTTGCACGTAATAGGTACTCGTTATTCATTAAACTCCTGGCATCTGCAAATTTAACATTTGTGGTTTTAAATTTCCCAAGTGACCTCCAGAGGGCCCTGGAATATTGCTGCTTCCAGCACATGCATCTTAACATGACTTAGTGGTTTTCTGTTCTTATTAAGTGATCTTTATTGAATACCATCTTCCAGTGCTCACAACTGAATTTTTTTAATGTGTAAAAAGGAGGTGAAATAAGAGACATTACGTAATAAAAAGTTTAAAAGTGTTTACCTTATGGCTTGGATATGGAAAGGAAACAGATGATTTTGAATCGAATGTGGTTCTGGAGGAAACCAAGTCCCTTTGCAAAATATTCTAACACAGTGAACTCAAGGATACATAGAGGATTCTGAACGTATTCCTTATAAATATCAAATGTCCACTGTAAACATTTGTTGATTGAAATAATTTTTTTAAGTTTATTGGGGTGACAATTGTTAGCAAAGTTACATAGATTTAAGGTGTATAATTCTGTAATACATCTCTATATATCACATTGTGTGCTCACCACCCAGAGTCAGTTCTCTCTCAGATGTTCATTGCAGCTTTATTTATGGTGGCCAAGACTTGGAAACAACCAAAGTGTCCTTCGGTAGATGGTGATGGAAATAATTTGAATTGGTCTTGGAAGTTGCCTATGTAACATGATTTGAGAAATAGTAGAAAGACTACACAGTCTCTAAAATATGCCTCTGCCATCATAGGGTCTGATTTTCATAATGAGAGATTCATTACTTAATGCTAAGTATTGACTTCTCCCTGAAGATATCTCAATATTTAAATCCATCTGTTATTGTGAAGGGAGGAAATACATTGCCACCGACACTTTAAACTAAAGGTTTTCAGATCCACAGTCCCAACATTTCTTGAATATCTTTTATGTGTCAGAGACTCTCCCTGGCACTGTGGATGACACAAAGATAAAACATAGGGAACTCACAGCCCAGTGAACAAATGGATGATATTAAATATTAAAACATAATGTAATGACTGATATTAAAATGTATGAACAAAGCTATCCTCTGGTAGCTTAGAAGAGGGGGAAATAAATGATTCTGGGAGAAATAAGGAAAATTTTCAGAGTTTCACATTTGTGTCTTGTGAAGGACTAGGGGAATTTCTTAGTAGGAAGAGATGAGATGACTCTCCTCAGGATTCTGAGTCATTCTGAGGTCCCTAAGTTCAGATCTGAATGTTAAAAGATGTGGGAAAGAAATAGGACTCTGGGAAAATGGATAAGAATGTCAAAGGCAAAGTTTATCTCTCAGTTGTGCTGTCATCTGCTCTAGTCAGTTAAGAAACATAAGATAAATCCTTTATTCCATGACACTAGTCACTATTCCTAGTCTGTGTAAGACCTCAGGGATTTTATTTTATTTATTTATTTTTACAGGATGCCTGGGGGTAGAGTGAGGGTAAAGCTTACATAGAAATATGAAGACTTATCTTCTAGACCAGTTTTACCATTTATTAATCATGCAATTCTGTGCAAACCATTTAACCTCTTAGAGCTTCAGTTAAGATAATGCACTAACAACAGTGGCTCTGTCACTATAGTGAGTTCTTAGGTTATAATATAGCATATTTGAAAACTGCAAAATACTACACAAATACAAGTTTAGGTATGAAGTATCATTCAACAAGTTTTGGGATCAAACTAATGCAGAAATCACCAAGGATGATGTGTCAGTAAAAGGTGGCTTTGAGGCACATAAGTTACTATGTAATAATAGTATACTATATAATAGTATATAATATAGTATATAGTATAGTATATAGTATATATATAGTATATAATATAATATAATATAATATAATATAATATAATATAATATAATAATAAATAGTATATAATAATAGTATAATAGTAATAATAGTATGGGAGAATTTTTGCCCTGAAGATATGTTTGGATTGTATTTCCTATAGTATGGGAAGTGTGCTCATATACTATACACTTGGTTATCCCAACTCTAGTTCTACTCCTAATTGGCCATTTTGCAAATGAGAATATGAATATAGCTAGGGATATCCAAACTCATATTTAATATTAAACAATGTAATGGAATGCCACTTGGCCAGAAGGGTATCTCTTTTGTATACAGACAACCACTACTTTAGTCATGAAGAAAAGTGATTTGAGCTATTTTCACTTTAGTGTGTACTTGCTAATTCAGCAGAAACTTGGACCTACATCTCCCATTACACTATTGTATTTTGTATTTTGAGGAAAACAGCATGCCTACTTTTGTTTTTGTACATGGTATAAAATTAGCTAAAGACTAATAAGCTAAAGCAGTAACCTTGAATTTTGTGAAAGTTAAGGAAAATTTAATGCCAAGAGCTATCTATCTGCAACTGAAATTGGTCCCAGTACACCCCTTCTGCTCTTAGATTCTGGGAATGCCAATAAAATACCAGAAGACATGCAATACAGTAAAAATTGGTTCTTTGGGTATTGTAGCATCTTGACTTAGAAGGATTTTAACCTTGGCCTCATGCTTCCTGAGGGGCCTGTTGCCCATGCTGCGTAAGTGCTAGAACTATCGGAATTTTTCATCTGAGTAAAATTAAAAATGAAACCTTCAAAGTCTTATCGATTCTAGACATGTTCTATATGCATTAAATTGAACCTAATGGACTGAGAAATGAGCATTTCAGCACATATAGGTAAGAGTTTTATGTATGAGAATAAATTACTCACATGCCCTTTATCCGGCGATATATGTATTTATCTACATGGGTAGGTAATACCAATGCATTTTATTGAATCTCTCTGAGATCACTGAGAATCAATTTTCATTAGACCACTTAAATTTTGTTCAATATTAATCCATCATTAGCCCTTGCCTTTGCTTCTCTAAAATATAAATGGGCAAGATTTAATGAATATTTTGACCATTGGAAACATTGAGTAAGGGTCTTAGCATGAATAGAATAGAGAAAAAAAGTGTGGCCATGCAGATTTATGATCCTCTGATCATAGTCACATGTGTCTTCATTTGGTTTGCTTCTATGTGTTATAATCGATTTTTTCCCGAGCCCAGCAGTCTTTACTTGTGCAAGCGTATTTTCTTCATGATTTTAACTGTCTTTTACGTTAGAACTGCTGAATATGTATCCCTCTTTTGAGCTTGGACTTGAACTTCAAACTTATTTATCCAATGGACTGCTAGAGAAAGCTACTTAGAAATCTCACTGTCACCCGTAACTCAATATGCCTAAAGTTTAAAGTCATATTCCCACAAATCCAACCTATTCTTCCCCTTACAATTTAGATCTTACTCAGGCTCTACTACTTCTTCCTCTCAACTCCCATATTCAGTTTTCAAGTTCTCATTATTGTATTGCCTAAATTCAGCTCAAGTGAACCCACTTCTTTTTATCCCTATAAGCAGTGCTCTAGGGTAGACTCTCACTGTCCCTTGTTCTGAGTACAGCTGTCATCAAATCTTGCTTCCAGTATAGTGTCACTTTCCCCAGATGCATTCTCCTGGTGTAGCCAGGACCAGAATCCTCTCTCCAATGTGCACATTTGACTACATGGCTCCGCCCTTTAGACTATGTCAGTGGTTTCCTAGTTTAACTCCTTAACAGGGCTCACAGAATCCTTCCAGATTTGACCTACGCCGGCCTCATTAGCTGCATCCCTCAATCCGAATGCACTGTGGACTTGCAGGTAACACTCCACACTTGCAGTGTTCCTTCCCACTGCATGTCTTTATTCCTGTTGCTCCCTTGGTGCAATAGCCTGCTCATCTCTCCACATCCAGTTTGCCCTTTCAAAAGTCAGCTGCAGCATTTTTATTTTCCTCCAGAAAGCCTTCTCTGAAATCCAACTTGAAGTAATTAACCCTCTTATGCTCCATCACATCCTATCCAAACCTCTATATAAATATTATTGACAGCTTTGTTTGTGTTTCTACCTCACTAGGCTGTCAAGTTTTTGAGAAAAGATTATTTTGTATTCATTTTAGTACACTCAACATTAAACCCAATGTCCTTAATTTGGGAAATGGTTAAAGGTGCTCATTAAATCATCTTTGAGTTAAGTTAATACACTTAATAGTTTTATATAAGATTTCTTTCTTTGGCTGAGAGTTTTGAATATTTGGGTAGATTATTGAAAAAAAACACATTGGAAGTATTCTTAATTTAGATACTCTCTGTGTCACTTATAGGTCGAAAACAGGTTTTAATAGCAAGCATTGTGTTTTGATTGATTGATTGATTTTACCTAACCCCCTATGTGATGGGAAGCATTGTGTTTTAAAAAGTCCTAAAGGATATATGTGTGTATATATATATATATATATATATATATATATATATATATATATATATATATATCAGCTTTTTAAGACATTGGCTAAAAATTTCTGGAAATTGATTGCTCTGCTAGGATTATAGGATTGCTATCATATGAAATAACATGTATTATAAAGGCATTTTAATTCTTAGAAATGAAAATACCTTCATGTGTAAATTATTGTTAATAATTCATCCTATCAAATTAAGTAATTCACAACCTCAAAGGCCCCTTCCAGCTTGGGAATTCCAGGACTTCCTTGCCCCCAAAAAACCTCAGAATAAAAATTGTTTCAACTTTATTGTACCGTCACTTGATCATGTTGGTCCTCTAGGACTACAGAGACTGGACCTATCCTGTGAGGACCTGCATCACTTTTGAAGAAAGCCCGAACATTTTGTATTAACATGTTCCCTTGGTCATTTTAGTAAATTTTCTTACAGTCTAAGAATCTTGAAAAAAGCCAGAGTCTAATTTCTTTGAAGAAAACAGGGGTTAACAGAAAACACACATCTTAACTGTCTCTTCTCTCAGCCAAATACTTCATTCTAAATGGATCCACTAGATGTGGGGAGGGGTATGCAAGTTACAAGTCTTTTTAAAGGTGACATTTTGATAGTCATTCCATTTGCCTGAGATAAGGTGATATGCTTCTTTCAAAGCAAATGTGTTTGCTCTACTGAACTTCCATTCATTTGGACCTCTAACTTAAAGAACCTATTACACACATATTCCTGGAAATGAAGAAACATTTTGTGTTTAGAAAGAAGTGGAATTATGTGACACTCAAGGGTTTTTTTTTTTGTTGGTGTGGAGAGACTTACATATCCCCTCCCCCACCACCCACAAAATAAGAACAAGAAGAAGGAAACAAATCAAGAGGTTCAGGGGCAAAATTGATTTTGTATCTTGAGGATGCCTGCAATATTAATTTAATTTTGTTCCTTTATTAGTCCCTCATTTTAAAAATATTAGATGAATACCTGCTATGTGCCAGGTACACTTCTAAGTACCTCATCAACTTATAGTTTGGTGGAGGGGACAACCAAAGCATAGTTTACTTATGGAGTCATGAATTTCCCCAAAAGAGAGGTCCATAGAGCTACGGGAGAACATCCCGAGGGACCTGTTCCATTTGAGGTGTGAGACTAGTGTTCCCTGAGAAGTGGCAATTAGGCGGAGAACTGAGGGGTGGAAAAGAAAATGGGGGAAGGAGTGGAGATGGGGTTGGTTCAGGTGTTCCAGGCAAAGCTTACACAGTGTACAATTCCTGCTAGATAGTTCCAGGCAAAACTTACATAGCATACAGCTTCTGCTAGGATGAGCTGTCTTCCCTAGGGAAATACTTTCATAGTCCCTCTAGTCTCCAGTGACCCCAGCCTAGATGTCATGATGCTTTTCCATTTTCTATTTCAGATCTGACTTTTCTGAGCTCACCTGTCAGGGAGACTTTCTTCTCTTTCTAAGCCAGTGTAAGACTTTACTGAAGACTGAAAGGAGAGGTGATATGTGACAAATTCAGCGAGAAGTAATGAGATACTACCGAAGGACAAGCCTTCTCCTTCAAAAATAGAAAATTTGCTTTACCACTGCAGCTCCCAATGTAGGAGTCCAGCGAATTCCTAAATTAATATATACATTATTAAATATCTAGCAGAGGAAAAACTTGTTAGTTTAGAAAGATTTCCACCCCATTTCTTCATAATCTCTGCTCTTTGGGTAGGATTTTAGATATTTAATATTAAGATTATGATATTTCTCCTAGGAAATAAAGGAAGGCAGCTTTGTCAATGAAATCAAATCTCCTTTTTCATAAAGAAAATAAAGAGGTGCAACAACAGGAGTGAACCCCACCTATAAAATATTGAATGAAAGATGGCACGTTCAAAAGGTACATACTGTGCGATTCTATTTACATAGAGTTTCAAAACATGCAAGAGTTGTTTGGAAGTTCAGCCATTACTGGGGGAGTGATCCTTGGTGGCAGTGAGGATATTGACTGGAACGGGGCAAATGGGAACTTCTGGGGTACTAGTGATATACCCTTTACATCCCATGTTATAAGTATTCTCATATGTATGCTTTTATGTACATACAGTGTAAGTCAATAAGAAGTGGGCCTTTACCATGATCCAGTTTCTTTGATTCTGTTCAATAGACGTAAATCAAATCTCAAAGAAAATTACTTTGGGCCAGATTATTTAGTTAAATCCCAAATCAGATGATAGTAAGTATACAGTTGCTCAAACTACCAAAATGGTTTTAAAAATCTGTATCTCATTGTGTATCAGAGCAGAGGGTTAGAGAACCTCTCTCTAGATTGTGTTTCATTGCATGCATGATGCATTTCCAATATGCTTTTTTTATTTCTCCAGAAGATAGCTAAAGAAAACTGTATGGTGCTATATACACAGCCTACATACAGTGAATTTATATGTACCGAAATGTAGATTTTATCGTAAACAAATAATATTTTTCTGAGTTGACATCATTTTAATAAGCATATGCATTTGAAGACTAGCCTTCCATTTTCTGTGCAAGCAAATCAGTGGGATGGAATATGTGATTACAGATGTATATTCTGGTTTTACTTCTGCAAGTGCCAAGAAGGGAAATGTGTCATAGCACGCTACATCGGCGTTATGAAATATCTTAATTCAGTGTACCTCCCCTATTTTTGTTAAGTTACTTCATGCTTTTTCAGATATATTGTTTTACAGCTTTTCTGCTTTAACCCTGACTTCCCTGCTCACTGGCTGGTAGTTGAATGTTTGTTTGTTTGTTTGTTTTAAAGGCCCAGTCATAATGTATTAATGAAGCTATCATAGCCTGCTGACTCTGGAGTCTTGGTTGCCAGTGGCCTGGCTAAAGCACTGTGCTAGAAGCAAGGGAGTAGGAAATGGAACACTGGTTTTCTCTGCTCTCACGCATGAGTGGTGCTGGGGCCGCTCATACTACTGTTTATATCCAAAGTGTGCCTTGCCATGTGAGAGCTGCTCAATAACTCATAAACTGGAAGGTACAAGTGGGTCTCTAAAGCAAATTCAGGCAATTAAAGTTGACATTCCTGAGAGGAGAATACTTGCCCAGCTTAGAAACAGACAATTGAGAGGTAAGAAGCTCCTGGACCATTGCTGGGTTCTCTGGAGAACTGAAAGTAATGCCCAGCCCAAACAACAGAGTAGGAGTATGCCTTATGTAAATAAGTGAAGTGGCTTGGCAAACATTATCCTCTGACTGCATACAAGTATCCTCATCATATATGGATACCCAGGGAAGTCATTCTCTGTTCATCTTATAGCAATAGTGCCCTGTAGGGGCCCATAAGATAGTAGACAGCGAAGGTAAATGGGAGATAGGCCCTCTAGAGCAGAAATGACTGTTTAGTTGCAAATAAAGAAAAATCCAAACAAAAGCAAGCAAAAACCCCAATTATGTTTATGTTAATATTTTGCATATTTAATAAGAAATATTGTGTTTTTTTATATACATAAATCTCATTGTCACTGTAATGACTTCAAGTTCCATAGCAGCTTGATTTTTATTCTCCTCTGCCACTCTGTTTTGCTCATGTTCAGCCTCTGTTTGAAATTGATGGACCACATGAGCCACCAATGATTAGAGATGGGAAATTAAATCTATGAACAAGCAGAACTAATGAAATACCTCACAACAAGGCAAAGGTGGGATAAGAATTATTGTAGGCTGAACAAGCCTGCAATTGTCAGGTACAAAATTCAGAGAAAAGTGTATCAGTTCTATGTAGCTATAGCCAGTATATGATCTTAATGACACAGCCAGCAGTTCACCATAATATCTATAGCTTTTTACATTTCTATAGATATGTATTTACACAAAGATACAAATATACACATATGTGCACCTTAGATGTTTTATACTTGCAATTTACAAATCATATGCCTTGTATTTCTATAACCAATATCCTCAAATCTTATCTATATCACCCAGCCTCTTTTTATTATCTGTATGTAAAATTGTAACAGAGGAAACTTCTTAACAATTGATTTCAACACTAATTTTGTGAGTTTACAGACCATCTGGCCATCCTCATATTGCCATTTTCAAAAATTAAAAAAGAATATAATGCAAATACCAATGAAGGATGGCATTACCCAAATTCCTGTTGAGATGCAAGGACATGTTTTCATAAAATGTAGTGTGGTGGGTATCCAATGTTGGATAGAGAAGAGAGAATTCTACTAGTCAGTGAGTTGGCTACCAACACAAGTATATTTATCTTATTGCATTTTGCTTTACTGTGTTTTGCAGATATTGCTTTTTTTTTTTAAATAACAAATTGAAGGCTTTTGTAAACCCTTCATCGAAGTCTATCAGCAACATATTTTCAACAGCATTTGCTCATTTTGTTTTCCTGTGTCATAATTTGGTAATTCTTGCAATATTTCAAACTTTTTAATTATTTTATTTATTATGGTAATCTGTGATCAGTGGTCTTTGACGTTTTTATTGTAATTGTTTTGGGGTGCCATGAACTCTATCCATATAAGATGGTGAAGTCAATCAATAAGTGGTGGGTGTATACTAACCGCCTCACATACCGATCATTCCCCATCTCTCTCCCTCTGCTAAGGCCTCCACATTCCCTGAGACATAACAACGTTGAATTAGGTCAATTAATAACCCTACAATGGCCTCTAGGTATTCAGGCGAAAGAACCAGTCATCTCTTACTTTAAATTAAAAGCTAGAAACGATTAAGCTTAGGGAGAATGGTATATCGAAAGTAGAGATAGGTCAAAAGCTAGGCGCTCGTGCCAAACTGTTAGCCAAGTTGTAAATGCAAAGGAAAAGTTCTTGAAGGGAATTAGAAGTGCTACTCAAGTTGTAAATGTAAAGGAAAAGTCTTGAAGGAAATTAAAAGTGCTACTCCAGTGAACACACAAATGATAAGAAAGCAAAACAGTCTTATTGCCGATATGGAGAAAGTTTTAGTTGTCTGGATAGAATATCAAACCAGCCACAACATTCCCTTAAGCCAAAGCCTAATCCAGAGCAAGGCCCTAACTGTCTTCAATTCTGTGAAGGCTGAGAGAGGTGAGGAAGCTGCAGAAGAAAAGTTTGAAGTTAGCAGAGGTTGGTTGATGAAGTTCAAGGAAAGATACTGTCTCCATAACATAAAAGTACAAGCTGAAGCAGTAAGTGCTGATGTGGAAGCTGCAGCAAGTTACCCAGAAAATCTAGCTAAGATAATTAATGGAGGTGGCTACACTAAACAACAGATTTTCAGTGTAAATGAAACAGCATTATATTTGAAAAAGATGCTATTTAGGACTGTCAAAGCTGGAGAAAAGAAGCCAATGCTTGGCTTCAAAGCTTCAAAGGACAGGCCGACTCTCTTATTAGGAGCTAATGCAGCTGGTGACTTGAAGTTGAAGCCAATGTTTATTTACCATTCTGAAAATCCTAGGGACCTTAAGAATTATGGTAAATCTACATCTACTCTGCCTGTGCTCTATAAATGTAACAAAGCCTGGATGATAGCACGTTTGTTTAAAACCTAATTTATTGAGTATTTTAAGCCTACTATTGAGACCTATTGCTCAGGAAAAAAGAGTTCTTTCAAAATATTAATGCTTATTGACAGTGTACTTCCACCAGCAAAAAGATTATGACTCACTGAATGCTCAGATGATGGTTAGCATTTTTTAGCTGTAAAGTGTTTTTTAATTAAGGTATGTACATTATATTTCTAGACATAATGCTATTACACACTTAATAGACTACAGTACAGTGTAAACATAACTTTTATATGCACTGGGAAACCAAAAAAAAAATGTATCATTCACTTTATCGTGATATTTCACTTTATTGTGATGGTCTGGAATCGAACCTGCAATATCTCTAAGATATGCCTATAGAGAGAGGAAGGGTTGATGGCACCAAAAGAAGTAAATGATTCTTCACAATATGGAGGTGACTCATTTTTTTCTCCCCCCCCCCCTTAATTTGCTCAAAGTCCTTGGTTTGGTGCCAGACACCTATTTACTGACTTGGATGGGTTTTATTACTAGCAAAACGGGGCAATTTTATGGTCTGAGTTGTATCATTAGAAATTTCACCTTATAAACTGTAAGAGGGCATTGGTTACTTCTCTCATTGTTTATCTATTCCTCCTCTTACAACTCATAATACAAGTTTCATCTCCCACAAAGCCTTCCCATAGGCCCACGATGATGCATTGCCTTTCACAAACAATCCCAGAGCACTTGTTCATGTCTAGAACACAGAACTTCCCTCTGTTATTGTGGACTTGACTTGCTGTTTGTCTTTATCAGACTATAAGCTCCTTGAGAGCAGAAAAAAAAGCCTCATTGAGTTTTAACCACAGTGCCTAGTTTCCCAGCTCGAATGTTATTATTAATTCAATAAACTTTTAAATTAATAAGACAGGTAAAAGAAAAAGACTGGATTGTAATGATTGGATTAGCTGAAAGACAACATGGAGAAATCCCAAGAAACTTAAGCAATTATTTTATTAACATAATACACTTTAAAAAGTCAAATCTATTTTTCTGAATTAAAAAAAACATTGTATAATATTTTTCTCAGAGTACATTTTCATGATGAACTTGTAATGGAAGAATCTTATGACAGAATGCAGATGAACTATTTTGTGATAATTGAAAGTGCCCTAGAAAATAGTGACTTCTGAAATGACTACTAAGTCACAAGAAAAGTAGGTGGTTGAGGGCAACTATTGCCTAAAAGCTAAATAACCTGTGAAGGTGGATACCTTTCCCTTGAGATGGTAGCTACTGGAAGCCAAAGACAGACCTTTCAACAAGATTAAAGATATGCTATTAATTGCTATCGATCATGGGTCAACAAATTAAATTGCATCTGCAGCTGCATCTCTGAAAGGTCTAAATGAGAAATGCAGTTAATGGGTCTGGCTGACCCAATGCTGTGATTAATTAAAAAGGGATTGAACCTAAAAATACAAACAAAGGCAAAGAAAAATGTAATGGGAGAAGGGTGGCATCTTTGGAAATCTCAAATCAAAAGTCTCTCACAGGGGGAAAAAAATGAGAGAGGGTCACAGTGGATAGCTAAATCCTTTTTTTGAATTTCCAGAACCCCAATGAACAACATGAAAATGAAATTTACATTTTATATCCCAAAGGGGCATGAGGAGAAAGAAGTGCTGAAATTTATAAGCAGTGTATGTCACAATATACCAATAAATTTTTTTTCAGTATGGTGTGAGCTTAATATTTGCCACAGATTAGTGAATAATTCTGTTATTCTTGCCATTCCAACCTTCAACTCGCATTTCAAGAATACTATGAAAAAATGTATGACCAGTAGATAACTTTGCTTTATTCAAATGGCAATTACTCAAACCGAGGTGAAAACAGAATTGGCAAATAGAAACAGAGTGGACTACCCTGGCGACAATCATATCTGAGGTTGATTCTAAATACCAGATATTACCAGCATCTTTGGCATAGTCTAAAATGAGTTGATGTGCCACCCCCAAGGACAGTACAGGTTCCACTTAGTATCATTATCCTTCTAATCACCTGAACCAGAAATGTTGGCTATTTTAATTCTTCAATTCCCACTTGATCTTCCATGAAGTCCTATTGCCCCAACTGGTCTGTGTGAGTCTCACTACTACGGGATCAGATCCTTATTATTCTTTCCAGGACTGTTGTAATTGTCTTTCACTAGTGTCCCCACCTTGCTCTCCTCAGGCCCCAATCTACCCTTCACTCTGCTACCAGAATTGTTTTTCCAAGACACAAATAAGGCCATATCACCCTCTTTTTGGATGTTAATTAGTCTACAGTCTCAATAAAAAAAAAAAAAAATCTGATTTTCTCAGTATGATCTTCCAGGGCTTAAGAACTGGGTTTTCTTCCTGGACACATCTTTTACTGTGTCCCACCATCTCCAACCTCACACTCATGTCACACCTGACTTCTTGTCACACTCCCAATACACTATTCATTTTTTTCTGCACTACAGTATCATTCCATAAATAGTGGCCTAACTTATACTCAAGCTACAAAGTCCAGGTTTACCTTATCTATGAGATCTCTCTTTTGAATCCGTGAGTCCTAAAGATAAATAATCTAGACTAGGCTTTTATCTGCCAGGTTCTATTCTGAGCTGTTTTATGGGTAGTATTCTGTTTAAGACTTAAGACTTCTTGATATTAAAGGTGGTTTTACCTCTTCCTAATGGTGTAAGCCTAAGAAAAATCTCTCTGAATCTCAGTGTGCCAGTTTGCAAAATGAGAATGCCAGTTCATAATTTCATGGTGGTAATAAGGATGGTTGAACGAATGAATATAAATTACTGTCTCACGGAAAGTAGCCAATACAGTGTCTGGCACACAGAAGGGGCTCAAGAAATGGTAGCCAAACTTTATATCCAAATTCTTCCCCAACACCACGCACCTCATATAACTATTTATTTGGATGATTTTAAAACTCAAACTTAATTCTAAAAGTACAGTGTTTTAAAAAAGTGTACCTGCTCATAGCCACGTATTAAGTTGGTGCAAAAGTAATTGTGGTTTAAAAGTTTAAAAATAATTGCAAAAACCACAATTACCTTTGCACCAACCTAATAGTAATGCAAGTACTATCAAGTAATTTAATTAATTAAATTAGAGTTTGGGTTTCAAATAACTATGAGTCCAGAATTTTCAAAAGTTACAAAGAAAGCCATTTGACTCCCCCTTCATCCATTTCTCCCACCCATCATCCTTTAAAAAGAAAAAAAATAGTAGTAATCTGGGGAGGAAAGAGGTAGTAGTAATACACGCAACAAGATCACCCATGAGCTAATTGTTAAAGCTCAGTGAGAGAAAATTGGGTTCATTATACTATTCTTAAAAAACAAACAAACGAACTATAGGGTTTACACTGTAGCATATAGATTTTGGGTTTTATCAGGAATTGCCTGAACTATTCATGGGGAAAAGCCTCTCCACACCACAAAACAATCTATACCAGGGGTGGTAAAAATATATATACATGACTTATATTCATCTTTTGTTATTGGTGTATATTGAGTATTATAATTTTAATACAATTTATTCTTTCTTAAATGTGTATACTTTTTTTGGTTATATATATATGTGTATATATATATATATATATATATATATATATATATATATATATATATATATATATGTCTTGCTTTGGGGCTACCTGGTAAGACAACAAATAGTTTTTTGAGAAGAGAAAATAAACTGCTCAAAACTAAACTAGCAATTAAGGAAAGCTGTGGAACCACATGTACGTATGTATGTATGTATGTATTATCTTTTACAAAGTATACAGATGACTTATGTAAGAAGCCAGACTTGGAGGCACTCTCAGGTGATTTTTCTGGGAGGTTGTTTTCTCTAAAAAGCAGACTCTGTCGTTCTCTGGAATTTTTAAATTCAAAATTAAAATTTAATTTCTATTAACTCTAGCTTCTTCTCTTTCCTCTACTATAACACTTAAGTAATAAAAAAATCAAAAACATTTTTAAATTGTCTATCTTCCACCATTATTCTTTGGTTTTTTAATACATAATACATTTATTTGTTTTCCTGCCTGGAAAAAAAAAAACACACACACACATCAAATCATTACCACAACTAAACAGATTTGGAATACAAAACAAATTTTGAGTCCTTAAAATTAACTGAAAGAAATTCCTTTAACTCCATTAATTTAACTCTTAGTCTATGAAAGGCACGATGGCACAAGTTATGTCTTGTTCATCAGATGAACAACATGCCTTCTAGATGTATATGGTTGACCAGGGACAATCAGGTGTTCACAGCAGACAGTACACTTTGAGGCTCACTGATAAGACTGTCACTCCAATTCAAGGTATGGATCCTGTACAAACATGGTAAGAAACGATAGGAGAGGTTGCTGGCTCAGAGATAGCATTTGTCTTTCAAAACCATAAAGGTTCCTTTTTTTTTTTTTTTAAAGAGTAATATTCCCAACGTAACCCCTCAAATAACCACAAACCCAGGACTGTCACAGTTCATAGCTTTCTGTCCTGTGCTTTGAAGTGCCCTCCCGTGAAACTTGAATTCGAAATGAACTATAAACAATCCTTTGCAAGGGACGTAGGGAGCAGAAAATTGGACACATGGGAAACTGAAAAGCAAGAGTCTAATCTTGTTTTAAGAAAATGTTGGTGGAGGGGGGGTATGGATGCTTATGTGTGGGGACTCCATGCTGACGTTTTCTTAGTGGTTGGCTTTTTGCTTTCATTCTCCAACAGTGCAGAAAATGATGGCAATTTATAAAATATTGTTCAGTTTTACTCTGTATTAGGCAGTATGTTTGTCTCAAGGAGGAGAAAAATAACAGTTTGCTCTTACTCCCCGAGGAAAGCTTACAAACATATAAAAGGCAGTGTCCACTGGGTCCTCTTTGCTGCCCCTGAGAGATTAGTTGGTAGAAAGTCTCTTGCCCGCTGCTTGCCCTGCTCAGCATCTAGGAGGGAGTTTAAGACGGCACTTTACAAGAGTAATTTTGCTCTCACAAACCCTCCAATAACTAACCCAGGAGTCTGTCAGAATTCACAGCTGTCAATTGGCCGGGTTAAAATCCTCATTTTGGACTTAGGAGGCATTACAACCAAGTGCAGTGTTATGGATGGTTTGGGTCATTCAAATATCCCCTCCCTCTCTTATTTTAGGAAGTCGAAGAAATTTGAAAATGGACTGGATATTAGATGCTACTAAGGAATTATTATTAATTTTGTTAGGTTTTGGTAATGTAACATATAACACATGGTTTTGTAAGAAACTCTCCCTTCTTTTTAAAGAGATGATTACTGTAAGATGTAGGGGTGAAATTATATAATGCTTGACATTTGCTTCAAAATACTCAAAGGGGAAACAAAAAGAATAGATGAAGCATTATGCAAAAGCTTGCCAACTGTTAAATTTGGGCAACAGGTAAATGGAGGTTCCTTATATGATTTTCTTGATTTGTTTGTGTGTGTTTGAAAACATTTATGATGCAAAATTCCTGCTTTGCCACTTGGCCAAATCACTTAACGTCTTTGTGTTTTGGTTTCCCTTACAGCAAAGCAGAGATAATGAGAGTCCCTTCCTTATAATAGGTGTACCTCATGGATTGAAGAAAATGCAGTAGGTTCAATGTATCATTGTACAGGGCTTGCCAAAGAGCAAACACTCAATAATTATAGATTATCAGTAGTATTATGTATGGATATAGGTCAGGAAAATGTTTTCCCATCACTGCTGGTTTATTTGAGTTTTCTCTCCGATCCCCAAGTCAGCTTTGCCTTATATTATGAAAAATGAAACGGTACACAGGCAAATGCTAAAGCTAACACTTAATTCTAATTGAATAGAGTTCCAACGACACATGTACTTTCAGATGACAGAAGTCACTGACAACTAGTCATTAAACGGTGAAGGTAGGCAGAAGGAAGAAATTTAGGAAGGAAAATATACCACAAAGTTTGCTGGTTAACACACTTTATATTTAACAAAATAATTTTTAATAATATATTTTTTACACATCAAATATTGTTGCTAGAATCCCCTTTTTACAGTTTAGTGTTTAGGTTTTGTTTTTTTCTCACTAGTTTTCAGGCACACCATTTTTCAAAGATTTTAGAAACTGAATCTTTTTTTTTTTTTAAACAGGCATCAGTTGACAAACAGGATGTGATCGCTTATTTAAACATAGCTGTAGTTAAAGCCCAGAACCAAAGGTAGAGGAGGAATATAAGGACAGAGGTGACAGTGTGGTTGCAAACAAAACTTTTAAAAGGAAAAACAAAACAAAACAAAACAAAAGAACAACAGATGAGACCACAACTCTGTTGTTCAGAGTTTGGAAAGAATTTCTCAATGATACCGGTAGAAGGAAGTTGTAAATGTTTATGGTCATGAGAAATTCTGTCACAGTATAGGATCATCTCTCCCTAAAAGGGGAAAAATGTCAGTGCTGCAAAGTCTTAAAGAAAAAGCTTGTAGTGAAACATTAGAAAGAAAAAAAAATCTCTTTCTCTAGCTGGTAACAGAGGCCACAGAGCAGATTTCATTCTGCAAACTCTGTAAAGAACATTTCTTGATGGATATTGTACGTCATTCTAGTTCATTCTTGCTGGGACTATCACTGTGCCAAGATTTTGATGCAAAATTTCTGTACCCTGGCTTGTCAGCTGCACTCTCTTTCTGTTTTTCTAAAAAGGACATAGTAACTTCTTAATACTAGGTAGGGTACTATGCTACATGGCTTCATTAATGATATTTTCTGAGTTTCAAATATTATGCCTGTCATTTATTATATTGTTTTCCAAAAGTGTGGATTTTTTAAGCTGGCAACAGACAACCTCGGGGCAAAGGAAGCTCTATAATACATCTCTGTCTAGACACAAGCTGAAGTATGGAATGCCTTTACTTTGGAGTACAGGAATAAATCATGCAGAATGGTTTATGAATGATTCATGACTATCTATAGGATATATCCATGGTGGCAATTGAAAGGCACCAACCTTGTGCAAATTGGTGTTCTAGGAGAAGGCGGCTTGATGTTCTTCCTTGGATGGCACCGGCATGGCTATTTGTATCATAACGTAAGCACAGTGTGCGTGAGAAGTGTCAGGTCCAACTTGTCAACACATTAATTTTGGAAATGACAACTCTTTCTTGATGACAGGAGGTGCTTCCAGGAAGGAAAGGCTGACAATTTTAAATAAAAATCCAGTTCATGAGGCAAAGGAAACGTGACCTGAGGGTGGACCTATGGCATGGAAGCATCACTCCCTTTGGAGGAAACTGAGCCCTCCCCCTTAGAGCTGCTGATTGTGCATGTCCCAAAGAGCTGAGTCTCAGCAAAGCAATAGACTCGGCCAGAGTGAGCCTCATATGTCCCCTGGCAGAAACCATTCTATACTTATTATGCTAGGCCATTCAATCAGTTGATATTCTGCCCGTTCCCCTCACCCCTCAAGGACATTTGAAACGTCTGGAGACATTTTGTTGTTCCAACTAGGGTGTTACTATTGGTATTTAGTGGATAGAGGTCAAGGATGCTGCTAAACATTTTAAAAATGCACAGGACAACCCCCAACAACAATGAATTGTCTGGCCCAAGATGTCAATAACACTAACGTTGAAAAACCTTGTTCTAGAATGTGGCACTCCACAGGAGCTATTGCAAAACCCAAGCTGGGGTGAGAGCAGAGAAAGAAAGAAAATTGATAATGAAAACAACCTTAAAGTTTCCTCAAGGGACCCTACCAGATCTGTGCCAGGGTTTTCAAAACAGGAGAGTGGAATAAGCAACTAACTATGCCACGTGACTTCAGAATTGCTAAATTTGCACTTGAATCGAGGTGGCATCAGATACCCTGTGTATTTTATTTTTTTTGTTACTATGCTAGCAGCATTACCAGGGCAGCCTTGAGACTCTTCAAAGGTTCACTTTAATTGTTCCGTATCTAATATATACATTTTAAAAAATGTTCAACAAATGGAATTATATTGTGCAAGACTCACTCTACCCTAATCTTTAATTGAAATCAGCACTTGAGGTGGAAAAAGTGTCCTGAATCTGTGTTTTAGACATAGGGCTGAGTGGTCATTAACATGGCAAACACGTCCTAAACCATAAAAACTGCCTGTGTGTACTACTGGCTTCCAGCCAAATCTGATCTCAAAAGCCAGTAGTGTTCAGAAGGATTCAGATTCACAGTGGGGCTACTCACCCTGGTTCTGGTATTTATACTGCCAGGTGACAGAGAGGGTTTAGAGTGTTACAAGTTGAACTCAAATTCAGCATCATGTGAAAGTCTGGTGATTAACGCTACAATTTTGAAAACCCATTTCCTTTGGATTCTTTAGTCAAGTTCATGGTGTTCTTCATATGATAGTTTTTGATTGGCAGTTTCAAGGTTTTGCAGATGAAATGTGTGGTTTGTAAGAATCAAATTGGGTGCCCCCCCCCAAATGCACCAAGCACCAGTGCCCTGCCCTGCCCAGCTGTGGGTCCATCTGTGTGCGCCTCTCTTTTCTTAGCCTACAGGTCATGACTCACTCAAGGGGAATGATTGGTTGGATGCTTTTGGTTTTCCTGGTCAGGAAGTGTCCTCATCCCTGACATTTCTTTACCAAAGCTTGTTTGACATAACTCAAAACTTTACTGTGCGGTCAAATCTGGCCCGTTAGACTCTAAACAGGAAAAAGAAATACTGCAAGAGAAAAATGCCATGTATGATGTACAGGAGAGTAAAAACGGATTAATTCGGTGGGTTGTGAGCTGGGAGGTTAGCGGTATCACCAGAGAAGGAGGCTGTACGAGGCGATTTCTTTGTTTTGTTCCAGAAATCCAGTAGTCAAGTCACCATCAAGCATGTGTGATTACAAAAGCGGGTTTGATAGCTATGTACTACATATATTTTATATAGCAAGAGAGAATGAAATTTTCTCTTAGTAAAATATTCACTTTTTTGTCAACCCTAAAAGATTTTGCTGGTGACCCTGTTATAGCTGGCAGGAGTTTGTTTGTTTCTTTTGTTTTATTTTAAACATGTGCAGAGTAGAAGCCATAGCATCATCTCCTAAGAACTCATCATCGGTTGGGAGTTTGTTCTACACAGTCTGCTTGCCTTGGCATTCACGTTTTGAACACTGAGCCGGCTTCCACCAGTCCCCGTTGTGACAGTGACAGATGTTACATTCATCCACTTTCACTTCAATGCCAGCTGGAATTATTGTAGTTCCTGCAAAGCAGTTTGGACCTGGAACACACATATCCATTGATTAGTTGATTAAATCTGAGAAGCTCCCTTTCTTGCTTCCTTCTCCCACCCCAATTACAAATCCAACCCCCAAAGCCATGAATGAGTAGATCAGACTATTATTTATAGTCTATCATTAAGGAATTTTCTAACTATCTCCTTTAAATGCAAATTTGCAGCCCCTAGTAGCTTTTGCACACAGTTCATATTCTCTATGTATGTCATGCATTTAAAAAACAAAAGACCCAGTGCTCGAAAAATATTGTCTGTTACTGAGTACATGCAATTTTATAAAGGAGGGTTTTATGGATTAAACTCTATTTGCCTTGGGGTGTAAAGACTGCTGAAGTGTCCCCTGAAACTCGAATGTGGGTCTAGCAAGGTCTGCATCAGATGATGGTACTCCGTGGCCTGTCTTCTTGCTTCTGTGGTAAGTATGAGATAATGAACTCGCTCACTCCCCAGTTTCAGCACCCCCCTAAGCCCAGTTCCTGGAATCCCAGCTTGTTTCTTGATAATAATGAATAATTCATGACCAGATGATTTATTCATGTCCCAAACAAGCTTTGTTAGAAGTTCATTTGATTTTTATAAATGGAGTTCCTTTAATCTGCTGGCTATCTATTTTTTTTTTTTAAAGAATGACAGAAATGGTTGGCTTTCTAAAGGCAACAGGAATTTTACTTTTTCACATTCAGAAATGCTTTACTGAAAATGTCTCTTGCTCATTATAGATGGATGTTTTTAAAATTCACCAATCTCAGTTTTTTACTTCTTGTTTCTCCCTTTTCTCTTTCCCTTTACTTATTTTCTAACCCTCTCTCAATGCACAAATGCCAGTGTTCAGTGTTGGGGATATGATTTCTTAAACTCAAATGGAATAAAAATTGCTTCCCAGGATGCAGTGGATTATAGTGGGGTGGTACAAATTGCTGTTTCTTTGAAATGATTTGATATAAGTCTCTGAAGTACATATTTGGATAAAGAGAGGGAGCGCTGAGTTGTGTCTGCTAGTGATTTATTAATTCAGCATTACCGGTCACTTGCCAAGACCACAAAGTAACACAGCAACGTACATCCTCATCAATGCCTTACTTTCACTTTCTTAATGATTGATAAGAGACAATCTTTACTATCAAATAAATGAAACCAGGGGCAATTTATAGTTCCACTTCATAACTGCTTTTATAAAAATGGTAACTATTAGATTACGATGTCTATTTATCAACATGAAACAATTTAATATGCTATGGCTTTAATCACCTATTGTTTTAGAGCACCCAGACCTCAATTATACATACACTTACCCATGGCGCTTGTGGACTTATGCCTTTCCTTCACTCTGGTGGACAAATACGTTGGGTGTGTGCCTGGACATGAAGAACCAGTGAAAGTAGGAGGGATATAATGGGTCAAGGGTGACAATTAAACAGCTGGCAAACTGTCTATTTTTGCCTAAGAGGGCACTTCTTACAGTGTTTATAAGGCCCTAACTGCTGCTTACTTAAGGATCACAATATATATTTCGTAAGTCTTAGCATTTAGCTATTGTTTGATAGCTTGAACTGTCTCTGGGACTACACCTCCCTGGGAAAATCTGATACCAAGTCACGTATTTGTTCTGTTACCAGAACTGAGGTAATTTGTTCTATTACCAGAACTTAAGAGAATTTGGCAAGGAGGCTTTTTCAGAAGTAGCTGCTTCTACTATGATTGTTGTCAGATCTCTCTCAGCCCAGTGAGTGCTATGCCAGACAGGCGCTGGCCAGAGCCAAACTAGCTCAGAAATTGAACTACATAGCGACTACCATTTGTTTTCCCAGAGTCACCCAGAGTAGGCGTAGTTTCTCTCTCTCCACCTCTTCACTTCTAACCAACTCTTTTCACCCCAATTGTACACTTTCAATTTTTCCAGATTAGAAAGAAACAAACATTCCAAACAGTGGTTCCAAAACAAAGAACTCCCTGAAACAGGCAGGATATTATCCAGCAATTGTTCTCCCAGCTTCTTGAGAGGATTTAGAAATTTGTCAGAAGAATCTTGAGAGAGAGAGAGAGAGAGAGAGAGAGAGAGAGAGAGAGAGAGAGGAGTGTCACTGGCTCACAAGGGGAAGATTCATCTCAATGGCACAATAAGAGCAAAAGGGAGGGAGGGCTCTTGGTAAAAATAAATTTTTGATAATTTATCACGAATGTCTTAAAGAGATATTTTACTAGGGTTCTGGTGTTCATATCTGCCCCTTTCTGCATATGTCAGTGTCATACTATGATCAACATGTATTTGATCAGCCTTTATACCTCATTTCTTAAGAGTTATTTAGAGTTTACTGCACTCTCAGCTTAGGAAATATTAATTAATATTGATTGACAGAATGCAAAGAGAGACCCTTAGCACTTTGCCATGACTGACCAGTCAAAGGCACTGCCCGTAAATAACACGACGAACTTTCAATGGTCTACTTGGCAACCAGAGGTATTTTACAGAATCAGAAAATCCTGTTTGATCTCATTAACAGTGATATTATTAGCACCCTTTTGAAAACTTCAGGTATTACTAAAGCAAGCCTCAGGTTTGCTGTTAATAGTGTGATCTGCTTAAAAGTACTTTAGATAAATGTCAAACAGAATGTTTGGCACCATTTAGAAACTGTTTTGGTTTTGGCCCGTCGTTCTTAATAATGGTGACAGTAAAACAGTGGTGACAGTAAATACTACTGTGCTTTGAGCATAGGAATTCTATCCTTCTGTCTATGCCCTTCTTTTATTTGGGAGCTGCTTTCCTTTTGTCTTGGTTTATGTGAAAAAATAAGATGCTTAGAAGAGTGAACTCAATAGCAAGCAACATATTTTAATGCATAAGACTTGGAGAGACTCCAGAGGGGAGCCGTGAAAATGATTAAACTGAAGGCTGGCAAATAGGACCTCTGAGAAAAGGTTAAAGGGATTGGAATTATTTAATCTAGAAAGAGAAGACAGAAGAATAACTCAATAACTCTCAGGGAATGAAGGCTTATTAGGTGAAGAATGGTGACCAACTGTTCTTTCTTTCTTCTGACACCTGGTATAAGAGAAAACGGAGATACATTGATTCTCAAGGAATTGTAAACACACATAAATGGCTCAGAGAACTGAGAATTGACTATGGCAGTTGCCAACAGTGGGGTGAGATCTTTTCTCTTAGATATCTTTAGGAACATAGGATGCCTCATCTGTCGGGGATGATTTAAATCATCAGCACCTTGAAAACAGGAAGGGAATGTCTGTCATTCCTTATGGTCCAGACTAATGCTCTGTCCAGCAAATATTAAAAACTCAATATATGTTTATTCAACAATGACATAGTATGACCACACTAGCTATATATTGGAAGCAAAATTATTTTCTGAGCTTATAGATCAGGACTTACATAGATATATCAAGCCTAGCCCTAGTAATATAGGTATAGAAATATGTATTAATTAGTGGAAACACGGAGTGATAATTTCTTGAGCACTTACTTCATGCCAGAAGTTTGAGCCATTTAACCTTTCCAATTAACCATATAAGGTGCACAGCGTCACCCTCAGGACACTGTGTCTCAGAGATACAAAGTGACTTGTAATATTTAGTAAGTGGCACCGATGGAAGATGAACTCAAACCTCTTTAATCTACAGGATACTTTTAATTGCCCAGGAAAAGAAGCAGATGCCAATGAATGCACTGCTGCGTTCCTTTGCCCTTATTCTGAGTTTCTATTCAGAATTTAGAAGTCCAGTTTTTTAGTATTGAGGGTGAATATTGAGGTAAGACATTTGATGGCTAGGAGGAAGTGAAACTACTTTTTTAAACCTTTATCCGATTTCCCAGTTTCATATTGTGTGTCTCCATACAGTCTCCAGAAAATACAATTTTCCTAAAAGTGAGAAGAAAGTTCTCGTGGCAAAGATGCTTGGGCAGTGGGATTTTGGCCTTTCTCTGAGCAGCAGTGAAGTTTCCACTCTTACTGAAAGTGGACCAACTAAGAAGCAGACTGAAAGTAGACTGGGACGTAGGAGAGCTGGTTAAAAGTCACACAGACAATTAATTATCTATGTGACTTTAAGTAAACACTCTGTAACCTAAATACAAATGGGGGCCCATGTGGTCTAGTCTCAGAAAGGATTCATGTGTTGAAAGTGCAATACATGAGAAATGCAATTTCAGTCTTTACTGGGAGTTGGAACAAGGAGGGAAGAAGGATAAGCAGGCTAGAAATTCTCATACATTAAAAATAAAAAAACCCATGAAGCACATACATGTTTTTCCCTATTATTCTGTACTTTTCTGAGCACTGATTTTGCACATCTATAAACTGAAAACTGGTTTGCAAAACATTTTCTGTCCACAATAGAAATCATTCAAAATAAATCTTATAAAAGCAGAACTTGTCTGATGCAGTGGCTGTGGGAGCCTGGAGCTCTGTCTTTCCATAGCAGTATTGCCCCGATTTCCAAACATCAACCACTCAGAGGTAGCCCATAAGGCATCTCCATAAAATATGTAGTAATCAGAGAACAGGCATATGGAATTATCTCTCCAGATTCAATAATCTATGAAACCAGAAGAAAATAGAAGGGATTCTGTGATGTTTGTGGTTAAGAACTGAGCAGATGCACTCATCCACTAAAGTCTTTTTTTGGTAAGCCCTAAAATGTCCCCCATACAAGAAACTATATGCATAGAAACTATATGGAAAAGGAAGTTGATAGCCACTCTCCTCACATCTCCTATAGATCCATGTTTGCTTACAATGTTAAATATTACATCACTTTCATGAAGGAACAAATACTTAACCTGAAATTAGCACTCTGAAGGAAAGGATCACAGACCTGTGTAAGGTTGTAACAGAGAACGTGACCTAAGCTGTGGGTCTGTGGAAAGATTTGAGATGTGTGTGTGTGTGTGTGTGTGTGTGTGTGTGTGTGTGTTTATGTGCAAGGCGGACGTGAGTATGACACACTGAGGAAGTTGAAAAAGTCGATGGGTTTAGAATGGTGAGTGTAGTAAAAAGTGGTGAGGTAAAGAAGTTCTTGTGGCTTGGAAAACAGTGGTGTGCTGGAGCCAGTGGCTCTTAGTGACTTTCACAAGCCAATTGTTAAATATTCAAGAGTTTTTTTAACCTTGTTGACATGATTTTCATAGCTTGAAATTGGCCATGGTAGAAGTATTTATGCCATCCAAACCAGCAAGTGCTATAAATCAGGGTTTTCACCACCCCTCCTCTGACCCAGGAACCAGTTTTTAAACATTTATATTACTAGGTTAGGGCTCCAGGTTGGGGCCTTGCTGGACCTACGCATGTGCATGCAGAATTGTGACAAAAGGCATCAATTCCATGAACTGCCTCAGTGTCACTCCATGATTAGTCCATAGAGCACCTGAGGTTGGACTGGAAATATCTGTATGGATAATGGAATTTTGAGAGTGCAGACTAGAGCCCTCATCAGCTCTGGCACTGTGTGGCGGTAAAAGCACATTTCTTTCTCCTTTGCTTTGAGGTATTAAAAGTCTCTGCTAAGGTGCTCGGATAATATTAAATTAGTGTCAGCAATGAACACATTGGCTTGAATTAACTGATCAGATTGGGCCTTATAGAAAGTAAGGTCCTAGGGGGGGAAAAAAGCCCAGGAAATATGCAATTTGATCTGAGTGAAGGAGAAGGAAAAGGGCTGGAGTGGGCAAGTACTTTGTAGAAGAAAAACTAATTTGGAGTCCCTTAGGGAACCAGGATCATGTGCAATCTGATGGAGATACTTAGCTGTTTGGGGAAGAGAATGATCCCACCAGTCAAGCAACAAAACCAATCTTAGAGAGAAGGCACAAATGAAAGGAAGTTGTATGTAGAGAATATCTAGAATAGCTTAGAGGTCTAAGCTTCTGGTGTAATACAATCAAGAGCAAGGGCCAAAATCATGCCAGAGATTTGACCCAGTGAAAACATACCTTTGGTGCAGATATACCAGTTTGCCCCATCAATATTGCCAACCCAGGACCCTTGATGCTGCTGCTAGAACAATGGGCTTAGCTGCTTGTCTTACCAGTCTTGCCAGAATGGAGACTGGGTACTCCTGTGCTTCTTGAAATTTCTAGCTTTTAACTTAAAGTCTTCAGCAGGTAAACCTGAGGTCAGAGTCTAGTCGAATACCTGCACTGTAGCTACACGGGGGCTGGAACACGAATAGCTGGCATTTTCAGCTTCTCTAGGGAGAGATGGGCTTTCTTCATATATAGAAGAAAGCCCAATCACAGCAAGGGGGCAGTTGATCGTTTTTTGATGCTAAGAGGGATGGGGAGAGGAGTTAATGTGGCAAACTTCATCTGCTTCAATTTTTTTCCCCCTGGGGCTGATTGCAAGTATACCTCTCTTGTTCTGAATGAATATGCATTCATTCATTCATTCATTCATTCATTCATTCATTCATTCAGAACAAGACTGCTCTAAGTATGAGTGATGCAACTATTAATAAGACAGAGTTTCTGCCTTTAGGGAGTTGACATTCTTGTGGGGTGAATAAGGCAAAACACAATTAAATTGGGCCATTTCAAGTCATTCTGTGCTATGAAGAAAATAAATAAGACAATGTAGTCAAGTGTGTAGGCCCAGAGGGGGAAAATTCATTATAGTTTACAGACCATGTTCATATATGTTTTCTTATTTCATATTTACTATCATATTATAAGATGTTTACTATGAATCCCATTGCACAAGTGAGGAAAGTAAAGTTAGGAGAGATGAAAGGATTTGACAAAGGGCAGAGAAAGAACTAAACAACAGGAGAGTTTAATTTCAACCCTTGTATTCTGACCCCTGGTTGACTACTTTCCTTGAGGAGAGTCTTTCTTTATTTGTGCTGTTATTTAATCCAAATGTCAGTCGTAACTATACATTCTCCTGTTCCTGATTCCCCAGCTCTCTTGTAGGAAGCGCAGATGAAACCCAGATCTAGCTGACGACATTGAATTCACTTAACACTTTTTGAATTATTTTTAAGAGTTTTCATACATGACCTTATTTCATCCTTACATGACCTACTATTTTCTTTGTTTTATAGTTGAGACAATGAGACATAAAAATATCAAGTGGCTTTCTCAAAATCACACAGTTAGTAAGTGATTGAGCTGGGATACACACACACACACACACACACACACACACACACACACACACACAGCGAAAGAAAGAGAAATAGAAGGAGAGAGAGAGAGAGAGAGAGAGAGAGAGAGAGAGAGAGAGAGAGAGAGAGAGAGAGAAAGAGAATGAGTAAGCAAAGGGGTGAATAGGCAAATGGTGACTGGAAAGAGATAGGTCCAGTTACAAAATCCCCATGTGGGGCAGAGAAGTGGGCCCCTCCAGCAGCTTTATTCAACCACTTCTCCATAACCACAAAGCAGAATTACTCCCAAGAAGCAAATATGGCTGAGAAAACAGTGTGGTTCTGGTGATGATCTCAGAAGGCAGCCAGACTGGCACTGAAATCTCTCAGCAGGAGATGCCCTGTCCTTGTTGTTTGTTGGCCCAGATCCTTACAGCCAAGCCTCCTCCTTCTTAGAGGTTAGGTAAGCCAGGCTGGTCATGACCACTTTATAGATGCTTCTGGATTATAAATTGCGATGGCATCCCTGAAAAATCCTCCTTCTGACAACAACTTCATATTGTTTAATAGTCCCTGTTTGAGTATTGCAATTTCTGGCCTTGATTTGAAAATTTATTATTGATGCTTGGTGTCTTTTAGAAATTGGTTGTAAATGATCTTCCTGCTGCATAAATGAGGTGGATTCCTATTGTGTGAAACCATAAACATCCCATATTTATTTGGCAGAGCAGCTAAACCATTGTTTCAGCAAATAGTAGGCTTGTAGGCCTCAGTCTGGGGCTAAATTAGGTTTGATTATGTTCTTCCTCTTAACTGATTTTAATTCTCTGCTTCATGAAGTCTGGTAGGTGTTATTCTGCTATAGAAAAGCAAATAGTCTTTTTGATCAGGTGTATCCATTTCCAACTATTAAAATCTTGGAGAAAATGTTTCTAGAAAACCAGTAAGTAGAGCTGATTGCAGTTAAAATTGAACTAAGTGACTGAAACCTCCCTTGTTAGGCCTGGACAGAGAGCAGTGACAAGATTTTGATTGCTGAAAGGAGTTTCCAGAGAATGGAGTGCCTCTGTCTGTCTCTTCCTGCTTTTAGTCACTCTTCACTATGTTACTTTCCAACCATTTTATTAAACCTTAGAACAAAAAGCTTCCTCAGATTAAGGTGGCAAGATTCAGGAAGGATTGTTTTCTCTGAGGCTGCCCTAAAGGTGCCTGTTAATCATTTTATTTGAAAATTCAATATTGCTGAACTCCCACACAAATTTCAGTGTGAGAGCTCCAGAGAGTTTTCTGGCTCATAAGTACGTAAGATTTATAGGTTGGTGCTCCAATTAAGTAAAATGCAAAAGCTGGAGCAGAGAGAGGAAGGGCGCAGTCAGGCTACACAATAGAAGTAAAGGTTGGCTGCTCTGTTTCTAATTTCAGGCAAATCAGCAGGCTGTGAGAATCTGGCATAGTTCATGCTCTGTGTTAGGTGGCTGTATATGTTCAGGTTCACCTTCAGAAGAATGTGTGTGGCTAGACTGTGGCTTGGTTTGCCGTTGTGTAAAACAGTTTATCTGCTTAGTTTTTGCTTGGAGCAATGAAATAGTCTCAGCCAAATTTTCCAAGCTGAAACAACACTACCTCCCTAGTTAGAGATTTTAGTGGTTTTTAAGTGACTTTCATATTCCTTTCAGCAATCCTAAAGGTAGGAAGAGCTGGTATTACTGCACCCGTTATACAGCTGAGGGCACTGAGATTCAAAAAGAGAGGAAGTGAGGTGATTTAGTACTTAGGTGTATTTAAGAGTTGAGTTGATTTACTTCTGGGTGAGGAGATTAGGATGGTCTAGTCACATTTCAGCCCTGTTTCTGCCATTTACTGGAGGTATGAGCTCAGCATTTTCAGACATAAAGTGGGAATAATATTAAAATAATACGAGTGCTTACCTTATGAAAGTTTTGAAGGAGCAAATAGATTAGTATATGTAAAACACTTAGAACAGTGCCTGTCACATACTAACACTCAATAAATGTTAGTCGTTGCTATTTATCATTCTGATTATAGTTACTACTTGAGTTATAATCTGTGCTACTTGGGTAGGATATGGAGTCCAGATCCTTTGATTTCTACTCCAATTTTTATTTTGTTAATTTTAAAATATCAGTAAAGAAATTAATCTTGTGGAGATCAACTAATTTTTTTTGCAAAGTGAATGGGCATACAACAGTAAATTTATTCTTCTGTAGATTTCTCGCATGAATAGAGACAGCATCATTGGGGAGGGTTAAAGGGAGATGTGTTCGTCTGAACCAGTAGTTGACTGTAGAAGGGTTGACTAGGAAAATGATTTAAAATGGTTTGCTTGGACTACTGATGATAACTGCCTTTGCTTGTTGGAAAGAAAGCCCAGACATGGTGGAAGAAAGTCTAAGAGGCTAACAAAGAGATTGCATGCTATATAAAAGGGAGAGTAGGCAAAGATATATATCTATATATCTAAATATGTACCTATCTAGAGGTTTTTTTTGCAGCATTTTTCTTAATGCTAAAAAAATAAAATAAAAGGGGATAAAATGTGAATGCCTGCCAATAACAGAAATATTGAATAAATTACAGTGCCTCACTCAATGGACTCTACTGTAGTCATTAAAAAGAATGAATCACAACCTGCAGCTGACTTGCAAGGATTTTCATGAGTTGTTGGATAAGAAAGGAATTATGCAGAGAAGTGTAGGTATAATAGGATCCTATTTTTATAAAACAAATATAGACAAACTTCTGTGTGCGTGTTTGTATAGGATTATATGAGGATGAAGGAAAAATAAAGAAGCACAAACATTGTGCTGTTAACGTGGATTATCTTGCTGGAAGGAAAGATTTTTGATGGCAGAGGATTTGAGTAGAATAAAAAGGCAGGAGAAAAACAAGTGCATGATGACATATTCATATTTCTTCTATGCATACTAAAAAAGAGAAAATTCTTAACTGGCATGCATTTCAAAATCAATGTGTACATTTAATGATGTAATGGTTTCATTTTTTTTCTTAAAATGTGTTATTAAATTGATAATGCATCTGACAATCAGGCACATTTTAAACCGAGGAAATGTAGTGTAAGTCATAGAAAGAGGCAGAGCAGAGTCCCTGACACTGTAAGGGTGAAACTTGGGAAATCAATAACATAAACTTGATTAGTGTACAGTTTGATCCACCCTGATATTCAGTTGTTTTCTCTTTGTTTCTGCTCTCACTCATTGTTTTAAGACCTCTGTTTTGTTCCCTCTCCTAAATCTACAAATACCTCATTAATCCGTTAATCAGCATAATCCTAACCTAAAAATAACAGTTTTTTAATCCTCAATCGCTAGGACACTGGAATCCGTTTTGCTACTCCCTTGCAGTTTTTATTGGTGCAGCATAAAGCCCCAGGCTGCAGTGGCAGAGCCCAAGTCTGAGTCCAGAGATAACATTATCTTACAACAGACCAGGCCCCAGGAAGCGATGTCAGCCCTCAGACCTGCCTGAACCGACTGACTCCTCCTTTTTTGTTCTTCTTGTGTACCCATAAAAGCTTCTGACTGGTCTAGGAATGGGGAGATGACCTTTGGACAGGAGTCCGCCATCCTCCGAGAATGCCAGCATTTGGAATAAACCTCCTTTTCTCCTTATCCACCAATCTTGTTTCTCGATTTTTAACTTTTTCAAGCGCTGGCAGCCAGAACCTTAGCAAGTACCAATATTCCAGTTTCCTTGACTCTAAAGTCTTAGAGCTGTGCTGTCCCTTACAGCAGTCACTAGCCATGTGTGGCCAGGGAGCCCTTGAAATGTGGCCAGTCCAAAATGAGGTGCATTGTAAGTGCAAAAAGTCCACATTTCAAAGACTTAGTACTCCTTAAACATGAAAAAAAAAAAAGTAAAGTTGCTCATTGATTTTTATTTATATTGATTACATGTTGGGTGAAAACGTTTTGATTACATTGGGTGAAATAAAAAACATTTTTAAAATTAATCTCATCTCTTTTACTTTTTTAATTGGCTAATTTAGAAAGTTTGGAAAATATCATGGCTTACATGGTACTTCCATGGGACAGTCTTGGCCTAGAGGAATTACGAAAGGATAAAGAGGCATTAGGAATGATCAAGAGGAAACTAAGTTTTACAGTTTGGTAGGAAGAAATACTAAGTGTTGTTGAAAAGGGCATATCTTTACGAGAGACATTCTCAAAGTGTGGGATCAATATCATCAACATCTCTGGGAACATCTTTGAAATGCAAATTTTTCAGCCCCATCAGACATCTACTGAATCAGAAACTCTGGGTATGAGCCCAGAAATCTGTGTTTTAACAAACGTTCCAGGTGATTCTGATACTAACACATGAGAACCCCTGCTTTAGGATAAGGCAGAACTTGGATAAAAACCATACTATTGGTAACCAGGAAGATAGCACAGTTAGTCTGAATTTTGGAAGATGTTTCAAAATAGAGTGAGCTTACCCAAAGGCAATGAATTTAGCATGCTAAACAACATAAGGCTGTTAGCAATCGGTCATTCCTAAGGAGAAATTCTGAGCAAGTAAATGGTGGTTAAATGGTTCAATTACTTTCAAGTTTCAGCTTTGACCTCTGAGCTGTCATTATTGTGTTTCTTTGATAGGTGTGATTTTTACCCACGTGACAGCTTTGAGATTCAACGAATCATGTGTGAAACTTGGCATTTGGAACCATTTTCGATGTTTAATGACCTCATTTTCCAAAAAAAACCCACAAGTTGATTATCACTGGAAAGAAAGTAGTATATGTTATCTTTGGGATACAATCAAGTTAGAAAAAGTTGTATTACTCAGTTTTATCTACCTTGTATATGAAAAATAAAAATGTTTTAAGCAACGTATTTTCTAGTTCTGACAACTAATTTAGTATCATCTTTGAACACTGCCTACTTCATTGATGAAAAAATGTAAGCCTATTTTACTTCCTTAAAACAATATACTTGATTGAATACACTAGTATAGAAGTCACGTCCTCACTGGGTGAGTGGGGCTTTGGCATGGGGTATGCTTTTCAACAAAGTGAGCATCACCGCCCCCCACCGAGTACGTTTCATAATGGAGATAAAACAGAAATTTTACCACGTTTATTCTCTGTATTCAAAGGCACAAAATGTTTCGCAACTGCAAAAAAGATGATAAGCAGATTATTTCATTATTGCAACATATGACCAAAGCTGCCCTACTGACATTTCCAAGATTTTCATGATAATGTATTATTAGACATGCCATGGGTAAATTAAGTAACAAAGTGACATTTTCTTTCATGTCCATCTATCAATGCCTGCAGATAGCTAATAATTATGACACAGAAGTGATGACAAAATTAGTAAAAATAAATTGTCCACAAACTGTATGAGTTCCATCTAGAAATATTTTTAGTCTAGAAATATAATGTCAACCAGATAGTCATATTTCTTTCCTGTATGCATATAACAAACTTAGATATTGAATATAAATAACAATGGGATACAATTTATTTAAAAATAAAGTAAAGAGCACACATACTAAGGGCATTTAATTTAGTTTAGATACCAGAGAATAGTGCCTTGAGAAAGTGATGGGTGATAATGGGAGGGAGGGGGCAAAGAAGTCACATGTGAACAGCTCTTAAGCGCAATAAAAGCGTGGGGCTTAGGGAAGCTTTTGAAATACTGTAGAGTGGAGAGCCCGTGGAAGAGGGAACAAAATAACAGTAGAGAGAAGTAGAAGCTAGTTTCTGATGCTTTGAAAAAAAAACCAAAACATGTTGGATTTGGGATGCCATCTAAAGAGCAATTACAGCCATGACATTTTTTAAATAGATTACACTGGCTTCAATGTAGATAAAGAGTTGAAACCAAGGTGAGGGCTGTGTTGCAAAGAGTAGACCAATTTCATCAATTCTTACGTTAGTCCAGGCAAAAATAATGGTTGGCTAGACTAGGGTGGTGGCCATGGGAATAGAGAGAAGTGAATGGATGTGAGCACTATTTAGGAGATAGAATCAGTGTGATTCGGTGGTGGGTGGAATGTGTGGAATAAGGTAGAAGATGCCCATTAAGTTTCTGATTTAAGCAAGTATACAGGACACTGATAAAAGAGCAGGATTTGAGGGAAAGAGAATGAGGTAATGTTAGACATTTTGAAATTATGTACGCGTGAATCATCTAAGTGGCGATGAACAGTGGAGCAGAACTGCCTGCATTGGGCAGAGTGAGTTGGGAATCCCTGGCAAATGAATGGGATTGAAGCCAGGGAAGTTGATGAGGGCTCCCTGGAACACTGGGTGTAGTGCGAGAAGAAAGAGGGCCTAAGACAGCAGACCCTCAGCTGGAGCCAATTGAGGCGACTAAAAGGAAATCTCCAAAGAGGAAGGAGAAAAAAAATAGTGTATGGTATCAGAGAAGCGAAGGAGAGGAAACATTTCTGGTAGGAGCAGGGGCAGCAGTGTCAAAGGCAGCTGAGCTTGCAAATGAGATATGGGCTGAGACAAGTTTATTGGTGATTCACAAGAGTAATTTCTGTGAAGTAGTGAAGGCAAAAACCAGGTTGAAGAAAGTTGAGGAATGAATGGGTGGGCGGTAAGGGGGTGTGGACATAAATATAGCCCAATCAACAGTTGTACAAGGGTCAGGGTTGAGAGAGGATGTTTAGAAGAGAGAGAAATGTTTTAAGTGTTGGGAAAAAATCGGGAAGAGAGAGGTTGGGTATAAAAAAGCTTGGTCGGGCAGAATAATTTAGAGAATAGAGCCCCTGAGAAAGCAAAAGAGCATGGAATTCTGTGTTCTTAGATGGGAAATAGGAAATTTCTTCCATTGTAATAGACAATGGGAAGCTAAAGGAGTTTCTGTCTGATAATTTCTTTTGTCTCTGGAAAAGAGGCTGGGAACTAATCTGCTGAGAGTGAAGGGAGACGATGCAGAAAAGAGAGGGTTGAGGCAGTCATTCTAGAGAAGGAGAAAGATAGCTGACTGGAAAAGCATAATGAAATTGTTGGACAGGGTGAACGTCTAGGGGAAGATGGTGACTACAATGTGTAGTGGTACCGATTTGATTGCACGTGGGAGCTTTTCCATTGGAGCGCCACAATATTATGAAAGAGTGCCCCAGATAGACAGTCATCATTTAATGGCAGTGTGACCTTGGACCAGTCATTTTTATTCTATCTCCCTGTCCTCATCTGTAAACTGGGAACAATAAGAGTACCCATCTGGTAGGATTTGGGGGAGTATTAAATGAGTTAATACACATAACCGTGCCGAGAATAGTTAGCATATCATGTGCACGCTGCCAGTATAGGTCGGTGCAAAAGTAATTGCGGTTTAACAGGTTAGAAATCATTGCAATAACTGCAATTACTTTTGCGCCAATCTAATATTAGCTATTCTCCAGCTCTGGGGTTTTGGCAGGCATGGGATGACGGAAGCAAAGGAATGGGAGATATTAACAAGAGAGTGGTTGAAAGTGTAGACTAAGGAGTTACACTGAAGAACAAGGAAGTGAAGTTATTGATTTTGGAAATCACTAGGTGATTTTGTATTTACTGAAAGTCCTTCTGGTATGGATTCGTGGCCTAAGATTATAGTATGCTAGTTTTTCTGACAGAATTAGAGTGTTGATGGAAAATGAATAACATTACCTGAACTCTGTCATTCCAACTCCTATTCTATACTTTGGCTGTGATACCCGATACATAAGGAATTTGCATTAAAAAGATACTGTCATTGTGCATTATTTTATTTTATTTTTACATTAGCTTGAAGCAGATCCTGTGACACTTCATGTTCTGAATTCTTATGAAATGAGAGAGCTCTTAAAAATGAGAAAAAAAAATTATAAGAAACAATATAAGGGAATCCCCTCAAGTTAAGGCAATTTTGTTTAGAGGCTGTAAATTTAGCAACAGTTTGTTATTTTCCTTGACGTCTGCAGTGCAATTTAAGCCAGAAAAAACAATCAGTTTGGCCCAAGCTTGAATTGCTGCAGAATACACAACCTTCAAAACTGAACTTTAAAAGCAACTCTCTGCATTGCTGATGTGCTGAGATGCTCAGAGGTGCTATTTTGTCTCTGGGAATACATTCTGTATGGTCATTCAGATCATGCATTGGGACCCTGGCCTTTTATCATAAACATAAATGGACATTAGACACCAACATTTATTTCTAGGTATGAACATGGTTGAAGTTTTATATGGTAAAAATATTACTGAAGAGCCCATTGAGATCTCTGGAAATCGTTTCATGTACTAACAAGCAAGTAAATAAAACACAATTATAGACTGGGGTTTGGGCCCCTGGGAGTCTACAAATATTGATTTTATTCTTGTTTGTGTAAATTATTTTTCCTTCAAATTAGAGGAAACATCTAAAGGTGGGCAGGGTGAAGAGAAAAGAGATCAGTGCCATTTATTTTAGGAAAAAACCGCTGCCACTCTTATCTGAAAGATATTCCTAAATCTGCTACTTCCCAGGAATTGCCAATGAACACATGTCATTTATTAAGAATTTATTTATTTATTTATTGATTGATTGATTGATTGATTGATTCAAAAGCATATATTGAAGGTTTCCTATGTACCAGAGACTGTGCAAATCACTAGAAATACAGTGAAAAGAAGATATATTTTCCAGTTTTCAATGGGCTTGTACTCTAGCAGAAGTGGGCAAGTACAAAGTTAGAAATAGGATTTCATAGGAGAATGTAAGAGGAGACCTAATCAAAACTGAGAAAGGAATTCTTCCTGGAAGACGTGAAGACTGAGTGGATCTTGTGGGGTGAACAGGAACAATTCTGGTGAAGAATCAGGGTGACGGTGGTGGGTGGGCAGTGTAGCATAAGCAAAGAAGGGGTTATGGCCCATTGAAAAAATTGTTAGGAATTCTATGTAGCTGCAGCTTCAGGTCCCAGGAGTCGTGTAAAGTGCTGAAGCTGGAAGAGAAGGAAGTGGCCAGGTTCTGGAAGACCTTCTAAGTTGTTCTGGGCTTTACTGTTGTAGCATTGGGAGGGCACTGAAAGATTTTTAAGTGGTGGAGTGATATCATTGTATCCGTGCGTTAGCCCGATGATCACTACTGCTGCTATGTGGGGTGGGTACCCCAGCTGGAGGAAGCAAGAGTAATAACTGTTCCAGCAAAGAAAGGACCACATTGAAATAGTGGCATTAAGGATGGAGAAAAGAGGACAAGCTGGGGTGATATGAAAGGGAGTAGAGTTGGTAGAACATGGATGTAAGTGGTATGGAAAGAGGACGGGAATAAAATGTTGTCCATATTTCTTATTTTTGTACTGGATAGCAGGTGGTAGCTTTCATGGAGAGGAGAAATGTAGGATAATCAAGTTTAGGTGAAAGGTCCAAAGTTCAGTTCTATACATATTGAATTTTAAATGTCTTTGGCTTATAAACATTGGAAAGCTTAAAGTAAGTAGTTTGATAGAAAGGTTGAGATCTCAAGCGAGTTATGTGAACTAAAAGCATCAATTTAGAAGTCTTCAGAATATAGATGGTGATTGAATCCATGGAAGTGTCTTCCTAGGAAGAGAGAGAATAAATAATGGGAAGGTTACTACGGATGGGACCCCAAGGAACTAGCATTTAAGTCATGAGTAGAGAAATAGGCCCCTGAGAAGGAAACTGAATACATGGATGTTGAGATGGGAGTAAGAGGATGTGATAGAAGTCAGTGGAGAAGTAGGTTTCACGGAGGAGTCAAATGCTGTTGGGATGTTGAATAAAATAAGAGTTGAACATATCCATTGAATTTCGTATCCAGCAGGCAAAAAACAAACACAACATCCATGCCACTGTAGGGGGTGAAGATGGACTTCAGTGGGTTTCAAATTAATCTGTGGAAAAAGTTTGTAACCTACACATTCAAGAAACCTAGTTTTGAAGAGAAGGTGAGATGTAGGACTAAATGACAAGAGAATTTACTGGGATGAACTTTATTCATTCAATTTCTGAGCCCCCCTTTCGCCCCCATTTTATTTTTAAAATCAGGGAGTTGTACCTATCCATATGCTAACAGGGAAGAACCCATGGTATAGACAGATGGCAGGTTTGGAAAAAGAGAATGTTCCGGGTGTTTGTGCAGGGAATGAGTTCTAGGACTTGGTAACCAAGAGCCATGATCTCAGGGCCGGCCACCTTGGCATGACTGGAAATGAGCAATGTCAGGCCCGACCCGGATTTACTACATCAGAGTCTGCCTTTCAACAAGAAAGAAAATTCTCCTGCGATATGAGGATAAGGAAAAGATAGATCTAAGGACACATAAGTGGTGTTGGCAAGGAAGGGAGTTGAAGTGATGCTAACTCATTTGGCTCTGAAGGAATGAAATGATCTACTGAGAGTCAGAGGGGAATAAGTGCATGTGGTAGATGAAAGCCAGATCTGGAGGTTGGAACAAGCAACACTGAAAGCTTGACTGAAAAACCCTGGAGTTTATGGTGGCATGCATCTGAGTGTTTGTGCGGATGTCTCCAACAGCCTAGGGCTGGTATTAGAGGAGACAGACACATCGATTGATGTAGGTGTGTAGTTTTGCTAAGCAATGGGAGTTGGCAAGAAAGAGAGTGAATTAATGAACCACAGGATCTAGGTTGCAAAGGAAAGTCAATAAAAATCAATGGGAACTGATGGCGTGGAAGGAAATGGGAGCTAATCATAATCATTAATAGAAATGAGAAATATTACACTGGCAGCAACAGTGACTGGTTGTCTAAAAGAGAGCTATTACTTCTCACTGCACAGTCTCTTTGTTTGTATGTTTTACAAACAACCCATCTAAAACAGTCACTATTCTCTTTCATCCCCTGGTCACATATCCAACTAGAGTCTGAACTATTCCAGGTCCTGAAACTGCCCACTAAAATAGTTTCCTCATTATAAAATCTACTACAACTTCTTAGTGCTTTCAGTGGGATTAAGAGGACTTCTAAAATCTGACTGAGGAGTTTAAAAGGCCAGAATGATGTTCTTTCCTACCTTGAATGCCCTTTATTTTCTTTGTAACCATTTGCAAAATTTATACTTGAGGTATGTTATGAATGCCACACTGATCTCCCCCAAAATGTTCTTTCTTTAACTTTCAAACCTCAAAGCACTTTGTTCCTCTCTATGACACCATTTAAATATATACAAATATAGTTCAACAGTTTTTATCCCTTCTAAGAGATTGTAAAATCTTAAATAGCAGGACCTGTCTGGGTAATTTTTGCAGGAGCTGTCTGGGTAATTTTTGTTGCAGCGCTGGACAAAAAGGAGAGGTTTTGAAGTTGAAACACAGGGTTCAGGAATGAAGTAGATTATGCTAGAAGGAGGGCTGGTGGAAGGTTATGAAAGACCTTTTGTACCAAAATTAGATGTTTGGATCTTAACCTCTAAAATGAGGAGCCACTGAAAAGTTTAAAGTAGGGAAGTAAGTGACATGATATTAACGTTTCTGAAATCTTACTGTGTCTAAAGTGCAGAGGACTGAACAGAGGGGTGCAAAGTGAAAGGCAAGGATGTGAATTACAAAACCATCATGAGTGTCCAGGTGAGAGACAAGAATCTGAAAGAAGGCATAACTTTGGGTCTGGACAGGAAAATTCTCATTTCCTACGTGGTAGGATTTCATGCCGTTGGATGTAGGGGATGAGGCAGGGGGAGAAGCCCGTATCTTGTCACAGGTTTCTGGACTGGGTAACACAGGTAATGCCATTCACTGAGCTGGACAGCGGAGAAACAACAGGTTCAGGGAAGAGGAAAGGGGTAGTGATGATATATGAAAGGTGGGGAGTGATGCATTCAGTTTTAGACATTTTAAAATATTTTACTTATAGTCATAAACGTTGGTTGAATACATTAGGAAAAAAATGAATGTGAGACTGTGTTTTGAACTTTAAAGAAGATCCAAGGTTGAAATGGAAAATGTTATTAAAAATATTTACATTTATTTCCCCGAGGTGGAATTGATAAACCACTCCTACCGCCAACGCTGTGGTGGGGAAGCAAAGCATCTGGTTGAAATTCCACTGACCTTTAGATAGACCCAAGTTTTCATATGATGCTCATTTTCATTCCAAATTGCACTGCACAGCCCTAGGGATTGTACTTTCTGGAGCATTTGAGCAATAAAGAGGATTTGTGCAACCCTTGCATTTCACATGCAGATTTTCAAGCCAAAATCTTTCCAGCCAAAAAGTAGGTTCTAAACACTGAGCTAGGCACTTTTTAAACATATCTGGGTTGTCTCTTCTTTGCATCAGAAAGTTTGAAGAGTGATTGTGAAAGATGTCAGGAAGTCAAGTTTTTGATCCAGCTCAGAATTTTTCTCTGAATCTTAGCAGAGGCATCTAGATAGAGGAATAGAAGAGGCATCAAGGATGGTATGCTTAGGAATCAAGATGGAAAATCCAAGAAATGTACCTTTGAATTCCACTCAGATCTCAGTCTTTTATAACACAAATATATGGTTAGGCCAACTTCTTAATACAAACTGTTTGCAGTAACATAATTTAGTGTTCTGCTAATTGCTTCTTTTCATCCATGATTCTTCAGTGCTTTAGAGGGGTAAATAACGTCTTAAATAAATGGAGCCACACTTTTTATGTCCTCTTTGGTATACCTACCTGTGGTATGAAGGCCTCCCTAAGATGTCCACATCCTAATCCCTGGAGCCTGTGAATATGTGAAACTTCCTTGGTCAAAGAGAGTTTGCAGATGTGATTAAGTTAAAGAATTTGAGGAGGAGAGATTATCATGGATTATCCAGGCAGTCCAATGTAATCACAAGAGTCCTTATAAGAAGAAGGCAGAAGGATAAGTGTCAGCAGTAGAAAATATGATGATGAAAGTGAGAGGTTGGAGTGATAAAAGAAAAGGGTCACAAACCAAACGGTGCCAGCTGTCTTCAGAAACTAGGAAATGCAAGGAAATAGATTCTCCCCTCCAGAAGGAATGCAGCATCCCAGCCTACACCTGGATTTTTGACTTCTGACTTGCAGAACTGTATAATAATAAATTTATCTTATTTTAAGACAGTGAGCTTTGGTAATTGGTTAGAGAAGCTATAGGCTTGAATCAATTTATAGATGATGCTAAAGAAGGAAGGGTAAGTTTAGACATGGCAGAATTTCCCAATGGATTTTAAAATAATTTCAAACTGTATATTAGTTACAAATGCTGTTATTATTGCTCTTAAAAAGAACCTCTAGAGGGTTAAGGATTATGTTCAAACACAGAAGGCCAATCAGACTTCACACAAAAGGTCAAAATACTTGTTAATCATGGTAGCCACTTGACCAGTTGTGTTAACAACTTGGTTGGATTTGACTGAAGGATTTGTGATCTACCCTTAGCTGCGTTATGTACTAAAAAGAAATCAAGTATTCTTTAAGGCTCTCAGAATTATATCATGATCCATTGGCGTTGGTTGAATTCCTTGCTCAGATTTGAATTTGTAGGCAGCGTTTTTGAGTGTTTATATCCTGCAGGGAAAACATGAAAATTTATTTATAAATTGTAAGTCCTGGCTTGTACTATTCATTTTTAAGAAATCAAAAGTACATCATCTCTGCCAACACACAGTTTTTTTTAATGCCCATGCAAATCCTAGAGAATGTTGGCATAAATGTTTTTTTTAAACTCGTATAAACGTTTTAAGCTTGTAAATTGCATGCCTTGTGTTGACAAGCAGTGATGCGATATCTGTAACACAAGGAGAGATGGTGAGTCACATGGATGAACAGAACTAACAAGAGCTCTGAGTAGTATAAGTGATTAACTGTTCTGCTAGTTATGCTACTGGTGAAGAGTCCCAGAAAGGAAACCATGCATGAGTCATCTGATTTTTGTAGATATAGAGACAACCCTAGAATTACGTTGGCATTGCCTCCAAACTGAGAAGACATTTGAAGAAAGCAAAATTTACATTAACTGGTGCAACTCAGTGTGAAATCTAAATCAATGGAAAAAAGTGGAAGAATAAATAAAAACTCATGCATACAGAACAGGAAAATCTTCATATATTCACCCACAAGTTCTGTTCAGTGCCTGTTCTGTACACTACACACTGTACTTTTTTTCAGGAAAACAATTGGCTTGCAATGGTTAGTACGAGAGAATGGTCATTCTAAGCTGAGAACTAATGAGGTCTCCGCAAGACTATTTTCCACTGAAACCCAGGCCCTTAGAGAATGTGCTTTCACTTATTTGCTTCCCATGAAGTCTCTAAACATTCAGGTATCTGTGACAATGAATGCAACCTAGAACACTTTCATGATGAGTCCTGTTACTAGGGAAGAAAGCTAGATAGAATTATGCTGAGTTTTGTTCCGTGAAAGTCTTCAGCAAGTGATGCTCAATCTCTTACTCACCAGTAACTTTCATGATGAGGCCAATATTTATCATTAAAAATTAATCGTAGCACTTATTTTTAATGAGCACCAGGGACACAGATGTTGATCATCACAGACCCTTGGTGGAAAGTGTTTAAATATCTCCTATGGCTGTAGCCCTAGTACATTTTACGGGACCCTAGACTGTATGTAAAACCTTTTCCAGTCACGGAGGACTGGATCCGTCGATACCTGTCTGTTTTGTTCTACTCTGGCTTCTAAACATCCTTGCTTTAGTTGTAGGATTGATTCAAAGATTTTAGGAGGGTGTAAACTCAGATTTTGAGGATGTAACCCCAAGAGTCCTATTTGTTTTCCTAGAATTTTCTCAAGCCCTCTGCTCACTGCTAGATGTATGGTGGCATTCATGGGGGCCTTCAGATTCTGATAAATACCTCCAGTTTTCTGTGTCTCTGTTATGGAATCTGGCATAGAGGGATGTTTATGTTCATGCCCATTTTCAAGCTGAACTTGGGACACCACAAAGGCACTCGGCAGTGTGTAGTAGAGGACCAATAAATCATTGCAGCATTTATTCAACAGTGCAGCTAACACTAGGTTTGCCTCTGGTGTTAAAATGAGGACATTCTCCTCCTTGGGATTCCCCCTGTGACACTTGGTTTGGGCACAGAATCACTTGAACATGCCAACAATACCGACAAGGACCCTTCTCACTCAGCCACTTACATGGTTTGTGACATTCAATGTTCTCAGTGTTTGCTAAAAATGATGTTTACAAAAACTGGAACTTCAGGGATATAAGAATGCATCCCTGATTCAAACATGCAAGCATTATAATATAAACCATATGACAAGGTTTCTAAAGAATGCATGCATTTTTTTGTTGTTAAAAATCTGATATTTGCAATAATTACTTGGTCTGCCTGCAAACGTTACTCTTCATTTTTATGAAACTAACAATCACTGGCAATGAGAACAACTGCCATAGAAGTGCAATATTATACCTACTGTGGCCATTTTGAGAATAAAACAGAGCTTTTGCATGCTCCCTGCTAGAGCATTATTGAGAAAGGAAGAAAAACATTAGAATTCAGGAGCATCTAGGAGAAGCTAAAACAGATAGCAAACAAGATCTAGGGAGCATTTGGCTGAAAGAAAATTAACACAATGAACATATGGTAATCAAACTGAAGTTTTGTACATCTTGGCAGCTTGTGCCAAATGCCACAGCAATTCTTTCTCACTGTTTAGTAAATGGCTTAACCATAAGAGGAAATGAAAGATTCAATACTATGAGGAAGCAGAAATCATTCAGGCTTAGCTCACTAGACTGTTTTAGGGGCAGTTAATTTTCTAGATCTATGCTACGGTTGTTACCACCCTTGTTTATACAAATTACTGCCCCCACTCAAACCTAAGCATGCTAATATTCATGCTATGGCCTGGGATTGCAAATCAAATCCAGAAGTTAATGAGCAGGGTTGGAGATGGAGGTGATAGGAAGATAAATATAAAAATGCCTTCCAGGAGGTGAATAAATTACTTTTGGTGATTATTCCTTCAGTTATTTTTGTTAGATCCAATGTAAAAAAATTGAATCAGTTGATGCTGAATGATTAAATGATTTCATGAATTTTCTTTTATTTTCCCTTAGGGTATGGGGAGGTAAGGAAAATCAGGCATTTCCTTAAGTAGTGTAGCGAGGCCAGTGGGATATCACGGTTGTGTTTGTGGTTAGATTCATGGAACATGGTCACCAAAGATGTTTATGGAATTCCTTGATTTCCCTAATAGCCTCACCAAAAAGTTTTTTTAAACTATATTTTCAATTTGATTGAAATCAATAAAAAGCTTTATAAAATTGACACAGAGGTAAACTTTTTTCAGGAGAGACATCAATGCCTTTCTTAAGTTTCTGCCATCTCTGAAACATTAGAAACATTTTGTTTCACAGAAGATGTTACATATTTGTTTAGACCTAGTATTACCGCCACAGATACCTTTTGTGTCATGAGCAAAATGATGACATGCTTAAAACACACCCCTTACAATGATCACATGCTATTGTGATACTTGGTTGAAAATAATTTATGTCATTAATTCAAAAGGCAACTTCCAGGGATAATTCTGTATTTTCTACAACAGCTTGGATAGAACTGCTAGTCAGTATGTTGGGAGAGATATTACTTAAGGTGAGCAATTAATAACAACAGCTTTCAAAGTGAGGGTGGTGTATAAGGGTATAGTACATGCCAATGCTACTAAGGTAACTGGTAGATTTTTTTTCTATTTAATCTTTACAAAAAAGCTTTCTACAGATAATTCAACTTTCCAGATTGACTTTGAAGAATCATAAAACAGAAGATAAAAACCAAGTAGTAAAATAGTCAAGGTTCTATAGATAGCATGTACTCTTTATAGCCGTTACCCTATAATTGCTAGAAGATGGGCTTAGTGATGAATACCTGGGGTCTGGGTGTTTTAGACCCAGCTAACCAGATTAGCAAAACTAAAAGACTTTGCATATTAAATGATATGGATATGGAAATTCAGGATAATTGGGAAGCAGCATAACATAATGAATTTGGGAGCCTGGGTTCAAATCTCATTTTTGCTACTTACTAGCTACATACTGTTGGCCAAGTTATTTAAATCCTCTATGCTCTACTTTTCTTATCTGCAAATTAGATAATAATAATACTCACCGCATAGGGTTTCTATAGGGCATAGAATAGTGCCCGACCCATAGCACAATATAAGAAATTAATCCATTAACTTTTTGTGATGTCAACAAATTTGAAAAGATAGCAGTGCTTACCATTACAAATGAAAAAATTGGAACTCATAGAGGTTAAGAGACTTGCCCAAGGTCAATTCCAAATCCCATGCACCGTTCACCATTATTCAATTACCTGTTTCATTACCAAGTCTTGGCTTGAGACTCTTCATCCTGCCATGAGGATGGAGTGTATTATCAGGGAGTATCAGGTGCACCAGACTTAGGCTGGGATGTCCGGGGAAAGACATGCAGGTGTAGGGGAGTTTCCTGGAAGACTGCCAGGTCTAAGGAACTTCCAAGTCGCAGAGGGGCTGAACAGAGGGGCTCTGTTGACCAGCCTGGGTCAGTAGCTCCAACTGGCTACCTGCCAATGGCCAATTACTACCTTCTTGAAGGCTTTACAGACCAGATCTTCTCACAGAATTGAGTTCTAGCTAAAAAACGGATCAGTGACTCTGAGGCTACCCCTCTGTGCCTGTACAGACACATGACCCAGATTATTCTAAATTCTAGGCTTTGACTGTCCAGACCTGGGGTCTCTTCCTTGTCCCCCTTGACACGCACAAAACAAAAGACTTGAATCAGAAGCCAGGGGTTCTAGTTTCGGTTCTGTGTCTTTTCAGCTGTATGATCTTTCTATATCTCAAATCCTCATTTTTAGACGGGGATAGCAATATCATACCTGTATTTTCATCCTCATAGGGTCCTAAGATTACCAAGTCAAATAATAAGTGAGAAAATATTCCTGTAACTTGCAGAGTAATATGGTATTCTTCTTGTTTCCATAGTCACACGCACGATGCTGGCAAATAATCACACTTTTAGGTGCATCATAAAGACTTTAGGTTTTCCCCTTCCCCAGCAGCACAGTGAAAGTGAAGCCATTTGGCAGATCTGGCCAAAAGCCAGAACTCCTTCATACCCTGTAGAACCACTTAGCACCTTAGAATCAGCCAAACCAGTTTGGCTTTCAGAGGGCACATAGGACACTATTTAGAATTCCCTTGTTTATTCAATTCAGCTGAGAGAGATTGCCAACCATTTTCATTTTCCTCTCTGTCTTTTATTTCTCTTGCTTTCTTTGGTCAGCATATTCAGCTTGATGATACCTAATCTATAAGTTCTCGGAGCAAGTTTGTGTCTCTGGAAAGTTCTGTGGATAAGACAAATAATTTTTGTTGACTATGATATTTGATAACGATCTTCAAAACAATAACCTGGTTTATGATAGGTGAAGGGAAGGACCTGACAATATCAGTTAGGTTAGGTTGATTAACTTTTTAAATTGTGGAATAGAATGAGCTTTTCCTTATAATTTCTATTGAACTGAATCACATCCATGTGAAATTACTGTTGTTTTATGTAAGTTTTATATAGTTAAATAGCTTTCAAGGTAAACACTCTTGAGAACTGAGAGGCCTCAACAGTGAATTAAAGTTTGGCTCGGTTGAAAGTTATGTTTGAACACATCTGAACGAAATCATTCCTATTCAAGCTTTGTTAAAAATTCTGGAGACAGGGCAGTTGTATGGGAGGAGTCTTTGTATTCTAAGTTGGAAATCAACTTTTCATATTAACCTAATTCTAACAGTTATTAACTAGATTGCTAGTGCTACTGAACAACTGCCAGAAAGACTGATGCCAACCGAGTACTACATTCTTACAGGTACAAGTCATTTGATGAGCACGGTTTAGATTTTTCAATGAGAACTGTTAGAAACTTGTAAAGAAAAGGAATTAGTGTGACACAATGACAACCTAACACAGGCTGGGTGTGCAATAAATGCTTGCTGAGTGAATGAACCTCAAGGTGGCACATCATTTCTAAATTGTGCACACATTTCAGTAATAGAAAGGTTTATATAAATACGTCTTGGATGAAAGTGTATGAAAATTGTACAGCCATTAGCTGTAATCACCCCTGGGATACATCCATTTCTGGAATAGAAAAGGCAGAAAGAGTATGAAGGTTGAAAGATTGGAAAGGGCACAGGAGAGACACACTGGGTGGATAATAAGATACAGGCAGCTTGTTTTGACGGGTACCTGAGCTGAATTTTGCTTGCCTAGCGCACCCCTGTCACTGCATGGTGGACACTTGCTAAAATAAAGACTCAGTCAGCCCTGACACCTCTACCACCAGCCATCTGCATCTTGGATTAACTGCACACTTCTGAACGATGTCAGGGTCACTTGGAGCCAGGAAGCAGCAGGAGAAGGTTTCAGTCACTTCAACTTTGTTCCACCTCTGTGTTCGGACAGATCATCAAAGTCTTGTCAGCAGCAATGATTGCTCACTGGTGCAGCAAGCATGGAAGATTCAGGGGCAGTTGGCAATGCTGGTCCCCAGGCATCTGAGAGGGACTGAGATTCTGGTTGGCTTAGGAAGTGTTTGTATTCTTTTGCAAGCTGCTTGGGAGCTGGGTGGTTTGCGTATAAATGATTGGATGCAAATTGTCCCCAGTGGTCATAGCTTATTGTCCCCAAATTTTACTGCACTGCTCACAAGAACAAACTGAAGGGACTCTTAATAATCCACTGGCGAGAGTCACCTAAAATGAGGGGAAGTCATTCACGCCAGGGAGACTGTCATCGGTATTACATTTACCCAGGGAGCCAACCCTCTCCCATCCTGAATGACCTGAGCAAAATAAAATAACTACGCCACTCTTCAGCAGCTGAATTTTTTTTTCTGCTTGCTGTTTATTATTGTACTGAATTAGATTCGACACTTTTGCCTCAGGAGGAAAAAAAAAAAATTGAACAAACAGTGCTTACTCTTCTCCAGAACTCTAATGCTATTCTAAAGTTCACCTAGACTATGTCAGATTCTATGTCAAATAAATAAATACATAAATAAACAAATACATAAATAAATAAATAAATAAATAAATAAATAAATAAATAAATAAATGCTGTTCTTGTGTATTTGCCTGGTGTCAGGCACAGAGGTGAGCAGGGTACATGTGAATTGTCCCCATTTTAAGGATGGGGAAACTGAGGTTTGAGTGACTTGCTCAAGGCCCTATCTAGTAGGCGATAGAGCAAGGATGCAAAATGAAGACTACCTGGCCCCAAAGTTCAGTTTTCTTCCCCACTGTGCATACTGCCATTTTTATCCATGCATTACCCAGAAAAGTCTTCCCAAGCTCATCTTTCATTATAAGTTGCAAGTTTATTCAAACATTCCTTTGACAAATGTTGTTTGAATTCCTATTCTGTGCCGGGAGCATGCAAAATCAATGAATCAAGACTACACGGAGCAATAAGGCAGCTATAATGGAGATGGGATAAGGAGCTCACAGATTAACAGAACGACATATGCCTGGGTGGTTCAACCTGATATGGAAATAACTAAATGTCACATAGAGAACAAGGAGAAGTCAAAGAAGAGACAGGTTTGTTTTTTCCTTTTCCTTTTTGTTTCCTTTTTGGTACCAAGACAGGAAACATAATGAGGGAATTAAAAGGGATGGAGAATAAACTACATAAAGAGCCAAATGACCTTGACAGGTGATAGGAGAATAGAGGACATGCTGCTTTCCAATCCAGCGCAGGTATTATCTTACATAACATCTTACCATTCTCAGCCAAGTATTTATGGACTGTATTAAAAAAAAATCCTGAATTTTACTAGCTGAAGCACCAATCTTTTGTGATTTATCCCTCCCAAATATTATCATCTAACTACTGTGTTCCAAGAAAAAAAAATGCCACCTGCAATGGGAAAGGAAAAGCTGAATTTAGGGATATTGGGGGGTAAAATAAAATGAAATTCATGGGTAGAGGGAGCTTTATTGGCTCCTTTTCCTGTGTTGTCTAAAGAAAGGCTTTGGTCCCACTCTAGTCACTGTTGGGTGAAGGAGAGCACATTTTGACTCTGTTGAGGGCATGTGTTACAGCGTCATGAAATTCATCCCAAGTCTCTTTCCTCTTGCTTTTCAATCTATTATTTACAGATGTGAGGCATTTTAGAAGAAAAGCTGTGTGCGATTCGTCACGCATTTCTTAGGAAGCAAATTAATTTCCCTGGGATTCCTCTAACTCAGATGAGGTGTGCATTTTTCTCATGAAAATCTTAGTGAGAATTTAATGTTCATTAGCATTGAAAAACAAACTCTGGAAATAAATGTCTCCCATCCAGGTATAGATGTTGATTATATATGAGAAATATACCAACTTTCCAACATATGTCTACCGTCTACAAGGAGAACTATCTTCTGGAAAAAGATAGTGTTTTCTCTTTAAACAGCATTGCACTGTGATTTCCAGTGGGGACCCTGGAGTCAGGGTTCTTGGGTCTGGATCTTGGTCTTAAATTTGCTACCTGTGGGTCCTTGCCTGAGTTATCTCACTTGTTAGAGTTTCAAGGTTCTCAGTTGTAAAATGGGGTGTTCTGCTCATAGGTTATTGTGAAGATTCAAGAGATAATGCACATAAAGATTCTAGTAAATGCCCAGTGAAAGTTAAATATTGTTTTTGTTGGTATAATATAATACTATTATCTTCTTTCTGACATTTTTTAACCAAGTTTTCCAATACAAAGGGTTTATATGATATCCTTCGCAAATCTAGATATAATTCAATAAACAAACATTCAATAACCATTAGGTTATCCACTATTTCACATGGGCCTCTCACCAAACAGATATCAACACTTACAGGTATATTCAGGTCCAGCTAGGATTTCTTGCAAAGGATGAATCAAAAGTGGTAGTTTCTAAATTTTATACTTCATCCCTTTAGCTAATTTATCTGATATTTTTAAGTTTCCTGTGAATTTTACCAATGCAAAACACACACAAACAACACTCATGCATCATTTAAAGTCTACCCAAGATCAAAATTAATCTTTTCATTTTTAAAAACCATTTTAGAGGTGAAATCTAAACTGTTTTAATTAACTTGTGTAATAACATTGTGTTTTCCAATACCTGTGATGCTTAAAAGTTGTAATTTATTTTAACAGAAGATAAACAGTCTGTTTCACAAAAGGTAGTATCTTTGCTAAAATATTAGCTGTAAAAAGTTTACACAATCTAATTACAAGTTGCTTATCAAAAAGCAGCAGTACATTGAGGAAATACAGAATACAAAGCAAAACTCTCCACTTACATTAGCTACTAAGCAAGGTCAGGATAACTTCATTATTCACTAACAAAGTTTGTTGATAAATATGGAAATTTTAAGTTCTCAGTTTAATGATTCAGAATAATCAGTAGTTAGATAGTAATGGAACTAAAAGATCTCTTTCATTCTCATTGATCTTTTCACCTAATTAGTACAAGGCACACACAAAGATTTCAGCTAGCAGTGACAACTTCACTAACAGTGAACTAATAACTGCACTTAGTTTGCATTTGCATTTTGATTGTGGCAAATTTTGGAAACTGGAATGAAATTTTTGTTAGAGGCTACCAAAATAAGTTTATAAACTTTTCTGTGATTGAATTGAACTCACCAAGGGAATAAATAGTTTTTCTTTATGCTAAGGGGGTTATGCTTTGTTGCTCCTCTGAGTTGATTTACATTTCCTTTGCAATGTTATCGAGTATTTGTTATCATTCTTAGTCAAGCACAGTAGTCCCCAAACAAATCAGTCACAGTGTGGTATCCAAGGAGAGCACCGTCACACTGCCTTTGAAAAAGTTTAATTGATTGTACAGTTGCTTAATTTTATGAGGAGGCATTGTAGCAAGCATCGCTTGATATGAAGCCAGATGGCCATTCATGCAAGGAAGATGTATAGATGCAATTTAAAAGTACTCAGTTTAAAAATTATGAGGGTTTTTCCCCAATGGAAATTTTAATGTGAGTTGTACAAATGGGCTAGACAGCTAATTCCTCTCTCAGATAACTGAGGAATTTGATAGATGTGACCCTGCATTTACCCACTTACCCACTTCTAGCTCTTAAGTAACTTAAAGTTGACAAAGCAGAATATCAAACTTAAGGGAGCAGGAAGTAAAATGTTTTATAAATGCCCTTGGGAGAAGTTAGAGAAAATATTCCATAGGACACTTTTTTTTAAGTAACTATACTTTTACACTAAATTATATATTATACTAAATTATACTGACAATGAACTCTAAGGATCCTTTTGCATTTTCATTTGGAGTATGTCCTCACCTGTAGCACAGGAAGCCACGAAGTTACTTGCTTGATCCATTTTTGTGGAATTGAGTGAGTCAGAGAAATTTGTAACATGCTAGTATTTATTTAACTTGCCTAAAATAGTCTGAGCATCTCACTGTCTCTCTACCCATGCATGAAGCTAACTGCACTCACCTGCAGAGTATAGTAGGCTGTCTATGGGTATGTCTTATCAAGTGATATTTTCTAGAGGGATAACAGCTCCCAAGTATGCGGGTAAATTAATAGTTTAGGAAGAGCCATTAAGCAGTTGTCAATGAATAGTGCTCAGTCTGTTTCTTAGTCTCTTATTTTGTCTGCCACAACCATGCAGACATTGGGATATATGCTTGACACTTTGTCACATCTCACAATCCAGTTCCAAGCAAAACCATCCCACCTGCTACAGGACTCTCATGAAAAATAGCAATAAGAATACACATGCCCCAAAAAGGAGACTGGAGGAGAAAACTGCTTGAGGTTGGGGGATGAACATACATGATGACATATATATTTACTCAGTGTTCAGTTTAAATTCTTATCCATAGCAAGTCCACCAAAAACAGTGCACCACCGACCCATTTGCAATCTGCTTGTCCCTGGTTGCTTTGTTTGGTTTTATGCATTGAGTTAATAGGTTCAATAAGAAATCCATGCAGACTCTATTGGGAGGAAGTATAAACAAATGAAAAAAAGGCATGGATCTATTTGTTTATTTATTTCATTATTTTTTATTGTTTTGACTATAATGATAAACGTGATGCAGGATCCTAGGGATCCAAAGACATTAAGACTCAGGACCTGCCTTCCAAGACTTATAGATTATTGATTATTGAGGAAGGGGCGAGCAGTCAAATGAGCTAAAATAGTGCAGGTGTTATCTAAGAGGGCCGCCCAACCCAGATTATGGGGGGAGAGTGATGCATGAGGACTTGTAAGTCTTTTTGAAAGAATGATTCCTAAGCTAATTAAAATGATGAATAGAAGTTACCATGGTGAAGTGTGTGTGTGTGTGTGTGTGTGTGTGTGTGTGTGTAAGATATGATTTTGTGGGGAGGGGAGAAAAGGATTATCAAATAAAGAGGACAAGAGGAAGAAAGAAATGTGTATTACAGATTTATTTGGGGGTAGTAGTGGTTATTGTTGAGAAGAGTGCTATGGTATGAGCTTTCAGAATAAGCAGAGGCTCAGATCATCAAGCTTTCAGTAAGTCATATTGTGAATCTAGACTTTATGCTGAAGGCATTTGGGGATATTTTAAGCCTGGAGTGAAGAGAGCAGATGAGTATTTTTAGAAAACTCTCTAGAGGCAGTGAGGGTAAGTCATAAAACAATGCTAATAATTTTTGTTCTACAAGAAAAGGTAAAGGAAGCTATCTATTATCTTTCTACCTATCATCTATCTGTCTGCCTGTTATCTATCATCTATCTATCACCTATCTATCTATCTATCCATCTATCTATCTATCATCTATCTATCTATCTATCTATCTATCTATCTATCTATCTATCTATCATCTATCTATCATCTATCTGTCTATCTATTTATCTATCTATCTATCTATCATTTTTTCCTACAAACGAGAGAAAGGGTAAATCCTAATTTCTATTTTTTTTAATCACAAATGTTAAGTTTTTAGCGTAACTGGATGTCACTAAAGCATCAAACTTTCCATAGTGGATTAAGTAGGTACTGGCCAGGGGAGGGAGACTCTCTGCTGGCTGAATAGTACACAAACACTAGTAACTAGCCAAGGCCAGGAACTTTACTCCTCATGGTGAATATGGGGGATACAGAAGAGACTACTCATCTAAGGACTGAGTTCAAGTCCATCTAAGTTTTTATTTTCTCATCCTAGAAGCTGACATTGAATTGAAACTGCACGGCAATTTACATACACATTTATCGAGTACTGCTACCATATTTCCCTGAAAATAAGATCTAGCCAGACCATCAGCTCTAATGTGTCTTTTGGAGCAAAAATTAATATAAGACCCAGTTTTATTTTAATATAAGACCAGGTATAATATAATACAATATAATATAATATAATATAATATAATATAATATAATATAATATAATATAATATAAAATATATAATGTAATATATAATACTGGGCCTTATTAATTTTTGCTCCAGAAGATGCATTAGAGCTGATGGTCGGCTAGGTCTTATTTTCGGGGAAACATGGTATGTGCCAGGAAGAACTTCTGGCAGATACTCAATAAATGTGTTTCACATTTATCATGGGAAAGAAAGAAAAAAAAAAGAATTCTTTTATTCAGTAATTTAACAAATATTTACTGAGCTTTACTATGTGCCATGCCATATGGTAGCCATTGGGACTCCAAGGTGAACAAAAGTATGTCCTCAGGGGACTCACAATATAGTATAATAATAGATAGATGAGAATAAAGTTAGCAGAAACACATCTCTCCCCATGTACCAGTAAAAGATATTGGAGAATATTTATTTATTTGTTTATTTATTTATCTATCTATCTATTTATGTTTTTTGTAGTTAAAAATTTTTTAATTTTTATTTTATTAAATTTCTGGGGGTGACATTGGTTAATTAAATTACATACATTTCAAATGGACAATTCTATAATACATCATTTGCATATTGCATTGTGTGTTCACCAGCCAAAGTCTAATCTTCTGTCACCGTATATTTGACCCCTTTTCTTCCCCCCATCTCTCCCCCCTTTACCTTTTCTACCTCCCCCTACTTCCTTTTTCTTCTGGTAATCCCTATACCGTTGTCTGTGCCTGAGTTTTCGTTTGTCTTGTTCATCTGTTGCTTTCAATTTTATATCCTACATGTGAGTGAAATCATGTAAGATATAAACAAAAATTGAGCTCAATACTGTATAGCTGTATCCAGCCTGAGTCAGGCTCTTAGACCAGTCCCTAGTGTTTGGAATTGGGATAACTTACACAATTATCAGAATCACACTTCTGTTTATATTTCTAAAACAAAAGCTCGTGGTTTATAGGTAATCATAGTGTCACTTGGATTTATAGTCTTTAAAGTGTTTGCTAAGTCTGTTTGCATAAACCTGGTGGTTCTCATCAGGAAGCCAAGCTCAGCTCACATTTCAGTAGGCTATGAAGATACAGGGGATTTACCACCTAGTATGAGAATCTTGGACCAGGGGAATAGAGAGGGACATGGGCAGTGTCACACACACAAAAAGGTATCTTCAGTATATTTACTACTATCATAAATCAAATGACAGAGTGTAAAGAACAATAAAGAATTTGGCTGGTGATAAGTAAAAGACAGTTTGAGAAAACATTGTAGAAACAGTTTTAAAATATGTATATTTATAGCACAATCCCAAGTCAAGGATGTTGCTTTGTTTGTCTTTGATTTAAAGCAAACTTCATTATTTAGCTCAAGGAGTATGTTTCCAGCTCGAAAGAAACAAAACTCATAAAATCATTTTTGAAATACTGTCTATATTGATTTAATGGAACTTTCCTTTCTTTATGATTCTATTCTGTCTTTCTTTTTTTATGCAGTATTTTTATTAGTTGAAAAAGAAACTAAACTGGTTAGGCAGTCCAAAGGCATTCTTTAAAACAAATAGGAATTATGTGGACTTTCTTCCTGTTCCACGAATATGGCACTAGTTATAAGTTACTGATTGAAAGAGGGGGATATTTGCATTAGTCCTATCACTCGATGTTTATTAATTGGCTTTGACTCAGAATTACAGAGTTTAAGAGCTGGAGTTGATACTAGAGATGATCTCATGTAACCTTGTTAACAATGAGAAAAGTCAGACCCTGAGAACAGGAGAACTGGAACCTATATCTCCTAGATGGACATTTCTAATTTATTTGAGTCAATTTTTCTTTAGGAAGATTTGTCTAGGGATATATGGGATCTTGCAGGATTTCTTCATTGCACAGCTCCAGGGGACACCATTCACATTGAGATCTGAGTAAATGGTGCCCGTTAGAGTTGTGCAGCAACTGTACCCCCCACCATTGCCTTCTCAGTGTTGGGAAAGCACTGAGATGCGTTCTCCTCTCTTCAAGTACAAGGTGCTTGAAAACAGTCCCTACGACTCCATCCATATTACAATTTCAGTTCTTAAATATTTTGGTCAAAGAATGCAGAGATAATAGACAATGACCTGGAAACACAATGGACACAATAATTTTTCTGAATTTTGATTTTTAATTGCAGCATGTGCAATTAAAATGCATAGCGCCCAGGAGGCTGATGACCTGAGCAGTATGCATTGCAGCACAATTGGCGTGAGGGTGCAACACGACTTTTCAATAGCGTGAGCGGTGTGTTGGCTCTATCGTACCATCTTGGCTGCAATGTTATCAGTACCTCGGACACTTACCACACATCTCAGAGATACACGGTGTGAATCGGAGGGACCAGTTTGGCCCTACGTATGTCCCTTCTGTGAAACTTTTCTGGGGCCTGGCCCTTGATTCCAGCCACCAATATCTGCAACTGAAGGGAATCAAAGCAGCGCTAGGGTTCTGAAGCTATGACCAAGAAAGAAAAAGAGAGAATTGAAAGCGTTCCATCCATTTTATTGGCAGTGAGTCAAGGAAAACAGTTTAGAAATATTGGTTAGAGAAGGGGCTTAGGAAGTCACAGTTACTTGGAAGGTTTATGGCTAAACTCTGCCTGCCGTTATCCATAGATAAGCACAACAATTTAATTCATGGAAGCCACACACAAATCACTCAGGGCATAGTTCTAGGCATTTCCTAAAACCTTCTGCTCTTCACTTGGCTGGCTAAAACCAGGAAAACGCCTGTGACTATTACTAGTCACATCCCTTAAGTCAGAGAATTTCTTGTGATTTTACTCTTTGGCTGAATTGGCATTTATGTGGATAGAATTGACAAGTATGTATTTGAGGGATGGATCCTGTCTGTTATTTGTTTTTTCAATAATACTTATTGAATACCTTGGCTTTTTCCACCCCCTCCTTAGACCTGCAAGGGAGCATGTCACTTTAAATTAAGGGTGAATGTCGAGGCAGACAGAATCCAAAGTTGGAAGTTACAAGGCTGGCAGTGGCTCTCGAGGATAGAGACCTGGGAAGACTATCTCTAAGTCGTGCTGTTTAATACCAGCAACCTCATGTAGACAGCTGACTCACTACAGCTGCAGGCTTATTCAGTTATTCCGATTTTATCTTTAAATATTGCTAGAGCATCTTATATAAAGCTAAAGTGCTTTAATACACATATACATGTGTGCGTGCACATGTGTGTACGTGTGTGTGATTGCTGTTCAAAATAATCCCATGAGAAAGATTTTGTACATTACTGTGTTTGTGGGTTGCAAAAGAAACGGGAGCATGGCAGGTTTAAATGGTTTGTCAGGTAATTATGAGCATAGCTCATAATTCAGATACATCGATCAAGGCAGAATTTGATTCTAGTCACTTGTAGAGGTTGTAGGGTTTCCTGGGTTTCACGCTATAAAAGGAACCATGTCTTTGGAAGTTGTTATATGTATGAGGAAATATTTGGGTTGATGGGGGGAGGGGAGATGCTCGTGAAAATGCAAGTAGAACTCAGCCTATTAGGGGTCCACCGCCTAGCACAAGGTCACTGGCTCTGGTATCTGTATCCCCAGCCCAGCCTCATGTGGTAATGGGGTTCCCTCTGGCTTTTCCTATCCAGTCTCAGATGACAAAGACTCAGGTGGGAGAGTTTTAAGTTTGTGCAATGAGCTTTGCCCCTTGCTCCCCAACCCATCTTCCATTCCCAGTTAGTTGAAACCACCAAATAAATAAAGTTGCCATTGTCAGATTTTTATGTTCATAGATGGGTGGCTTCAAAACAAAATATACAACAATAACACACATACAAAACCTTGATAGTTTTGTAAAAGCCCGCAAAACTACAATGGAGGTAAAAATGAAGTCATATTAGTCTTTACCCTTATCTCCTAATTTTGGTACCAACAGAGTGGAAATGAATTTAAAAGACATTTCAACACAATAATACAAATTATATTAAACTGTTGAAAGAGAAGGTGGGAGTTTGGTTTTTCATGTCAGTGAAAAGGCTACTTAAGGAGCGTTTGTGCTATCTGTTTCTTAGTGTGGCTCCAGTTAAATGAGTTATTAACTTTGTTCATAATACATTTATCAAAAAAAGAGCACATTCTTACCTCAGTAATATCCATGTGAGTAAAGCAAGAAATCAGGTTTTATTACCAGTTTTTATATCTAGAATCTGAAGTAATGATGATAATACTCTTAATATTATCACTACCCTTACTGTGACGCCTAGCTCTTTGCTGCTTCCCCACTATGTGCCAGATACTGTGTAGGCATCTTGTGATCAGAAGTGGGTTCTGTCAACTCATAGAGGAGATTTTTATTATCTCTGGTCTGTGTTCCCTTTTTCCAAGGCTACCTTTGCATTTTGGGATCTCAAGGTCTATAACCCTGCTTTCTGGAAATTTCCAGAGACTTCTTTTTATTTTCATAGTATTTCTGAGCATACAGAGAAGTAGCAAGTATTATGGGACAGTTCCTTTGGGATGAAAACTGAGACTATGAATTGAAGAAATACAAAATTAGTGTGTGAGTGGAAAATATGTTACTATAGCTTTGATTTCTACTCACCCTTTAAAATCTGGTAGCTAATATCACTCTGGGACCCTGAACCCCGGGCGTTCAAACCTGTTTCAATTAAAAGTAAGATGTTGGTAGCTTCCATTGACAGTCATGTTTTTAGGCAGGCTCTCCTCCAGGCAGTCAATCACAGGACAAATGTTTTAGTTGTAATGTCCTATGGGGCACTTGTAGCTCTGACTCTGCCTTAATGTGAAGCCAGCCACTTCTGCAAAGAGCCCACTTAACAAATGGCTTTGCTTGACATCTATATAGCCGCTGAAAAGTTCACCCTCCCTGAAAAACAGAACACTTTACTCTCAGGAAAGTTGATTTCCTGCAGAATAGACCTAATATCCCAATACAGAGAAAATGCAAAATTGCTTCTTTTATTTTCACATTGTTCCACTGTGCCAGAACGAATTACCTATTCCTGTATACATTTGGAAGAAGGAATGGCATACGAAGGAAAAAAACAACTTGATCTAAAAGGCATTTGTTACTTCCAAGTAATAATTATTTGGCAGTGTTTCTTCACATCCTCAGCAAAAAAATTTGTCCTAATACTGTCCATACGCAATCAGAATGTGTTTACACATGGAAAGTCCTATGGGTATATGTTGGTTAGATAGGGACTGCTAGCTACCCTGCTTGTTCTCCTCCATTGCTTGCATTTTTCATGCTTTGTGTGATCTTAACACAATTCAACATTTTTGGAGGTGCTGGTTGGAATGTCCCTCGGGAGTAACCACTTTCCTTTTCAATCTTATTGAGTGGATGGAAAAGTAGTTAGATCATTGCCCAAACACAGTAAAATTCCTGTAAGAATGAAAACGGAAATATCGTAGATTTGGGAAGTATTAAAATTACTGAGTGGGAGGCAATATTAAATCACCTCTATTGTAGGTGTTTCTGTATTTTTCATTTCCACTTACTTGTCCTAACATGATTACTATACCACTAACTAAAACACCAAGTTAATATGGCAGTTTAAGCAATAGTTTAGAGATTTCAAGGTCTTCATTTTATATGGTTGCCACGTTAATATTGTTTTAGTAATGAGTTTTACTCATGAGTGTGCATAAATTTTATATATATCTACCTCATTACGTTGCTATGGGATAGGAACAGATATAACCAGGTACTTATGAGGTCAGTTTATTTTCAGAACTTGCACGCATTGTGTATAACTTGCTGAAATTGGTTTTGATTACTAAGCTCTTTGTTTATCTTCTCACTACTTGAAAGCTCCATCTCCTGATTCCCCAAGTGGTTCATGTCTTTCATCCCACAGGTAGTTGTGAGTCCTTGAGTCAGGAGTAGGTGGCCAGGTCTGCCTATCTTCCCAGTTTTCTCAGGGCTAAGAATGTGTTTATAATAAAGGACCAGCTGCTATGGCATTGGAGCAGAGAAAAATGTTACCTCATGTGTATTGTGAACAAATGACTAAATGAGGATCAATAGTTCATATTAGAAAATGAAGACTCTGCCATCACTCACAGCTGAGCTCGACCCCCTCTGTTTCTGGCATGAACTGTCCCTTCTCAGGGAATACATGCTGATTGTCTTTGTTACCCACTCACCACCGTGCAATGGAAATGGTGGTGCTGTCATAATGTCTACATTTTAACTAAGGAAAGGGGAGCTGTGAAGGAGAGAAGGTTTGGCTTGAACCCCATTTGGCATCAATTCATTTTAAAAGTACTTTGCAAAGAAAATGGAGACCTAAGTACAGAGTAATTTTATTTTTTCTCTGCATGGTAAGTTATTCGCTCAACTACTATAATTCTCATGACTTTGACATGGTTATTGCTGGTTCGGCTGCTGCTGCTGTGAGATCTAAAGAACTACCAGTTTGGAGGAAGCTTGTGCGTTTAAACTTAGGATGCTATTGAATCTACTGAATTGAAGGACTTTATGATGCAGGCTTCTGGAACTGCCAGCCCATCACCTGATAGGAGATGAAAGATGAAGCTATCAAACATCTGAGCTTAAGCATGAATCACTTTAACAGATGTGCATACATGATTTGATAATTTCATCGATCAGAGATGTAAATTAAAAAAAAAAGAAACTGTTTGACTTCCTCAAACATTATTTTGATACCCCTGTGTAGAATCAAAGCAATAATGAAAATGACTCAGCACTTTCCCAGTTTATAGAAAAGCTTTATAATTTAGATATAAAACTGCAATGAAACAAAACCTGGAACTGGCAATGGTTTCGGTGCAAGTATTTTTTGCCTCTCAAGCTTTTACAAATTGTCTCCATGGTTTAGACTGCCTAAAGATGTAAAACCAATATGCATTCTTGTAAGAAGAAATGTAAAAATATAAAAAAATACATTAAGTGAGAAAACAAATTTTGATCAAGTTTCCTATTGACTTTTTTAAGTTAAAAACAAAGAAAAATTCAGAAAACCCAACAAAACCAGGAAATGTGGAAACGGTCACATTGGCTAAGAGTGCCTTGCACTGGAGTCAGGGTTCCTGTGTTCAAATTCCCAGCTCCCTGATTTGTTATTTTGGCCAGATTAATAAACTTCGTTGAAATTCTGTTTCTACATTAATAACATGGAGAAGATGTTAGAATCTGCCTCGTGGTATAGCACATTCACTTCCTCTCTAGGAGTCGGAAAGGCTGGCTTTCGGTAGAGTTCACGTGATATGTGACAAGAGCCTTAGATCAGGAGTCTGGCTTCAGATCCAATCCTGGTTTTCTCATTACTGTATCTAGTAATGAGATACAGTACTTGTCATTAGACAAGTTGCTGACTCTCCATTAACTAATTTCTTCACCTCAACAATGTTGATAGTGTATTTTGTTTATATATACCTGATATATTGGGTCAACCCCTAAGAAATTGCTTATTCTTCCCAGCTTTATTGAGATACAAGTGACATATAACATTAAGTTTAAGGAACGCAATGTGCCGACTTGGTACACATATATATTGCAAAGTGATTAGCACTGTAGCTTTAGCTAACACTGCCATCACCTCTCATAATTACCATTTCTTTTTTGTACTGAGAACATTTAAGATCTACTCTCTTAGCAACTTTCAAGAATATATAACAGCATTGTTCACTATATCTTCATGCAGTACATTAGATGCCAAAAACTTATTCACCTTACAACTAAAAGTTTGTATCCTTAGACCAACATATCCTTATTCCCTGCCCTCCCCCACCACAACCCCCGCCCCCCCCCCCCAGCCCCTGGTCACCATCATCTGGTCTCTTTCATAGTTTGGCATTTTTAGATTCATATATAAATGATATACAGTATTTTCCTTCCCTGTCTGACTTATTTCACTTAGCACAGTGCCCTCAAGGTCAGTATATGTTGTCATAAATGGCAGAATTTCCTTTTTTCTCATGGCTAAATAATATTCCATTATGTGTTGTGTATGTGTGTTTGTGTGTGTGTGTACACACACACGTCTTTATCCATTCATCTGTTGACAGACACTTAGATTGTTTCTCTATCTTGACTATTTTGAATAATGCTGCAGTGAACATGAGAGTGCAGATATCTCTTAGAAATCCATTTTTCATTTCCTTTGGATATATACCCAAAAGTGGAATTGCTAGATCATATGACAGAGTTTTAGTTTTAGTTTTTGAGGACTCTCCATATTGTTTTCCATAGTGGCTGCACCAGTTTACATTCCCACCAACAGTAGACAAGTGTTCCCCTTTTCCCCTGTCTTCACCAACACTTCTCACTTGTCTTTTTTATGATAGCCATTATAACAGGTATGAGGTGATATCTCATTATAATTTTGATTTAGACATTGCTATTTTTGTAGGTTAAATAACCACATATTGGCAATTTCATGTAGTTTAAGCTAAGCAGGATTTTTTATCTCTACATATCAAGGGAGAGAGACTCTATCATAGTGATCCTAAACTTAGTTGCAAGAAAATAATCAAGGAGACTAGAAATGATTAGAGGATGGTGGGAGATTTAGGGGGTAAGAGTGGGGCCGGTGTTCACCAGGTTCTTTTCTTTTGTTCTCTCCCGCCACCCCCATGTATTAAATTTCTAGGGTGTTTTATATGCTTTGTTGTTGTATCTGTTTTTTGACATCACAAACACAGGTTTTGGCAATGATCTGGTTACCTATTGCAAAGGATTCTTTTCTGGGCTCCACCTATTAAGAGGTCTATAGAGAAAGTGGTGTAAATTAGGAAGACTGCTCTTTGATGAAAATTTGAAACAATGGCATATTAAGAATAGTTGAAGGAATAATGATATCAGTCCAGAAACAAGGAAAGTTAAGAGGATATTACAATTGCCTTCAGAAACCAAAAAAACCGTTGTATATAAGATTAGGTTTATTCCACTAAGATTTGAGATATTGAAATAGGGCCAGTGGGTATATTTTACTGTGTGGCCTGTTTCATCTCATCTTTTAAGGCTTTCTAAAATTCAGAAGTTTTCAAAGAAGAAAGAGTTAGCAAAGAAGTTGTAAATTCCTTATTAATGGAGAATAACCACTTGACAGGAACATCATGGAAGGATTCAAATATTAGATGACTGGCTGTTCTAAGGCTTTTCTGATTTCTTTCAATGATAAAGTCATACGACTTCATGAATTGTTGATCTTTCCAGAGTAAACAGGCACATTCTTTGGAGACTGTATTTTGCTAATGAATATGAATTATAGTTTCCTCTATGTGTTACTATTATTCCTATACCCAAGGGATTGCTATAAAATTAATGTTAAGAGTTAATGAGCTAATGTTGATTATGGTGGCTGGGACTTACAGATCAATAACAATAAGTAAATAAGGGTGACTTCCCCATTCTTCCGTAAATAAATATAGAAGACTTCATTTGCGCCATGGAGATAACGAGAACAATTTTGGTGTTAATATTAATTTATTCATTTATATCAAATACATATTGGTACTTTAAGAAAAATAAAATTGGTGGTATGATAAACTTAAGCCAAGAGAGGATGGGTAGGAGGGCTACCTTAGTGCTATCAAGGAGTGCTGTTGAAAGTGATGTCATTTACCACTTCTTATCAGCTCTGACGGTAAGATGGAGTCAGGCCAGGTATGATCTGAGGTTTAAACATCTCAGGCAGAGGTAATGGCAAGTGCAAAAGCTCTGAGGCAAGGAGGGTCCTGGTTCAAGGAATAGAAAAAAAAAAAAAAGCTAAGGTGGGGAAGAGTGATGTGAAATGAGGGGCAGAGACAGCAGCTGGCCATATCACGTGGAACCTTGTAGACTGAGATAAGGATTCTAGTCGAAGCACAGAAGTCATTGGAGAGTGATAAGCATAAGCAGGGGAGCAAGTTGGCATTGTGTGGTAAGTGGGTTTTGGTGAAGAAAGAAAGCGACGGGAAAAGGAAAACTAGTAGAAAGGAAGTAGAGAATTTTCACAGTCTTTTCTAATTGAGTTTATGATGATAAGTTAGGTCAAGATAAAACAGAGCTAGTTTGGAGTCATCTATCAGTCTTACACTTTTTGTGCATCAATAATGATGACTTTTTTTTTTTTTTTTTTTTTTTTACAGTGGCTTCATTTTTGCCATTAAATGCCTCAGGCCCCAACTGTGTCATCTATTTTTTCCTACCCTAAAGAAACTAAATAATACTAAAGAAGTATATTATGAAGATGGGGAGATGTTAGCAGGAGGGTTAATCTACTTTCATTTCATTCTTTATCTGAGTTTCTAAATGTTGATATAGCTCCATATATCTGTATAAAACAAGTCCAACTCTCTGGATAAGAAATGGCTGTTTTTCCAAATATTTGACTACCCCCCCATAATGTTTCAATTCACATTCAAATATCCTGAGACAGGGTATTCACTGCCTTTTAAAAATATTAATATTATCTGTGGCTAAATAAAATATTCTGAACTAATCAAGTGATATTTAAGGAACAGAATATATTGATATAATTCCAGAACATAAAAATTATAGCAATATATATTGGGCACTTATATACTGGACATTATTCAAAGTGCTTTACACATATTAACTCATTTAATTCCCAAGTAACAGCATGTGGTAGACAGGTTAAGAATCTCAGACAGGGATTTTCCCTGCAGAAAAACAGGCCAGATAGGATGAAGTTCTTTTTTTAGCCAGTGTAAAAAGAACTTATGAAGAACTAATGAGCTCATTATTTATTTAAAATTAAAAAAAAATAAAAGAGAGAATGCCTCCCCTGACCGCCCTGCCTTTACACTCTCCTAAACCCAAATCACTCAATAAGTGGGTGGACCTATCTTGTACTTGGCATTTCTAAAAGCATAAAGTGAGCCAAAGTGCCCTTGGCTGTAAAGCCGTCAGCAAAGAGATGAAAACAAAATCTTTTTGTGTTCCTCTAACCTTTGTTTGAGCCAAGATTCTGTAATAACTGTCTGCAATATATTTAGTTTGATGGTCAAGTGATCTGATTCTTTTAAATAAGCTGTGAAAAGTGGGGTCTTTGCCTTGGAGAGACCAGGGCAGGAGTGAGAAAATAATAATGGGGCAGCGATGCAGGAGCAATGATGCAATACCTGCCTTTCTCTCAGGAGAGGGGCTGGGGTGGGCAGGGACCCTGTGCTGCTTGTTCACCACCGTGTTCTTCATCCCTAATACAGTGCCTGGCACATACCAATGCTTGCTAAATATTTGTGGAATGAATATAAAGCGGGTTAGAATCAGACTTGAATTAATTTTCATTTTATTGCCCCAAAAAGGTCAGGGGGTCCTTCTGGCTTAATCCTTTCATTTTTGTATATGAGAAAACCTGGGCTCCAACTCAGATTAAGGGAGAAACTTTCTCAGAACTTGGCTAAGATCTAAGAATTTTACAGAAAGTAGAAACTTGGGGAAAAAAAGTGACCAGAACCAGGCCACATCATGTTAGAAAATGGAGATATTATTCTTCCTAGTGTCAAGGTGACATTATGTGCTTGAATTTCAGTGTTTAACAACTGAAATAACTGGGAAGGCTAGAACCAGAAAACCGAAGGGTTGATAAAATACATATCAGACAAAGAGGGGCCAAATATAACATGAGTTTTATTGCTGTTAGATGATAAAGTATATATTGTGATCATTTGATTTTTTTAAAATAGGGCAGAATATGGTATGATTCTATGTATTTGAATTTTTTTCTTTTCTTTTTATTCTCTTGTCATTACTAATCAACGATTTCTTTAAAATAAGCTATGGCTATATGAAACATGAATTTTTAAAACTTTCCTGCCCAAATAAGACTTAAATCATTCTAACCACTATGCTTCCCTTTGTAATTATAGCTAACACCAGGCAGTAACTATTACCAGTAAAAACAGACACTGGGCAAAACTTGAGTGTGTTTCAGACTTAACAATTTCATATGAATTTCTCTCTGGCATATCAACTCATTTCTCTTCACATTAGGAAAAAAAAATGTCTTCCTCAATTTATAAAAGATGGAATTAGGATTTCTAAAATAGTTTTGTTTTCTGATGAGGAATCTTCACTTCTAAAATGTAGAGTGCATCCAGCAAATTAGAAGCTTGTGAAACTTTTGTAAATGTGTTGACATCTTAGGGGAAATGGGGAAAAGCAAAACTTGATCAAATTCCCAGACTTTTATTGGCTCTCGAAAAACAAGAAATGAGTAAGTCATTGCACTTTTCTTAAGAATGTAAATGCCCCAAAGGCTTCTGTGCATTGAGTCATGTCGTCACAGAGGTAAAACAATTAGCAGACATCTGGAGTTCAAATGAAATGAGGCAATGGTGTGAGGCCAGGAGAATAGGTCCTGGATGTTGGCTTTGTAGTCTTAGAAACACAAGTCACTACTACATGATAGACTCATTAAGAAAAGTTGTTTCTCTTCTAACAAGTCAACAAAATGTGTTGACCTGGTTCCTTTCGCCTGATAGTTTACTAACAAACTTTGGTTTGTTAATGCTTATTTCTGTATTGATACCATGTCTGATGATGTATCTGAGTGTATTACATATACAGTTAACATGTTCTTTGAATATTAAAAAAGTTAGCTTTTGAACTTTTCACTCACAGACAGTTATTCCTTATTCCTTCCTCATTTTTCTGTGTATTGTGTTTTCCGTATAAATATTTAACATATCAAGATTTACTAAAACCCAAAACAGAAATAATAGTGTCAAAAGTAGCTTCTTAATTTTTAAAATAGCTATCGTATCCATCTAAATACAAACATATTTTCGTAGCTCGTAATGATCATTAAGTAATATGTTTTTAGCAATTTTCTGAAATGTATGTTTAAAAGACGTTAGAATGACTCCTTTGCAGTTATGCTATTTTTTTTGGGGGGGTAGGTACTGCATTATGTAACATATTTAAAGACTGTCATAAAAATTGTCTAGACGTTATGTGCGCTTTAATAAAAACAGAAGGAAACTTGTCATTTGTAAAAACAAGAGTACATCACATTTACATCATTACTTTGTCTATCTTCTTTAAAATACTACAATTAATACTAATACAAAGAAAGTACAACCATCCAATTAAAGCAAGAAGGGCAACAGGTTGCATTCTGACTCTATCCATCTCCCCCATGTAGCCACCTTGCTCCCAGAGGCAGCATTTCTTATGGACGGAGTGGTACACTGCAAGTCAAGGTCCAGTTAATAGCAGCCACCCATGTAGCGTGGCGTCAAGGGTGCCAGGGATTGATGTTTCAAGTAATGACACTGATGATTCTGTACCTTTGGGCAACCCATGGACTCTGTGGGACAGCAAAGTATCTCAAGTTTACATCTCCTTGAGCTGGAGAGTGAGCTTCTTTTCTGAGAAAGCTGATCAAATTTTATTGACAACAGTTGTAGTAAGGGATCTTTTTATTGGAATGACTGTAAAAATCATTTTTATTGCTTTTTGTGATTAAAAAAATATATACTCATTGACAAAAACAAAAACAAAACCCCAACATATGGGAAAGTAAGAGAAAGAAGAAAAAGCAGGAACAGTGGAACTAGTTAAAGCTTGGCTTTTAAATACTGGCCTGGCCTCTATTTTCTTGGCGTAGTCATGTTCTTAAGTAAACGGCACAATAAAACTTAGTAGGGTTTTGAGGATTAAGTGAGATACTGCAGGTACATTATCTAGCATGTTTCCCATGCTACATATTAATTATTAATATTGTTATTAATAATTAATTGGTGTTATTAATATTGTTATTAATATTATTATATGAAAATAGTAGTCATCTATTCATTTTAACATTTTCATGTATTTCCTTCCATTCAGGTTTTTCTAGGCATGCTTCTTCACTGTTGCCATCATATCGCATATACAGTTTTGTATACTTTGTTTTATTTAACATAATGTAGCATCAGAAAGAGAAACTGCTTTTCAGATGTCACATTGGCAATGGTAACACTCGAGACTCAAAGTTATGAGTGTCTTCGTACATTATTGGTGAGACTATCAGTCAGTATATCCTGTCTTGAAAGCAGTTTAGTAGATACGTTTCAAGAGCATTAAAAATCATCTACCTTTTGACCTGGTCATTTTACTTCTATATAGCTAGTCTCAGGAAATAAGCAAATATATGAACAAGGACTTATGATCAAGGAAGTTCACTGAAGAGTCATTTGTAACAACAAGAGAATAAAAATTATTACTGTCCACGATAAGAAAACTGCTAAATAAATTATACTACATTCAAAAGATGAAATATTATACAGACTTTAAAGTAAAATTTATGAAGAATAATTTAAAATATGGAAAAGTGTTCCTGATAGGAACCTAGATGGACTGAGCATAACAAATGACACAAAACCCTAGTATTCTAGTTTAGTTTTTAAAAAGCAAGCATGTACAAAGAATGGCCTGGAAAAAAAATATATGCCTTAATGTTAGCGATGATTATCTCTGGCTCTTGGTGTTATATAAAATTCATTTAAGTGTTTATTTATTTATTTGTATTTCTCAAAATTCCTACTTTGAGCACGGGCTTATGTAAACATGAAAGGTGAATATGTATATAGGTATACACTCAAAAACATATCTATGTATATATTCATATGTTTATATAAGCTCATGCTCAAAGCAGAACATTCAAGAAATACAAATATATACTTATACACACACACACACACACACAAACACATAAAACTGGAACAGACGTTATATTCTGATAATTTCTCCAAGGCCACTGAATAATCTTAAAATTTCAAAGCTATGTATTTTTAATAGCTTTAGGGTGTTCTAGTTTGTGGATATACCATAATGTCTTTAAGTCTTGGTATTGTTTAAAACATGTAGATAATTACAATGTATATCTATGTCCATAAATATCTTTGTTTAAATTTCTAGACCATTTCGTGTGCGGTGCTAAGGCATCATTGGGTCATGGCAGTACACCTGGGAGGAGTATGGGTGTGTGCATGCACACAGCTGAGTGTGAACCTTCAGTAGCTGGCGGAAGAAAATGAGAACATTGCATCCCTTCAGGTAGTGGAGAGAAATTATGTGGCAGCTCTGGGAAGGAAGGGACAGTCTTTTCTAATTGAAGACTAGGGTATTTGGAGGATGAGCTACTGCTTGGGAGCTGATATGACTAGTATGCTACTAGGGTCCCTTCATGGTTTTTTTGTTGTTTTGTTTTTTCTTTAGTATTGAACATTCTTTGCAGATTTCATTTCCTGGCTAGACTATTCTCTATCAAGACACATTTGTGATATAATGGTTTCCAACATTGGCTGAGAGAGGAGGGCACACAACACCATGTGCCAGCTTCCATCTTTGCAATTTTGCTCTTATGTTAAACTGACCTATTTATGTACGTGGTCTGCATACCCTACTCTCTTGCATGCTTCTCAGAGGCAGAGACTATGTCTTCTTACTCACCTTTGTATCTCTAGTACCACAAAAGGTGCTTGGCTCATAGTGGGAACTTCATAAATATTTTTGAGACATTGGTAAGAAGTGGGAATCCCAAATAGAAGGACAGGATCTGACAATGGACAAGTGTAATTCTAGGGACACATGTATCCATACTCGTATGTTTCCTCTCCTCCCTTTGCTGCCTAATCATGCTTGTATGAATAAATCAGCATGATTTTTATGTTAAATCTTTTCTGAAGAACAGAAACTTTCACAAGCAATCTGCAATCTTGGTTTTTGCCACAATGCTTATTGTAGCTCATGGTAGTCAAGTCTTTTTTTTTCTGTAAGCCTGGATTAATGTGCTGCTAGTGAGGAACATGGGTCTTCCAGAAAGATCCAACATGCTCTGTGCTGAGCATGTCCTGAATCAATTCAAAATGTTTACCTTTCGTGGTCATTTTGACTTTGGACAAGAGCCAGAAGTCGCATAGTGCCAGATCTGGTGAATAAGGTGGATGAGGACATACCATAATGTTTTTGACAGAAATTGCCATATGCTAGAAGTGACGTGTCACACGGAGCCTCTACCTTATGATTACAAAAATGCGGTGAATGCTGCTGCCGAGTGCCATCCAACTGAAAGGCAAGGATCTCCAATATGGGAAACAGCGTATCAAACCTTAGTAACAGTGTGTGACAAGTTACAACTTGTTCAGTGCATTCAGTGGGGAGTGAGCTACGGTTGAGAGGAGGTGTGTTTTAAAGTGTGTTGTAAATCATCCTCCATCATGACGATGCTCCACATCACACATAGCTTCTGGTATACGGCAATTTCTGTCAAATAAAAACATTACAGTGTGTCCTCATCCACCTTATTCACCGGATCTGGCACCCTGCAACTTCTGACTCTTCCCCAAAGTCAAAATGAAAGTGAAAGGTAAAAGTTTTGAATTGATCCAGGACATCAAGGCAGGCATGAGAGTGCAACCAAAGACACTCACAAAAGAGGACTTCCAGAACTGCTTCAGAAAGTGGCAAGAATGATGGAATATGTGTGTTCAAAGTGAGGGAGAGTATTTTGAGGAGGATTAATGGCAATGTGTCTTTTACTGTAATATCTTTTTTAAAATGTAAACATTCACTGTATTGTTTGTATCACTGTATCGTATCGTGGTTCTCTTAAGATTGAAAGCCCAAACATGGGTCAACTTTCCAATTTAATTCCATCAACTTTTGTGAAAGCTTGTATCATCATCATCACAATCTTTATGAGATACGTCTATTGTTATATACATATTACAGATGAGGAAACCGAGGCCTCTTTCTCAAGGTCAAAGAAAATAGTGAAATAGGAATTCAAATCCAGCCAATATGACTCCAGTCTTCCTATCAATTGATACACAGCACTGCTTCTTTTAATTTTCATCTTTATATACTTTATCATGAGCCAAAATCATCTCTATTCACTCTGAATTTCTTAACTAGTACTTTGTAAATGTACATTTTATGACACATTTTAAATAATATTCTGTCTTGTATTACAAATATTATATTCCCCTTACTTTCTTTTCTCCGGCGTCACTCACCTTTCTCAGTTTTTCATGCAGGTAGAGACCTGCTGTCTCTACCAGGGAGACCTTCTATAAACTGTTTCCTCCCCTTGGGATCCGACTTTACTTCTTCTTCATCTGAATTAGTTGGTTGCACATTGTGACCATTTAAGTAATACTGATGCCTGGGTCTTACACCCAGCGATGCTGATTTACTTGGTGTGGCCAACACATCATAGTTTCCAAAAGCTCCCCAATTGATTCAAATGTTCAGCCAAAATGGAAAACACTGGTCTGAACATTTTGTATTCATTCTTCACATCTCACCTGCAGCATCTCCACCTCCCTCACCAGGGTTCAATGTCCCCATAACAATCTGTCCTAATACAATGTAGCACTCCATGATAGCTGTTAGACCACTGGCATTGGCAGTGCCCACAGGGAGAAGGGAAGTCCTAAGAGTCTGGGGTACTGAAAGCCAAGTGAAGGAAGTATATTAGGAAGGAGGAGTTGATTAGCTGTCATATGCTACGTCCAGTAAGATGAGAACAAACACTTGGCCAATGTAATATGGAGATCACTTGTAACCTTGACAAGATCAACAGAGGTCTTTGAATTGGTGGGAAATAAAACCTTGAATAGAGAACAAAAAATTCAAGATGCAGGAGAGAGAGGGAGAGAATTGCTAAAGCAGAATTCTTAGGTAGGCAAAAAGAGATGGGTTGAGTGCACATTGTCTCATTTAATTTTTCCAATAAAGCTAAGAAGCAGATAACATTTTAATTTCCATTTTACATGAGGAAAGTGAGGGTTAGAGAGGTTACGAACTTTCCAAGGTCCCAGAGCTTATCGTTGTCAGAGCTGGGGTCCAACATAAGCCTACTTGCCTACAGAACTGTTAGCAGCTACGTTCCCTGGTCTCTTGTTGGCAAGACATATCCTTTTAGATGAAGCTGAGTCAACTTTTTGTACATCTTAAATTCATATGATTCTATATTAAAAATTATAATTTCTTCCTCTGCTTCTTTTCTTAATTTTAAGAAACTGTTTCTCCTGCAGCAAAATTCTGCTTAATGATAAGCTACATAAACTAAAGATACCAGTGCACCCTTTAGATTAAAAGAAATAAATCTTTAGAACCCAAAGAGTATCTAAAAAAACTACTGAGCGTATTAGCTTTCTGTAATTCAGTGACAAAACTTCCTTTTCTGGTATCTCTGGACTTCGGGTGTCCTGGTGGAGTCCTAAACCCCCGAAACAGGTAATTCTCAAGATCCCTTGTGGTCTCAAAGGAGCCTCGCAGCAGATGCTCACAAGCTGTGCGGTAAAGGACTGAGAGCTGATAATTGGAGAAGGTGAGGAGGGGATGCGTGTTGGTAAGTATCACACCTAATCTTTGATGAGCTAACTTCTGGTGTGGTACAATAAGAGGAGTGTCATGCAGATAAATGTTTAAATGTTTAACAACCAGCTCTAGGGAAAAGAACCCTGATTTGTAGTATTTGCCCACTTCTATGGTGTAAACACTCCCACTATTTCAAGCTATCATGAATCAGGAAGAGATGAGAACATTTTACTTTCAAGAATCTGTGCAAACTGGCTCTAGCATAGCATCAGATAAAAAAAATAAAAAGATTTTACCTATATCTCTCAGTGGACATCCTCTCTCATTATACGTGCTTCTTGAAGCAGCATACAGTGAAGTAACATAAAAAAGGTAGAAAGAACAGTGTATTCAAATTCCAGAGAATGATGGTCTGGTTCTGATTTAGTCAGTCAATGATTAGCCATGTGCCTTATTGTTTTTGGACCCTGATTGGGAAACGGAGTGCCTGGCCCTTTAAGGCTCTTGAGAGTTTGCAAATGCAGTGGGACCTAGGATGCCAGAAGTCAGCACACTCCTCCATAGGGGTGGAGAAAATCTCCTAAAAATGTGTGCTTTTGGGTTTCAGAGGAAAATGCAGTCTTTCCTCAGCAGCTTTCCCATGCTGTTCTCTATCACTCTGGCCTTTGAGATTTCTCAAAGGAACCAGCAGGGATGTTTGAGGTTGTTCACATATAATAATATTCCCTATGAGGCTGTCGAAATAATGAAAAGGAGTATGCAATCACACCAGATAACTTCTCATTTTGAGGATAGACAGAACCGCAGTCTTAACCTTTAATTGTATGGCTTTTCCATCTTTTGCGAACCCTTTAAGGTTATATTAACAAAAGATAGACTGGGTGGGAACAAGGGAGGGACTTAATGCTCTTTATGATCTATTTTAACATTTTTATGTCTCTTTAAAAAAGTAAATTTGCCATGAGAATTAAAACTGTATTTTATCCTTTTAAATACAGCCCTTGATGATGTATGTAATACTGCGCTGGCAGCAAGCCAAGTCTACACAAAGCCCAAATTGAATCTTCCTTCTGACTACAGCTGTGCATGATATTTTATGCAATTTTTTATGCTGGTCATAAACGAGGTGGAAACTGTGATTATGCCAATTTTGGAATAACACATCACCAAAAAGAGTGACTGCCAGTTTTCAGCCATGTGTATGTATTGACAGGATCCAATTCCAGCCCTCCTTTTCCAGTCCCTAGATCACATGCTGTGGACCTAACAAAGGATTTCTAGGTAAAGTGAGGAGTGGGATTGAGTTTTAAAAATAATGCCATTCCATTGTACATGTAGATCAATTTGTCTATCTGTCTGTCATCTATCTATCAAGATAAAGTCCAAAATGAATGGGAAGGAAAGCTTAAAAATACCGAATTTTACCCTGATATTCAAATATCATGTTTCACTGGCTTACCTTTAATGGTGTCAGGAAAGAAGAAGAAACATTACGTAAAGATCAGAAATTAGGCTTTTATGTTTCTCTTGTCTGTACTTGACACAATATAGATGATTTTTGTCTATATCTGGTATTAACACAGAGATTATCTTTAAACAATTTAAACTGGAAGGCTTGAGAGGAGAAAACTACAATGTTAAGTAAATGGCTACAGGAAAAAAAAAAAACTTTGATAAGAACCTTAACAACTGTTTATCCAAATTAACATGGCATTACATTTAGAACTGTAAAGATGAAGCCATTAGCATGCGTGCGTGTATATGGGATGAGCCATCCATTGGTTCTCACTCAGAAATAAAACTCAGAGCCACAGACATTTGCTCCACCGGCACCCTGCTGTCATCCTGCAGACTGTCTCTGGCAGAGTAGCAGCCCTTCAAGTTGCTGACTGGACTGGCTGCCAGGGGTCATATCAGGGGCAGATTTCATAGATCTGAGAATTTGTCTTTAGAGCGTTCTGGGAGATTTTAACCAGAGACTGGATGACCTCTTGCTCTAGGGGTGCTGAAGATGATACTATTGCATTAGATAGAGGGTTCTGTTCTTTAACCTGTAAATGTTTTCTCACATTTGGTTATTTATTCCATGAAGAAGACATACATGGCTCAATAGGACCATGAGTAGCAAACTTTGTTTGGCACTGCGTAGCTCTCCAAGGTTACATGTTGAATATTTGAAAGGATAAATGAGTAACTGGTCTGTCCAGATATCATGCTGAACTCTGTTCCACTTATATCATACTTCTGAGGAGCATCAATAGTGAGAATCATTTCAGCCACCTTATGAGTATTCATATGTAATTCTTGCCCTTCTTCACGCTGATATTGACCCAACGGAAAAATGAATCACACTTTCTACATCTTCAGAAACATCAATCAGGACTGTTATTTTGGCATCTCAGGCACCATTTAATAATCAGTTCACAAAGCCATTAGACTGGCTTGCATACTGGTGGATGTTCCTGATTGGGAAGGCTGACTGATTGAATTTCAAGATGAAGGAAGTAAAGCTTGAAGGTTGGATCTTGTGTATATAATGACTGGGGAGACTTCACTGGTTCTTTTTGACCTTAGAAGAATCACTTGTCTGACAAAAATGACATTCATTTCTAAATTATTACCATCAACACTAGGACAGTTTTCTCTTGTTTATAGCTGTGCAATAATATTTTTATCTAACTGAGCTCAATGACCAAAAGGCAGTCTTCCTTTTTCAATAGAGCTTTGCTGCCTTTATTTACTCATTATAGTTGGATTATCACTACAGTGCATTCTATAAGCATTCAACCATGAAAATCACCAGAGTTTCAGTGGATTCTGTAGGGAGTCAGTCTTGAAGACCACTGATATTTCAGGGGGAACTTTCTAGCACATATTTCACTTAGCCACCATGCTTTATGTGATCATTTTACTTCCAGCTATAATTCATCATGCCAACCTTAATACATAAATTTTAAAACAATTCATTTTCCAGTTACATTCACGTTATACATTCTTCTTGTGGTCTATCACTGTTGTATAGGGAAACTACTCCTTTTGACACCCTTAGATTTGAAATTCTTGGATGTTAGATTTAATGCAGCTCTTCTTGAATGTCATATTTTGACCTGACAGCACTGGTCTTTGGTTTGTAGAAACAACCCTATTATTTATCATCAGGTACCTGTCACATTGGCAGAATAATTTTTAGAAAGTAATAGTGATCAATTTTCAAATGCAGGTATTCTTACCACGTCACAATAGGAGAGGTAGCATGAAGGTAAGGTAATCACAGCAAACAAAAGAACTGCTGGCCTATTTTTGCTTGAGCAGGTAACAGTACAGGTGCTTCCAGCTAATTTGTTGTAGAAAGAAAAGAAATACTTCAATCTTTCTCATACATTACCTAAAACCATAATCAAATGAGACCAAGACTATGATCGAATTATATCAAGTTAAATGGATAGTCTCTTTGATCTCAATGTGGAGAGAGGGATAGTTTTGTAAATAACATGTCTCAAAAAGAGAAGCACAAATGGCAAAGATTAAGTTCATCGCCCCTTGGGAGGAAGACCAATGCATATATATATTATTTCATCCAATTCAACATCTTATACTTTCAGTTTAAATAATGTAGGGTTTCGTGATATTATATACTTCTTATGGTGAAATATATTATAATTTTATTTTCAGGTGTGTGTTTTAGTCTGTTTGGGTTGCCATGACAAAATACCATACACTGGGTGGCTTAAACAGAAATTTATTTTTTACAATTTTAGAGCTGGCAAGTCTGAGATCAAAGAATGGGCTGATTATGTTCTGGTAATGGTTCTCTTCCTGGCTTCTAGCAGTGTGCTCTCACAGCAGGCAGATCTCTCTCTCTCCTTGTAAAGCCACAGTCCTATCAGATTGGAGCCCCACCCTTGTGACCTCATTTAACCTTAATTACTCTCTAAGGGCCTTATCTCTAAATACAGCCACATTGGAGGTTAAGGCTTTAATATATGAATATGAGCTGGACAGAATTCAGTTCCCAGCAGTGTGGTTATAAGTTTTCATTTCCTGATCATTTTAGCAAACATTTACATGGATATTATATTGGTGGATAAAAAGATAAGTAAGACAGGATTCTTACCCTCAAGACTTACAGTAAACTTCTTGGCTTCTTGCTCTTGAGAGATTTACAATACAAAAGCAGGATAACAGAAAAACACAAAATACATCAAAATGGGCAATGAAAGTTTACAACAGGGAAGGATCAACTCATTTGGGGAGGGGGAAACATGAAAGTGTTCACGTGGAAATGGAATTTAAGATAGGTGCTGGAGGATGGATAGATTTTTTTTTTTTAACAGGTAGAAACAAAAGTGAGGATCTTGCAGGCATAGAAGTCAAAGGTACATTAGATTTTATTGCTGCTGTAACAAATTACCACGAATTTAGTGACTTACAACAACTTAAATGTATTCAATTGCAGTTTTTGTACATTAGAAGTCTGTCACACTATGCTAAAATCAAAGTGTGAGCAGGGCCGTCTTTCTTTCTGGAGGCTCTAAGGAAGGATTCATGTATTTGCCTTTTCTACCTTCTAGAAGCCTTCTGAATTCCTTGGCTCAGGGACACTTCCTCCATTTGTAAAGCCAGCAAGATTGCATCTCTCTGACCATAGCTGGGAAAAGTTCTCTGCTTTTAAGGACCGATATGATTAGATTGGGTCCACCTGAGTAATCTAGGATAGTCTCCTCATTGGATATCAACTACAAAAATAAAGCAGGAAAAAACACAAATACATGGAGATTAAACAACATATTTTTATAGAACGACTGGGTTAAAGAAGAAATTAGAGGAGAGATCAAAAGATACATAGAAACAAATGAGAATGAAAATACATCCCACCAAAATTTTTGGGATGCAGTGAAAGCAGTTTTAAGAGGGAAATTTATATAATTACAGGCCTATCTCAAGAAATAAGAAAAATCCCAAATAAATAACCTCACGTTACACCTTAAAGAACTAGAAAAAGAAGAAAAAGAGAAACCCAAGGTCAGCAGAAGAAAGGAAATATCAAAAATCAGAGCAGCCTAAATGAAATAGAGAACAAAAACACAATAGAAAAAAATTAATGTGACAAAGAGCTGGTTCTTTGAAAAGATTAACAAAATTGACAAACCCTTGGCTAGACTCACTAAGATAAAAAGAGAGAAGACACTAATTAATAAAATCAGAAATGAAAAAGGGCAAGTTATCACGGACACCACAGAAATACAAAGGATCATCCAAGAATACTACGAAGCACTATATGCCACCAAATTCAATAACCTAGAAGAAATGGACAAGTTCTTAGAAACATATAGCCTTCCAAGGCTGAGCCATGAAGAACTGGAAAATCTAAACAGACAGATCACCAGTAAAGAAATTGAATCAGTCATCCAAAACCTTCCCAAAAGCAACAGTCCGGGACCAGATGGCTTCACTAGTGAATTCTACCAAACCTTCAAAGAGGATTTAATACCAATCCTGCTCAAACTCTTCCAAAAAATTGAAGAAGAGACAGTACTCCCTAACTCATTTTATGAAGTCAACATTACCCTGATACCAAAACCTGGTAAGGACAACACAAAAAAAGAAAACTACAGACCAATATCTCTGATGAATACAAATGCAAAAATCCTAAAAGAAATTCTAGCAAATCGAATACAACAATGCATTAAAAAGATTATTCATCACAACCAAGTGGGGTTCATCCCCAAGGAACAAGGATGGTTCAGGATCCGCAAATCCATCAATATGATACATCACATAAACAAAATAAAGGACAAAAATCATATGATTCTATCAATTGATGCAGAAAAAGCATTTGACAAGATACAACATCCATTTACGATTCAAACACTTAACAAAATAGGTATAGAAGGAAAATACCTTAACATAATAAAGGCCATATATGACAAGCCCTCATGTAATCTCATAATTAATGGTGAAAAACTGAAACCCTTTGCTCTATGTTCAGGAACACAACAGAGATGTCCCCTATCACCTCTGCTTTTCAACATAGTGTTGGAAGTTCTTGCCAGAGCAATTGGGCAAGAGAAAGAAATGAAAGGCATCCAAATTTGGAATGAAGAAGTTAAATTATCACTCTTTGCAGATAACATGATGCTATATATAGAAAACCCTAAAGACTCCACCAAAAAGCTATTAGAAACAATCAATGAATATAGTAAAGTTGCTGGCTACAAAATCAACGTACAAAAGTCCATTGTATTCCTATATACTAACAATGAAATCTCAGAAAAAGAAATACAAAAAACAATTCCTTTTGGAATTGCAGCAAAAAGAATAAAATACCTAGGAATAAACTTAACCAAGGATGTGAAGGACCTATATATACTGAAAACTATAAAACATTTTTGAAAGAAATTGAAGAAGACACAAAGAAATGGAAAGACATTCCGTGCTCATGGATTGGAAGAATCAACATAGTTAAAATGGCCATATTACCCAAAGCAATACACAGAGTTAATGCAATCCCCATCAAAATCCCAATGGCATTTTTAAAAGAAATAGAACAAAAAATCATCAGATTTGTTTAGAACCACAAAAGATCCCGAATAGCCAAAGCAATCTTAAGAAAAAAGAACAATACTGGAGGTATCCCACTCCCTGACTTTAGCTTGTACTACAGGGCTACAATAATCAAAACAGCATGGTATTGGCAGAAAAACAGACACATAGACCAATGGAATAGAATTGAGAACCCAGAAATAAAACCACATAAATATGGACAGATAATTTTTGACAAAGAAGCTAAAAACATACAATAGAGGAAAGACAGCCTCTTCAATAAATGGTGCTGGGAGAATTGGTTAGCCACATGCAAAAGAATGAAACTGGACTGCTGTCTGTCACTATATACCAAAATTAATTCAAAATGGATCAAAGACTTAAGCATAAGACCTGACACAATAAACTGCATAGAAGAAAACATAGGTACTAAACTTATGGACCTTGGGTTCAAAGAGCATTATATGAATTTGACTCCAAAGGCAATAGAAGTAAAAGCTAAAATAAACGAATGGGACTATATGAAACTTAAAAGCTTCTGCACAGCAAAAGAAACCATCGACAAAATAAAGAGGCAACCGACTGAATGGGAGAAGGTTTTTGCAAACAGTGCCTCCAATAAGGGGCTAATATCCAAAATATACAAGGAACTCATGAAACTCAACAACAACAAAACAAACAACCCAATTGAAAAATGGGCAGAGGACATGAAGAAACATTTCTCCGAAGAGGACATACAAATGGCAAATAGACATATGAAAAAATGCTCAACATCATTAATCATCATAGAAATGCAAATAAAAATCACAATGAGATATCACCTCATCCCAGTCAGAATGGCTATCATCAACAAGACAAATAGTAACAAGTGTTGGAGAGGCTGTGGAGAAAAAGGAACCCTCATACACTGTTGGTAGGAATGCAGACTGGTGCAGCTGCTATGGAAGGCAGTGTGGAGGTTCCTGAAAAAATTATGAATAGAATTACCATATGACCCAGCAATCCCTCTCCTGAGTATCTACCCCAAAAAATCTGAAAACATTTATCCATAAAGACACGTGTGCTTCAATGTTCATTACAGCTTTTTTTACAGTGGCCAAGACATGGAAACAACCAAAATGTCCTATGATAGATGAATGGATAAAGAAGTTGTGGTATATATACACAATGGAATACTATTCGATGATAAGAAAAGATGATATAGGAACATTTGTGACAACATGGATAGATCTTGAGAGTACAATGCTAAGCGAAATAAGTCAGACAGAAAAAGCAGAGAACCCTATGATTTCACTGATATGTGGTATATAAACCAAAAACAACAAAAGAACAAGACAAACAAATGAAAAACAAAAACTCATAGACACAGACAATAGTGGTTACCAGAGGGTAAGGGGATGGGGGGTGGGAGATGAGGGTAAGAGGGATCAAATATATGGTGATGGAAGGATTACTGACTCTGGGTGGTGAACACACAATGGGATTTATAGATGATGTATACAGAATTGGACACCTGAAGTCTATGTAATTTTACTAACAATATTTACCCCAATAAATTTTAAAAAATCCATATTACCTTAATTACATTTGTAAAATACGTTTTGCCATGTAAGGTAAGATATGCATAGGTTCCAGGGATTAGGATGTGGACATCTTTAGAGGAGCTGTTATTCTGCCTTCTACATGGACCAAAGAGGAGCACTATTCTGGGATTCATTCTTTCATTCAGTAATGACTGTTACAGAATGAGAACATGCCAGGCAATACACTCTGTGGGTGCATTGTTAAATGCTGAAGACACCATTCTAGTGGGCAAGAGGGGCCATTAGCATGTGTCTGATATCCCAAGGAAGAGTAACCTTTCTTTCAGTTCTTCCAGAACTGTGAGAGGGGAAACTAGGAGTAACTTGATTTACTATGTGAAATCTCCTTTTAAGTAGAGGAGGGAAAAAGAAAAATCTTTGAACCACAAAGTACCCTCTGTGCTTTACAGAGAAGAATACATCGAAGGATAGGGTGTGGCACTGAAACTGAGAATAATATAGTTTTCTCAGGAGACTTTCTAGCAATCTCCAAAATAGAGGAGTTAGATAACATGTGAAGGAATTAAATACTTAATGCATAATACCTAACGCATAAAGAGAATAAATTATAATTTCGAAACATCTCAGCACCCAGAAGCATAAACATAATTGATCATTACAGTATCTGATAGTCAATTCAACTTACATCTGGATTCCCTTAATGAATTATTAGGATTCAAAAGTCTCCAGAATGAGTATGAAATGGCTTTGTGATTCTGAAGAGAGACAAAATAAAATTATAATGAAGCTTGGGATATAATAGAGATTTAATTAAAAAGAAGGCCCATCAAAACTGAGCCAGGTGCCTTCTGCATCAAAATTGTATATATTTTATAATCCTCCAGTTACAAATGAGATCTCATTTTAATAGCTTATAGTTACATAAGGTATGAAGTACACTTTGCTGATAGCTTTTTTTTTTTAGAAAAGATAACAGCTAGCTTCCCTTTTAATATGGTACTCCGATCACATGCATTTGTTCCCTTTCTTTCAAGAGGTCATCCTTAAATTGATCATAAAGAGATTTAAAAATGTATGTATCTACAATCATGAAGAGAATAGGAAGGGAGCCATCAACTGTAGCAAATTTCAACAACTATTTGGAAGGAGAAAAAATGAGCTATAAAGTGGAGCAGAGAAAGCTATTGCTTAAATTATGTAATAAAGGAGGGATTACAGCTAAGCAGAGTCACTATGCCCTGCAGGACCCCAAAGCAATTCAACTGTTCTACCCTTAAAGCAGAGGAGACAGAAGAAAGAGGGTAAACCACAAGGCTGTGTTCAAATCAACTGTATCCCCCTTACCCACCCTCCCCCCAACCCCCCATCTCCAGTGCAACATCAGGAGTCAAGACATTTATCCTTCAGGCAATAGCAATATCAACAGTAAACTTTTTTTTTCAACTAGTAAAATTTATCTTTAAAGAAATAGAAAAATTACCCAACTGTCTTCGAAGTAAACGGGCAGTGTTTTAGGAAACTGAGGCTGATAGGTAGTAAAGGTATTTAGTGCTAAAGAACAAAACATTCAACTTTGGTTAAGTATGAGTCGCCCAACAAACTGAATGCTTTATCATCATTTACTCAGTTGCTTCACATTTAGTATGAATGGGCAATCAAAGATCTGTCACACTTTAGAAAATTCACTCTCTTCATTTAGATAGAAGTAGTTTATTTGGAAAGGAACCTCTAGACACTCTAGTGGGAAAGTGGGGAAGTGACAACAGGAAGGAAAGGAGACCAAGAAAAGCCTGTGCACAACTGGGCCCAATGTCATTGAGGAACTCTGGGACACAGTAAAAACTTGCTGCAGAGTGATTCAAACGGGAAGTAGGGATGCTGTGAGCTGCTGGAGGGAGGGAGAGGGGCAGGAAAGGGAGGAAAGAGGAAAGAAAGGAAAGAAAAATCATTGAGAAATTCGTACTCTTTCAGGGACCGTGTTAGGACTTCCAAAATAAGATTCAAATTAAATTCTCAAGTAGAGTTGAGAAAAATTAATTCTTCATTAGTAAAAAAACAATATACTACATAAAAAATAAAATCTGAAAACTTGAAAGATCTCTTGGAAATTAGAAATGATTATGAGTTTAAAAAAATCCATGGTAATATTAGAAGAAAAATCAAAGACTTTTATGAGAAAAAGGAAAAATAAGAAGAAAAGGAAATGGGAAACTCCACGTTAAAACAAATGGACCCTAGTTATATAGGAAGGGGACTGTGATTATAGTAAACTACTTGATTGTTAGTGAAAAAAATTATGTTGTTAGTTATAATGTTACTATTTATAGTTCCATCATTTAGAATCATCGAAGAACAAAGCATGATTGACAGACTGTGAATGTTACCAAGTTTGATAATGTTCAAGTACAGATGATAGTTAGTTAGGGAAAATAGAAAGGGAAAGGTGGGATGAAGGGAAGGGAGAGAGACACTAATAATATCTTCATCTATTAAATGGGGAATCCAGAGTTCAGGTCCCCAGCTGTGGAATAAAAAAATAACTGTAACTATATCATTTAAATGTTCAAAAAGGCACTTGTAACTTAAGCCTTTATGTTAATTAGCTTTTTAAGCAATGTGAATATAATATCTGGTAAGAGTTTGCTTAAATTACATTTTTTAAATGTGGCAAACAGCTGCAAATTCCCTGCAACTCGTTCACTAGAGGAAAAGCAGGCTACCTGCCACCTAGTGGAAATTTGAGCCCACTTCAGGCTCATGGCTTTGCGTCTCCAAGGCTGTTTACTAGAAATGTGTGTTGTTATCAAACTTAGCAGCTACAGATGATGTCATACTTAACTTTAAGAACAAACATTTTTAGTAGAATCACTGATGGATGAGGGAGAGTGATTATTTTTGGGTGCTCGCTTGGAACATAGGCACAAACTCTGAACTTTGGTCTAGGATTAGAAATCAGATGTACAAAGTGAAAAACCTGGTTCCATTTTTGACTTGACAAGAGACCCGGGCAACTCTGTTAATTTTACTCTAATAAACTTCTCCATATCTCTAATCAGAAAAACATCACTCCTGTTTACACGTATGAAAGTCAAATATATAACATGAAAATGATTATCAGTCTTCACTTCTTCAAATATATAGTATGAAAATGATTATTAGTCTTCATTTCTGTGATCATTCTGCACATGCCATTGTTCTATCTGATTCACTAATTAGTGGATTTCCAAATTGTTTAGCACAGAATTAAGGACTCCAGATAAACTTCAATTTGAAATTAAACTCTGTCCGATTATGGAGGGTAGATAATGGCATTTGTCTTTTTAGATTTATTAGAGGATTTTTTAATCAATCTTAAAATAATTATGGGATAACTTAGAGTCATTAAGGCCTACAGATATACGGATTAAATATTATAAATATTTTCAGTTACATTTAATTGTGGCAAAAGTCTAAATTTGAAAATATGCTTCTGCTCTAGTACTTATTCCTTCAAAGAAACATATTGATCCTAAACTTGTATTATGAAGTCAATTTTATATTTTGTAATCATAAAATAGAACATTGTCCTTATAGTGCATTTTACAAAAAATAGAGGCAAAAATTTCAAGGAATTTCAACTACCCAGATATAACTTCTGTTAATATTTTAATGTATTTTTAGTCTTCTCTCTATACACTTAGATATACATTTTTTGAAAACATTTGGATAATATAGTTTTATATTCTGTTTTCACAAAACATTGTATGATAACTCTTTCTGTATGTCATTACATTTTCTTCAGAAATATTTTTATTGGCATAATATTTAACTAAATGCATATAATTAATATATATTTAAACCTGAAATGTTGTTGTCATTTAGATTACTTCTATATTTTTGGTAATACAGATTTACTGTGATATTTGCTATTATAAATAACTTACAAGATAAGCATCTCACTTCATCTTTGAAAATTTCTTTAGAAAGAAATTCTTAGAAATAAAATTACTGAGTCAAAGCATATGCTCATTTTTAATGCTTTTGATAACACACAGCTTAATTGCTCTCTACAAAGATACATCACTGGTAGTCCCACACCAGTGGATCAGATTATCCATTTCTCCACAGCTTCTCCAAACTGGGTGTTATGATTTTAAGAAATTCTTAATAACGTATAGAAGTAAAGAGTGATCTCATTTTGATCTGTATTTCTTTGATTACTAGTGAAATTGACCTATTTTATGTTTATTAGCTATCAGTATTGTTTGGATATGATTTGGTCTGTTCATCCCCTTTGTTCACATGCATTGGCACTTTTCTAGTATCTTAAAGATTTATATAGCTTTTCACATGCTAAACATATACCGGGGGTGCCAAAAAAAATGGATACAGGACTTGTACTCATCGTTTGTTATTGGTAAATATATTGAGTACTACAATTTTAATACAATTTTTTCCCTTTCTTAAAATATGTATACGTTTTTTGGGTACATTCTGTCTGTCTTTTACCAATCATAGTTGTTATATTTGATTTCTATTTTTTACCCAAGTAAAAACTATTTTTTATCATTTAAAATGGAAGGAGAAAGTCTATATATGCCCATGGAAAACAGCCTTCTGAAGGACAAGAGATTTCCACGAAGTAATATTTTCCAAATTCTTTGTTAAATTGTCCTTTATGAGACCTTGTTATTGTTGTTAGAATTAATCATGTGTATAATATTTCCATATATGTTATTAACTGATAGAGTCAGATTTTCAGGTATGAAAATAAGTTCATTTTCCCAACACTCTTGTTATCCCCTGCCCTCCACCCCACTATCCCTAAGAGATTTGGAGATTTAAAAAATTCTTCAAAACCTATTGTGATAACTTGAAGATTTAATCATTTAAAATAAACTTACTAGAATACGAGTCTATAGGAACATTTTTTATCCCTTTCTCTGCTTTTTCCCCCCTCCCACAATTTTTATGCTTTGGCTTCTTTTTTTTCTTTTAGTGATTGGGAATGACATTGAATTTAATATAGTGACAGAAAATGATCTACAAGAAAAGGATACTTTTATAAGACAGTTAATATTTTCTCATTGACATTTTCTAGTGTAACTCACAATGCCAACTAATTTCTTAATTCATTAGCAATGTAACAGAAGAAAAGACTTTGAAAACACCGTGCTTTCTGTAGATGTCTTTTAATTATGGCTAATTAAATACTGTGGAAAGACCTGATTATACCTTTGAGTATTTCTTAGTCTGAAAAAAAGGAAATGAAAAAAAAAAAAAGCCTTGTATTCATGAATACATTGAATAAAGCCTGAATTAAACAACTCTTCATAAAAAACAAAAACTGCCAAAAAAGGACCAAATTATAGAGTAGCACTGGGGGAGTATTGTTTACATATGTGCTCAAGGAGGCTTACGCACCACTGTTTGTTTTGGTTGTTAGGCAGAATCTCAAATAAACCCAAGTAGAAATCACCCTGCTTCTGAAAAATGAAGAGTGGTGCCAGTGGGTAAACAGTTTTAGGGCAAACTGCTGTAATACTCCCTGAAGTTAGGAACGAATTTTTCCAGATGGCCACTGTGCATATGGCGGGGGGTACTGCAGTAGCCAAAATAGGAAACAGGAGCATGATTCTTTCCAATTAAATCAACACTGTCCTTGAGAAAAGAAATTTCACAGAACGTGTCCAAGGGGATGAGGGCAGACAAGAAATAGCATTCAAGTCCATCAAGACGTCTTTCATTTAAGTAATTATGATATCTTTTTAAATGTTCAAACCAGTCGAATTTTATTTTGGGATTGTAAGCGAGCTGGGCGATGAGCTAAATGATGTGATAGAAATTCACAGCTCAAAATTGGACTTGTCTGTCCTCTTGCATTCTGGAACATTGGGTGAATTACTTAATCTTTCTCTGATTGTTTCCTCCTGTGTAAAATGGGAATCACATCCCCAGGCTGCCCAATATGCTTGTTGTGAAGATAAAATAATGACTGTTATGAGGCACTTTGCAATCATGGAACACTGAATTGTATTTCCCAGGACTTGGAGGGAATAACCAATAACTCCAGTTCATGCTGTGGAACACATCATGGTATCTCATAGGGAAGATGTTACTATTTATAATGTACTAAGGTTCCTAGCTTTGTTCAGGCCCTGCCCCCTGACAAATTCTTTGGTGGTTATTCAATTCATCTTAACAAAATAATAACTTACTGGCCTGTGTATAATCAACTTGGCTGAAAGCTGACTTTTGCTAGGCAAGCTGGTTAAACTTAATAAATTTTAGCTCCCCTCAAAATTAGATACATATGCTGCTCTTACACACCTTATCACAAATGAGCAGTTGGCTGGAGATCCCAGATACTTATATGAGTATGGAGAATAGCCCATCCTTGCAGTACCATTGATTTATCCGATGGGTGCAGCATCATAGGTGGCTAATTTGAACATCAGTCATTCCAACCCAACTATCTCTGCTTTTCTCTTGGCCTTGTACATCTTGATTTCACTCTTCTCTTAGGGAAATGAAAACATCTAAAGCTGTTCAAAATTAACAGGAAAGAACCTTTCTAAGTTCTCATTTTGAAACCTGTATTCTTTGTTTCTTTGTTTAGTATTTTTATCATCTACTCAACTATTCTGTTGTACACAGACCCAGCTACAATTTGTATAAGGCACAAAAATCTGAGCTGTGTCCAAGGTTCACCTGACCTAGCTCCTATTTGCTGGTGTACAAGTTAAGTGATTTTCTTGTAGTCCACAAATCGTGCTCCTCCCTGCAGAATAATCTACACACGGATTATTTCAAGGGAGTACAGGTATGCTTCTGATCAAGGAGACAACAGTTGAATACTTGCCATATGCATGTGGTAAGAACAAATCAATTAAGACAGAAAAATTATAACAAAAAGCAACATGCTCATACCTATTATGTCCCATCCCTCAACTCTGCTCCTTAGAAGCAGAAAAAAAACTTCATTCTTTTTCTGGTTTTACTTCTTTACTTTTCCTCTAATTCAGTGTGTAATAAAATTACCTAACTTGCTCATCAAGGATGCAGATTCCTGAGATTGATTCTAGATTTGCTTAACAGCATCACTGCTATTGTGACTGAGAATCTGTTTAATAAAAAGCACAGGGAAGTCTAATGCCTTCTAAATTTTGAGACCAATCAGCCTAATAAATCTTGGGCCACATTATGACTTTCTCTAGGCCCTTGTACATTTGTGGGTCTCTACCTCCATAAAAAATATTTAAAACTATATTTTACTACTGCGTTGGCATGTAGATGAATATTATATATAACATTTTTTTTCTTCAACCTCAAGTTCAATTACTTCTTCTGAATGGGAGAGAAAAATAAAACAATTTCATGGTCCCTTAAAAGTCCTGTGGGCTTTACACACTATGCCTCCTATTTTTCCTACAGCCCAGAATGAATTAAGGACTAATCAACCTAGAAAATTGGTCATCTAATATTCTGAAAATTTAGGTCCTAACCACATCATATCTTTGACATACCGTGATGAGATTAGGTCAAAACTTGCTGGAGTTTCGAGGATACAACTCTGCATGAAGGTAGTTTGCAGGTTGTTCTTGTGCTCGGAGCCAGATGCCTAGGTGTGAAGGCAGGCAGTCAGCTTCCAACTGACTTCTCAATACTAGTTAATTTCAAAAGTGAGAATGCTGGGTCTCAGCTTTGCTCAAGTACCATCATCCTATGTAGCTGACACATACTGACACACACATATGACAACTACATACACATGCACACTTATGAAATATTAGGCTATGGGAATACTAACTCTGAGGGCCCAGTGTCTAGAGTCTGGCAATTGGAAAGAGGAGAATGGGAGGAAAGAGAAAGGGAATATGTGAAAACATTGTATAGATAAGGAAGCAGTTCATAATATGAAGCAGCAACAGCACTCACAAGAACTTCTAAGAAGAAGCAAATAAGAAAGACCCACCCGGCATTATCCAAAAATAGAATAGGCACTGCAACCGATAGAAGACCATAAAAAGGACAATTTCCAATCACTGAGAAGACTAAGCATCATTAAAGAGTTTTGAAAAAGCAACAAGCAGTGAACAATGCTCAGAAATGGTTATTACTCTGAATATTTACACTGACACTGCCATTTACAAAGCAACTTACATAATAATGACTAATATTTATTGAGAACTTGCCAATATCTTAAGTTCAGAGGTAATATGCACTGAAGCTGAGACTAGATAAGAAGGAAACAATACGAAATATATTATAGAAGAAGAAATACCAGTATTTAATTGCTTTAGCTATTGATTGTTCTATAACGAGCCACCCCAAATCTTAGCGATCTAAGACAGCTGTGATTTAATGTATTTGCTCCAGTCTTGCCACGTGGGCTGTCTTGGCTGGGCAGTCCTGCTCATCTTGTGGGTGGTCACTCATGTGGCTGCAGTTAAGTCGCTGAGTCAGTAGGGATCTGGGCTTAGCTGGACCCTGGGATAGCTGGAATTCTCCTTCTTTTTCTATAATCTCAGAGCCCCTCCCTCTCTGTAAGTGGCCTTCCTCTATGGCCTGTCCAGTAGAGTAGCTGGACTCTTACATATTGGTTCACAGTTCTCAAGAGAGCAATCGAAGCAGCAAGTGACCTTTCTAAGGCTTAGGATTAGGGTTGACACATTCTTTTGGTTTGAGCAGATTCAAGGGGGAGGATTCTGAGATGCATGATTCCCTGGGATGACCAGTGTACCAGAAACCATGAGTGTTGGGGGAGAACTTCTTTCCCACACCTCAGGTTTCTTTTCAGATTGTGGTGACAGTTAGTGAAATAATTTCCTACTTGGTCAGTGGAGTGCCTGTCTGACTGTTAATTTTATGAAAACTAACCAAATACATTTGCTTCTTGGGAGTGAGTTTTTTCTGTAGGAGGAATCCAGCACTGTGGGTAGAAAAGTCTGTATTATTTTGGGGTTCAGTAGTAGCTACTGGCTAATAAACCTGAAACTATGCCCTCTGAATTGGTCTTTATGAGTAACCAAAATGATATTTGGCTTCCATCTGCTACAGTGTCATTTGATTTTTCCATTCAGGGAAGAGAGATGCTATTTATAGGCCTTCTCAGGGAGTACAACAACCTGAGGAGATTATAAATGATGAGACATGTGTGGGGACTCAAAGAAAAGAGATGAAGAGTAAGTGATGTATATACTGAGAAAAGTATTGTATAACCTAAGGAGGACAAATAATGGCCAGAGTAATAGGATTTTCGGCTCATATTGGGTTATAGAATGAAGGTTCTGTATTCTCTTCTTATAACTGAAGCCATGATTACTTGGGTTTAGTGGTTTACTGATAATGGGTTCTCCCCTTCGTCCTTGTATAACACTGATCTTGTTGGGGAGAGCAGTGTATCTGTGTAAAACTATATTTCCTAACCTTCCTTGCAGAAAAAAGAGGCCATATGACCCAGTTGACTAGCTGTTAGGTGAGAGTTGTGGGGAAGTTGCTCAGAAGCTGGCTATAGGGCTAAGGACCTGGAGATCAGATTCAGAGAAGAGGTGCTCACTTGCCCTTCTTTCCTACATGGAAAGCAGATATAATGCTTAGAGCTACAGTGGCCATATTGTGATCTCGAAGTAAACTTAAAGATGAAATCCATGCACTAAGAATGGAATAGCAAAAAGACAGGAGGCTGGCACCTTGATGAGACGATGGAGTCCCTGCCCCAGCCCTCCATCACCTACTCCCTGACTTCAATGTAAGTGAAGGAATGAAAAAAACCTGTTTTGTTTATTTTTTAAAAATATTTCCATTACTTTGTAGTTGAACACAGTTTCTAATTGACCATTTTATTACAGCAGACAAATGAAAGTGTGTAGTGGATGCTTTTTCCAAGAAAGATGATACATATTGGTGAACTTATTCACCAATTATTACTTATTCAAAATCACATGGGGGAATTTTCTTATGTGTGTATGTATGTGTTTGAGATGTCTCACGTAAGATACTCTCTTCCATCAGAGCACTAGTGCTTTCTCTGACGTCTGCCTGATGTCCTCTTCTCATGAATATTCACATGGCCCACTCCTTCCCTTCACTGGGGTTTCTGCTCAAATATCCACAGATCAGAAAGGCCTTTCCTAATCATCCTCTACACAATAATAGCCCCTATCATTCTCTATAACTGTCCTCTATTTATTTTTGACTCTTGACATTTTTTACTACGTTATTTTTCATTATTGTCTCCTCAGTGATTAAAGCAGTGTCTTACACTTAGTAGTTGCTCAATGAATCTTTGTTAAACAATTGAAGTAATAAAGGAATAAAAGCAAAAACTAATGCATGTTTTGATTCTGAAAGTTTTCTGAGAAAACTACCAACAAATCAACGCATGTAGAAAAAAATTATGACTCATGGCTCATTTCAGGTGGAGAACTTCAAACATCCTGTTAAACTTCAGAGTCGTCCTTGTGCCTGTTAAAATAATATGTCTTGTTACAATTGTTCAGTGTAACTGGAAGTGTCTAAGCTAGAAGGCAATTTTTCAAACTTCACTGATTCCCTCCCTTCAATTTTATGTGAAAGAAATAGAACGGTGAGATATAAGCCTCAAAAGGCACATGAAGGTGCTCATAAATCACCTTTATGTTGACTTGGCTACATAGTCTCTAATTTTTCTTGAGCCGATATACCCTACATCTCCTTAGTAATAAAATGAACACAAAGCAATGTTTTACATTCATGAAAAATAAATCTGCCACTGGAATTTGTTATGTACATGCACACAAACACACATACCCCAAAACTGAGAGGCATATATATATATATATATATATATATATATATAATGTACATATATAAATATGTATACATGTGTACACACAATATATGATTGGTGTATATATATAAATATACATATACATGCACACACACGTATACAGACACACATAATTTTCTTGTTTTTCAATATCAGGACCATATTGAAAGATTCACCCACTAATTTTCATGTGATATAGTATTCATATAGCTCACCTCCAAAATTTTATAAAATCTGCTTGTGTTTCAAGATAGCCAGGCAGAAACGTTAAGAAAAAGAAATATTGAAGATTCCAATAGGTCTAGAGATACAACTTGTGCGGATCCTGGTATTCCTCCTTGGGTAGGAAGTTCTGGAAATGAAGGTGTTAGAATAGCAGGCCTCTGAGGCTCCACAATATGTGCCGGAACCAGGCAATCCATTTCTTTACATTCTGGGTGGCACTGAGCAGCAGACATGCCAGGGGTCCAGCAGTTTCGTTCCATGTCCGTATAGTGCACAGTGGTTGCTATAAAGCAGCTGCCCAGAGCTTGCCTTTCCCATCACTTCTCAAGCAGTGAGGTAGAGTCCCAAGTGTTCGCCGTAGGGATATGGGCAGAAGTGATGGAAGCCACTCGTAGGCCATGGCCATTAACATTTCCTGGGTGATCCTCACGCTCTTTTCCTGGGTTGGCTGGCTGCATTTTTATGTGCAGGGTGACCTTGGGAAATAGGTATTGAAGAAGGCAGGGCCTCTGTCAGGGTGAGTCACCTAAAGACTGTTGAGAGGAGAGCATCTTTCCTCATGATACTGTTGTGTGAAATCACAGAGATTTCAGCTTGTTAAGCTGTGTAACACGTAGCACTACCTCAACTAGTATACATATGCTACAGCTTTCACAGCGCTTATAAAGCTACCATCATTAGCACAAGCTGGCTGAGCAGAGAGTAGCAGTTCTCAAACAGCAGAATCTTTTGGGAGAAAGTCTGTTATGAATACAAATCCCCAGGCCTCACTCTCAGATTCTGATTCATTAGATCTGGGATGGGGCCCAGAAAGAGGCATTTTCATGACCACTTCAGGTGATTTAGATGCACATTTAGAAGAATTCTGATAAAGAGAATGGATTTGCAGAAATGGCAACTGGGAGTCTGGGGTTGGAAACGGATAGCACACTGGAACCTGAGCCAAAGCGTGAGCGAGATGATTTTGAAATCAATGAGTAAGTGGAAAAATTGTCAAAGAAAAGTTCCATACTGCAGCAATGAGCACTAATACTCAGACACCCATGACCCTGCATATTTCAAGGAGGATAAAGGCTCAAAGACAGGATTGCAAAAATGGGGTGAAGCCAAGAAGGAAGCAGTTGACGTTGAGAGATGCAGGAGAGGATAATTTCAGTGTAAACATTTGCAAACAGAAGCCCCTTTAAACTGGCATAATATAATTAAAGTAGATCATTTAAGGGAAGTGATGGTTTTGAAGCCAACGCCACTGTCAACACCCATTCGCCTACCACAGAAAAACACGTATAAAGACAACAGCTTAAAATGAATGTCTTTTTTTTTTCTTTCCAATACACTATCAAATAAAAATGTTACAGGCCTAAATCCAAAGACTATTCTTGGATTGGATCTTTTCCAATGCTCTAAATTTAACCAGCTGGGATTCTGTAAGTACCAGCCTATTCAATCTTCTGAAAGGTAGAATTTGCCTTTCAATGGGAAATCTGCATTTCACCTCAACGTGGAACAGACCATCTTTTGCCCTCAAAGCTATGGTCTTTTGGTGCAGTATAATTAGCACAATTAAAAAAAAAAAAGGAAAGCTTGTAGCAAGAGGTGAAAGGACCAAAATACACAAATCAACACATATAATACTCAATTATTGACAATTTAGTCAGTCAGCAACAGCTTTAAGCAATAGAATACAGTTACATAAGATTTCTCTTTAATTGTGCTTCCATTGGGAAATCAGGTACATTTGTTAAAAAAACATCTTTGCTCTGTAGTGATACCAAACCCCAAAGTGGACACAGCAGAGTGGCCATCATGTTCTTAGAAATAATTCAATTAAGGGGTCCATCAGTGATGGGAAAGCTGGTGTTCTTGTAGATTGACAGGTCTGGAGACCTAAGCATGACTGATATTTGTAAAATAATACAGTACAGCACCCAGTGTCATACTCTATGACAAGGTGCCTGATATCTTGAGTAAATTTAAAAGTAATGGAGAGGAATGTTGCATATGCTTGTAACTATTCTCTCGCATCTTTCTTTTTTAAAATGTGGGATAACCAGTTCACAAAATATCTGAACTGACTTGTTGTCTTCTTTGAAATATTATTTCCTGTAATTTACATGTTTTGAAGCTGGTCATGAGGATTTCAGAAAGAGGGCATGCTGCTTTTCAAGCTTATGTGGCTTATGTGTAAAATGATATAGTTTGAGTGTGAATGTTGTAGGCGCTTGTGTTCCTTTCGGAAACAATAGTCATAGCATGTTCAAAGTTACCAAACATGTTGACCAAGACAATTTGTTTGCCACTTACAATAGCCCAGTGCCATAGTGGAAATATACGTAGTGGAAATATATTAAATATATAATTGGAACTGTATTGGTTCTCATTTTACAGATGAGAAAACTGAAACAAAAAGAGATTGAGCTATCTGCTGAAAGATTGCACCCCTAAACTAGTGGGACGGTGAGGTTGTCTGGAAGTAGTTCCCAAACACTAGTCAGTTGAGGAAAACTTTTGTTTGAAAGAGCCCCCGATTTGTTATCTTAGGAAGTAACAGAAAAATGAAATCATTCAAATTAAGAAATGCTTGTTGAGAAGCTACTCTGGAATTTCAGGCAAAACAAAGGTGAGAAAGCTTGATCCCTGCCACCAAGCAGCTCACAGTTCTCTGAGGGGAATAAAGCAAATAATTCGGGAACAGGTACTCAGCATCATTGCTGGCTCATTGATGGAAGACAGTGGATAGAAAGGCAGCAGTGAGGGGTCAACAAATGGTGGGGAATAGGGATTGGCTTTGTAATTTAATTTCTGCAGCATTTGGTGACATGATACTGGAAGGAGAGAGTTGATAAAGACCCCCCCCCCCACTTTAGTCAGGCTCCTATGAATTCTCTTGCCAACCAGACCTTGACATTTGGACTTTTGTGTCCATCTTTGCAGAGCCCAATTTTAGCTCAAATTTTGCTAGGGAAGTTTACTGAGAACCCTCCACCCTCGATGTCGATTACCCTCGGTATCTTAATTCATCATTTCCCAACAGCCCCTAGATGATACGTGATCATCCTGGTCTATCTTCAGCAAGAATCCCGTCAAGAGTTTAGGTAGAAATCCCCCTTTACCTTTGATGTTTCCTCTAAGTAGTTTTTCATTCACTGACAGCCCCTTCCCACCTTGGCTGGAAATCCCCGACTTGTCCATGTTGTATTCAGAATGGAGACCAGTTCTATACTTAGGTTTCTTTTCCCCTATTGCAATAGCTCTGAATGAAATCTGTTCTTACCCTCTAACTATTGTCAGGCTCTGGATTTTCTTTAACAATGAATTAGCAGAATATTTTCCAGTCCAGAGAAGCATAAAGTCAGATTAATGTAAAAAAAAATAAAACACAACAGAAACCGTTAAACTGGTCACCAACATTAAGGTATGTACTTAGTTGTTTATGAAAATTCTAGACTTTGATAGCACCAACTAAAGACTGTAATGTATTAGAAGATAGTTCAGAAAAAAACAGGCATGAGAAATCTACGATTTGTTCTAGATGGAAACTTAAATGGACAAATGAGAGAAGCAGTCACTTTTCCAGAAGGTTTTTCTACTTCAAGTATGTCCTTGAAAGAAAGAAGAACAAGAAAAAAAAAAAAAAAAAAAAGAAAAACAAAAAAAAACCAAGTCACCACATTAGAAACCTCAAAAAAATTACCAAGTGTTATTAAACACACACACACACACACACACACACACACACAACACACACACACACCAAAAAACAAAAAACATAGTGAGTAACATTTCAAGGATGAATTTTAAGCACATTCAAGTCTTGAGGCAGTAACACCTGCTTAATTCTGATAAACTTTAATTTCTGATTTGACTTCAAGAACCTCTGAGAGGAAAGGGTAAACAAAGCTGATCAGAAGAGACTTTGAGACGCAAAGATGAGCTAAGAGATTTTCCTCCAAAATGGAGGAGACTATCACACATGGGAGAGGCTCTGAAGAAGGTGAAGGTCAAATTCATTCCTGATCCTCAACTGAAAAACTCTTCAACAATGTACAGAGTGGGGTTTCACTGTTTGGTTTGCTGCTGAAATGCTTTGGGCAAAATTTATCTGTCTTAAGTCTTCCTGATAGCCTTGTGCTCACACTGCATGGGAAAGCACTTTGCTTTCCTAAACAAAAAAATCCCAAATCAAAATAATTGAAAAGTACTTTATTTCGTGTCTATGAGAATAAATTATAATATTTTATTACACCTAGGACTGGATAAATAATTGAAGGCATTGTAGCAAGAAGAAAAACCTTAGATAAGCTATTTACAGTATTCCCTGTTCATATGGGAATGAGTTTATGCTAAATAAGACTACTTTAGTTTCATTATGTACTGATGAGGATATGGTAAATGCATTTAGCATTAAAGTATAATAACTATAGCAAAGTAGAGTGTCCCTCTCCACTGATTTCTTTTTGAAGTTTAGAAAACGGGGGATAGGATTATATAATTCGGCTGTATATTAGTTGGTTAGCTTATTGACAGCACTGTCTTTGCCACAAAAATGGATGAGGGAAGCATGCCTCAGAATGAAGGGAATAGTGGGTAGAAGTACCAGAGTATTGAAAGGCAAAGAGACAGAATCTTCAAGATATTTCTGGGCCTGTGAGCCTAGTCATGCTCTCAACTATACCTATGCTTAGATTTTTCAGCTATATGCAGTAATAGTTTTCCTTTGGATCTTATTAACATAGGATTAGGTTTTATTTGCACAAAAATGGCTGCCTAATCAAATAACATATGGGTTAATAGGAATAATACTAATTGAATTAGTCATTTAAACCTTGTCTCTCAGAAGCCATAAAGTTCTTCCTTGAGATATTGTTCTGAGATTGCAAGGTTCTCTGTTATATTTTGCCTGGTTTTCTCAGAGAGGGCTAGTCTAATTGAACCTAAATTCAGTGTAATTTCAAAAGCTTAACAGATTCAGAACTATATTAAATTATATATATATAAAGTGTATTCCATATTAGGAATATAAATTATGATAGATTTTTAATATAGTTCTGAATTATTTGTTTTCTTCTCCTTGTAAAACAATTATATTTCTCTGCCACACTGACACAGGTTTGGCGAGGTGACTTGCTTTGATGAATTAAATTTGAATGGAAGTGATGAGCCCCATATATGAGCAGAAACTGTAAGAAACATCCCATAGTTCTGCCATTTGATTTTTCCTTCCTTTGCCAAGAAAATTATGGGTGCCAGATAGGGACTGCTCCTTCAGCCTAGACTTTAGAATGAAGAAATTATGAGAAATAGAGTCATAGCCAATTCACATCCAACATGTGATGTAAATAAGAAATAATAGTTTATCATGAGCTCCTGAGATTCTGGTTTTGTTTGTTACATCAGCAAAACCTAATAAATACTGACTGATACATTAGGCATAGCAAAACCCAAAGTTAAGAAAAAAAATGATTATTTAAAATTAATGATTCATAGTACCAATAGGTGTCCTCTTTAAATTACAAGTTCCTCTGGTGCATTTATATTATTCAATTTATTTTTTAAAATTACATTAGCTAAAGGAATGCATTCATAGCAAAGTCCACCCCAGTTCTGAATGTAATGTAACTCCGTTTTCTTCCGTGGTTGTATTTTCTGGGCTCTGGTTGTTCTGTGTGTCTCATACATACAGTACTCTATGGGAATGCACTGTTGATTTGGTAGATATTTTGATGCATTGTTGTTCTAAGCTGACAGCACCTCAGCTACTCTGCCAACAAATGTCACAAGAGAAGGCACTTGTCACAGCAGCATTTCTTTTGTAATAACCTTTTATGGTCTTGTTGATGGACTGTGGAGTTCTTTGAACAGCTGTTTCCTATTGTGACACATTGCACTCCGAGAGCTGTGCGTCCCTGATACCAACCCCTACCTTTGGGGATAGTTGTCACATGCCTTCTTGCTTACAAGAGGCTTTGTGCTGCTTAGTGGGTCACCGCATATCATATTGTGTGTCCCAGAACTACACACAGAAAATCACTCTTTGACGTCTCCCCTCTTTGATTTGCTCATCATGTTTAATTCTCTAAGATCAGCTGTTAGCATGCTTACTTTTATCCGTCTGATATTATATTCCTGAGGCCCTACAATATTTTAAGCCTCGATAATTTGCTGTTTATATCTTTGGCAAAAAAAGATGTGTCAAATAAAAATACAATATCATCCTATTTATCAGTTGCCAGATTTCTACAAATTTCAGCTATTTCCTACTTAGGAGAGAACCAGAAAATGAGGTTGTAATGCAGGAGGAAAAGCGGGAGAAGAACACTTATTATGGGCCTATTATTGGGCTAGAAACTGTAGTGACTAAAAAGTAGATATTTTACCTATATCTGAGGATAAAGCTCGGAAGATTCAGAAGTAATATAATCAAGGTGCCATAAGTAATGGAGCTGGGATTCAAACTTATTTCCAACTGACTCCAAAGTTCTTTTCTTTCTTCTATGTAATGATGTTTCTTAGAATTAAGTGAAAAAGTTCTTAGGGCAGAAGGGAAACCATGATTTGGATAAAGTTATGTAAGATTCCTAGGTAATGACAGAGGTGAAAATAACTTGTTCTAAGTTATCATAATGTTCTATGAATCTAAGATGGTTGCCCAAGGCCCATTACTTTATTGTATTGGAGAAAAGCAGAGAGGTTTCTTCCATTCATTGTTATTTTCCTACCAACATTTTGGATCTGTAATTTATTCATTCCCTGATGGTTCTCTGATGGCAAAGGTGTCTTTTCTCCACTCCAAGTTTAACCTGTTACTTATCCTTTGCCTCGTAAATATCCCCATCCAGTCAAGGCAAAACATCAGAAATTATCCATTTCTTTTTCTACATATTTAGCTTCTCTCTCTTTATTGTATCTTTCCTATTGAAATTATCCATTTCTTTTTCTACATATTTAGCTTTTCTCTCTTTATTGTATCTTTCCATTTCTTTTTCTACATATTTAGCTTCTCTCTCTTTATTGTATACAGAACACATTGAAGACTCTCCTGATAAAAAAAGATACCTGCCCTCCCCAATCCGTAGCCAAATCACTTGCCATGCTTTTGTTGCCTAACTTTTTTAAAAATCGAGGGAAAGTTCAGATAACACAAAATTCCCCATTTTAACCATTTTAAAGTATAAAATTCCGTGGTGTTTCGTGTATTCATAAACTTGTGCAACCATCACCACAATCTAATTGTAGACCATTTTTATCACTCTCCAAAAAACTCCATACCTATTAAACAGTCCCTCTCCATTTCCCCCTTCCCTCATACCTGGCAATCTCTTGTCAGCTTTCTGTCCCTTTGAATTTTACCTGTTCTGGAAATTTCACAGAAATGGAATCATACAACATGTGGTCTTTTGTGTTTGACTTCTTTCACTTAGCATGATATGTTGCCATGATTCATCTTTGTTGTAGCTCTAGAGTAGCTTTTTCAAGCTTGTGGTCTATGGACCTTGATTTCAACTCCTTACCCTCATGCCCTCTGTCCATGTCTGACTTGCTCTCTGTGCAATATCCCCTCTCCTTCCTCAGTCTCTCTCCTTCCTGTACATCATATGCACCTGAAGTTCTTCTTTTGTAAACCTCTTTACAGGTTCATCTTCCTTTACCTGACACTTAGATATTAATATTTTCTAGGGTTCTACCTACAGCCCATTTTCCATTATAGTCTCTTTTTGATGATTTACTCCTTTCCAAGGTTTTGGCTGCCACACTTATTCTAATAAATTTCCACAGTATTACTTATTGGGTTGTTCTGCTCCTTTCCTTCCTACCCCTACCCTCTCCACATATCTTGGGCTTGATTCTCCCCTCTCTCCCCCATCCATGTGGTTTAATGAGACTCTTAGCAGCGAAGCTCCTGTGACATAATTCTCCCAATGAAATGGTCAGGGGACAGGCATATGACCTACACTGGACCAATCAGAAACCTTTCCTAGAAATTTGTAGTTGGACCCAAAAAGGAAGTTTAGATTTACTCTTTTTTCATGTGCATACCCAAATCACATGAGATTGGTAGCTATCAGAGGTCATGTTTTTACCATGTGGCCTGAGAAACCAAAGAGGAGAAATTATACAAGGAGAGTGAGTCCTTATAAGCCCAGGTCTCAGTCTGTTCCTGGAGCTTGGTTACATACCCGCCCTTGGGATCTAACTGATCCATTCCCAAATATATTATCAGATTAAATTTGCCCTGGATATCTATTTGCCTTTGAAAACCCCACTCAGCTATTTGTGGCAGACTGGCTAGATAATGGCTATGTCTTCTTCTTAGGCACACAGGTAATCTTTTCCCAGCCTCCTCTCACCATCTTAGTCCTCTTGCATTCACTGACTAGTTCTTGTCAAAAGAATGTGACTGCAGGTGACACGTTACTTCTGGTCTTAGTCACTTAGGAATAAGTATGCTGTCTTTAGTTTCTTCTCTCATCAATGCTAGACACTGCCAAGGTGACCTTGAAGCCACATGTTGAATATATAAGGCCTTAAATGATTGCACAAAGCAGATCACCAGCCATCCAAACCCCAAAAACAATAAATAAACTTTTATGGAGTTAAGCCACTGAGATTTGGAAGGTTTAGCTATAAACATTATAACAATATTACTTACCTTTACTAATATGTTGTTTTGCAGCTAGATCAAATTCAACATGCCCAATACCACACTTATAATCTTCCCCTTCTCTCCAGTCCCCAAATCTTAGTGACTCGTTCTGAATTGGGGAAAACAAACAAACAAACAAACAAAAAAAACCCTAATCTTTCCTCCTGTGTTTCTTCTTTACTCTTACATGACTACCATACTCATAATACTTTTGACACCAGATCTGTAGAGATTTCCCCCCATCAAACAATTCTCTGTGACACCAGCTGGTGTTCTACAACTTAACTCAGTTGTGCCACCATCTAGAGATAGTGTTGGATCCCACAGTTTAAGGGCTCAGTCCCACAAGACTGCCCCCATCTCACTTCCAAAGCCAATAACAAGTCCAGGTTGTTGTCTGTGCTTCTGGCTGATCAGTTATGAATCTGAGGCTCCCAAGACCTTTTCCTTGGGTTCGACTAATGTACTAGAGTATCTCAAGGACCTTAGAGAAAACTTACTTACATTTACAAGTTTATTAAACAACGTGATAAAAGATACAGTTAAATAGCCAAGGGAAGCAACACATGGGGTGAGGTCTAGGAGGGTCCCAAGCACAGGAGTGTCAGTCCCCAAGAAGTTGGGGTGCATCATGCTCCCATTATGTGAATGTGTTTGCTAATCTGGAAGCTCTTTAGATACCGTGCTTTTGGGATTTTATGGAGACTTTCTCACAGACATGATAAATTATTAACTCAATTTTTGGCCCTTCTGTTTCTCCAGAGAAGTGTAATGGTCCTAGTGGTCTTATTACTTAGGAATTTACAAGAGTTTTGGGAGGTCTATGTCAATAACTGGAAGCAGAGACCAACACACACATATATCTATATATCTATTTTGACTATATATCTTTGACTATAGATATATAGATATATAGATATATAGATAGATAGATAGATAGATAGATAGAGATAAAGATATAGATATATAGATATAATCTGATAACTTCTACCATCCAGTGAGCCAGAAATCTCAGCATCATATTTCACTGCTCCGTATTCTGTAATTTCCAGTTACAGCAGGTCAGCAACTACTACTAATTTCACATATTTAAAATCTCTACACTCAGAAATGCTAATGCCTTTGGCATTTCTTGCTGGGTTATCACAGTAGCTTTACAACTAATCCTCTAGGTTAACTCAGTTCATAACATTCTTTCCTCTTCTGCTATCATAGCTTTAGAAACAAACATTTGTTTTTTTTTAATTTTTCTTCATAAAATCTTTTTAGTGACTTTGTAACATCTTCTGGATAAAAGTCTATGAAATTCCATTTATCTGCCACCTGCCATCGCCCCCTCTGCACTCATCAGTTAGAATTCTTTTCTGGAGCACTAGTTGATATGATGATGGCCAAGGGTGACTCAAACAGGGAACCAAACCAACAGCAGCTCTATGATTAGTGTGTCACAACTAGTGAAGTAGCCTAGGACTCCAACTCTGTCCAATGCAGTTTCTCTAAATTGGCTTGTGACTTATCAACCCAATCAGATTCTCTGTCTTAGGGGGGGGTTGAATGTGAGGTATATGAGCAACATAAATAAAAAGAGCATCACAGAAAATAGATTTTTAGTGAAATCTATCAAGTGAAGGCATCCATGAGCAAAAGCTATGAAGCTATAGTAAGCAAAATCCATAAGGTATAGAGGAGAGGAAAGAATTGGTGGGGAAGAAGATGTAGATTTTGTCATAGTAGAATCCAAGTCCAAGAGGATTAAATTTAAGGTGTGGTGAGTCCCTGGAGGAAGAATAACAGATACTCATTTAGGAGGAAATGAGTTTTGCTGAAGTAGCCAGAATAACAATAAGCCTAAAGCTGATGCTGTAGGCTGATTCATCTTCCACTTTTCCAGTGAGACCTAACAGTTGGGATTATGAGGTGTTTTCTGTTGTTCTTTTCTCTTTCACCTAATCTAATAAAACCCATCACTTGAATTAAACTGAATATTGCAGCTTCATTGCTTGTAACCAAAAAATAAAATCTACAGGTCATCATGGCTTCTCTGCTTGCTTCTCCAGCCTTCTCTCATTGTACCTCCACTCATGTCAGGTGCTTTAATCATGCTGTATACGCAGTGTTCCTGAATGCGCTGTGCTGAGGTATTCTTGCATTTTCAAATGCAGCTCCTTGTTTCATGAAAGGCCTTTTGTCATTGGCTGATTTCTATTCATTCTTCAAAACATAACTTTGTCGAAAACTTCTTTTGGATGACTTGCCTAACACCTTACTCTCTCCAAGATATTTCTGATTGTATGTCTCTCCTCTGTATCCCCATAGCACATTGGGCGCCTGCTAATTTTTCACATTGTGTAATAATCAAATCTTCCTTTGACTATCTCTTCTTATAGGCTTGTAAGCTTCCTAAAAGCAGCAGCTTTATCTTGCTCACCATTGTATGCCCAGCAAGTGGACAGAGCTTGGTACACAATAGGTGATCAATAGTCAGAACAGTAGGTACTCACTAAGTAATGGATCAGATACCTTCAGTTCTTCAAGCCAATGCTTGCTCATTAGTAGTGAATGTAAAATAAAGATTGCTAAATTGTATTAGTTTGCTTGAGCAGCTATAACAAAGTACCACAGACTGAATGGCTTAAACAACAGAAATTTATTTTCTCACAATTCTGGAGGCTGGAAGTCTGAGATCGTGGTGTCAGTAGGGTTGGTTTCTTCTGAGGTCTCACTCCTTGACTTGTATATAGCTGTCTTTTCCCTGTGTCCTTAGAGGATCTTTCCTCTGGGTGGGAATCCTAATCTCCTCTTACAAGGACACTAGTCATATTAAATTAGGGTCTACCCTATTAACCTCACTTTAAATTAGTTTCAACCAATAAGGACACAGCTCAGCCCATAACACTAAACTGACAAATTTGGTAAATTGTTTTCTTAAAAGCTCTGAGTTCAGCTTAAAAGTAAAGTGCAAAGCAGATTAAAAGTAAAGTAAAAGCGCTTAAAGCAGACTCAGTGATTACACAGAGAAGTTATAGCTGATAATGAAGGGGAAAAAGTAAATGAAAAACAAAAGGCCCAAACTAGACATTGACATGCAAAATAATGAATATAGACATAGACCTTGCTCCTTTAACAAAAACTAACTCAAAATGCATCATAGACCAAAATTTAAAATGAACAACTATAAAAACTTGAAAAGTATGAAAACTCCTAGAAGATAATACAGGAGAAAATCTAAGTGACCTTGGGTATGGTGATGCCTTTTTAAATAAAACATTGAAGCCATGATAATAAAAGAAATAATTGGTAATCTAGACTTCATTAAAATTAAAGAACTTTTGCTCTGTGAAAGATAATATTAAGAGAATTAGAAGACAAACCAAAGACTGGGAGAAAATGTTTGCAAAGCACACATCTGATAAATAAATCTTATCAAAATATACAGAACAGTCTTTAAACTCAACACTAAGAACACAAACACCACAGTTGAAAAACGGGCTGAAGACTTTAACAGACATCAAAGAAAGTATACAGATAGCAAATAAGCATATGAAAAGGTGGTCCACATCATATGTCATCAGGGAAATTAAATTATAACAATAGATACCACTACACACTTATTAGAATGGCCAAAATCCCAAACACTGACAACATCACATGGTGGTGAGGATATGGAGCAACAGGAACTCTCAATCATTGCTGGTAGAAATGCAACATGGTACAACTTTTTTGGAAGACAGCTTGGTATGTTTTTTTACAAAACTAAATACTTTTACCACACGATCCAGTGATCACACTCCTTGGTATTTACCCAAAGGAGTTAAAATTTTATGTCCATTAAAAAAAAAGCACATAGATATTTACAGCAGCTTTATTCATAATTGCCAAAACTTGGAAGCAACAAAGATGACCTTCAATAGGTGAATAGATAAATAAACTGTGGTATATCCAGATAATTCGATATTATACAGCACCTAAAAGAAATGAGCTATTAAGTCATCCAACCTTAAATGCATATTTCTAAGTAAAAGAAAACAATTTGAGAAGGTTACATACTGTATGATTCCAGCTATATGACATTCTATAAAAGGTATGGAGACAACAAAAGATCAGTGGAAATAATAAAAAGATTTATGGTGGCCAGGGGTTAGGGAAGAGGAAAGGGATGAATAGGCAGATCACAGAGGCAGTGAAAGTACTATGTATGATATTATAATGATGGATATATGTTGTTATACATATGTCCAAATCCATGGAACGTATACACCAAGAGTGAACTCTGATGTAAACTCTGGACTTTGGGTGATTATGATGTGTTAATGTAGGTTCATCCTTGTTAAAAACTGTACTATTCTGGTGAGTGATATGATAATGGGAAGGGTATGCATGTGTGGGGGTAGAGGGTATCTGAGAAATCTCTGTACCTTTCTCTCAGTTTTGTTGTAAACCTAAACCTGCTCTAAACGCAAATAATGCAAATCAAAACCACAATAAAATATCACCTCACACTTTTTAGAATGGTTATTATCAACAAGACAAGTGTTGGAGAGGTTATGGAGAAAAAGTAACCGTCATACACTGCTGGTGGGAATGTAAATTGGTATAGTTACTGTGGAAAACAGTGTGGAGGTTCCTCAAAAAATTAAGAATAGAGCTACCGTATGACCCAGCAATCCCTCTTATGGGTATCTACCCCCCAAAATCTGCAAACATTTATCGGTAAAGATATATGTATCCCAGTGTTCATTGCAGCATTATTCACGGTGGCCAAGACATGGAAACAACTGAAGTGTCCTTTGATAGATGATTGGATAAAGAAGATGTATTTACAGAGGGTGCCAAAAAAATGTATATACATTTTAAGAAAGGAAAAAACTGTATGAAGATTACGCTGATGGTAACCACTTTGAGCAACTCTTGTAATTGGAGAAGTCAAATGTGACATGCATTCATCTTTTGTTATAGGTATATATTGACTATTGCAATTTTAATACAATTTTTTTCCTGTCTTAAAATGTGTATACATTGTTTTGACACCCTCTGCATATACAGTGGAATATTACTCGACCCTAAGAAAAGATGAAACACTGCCATTTGCAGCTGTACTGACAACATGGATGGATCTGATCTTGATATTATCTTGTTAAGTGAAGTAAGTGACACAGAAAAAATTGAGCACCGTATGATTTCACTCATATGTGGGATATAAAACTGAAAGCAACAAATGAACAAGACAAACAAATAAAAATTCATAGACACAGACAACAGTTTAGTGGTTAGCAGAGGGTAAGGGGGAGGGGAGGTGGTAGAAGAGGGTAAAGGGGATCAAATACTGTTTCCCCAAAAATAAGACCTAGCTGGACAATCAGCTCTAATGCGTCTTTTGAAACAAAAATTAATGTAAGACCCATTCTTATTTTACTATAAGATCGGGTCTTTATAATGTAATGCAATGTAATTTAATTTAATAATGTAATATAATATAATATAACATAACATAATAATATAATATAATATAATATAATATAATATAATATAATATAATATAATATAATATAATACTGGATCTTATATTAATTTTTGCTCCTAAAGATGCATTGGAGCTGATTGTCTGGCTAGGTCTTATTATCGAAGAAACATGGTATATGGCGATGGAAGAAGAACTGACTTTGAGTGGTGAACACACAATGCAATGTAGAGATGGTGTATAATAGTACACTTGAAATCTATATAATTTTACTAACCAATGTCACCCCAATAAATTTCATATTAAAATAAAACAATTAAAAATGGGAAAATGTGTATAGGAAGCAATAAACACAAAAGGCTCCGCTAGCCAAGTTCTTGAACAAAGTATATCATGATCCCCTCGGCATGGGGGGGCAGTAGGACTCTCATCACTGCCTCCCTCATCTATAGCTAATTTCTACTCTGATGGAGATGTGTATAATCATTGGAGTCGTAAGAGTCCTGTTCTGGTCAGTTCTATGAAGCCGCCACATGAATAAAATAGTCTGCTTGCGACACAGGAAGAATTAAGGGAAAGTGGCAAGCCGTCACAGATCAATTTTCAACCCCTAGTCTTCTAAGATTTCTTGTAAGAACACACTATTACAAATAGTGATAACTCAGTGTGCAGAGGGTATACGAGAAATCTCTGTACCTTCTGCAAAAAAACTCTCCGTGTGAAGTGATAAATAGGGGATTCCAGGGCTGCAAGCTCTAACTCCTCCTTTGCCATTGATTTCTGCATGTACCTCCCTAAGCCACTTACCCTTTCTATGGCTCAGGGTCTTATCTGTAAAAAATGATGGGATGTGACATTCCTCATCAGATTGTGGTGATAAATAGGCAATTCAAAAGGGCTCTGCATATATAATTAAAGCTTAACATAGCAATGGCTATTTTCTTTTTACACACACACACACACACACAGTCTACACACATGTATTACATTGCATGGGAAGGAAAAATACTTCTTAGAATTATTCTCAGATGAAATGATCAAATATAGGGGTCTGGGTCTACATCAACTGTAGCTTTAATAATTTATTTCTATGGACACACTGTTTCAGCTTTATATCTTTTAATACCTATCCATGGAATTAAAATTTCCCTAGTATTTATTTCTTTGTAATTGCCTTATTCATTCATTTGGCAGTGTTGACCCTCCTGGGTGAAAAAAAAGATGAAAGATATGGAATTGCTGTCTTTAAGGAGAAGTGACTTGAGAACAGTTACAATTTTAAACTATGAGTGCAGGTATATATATATGGTACCATATACCATATATATATATATATGGTAGTGCTGACACAGAGGAAGATGAAAGCACATTTATTTCCTACGTGAATGATGTAAATGTGTGGATTTCAGCCTACCACCACATTTTTCAGTAAGACTCTTCTCTTTCCCCTCTGTGACAGGCAATGATCTAAGTGCGTTTCATAGATTATTTTTCATCTCTTATGGCCACCCAATGAGGAAAACATTTTTATTAGCCTAATTTTTCAGATGAGGAAAAATAGACTCAGAGAGCTAAGTAACTTACCTAATGTCACACAACTAATGAATGGCAGAGCTAGATATCAAATCCAGGCTTGTCTCTTTACAACTACTCATTATTTCTTCCCCAACTAGTTGTGCTTAAGATACAGAGTTCTAAAGGTAGGAAATGTTTGTTCTTCATATCTCAGCTTCAAACAGCCCCTTAATAGTTTTCATGATGATACGTTTTTATGTTTATAAAAATATTAATAATCCAGGAAAGGGTGTTGCTTAAAAGTTCATCGTATGGAAATTTCGACATTGACATTACCCCGATGCTTACAATTTGTGAGAACATGTAATTTGCAAAGACCAAATGTAATTATGAAAAAAAAATAACACAAATATTATCTATCGTGTTGCTTCACTTTTTACCATGTCTTAGAAAAGCTTTTCAAAGGAGTTTAAACATGTTAGAAATGAACCATACTTTTGAGATGGACAAACTTCATTGATTTCTACCCGATATATCTTAACATAGCATCCATGTAAAGGCCTAAGTGTGACTTATGTTCTCAGTGACTAAGCTACCCAACAGGAGATCATTTACCATTGTTCTGCACGAGCAGTGCTTCTTGCCTGGCTGGCCAGCTGGCTGGTAAATGTATGCCATTGTTCACAAGGGGAAATTGGGACAGCTGAAACTGAGTACATGAGAGAATCACAAATAACTAGAGTTTGGAGGGCTCTCAGAGAACATCTAGTTCAAGGCTGTTCATTTTAAGGCATGGGAGTGGTAAAGTGAGTTGCCCAACGTCACCCAATAAGCTAGTGGCAAATCTCGGGGAAGAATTCAGACCACCTGAATCCCTCACTGGCATTCTTATAATAGGTTGTAGTGTGTCTCCCCAGAATTCACGTCCACTCAGAACATGACCTTACTTCAAAATAAGGTCTTTGCAGATGTAACTTGTTAACAGGTCATACTTGAACAACGGGTTGGGCCTTAATTCAACAACTTGTATCTTTATAAGAAGAGAAAACAGACACAGTGATCCATGCGGGGGAAAAACTGGATGCAGAGGTTGAAGTGATGCATCTAGAAGCTAAGGAACACTAAGGATTATCCATAACTACCAGGAGCTAGAAGAGGCAAAGAAGAACTCTTCCCTAGAGCCTCTGGAGGTAGGATGGCCCTCCCCACACACCCTGATTTCAGACTTCCAGTCTTCACAACTGGAGTAAGAGAGAGTAAACTTCTGTTATTTTAAGCCACATTTTGTGGTACATTTTTATGGCAGTGCTAGGTAATGAATGCAATCTCTTCTACTTAATCATGGCTCATCTTAGGCATATTTCTTACTAGATCAAGAGCCCAAAGTGTGCTGCCGCTGCCAGTGGGTTTACAGTCCTACCCTCAAATATGAAGGACAACATTTTAATATATAAACAAAACGGGTCTCTCACTCTCACCCAACAAACACATTTACTGTTGTTTGTGTTCCAATTAGCTGTAAGTCACCTTACATCTCATCACAGGAAGCAGTGACCTATTTAAATTGAACGTACATGTATTGCTGCTTGCTTTTACACCAAACAGGAATAAAATGGGGAAAAATGATTTCCTGCTTGTTGTGGGTATTGAAATCTAGAATTGTTAAGAGAGCATAGATTATTGGAGGTCAGTGTAAGAGACATATTAAAATTCTGAGCACTGTATTCCCACAGAATTGATGGGCACATTGCAATTTTCAAACTGACCCCCCCCCCTTTTTTGCCAGATATATTGTTCCGATTTTTACCATGTTGATTGAAGTTGAAAGTCTAACAGAAAAAAAAACAAAATGACCCATTACCTCGGATTACTGTACTACAGTTTATCAGAGTCTAAACTCATCTCCAGCTCTCCATTGATCTGCCTTCTTGGTCACTGTAGCTAGTATAGCTGGAGACTCTTTGCACTCAATCTACAGCCACGCAGGAGTAAAGGAGGGTGGAAAGCACAGGCTCTGTGACCAGAAATGCCGTTTTAGACCGAAGCACTTCAGTTTTGTTTACATGACACATCAATAACCAGTCAATTAGAAGTTCACATTTCAAGCCCCCTCATTCTTATAATGGGGAGGTTGGGAGAGAGAGTGTATTGATTTCAAGCCCACTGCTTGTGTACTGCTGCCTGCAAACAAAGGGAAGACACAGGAAGGGGTAGGAGCTTTGTGTCAGGAGTGGGCCGATAGACTGAACGCAAGTACTTTTAGGGCAAATGGTCTTTTGACACTTCTACTCTCCCTTGGAATGGGTAATTTCTCAGTATCCAGGACAGTACATTTTAGGGAGGAATAGGGCAGAAAAAGAAAAATCAAACTGGCCGTCAGGTAAATTAAAATCTATGTTGGATGAACATTTTTATTTTATCTTATTTTTCTACCAGTTTACAACACCATCAGACATAGTTATTGCTCTTGTGTAAGAGAGTAGAAGAGAGAGAAATGTTTCTTTTCGCTGGTGCTAGGGTCAGTGAGAGGGGATGGTCCGCATTCTCAATAAGGAGTAGTGAGGAAGGAGGAATTGAGTAGTATGTTTTAGGAGGAAGCTGGTCTGCTTTACATCTCCTTTGGAATCCTTTATTTCTTTTCATGAGAACTTTTAAAAATATTTGACATATAGGGTATTGAATGGTGTTGATGAGCATGAAGAGGATGGAGGCCTAAGGCCAGCCTACACTTAAGGCTATGAACATATGGACTGCCCTGTTGGTCTTTGTCCGTTCTTGACTACTCGTGTTAGTTATTCTGCCATGTTTGGTATGACCATGTCGCTTTTCTTATATTTTCTTCCAATATTGCAATTATCAGTACCCCAGACTCAGGCATTAGCTGCTCCTTTGAGATATGAGTTATAAACAAAGAAATTGGTTTGCTTTTATATTCCTCCCACCATTTATTGCATTATCTTTCCTATATTGAGCATTTCTTCAACTTGTTAACCAAGCACATATTTTTAAAGTTATACTAGGCACTGGTATCTGGGAAGAGTTCTCTTGCACAAGCATGGTAATGTTACTTTTATTTTCAAGAATTCAATAAGGTATTTATGATGCTTTTTAAAGAAGGTAAGCTTGATAGTACCGACGTTATTATATTCTGAAGTTAGAATGCAAATCAATACTTTTGATATTTGTGACAGAATTTAACATCAGCACTATATAGTTTGTTAAAATTTAAAAGCCAACATCTTAAGGTATGTCAGATATCAAACTGTTATTTGTAATGATTTTCAAATATACCATTGTATCAGTTGTCTATTGCTGCTAACCACCCCAGAACTTAGTGGCTTAGAAATGATTTATTATGTCTCATGTTCCGTGGGTTGACTAGGCAATAGGCCTCTCCTGAGCTCACCCACAAGGCTTCAGGCAGCTGTCAGGTCAGGTGGTGCTGGACTAGCCTCATTCTCAAGACTGAGATCCTGGTGCTGGTTGTCAACGGGATCCTTTTCTCTGTGTGGTCTCTCAAATTCAGTAGTCTACCTGGCTTCCTCACATGACCGTGGGAGTATTGCAAGAGGATGAAAACAGAAGCTGCTATATCTCTTTAAGGCTTAGCCTCAGAAGTCTCACATCATCTCTGCTACATGCTAGTGCTCAAGGCAATTCATAAGGCCAACTCAGATTCAAGGGGTAGAGAAATAGACTCCGCCCCTGTTTAGTGGGAGGATGAGAGTCACACTGAAAAGGGATGTGCATAGAGGGAGGACGTTGGGGTTACTGTTAAGGACCCCTGTCATCATTTTCTAAGTTGGTTCCTTCTTTGGGAGTTTGCATCTCTCTCTGTCCCTCTAGTCTTCTTCCCACTTGGCCAAGTAGTCCATTGGCCATAAGGCCAAGTTCGGTTTTAGGTTAAGATTAAATGAGTCACATTATCCTCCTCTGGCAAAGACTGTTAGTTGTCCTTCGAAGTTAATTATTTCCTTCTTCATCAGAAATAAATCCCCTGTATTTGTCTGTTTTTTGTTTTTTTTTTTCTTTAACTGGGCACATAAACCTCCAAGTTCCCAACCCCAAGAAATGCTACATGATTCCTGGACTGATTTCTTCTAGATTTCCTGACTGTCAAAGAGAAATACATTTCTAAATCATCTGAGCACTATTCCTTGGGTTTCTCTAATATTTGCAGATAAACTTGAATGCTAACATAGCTCCCTTTGTTTTACAATTAGAGAGCCATTCAGAATGTACTGAACCCATCATCAAGTTGTTGTTTATTCCCCTTTTGATATCATACAGAGATAGGAACTTAATTATCTTCTTCCTTGCGTTCAGTCAACCATAACTTTAAAAAATCACCAAAAATCAGGGACTTTTGGATTTTTCTAGGTTTGTTAATTCAAGTTATCTGTCTCTTTTACTAACATAGAAAATTCAGGAGCTAGTCATTATTTTTTAAAAATACTAAAATATAGAAACTAATAAAACCTAATTGGATCTAATGTTCTTACTGTTTGATCTACTTTAGTATAATAAAAATTGAAGAATGGTCAATTTGTTGAGTAAGTGGATCCTTTAATAGGTTTTATATGTTAAATTACTTCTTTATGGTGGTTGCAGAAAGAAATTACATGATACACATATACAGGGTGACTGTAACAAGAAAGAAAAGTCTTATGGATAATGTAAAGTAAAATATAATATTGTTGGTGGACTGTAAACACAACTGTAAAACATATTAGAAAGGGAAGTTTGCTTCATCAGTTTTGAATGGCTTGATGTCATAACAACAAAATGAGTTTGAGATGATTGCACCCATGTGCAGAATTTGCAAAGGGAGTGAAGCTGCTCCATGATTTAAGGGCTCCTCTCTTAGATCAAGGATATTAAAGGGTGTCAGAAAGTGGGTCAGAGTGGGGACACAACATTGTTAAGCAACACTGTTAGCTATTTTGTGGAAATAGCTGTTCTGCCTGAGTCCTCACGTCCCACTTTGGAGGAGGGATATATGGTCCTACTAGTTCCTGACCCTGACCCTAATGAGGGGGCCTAATTGAGAGCTTTGGAATATGTTTCCTGCACTTGGGAGACTATGTTTGTGACTTTAACTGTCCAAGCCCTGGCTCAATTTCTATCTAAGAGCTGGAAAAGGTACCTCCCACCAAAAAAGTTTAAAAAGAACTGAGTCAAAAAGAAAGTTGCATTTGTCCATAATCTATGGAAGCCTTGATCAATAAACTAAGTACATGCAGAACATAACCTGAACAAAAGAGGCATTTTGAAACAGTTTATTCTGAAACCTCCCAAGGGAAAAAAAAAAAAAAAACGCACAGGACCAGATGGCTTCAATGGAGAATTCTACCAAACATATAAACAAGAATTAACACCAATCCTTCTTAAACTCTTCCAAAAAATTGAAGAAGAGGGACCATTTCCAAACTCATTTTGTGAGGCCAGCACTACCCTGATACCAAAGCCAGACAAAGACATCACAAGGGAAGAGAATTACAGACAAATATCCCTGATGAATATAGATGTAAAAATCCTCAACAAAATAATAGCAAACTAAGTACAACAGCACAATAAAAAACATCATACACCATAGCCAAGTGAGATTCATTCCTGGGATGCAAGAATCATTCAACATGTGAAAATCAATTACTGTAATATACCATATTAACAGAATAAAGGATAAAAATCATATGATCATATCAACAGGTACAGAAAATTTTTTGACAAATTTCAATAAAATTCCATGATAAAAACTCTCAACAAAATAGGAAGAGAAGGAAATTACGTCAAATAATAAAGGTCATATATAAAAAGCCCACAGCTAATAGCATGTTCAACAGTAAAAACTAAAATAATTTCCTTTAAGATCAGAAACAAGGCAAGGGTGCCCACTCTTACCACATCTTCTATTCAACATAGTACTTGAAGTCTTCCCTAAAGAAATTAGTGAAGAAAAATAAATAAAAGGCATCCAAATTGAAAAGAAAAAGGTAAAATTGTCCCTGTCTGCAGACTATATGAATATATATAGGTATAGCTATATAGAGATATGCAACCCTAAAGATCCCATTAAAAATTGTTAGAACTACTGTGTAGATGCCTGACCAATGTGCTATACACCTGAAGCTGAAGTAGAATATTGCATGTCAACTATAATTAAATATATATTTATATTTAATTATAAATATAAATTCACAGGATGTGGAGTAGAGCATAGGGAAGATAAAGTCACAAGATGTGGAGTACAGTCAATGGTATTGTAACAGCGATATACAATGTCAAAGGGGCAGTAGATTGGGGGGGTGGTTATCCCTTTGTGAGTGGTGTAAATGTCTAACTATTATGTTGCTTTGTATACCTGAAACTAAAAAAAAAAATTGTTAGAACTAATAAACAGATTCAGTAAAGTGGCAAGATACAAAATCAACATTTTTTTAATTCATTTACATTTCTATACACTATATCAAACTATCTGAAAAGAAAATTAGGAAAACAATTCCATTTACAATAGAACCAAAGAGAATAAAATACATAGGAATAAATTTAACTATGGAGATGAGAAACTTGAATACTGAAAACTACAAAACATTGAGGAAAGATTAAAATTAAACAAGACCCGAACAGTTGGAAAGACATCCTGTGTTCATGGATTGGAAGATAAAATATTGTTAAAATATCCATACTACACACAGCAGTCTTTTTGGTAGGGATTCAATGCACTCCCTATCAAAATCCAAAGAACAGTTTTTATAGAAATAGAAAAAAATGTCTAAAATTCTTATGGAACTGCAAAAAATCATGAATATCCAAATCAATCTTGACAATGGACAAAACTGAAGGCATCGCACTTCCGGATTTCAAACTGTGTTACAAAGCTACAGTAATGAAAGCAGTGTAGTGCTGGCATACAAACAGACAGATGTATAGACCAATGGAACAGCATAGGGAGCTCAGAAATAAATCCATACATGTGCAGTCAATTAACCTTCGGGGTGCCAAGAATACACAATGGGGAAAGGATGGTCGTTTCAACAAATGGTGTTGAGAACACTTAATATCCACATTCAATGAAATTCAACTCTTATCTCATACCATATACAAAATCAACTCAAACTGGATTAAAGATTTAAACATAAGACCCAAAACTGTAAACCTCCTAGAAAAAAATGGGGGAAACACTTCATGACATTGATCTTTGCAATATTTTATGAATATGACACCAAAAGAACAGGCAATAAATACAAAATTAACAAGTGGGACCACATCAAATTAAAAATCTTCTACATAGATATCAATCAACATAGTGAAAAGGCAATCTACGGAGTGAGAGAATATATTTGTAAATCATATATCTAATAAGGTATCTAATAAGGGATTACTTTCCAAAATATATAACTCAATAGTAAAAAAAAGAACAAATAATTTGATTTTAAAATGAGCTAGGGACTTGAATAGATATTTTTCCCAAGGAGATATACAAATATCCAACAGGCTATGAAAAAACGCTGAATGTCACTAATCACCAGGGAAATCAAATAAAAATCACAATGAGACATCACCTGACACCTGCCAGGATGGCTATTATATATATATAGAAGGTGCAAAAAAAAGTATACACACTTTAAGAAAGGAAAAAGCTTTATTAAAATTGTAATATTCAATATATACTAATGATAATGAAAGATGAATACAAGTCATGTGTATACATTTTTTTGGCACCCCCGGTGTATATATAAAAAAAGAAAATAAGAGTTGGAAAAGATGTGAAAAAATTGAACCATTGCACACTGGTTGGTGGGAATGTAGCTGCTACAGGAAACGGTATGAAGATTCCTCAAAAATAAATAAATAAATAAATAAAATTGCTATATGATCCAGCAACCCCAACTCTGGATATTTATCTAACAGAACTGAAATCAGTATCTCAAAGAGATTTTTGCATTCCTAAGTCCATTGCAGCATTATTCACAATAGCCAAGATGTGGAAACAACCTAAATGTCTATCAACAAATAAATGGATTTAAAAAATATGGTATGTACACACAGTGCAATACTATTCTGCCTTAAAATAAGAAGGAAATTGTGCAATATGCAATAACATGGATAAACCTTGAGGATATTATGCTAGATGAAATAAGTTAGTCAAGAAAGACAAATACTGCATGATTCCACTTACATGAGGTATCTGAAAATAGAATCAGTCAGTTGGGGTTGCTATGGGCTTGGGGAAGGGGGAAATGGAAATTATTAATCAATGGGCATAAAGTTTCAGTGGGGCAAGAGGAAAAAGCTCTAGAGATCTGTTGTATAACATTGTATCTATAGTCAGCAATAATATATTTTACATTCAGAAATTTGTTGAGAGTAGATCTCGTTAAGTGTTCTTACCGCCATAAAATAAAATAATAAAATGAAATATAAAAAATATATAAGTGAAAAAACAAGCAAACAAACAAACAAAAAAAACCCTAAAATAAATCACAGCTGGGAAATAGCCTACATAGTTCCTTTAATATCACAATGGTATTATCTAAGAATAAATGTAACTCAAGGACAAATAAGGCCTTTCATTGTACATTCAGCATAACACAGGGATTAAGAGTCAGCCTGCCTAAGTACAAATCCTGCCACGTCATTTATTAGTTGTGTAATTTTAGGCAAGACACTTAATATTTTTAAGCCTTTGTGTCCTCAGCTGCAAAATTGGGGGGGGGGGAACGGGGAATAATCATAGCTGTCTCATAAACTTGTTGTGAGGATTAAATGAGTTCATCCATTAAACATCAAGTGCTCTGCACAATTTAGCTGTTGTGTTTATTATGGTTCTAGGGACAGTGATGAAATGAAGCAGGATTGGCCCTTTTCCCGAGGTTGTGGTCAAAGGAGCAAAGGATATATATCCTTATAAATTAAGGGGGTGCTGCAAATTTTTGACTAAAGATTTATGCCAAACAAGTCCGTATTAGAGTTGAACGAAGGATGACCTCTCTATGGGTCTCAAAGCTTGTGATACAAATGCATGGCTACGGCTTCCAGGAGCATAATGGGTTGAAGGAGAAAATATCATGGCTCCTTCCATTCCTTGGGGAATTCTCCAACATTGTTATAGGATGGTAAGAACTCAGTCCACAGCCTCATTAATTAGTGAGTGTTCACACAAATGCATTTTCTGATTGAGATTTATCTCTTTTCCCTTTACATATGTATATGTATCCTGATGCTTCAGTTCTTCTCAAGAGTGGTATTAGCTGTAGCAGATGGAAGGTGAATTAACATTGGCAAACTTTTTTTCCCTCTTCAGAACTTTTTATTTTATCACAGCATAAAAGCCAATCTCTGAGTAGAGAGGTTCTAAAAGGGGCTTAGACTCTTAAGGAAGGTTAATTAATACCCTTGGTTCCAGCTACATAACCAATTGACAAAGTAAATGTTTGAAGTTCAGCTTTCCTAACTGAGTTTCCACACTGTTAATAAGTAGATAATATATATATATATATTAAAAAAAAACTTCAATAGCTCAAAAGGAAAAGAGAAAGAGAGCATGAGAAAGGAAGGGGAAAATGTGGTTTCTCTTCCAAATGTGCTGCATAAATATAATTATAGATTTAACAAGGCCAGCTTCAGGTTTTAATCACTGTTTCCCCACTACCTAATAATTTCCTATTCAGCGCCTGCTGTCATATAGCTTTTAGGTTGGGTAGCATTATCTCACCAGGTAACTACAAGTAATCTCTTCAGTTTAACCCTCTGGTGCATCAGAGCAAGAGAGGCTGGACAGATTAGATGCACTATGTCCAAAAAACAGTCTTTTCATTAGTGTTTGGCATTTGATGCTCTGATCTGTAACCGAGTGAATATTTTTACGATTGCCATGTTGTGTGGAAACTATAATTTTGACCGGAATGTCAGTATGTGGGTATGGAAACTTACAAGTTTCATACTGGTTATTAAAAACTATGCAAGTGAAGAGTTGAAATGTGCATGATTTTGTTCTGAATATATATCATTGAAAATATTGATTTAAATGATACAGTATGTGCTTCTTGTACCAAACTTCTCTGCATATTGGTTGCATTGTATTTCCTTAAATCTACAAAGATATTAGCTATCGAGCAGAAGATTGCTTTCTGTGAGTTTGAGAATTATTATTACACTAAGAAAGGAGAAAGGGGGTCTTATCATGTCCTGGATAATACATGAGAAAATGGAGAAATCTCTTGAGGAGAAAAAGAGAAATAATAATAACACATGTATTTAACTACTCTATCCTACTTTCATGCATTCTATTATCAACAACAATGTGACTGGTTTAGATGTGAGAAGACAGGCTGATTTCCTGGGGTTGGAGGATGAGGAGATTCAGGTTTAACTTCTGTCTTTGCCAATATCCACGTCACCTCGAGGAAGTAATTTAGCCTCCTTTGTAATCAGTTACTTCGCTGCAACAGGGACTCTTGTAATCGTCAGCAATCACAAAGTCACATTTGGTCTATAGATATTCTTTTGTTTCCCTGCATTATGTTTTTAAATTTTTCTGAGCCAACAAACACTTAAAAATTGGGAGATTTTACTTAAAAATCAGATTTCTGGTTTCCATTCAAAAGTTGGCAGACTGAATGCCAGTTTCACATTCTGACACAGCAGTAATGATCAGAGCAGGATAGTAGCTCATTCACATGGGATGTGCTTTCTCCCATTTGTCTCAGTCTCCACCACGTTCTATCATCTCCCCAACCCTGGGACTAAATGGTAGTCCCACTTACTATGCTTATTGTCAATTTTCTTATAGAATGGGTATATTTTTCAGTATCTGCATCTGTATTTAAACTGGAAAAAGAGAATGTCCAAGACACCCAGGTTTCAAAAAAAGTATATGGGAAGAGTACATTTCTTTTTAAAACGAAAAAAATCTCTCTTTGATTTCATTATGCTCACAAAAAGAATCCAATGGAAAAAATACAAGCCCCACTTCACTTATTTATGTTACTTATCTGGCCTCTCTAGGGATTCAAATTTGTCACCCGTGGTCCATTTGAGTATACAATGCTAGAATTCTATAACTTCATGTACAAACTTCCCAACAGATGCCTTCCTTTGAAAGTCCCAGTAATGTACACCAAAGAGAGAATTCTTTGGGAGAATGTCTGAGTCTAATAGCCAGAAGAAGGGCATGTATACATACAATGTAAAGCTTTCAAAAGAAGGGCTCTGGGGGCCAGGTAAGTAGCTTGCTGAACAGTTATAAGCAATTTACATGAATTCAGGGGCTTTGGAGAGATAATTGTGTGCTTGAGAGAATGGTTTTCCCAAACAAAGTTTCCATGTTTCCCTGTATTGTTTCATTTCTACAATGAACCAAAGATTTATAGATTTCTGTCCTGCTTGCCACTCTACATTGTGGTTTCTTTCTTTTTTTCTTTTTTTTGGCAATAATAGAAACCCAAGAGGGGTGAGATTCAGAAAAAAACAAGCCTGAGGTAAATAATATCTCATACCCTTGTTTGTAATATAATAAGCACAATAAATCGCAGGCATTTATGTACAGGTGCTATGCAAAATGTTATCTCATTTAATCCTTATAATTACTTTATGAAGACAGTATTATTTTCCCCAATTCACATGGGGAGTCTAAGATGTTGGGAGGTTAAATAGCTGGTTGAAGGTCACAGATGTAGCACTGGAGAGAGTGAGTCTCTCTATTGCCACAGGCTTTGCTCAAAACCACCTCACCCTGTTGTATCATGGTCTTAATAGCTTTGACAAAGATCAGGGAACAAAATTCTGGCTTACTTATGCAATAATAGACATTATTTTCCCCTCAAATGTTATAATATTTTCCTACAAATATGCATTTTTGTCCTCCTATAATTCATATTTGACAAGATACGTTCACACATTTAACTCTCACAACAGACCCAGGAGGCAGACAGGACAGGTCTCATTGATTTCATTTTGCAAGTGAGAAAACCAGGCCCTATTGAAATGATGTGACTGTCTCAAGGTTATGCTGCTACCGTATTTCCCTGAAAATAAGACTTAACCGGACAATCAGCTCTAATATGTCTTTTGGAGCAAAAATTAATATAATACCTGGTATCATATCATATCATATCATATCATATCATATCATATCATATCATATCATAATTACTATATTACTACATTACATTACATTACATTATAAAGACCTGGTGTTATAGTAAAATAAGACCGGGTCTTATATTAATTTTTGCTCCAAAAGATGCATTAGAGCTGATTGTCCAGCTAGGACTTATTTTTGAGGAAACACGGTAATGGAATTTAACTACAGTCCTCATATACACTCCCTCATCATGCCAGGCTGCCTCTCTTCTTGTAGACTAGCTGGTTGATAAGCTTCTAAGTACGCAAGAGCCTCTCTCTTACAGTGAGGAAAAATGATTTGCATTCTATGTAAACAATAAAATATTTTCTTCTTTCTCATTTTTTATTTTAGTGTTGCAATATGGATTAACAATAAAAAAAATGTTATTCTTAATTGGGTTATACTGCTACAGCCATCTGTCCATTTTAAACCCACAGACTCTTTTATCTCTCATAGATAAAATTTTTAGACTGCATGACATCTTTTGGAGGTGTCTGTAATGATTAAGTTTTTTCCTAACAGTCTCCGGGAACCTGTTTGTAATTGATCAGCTTACCTAGACATGTGCCAGAAACCAAGATGATAATTTTGTTTTGCTCATGTCCCTAGATACAGATTGCTTCCTGACCTTGACCACATTTCCCAAAGTTCATAGCAAAGACAAGAAAAGTGGTCCAATTTTTTGATACCACCAAGTTGTAAAATTCAGTGCTTTCCTCCCCAAACTCAGGACATCAGAAACCTATGCATAAACGCGGTGTATCTCTGTACATATTTCTACATAAATATTCACTGAAGAGGTGGCATAAAAATGCAACATTTCTCAAACTGTGTTCCATGAAATACTAATTACATGTTCTAAACAAATAAGGAGATTATCCATGGTGACAGGGAATACAGTCTATTGAAGATAAGACTTGTGATCTAGGTCTCTTTAACCTATTGCCTGCCTTTGGGTGATGTTCTATATCAAGATTCCTTGTATGGAAAAGGTGGTTCTCACTCATCAATTATGGAATGAATATGCAGAAACATGACCATAAGCTATTCCGTATCAAAGTTTACCTAGTCTTAGATTATCCATAATGTGTTTGTCACTGTTATTGGCAAATACCTTTAGCTTCAGTGCTTGTACACAAAAACTTTTTATAGCAAATATTTCTAACTTCTTCCTAATTCTGTACTATAGTGGGAATGTCATGTTTTTTGACATTGAGGAATTTTTTTTTTCTTCTGAGTATAGCATTCCTGTTTTCCTTGGAATAATACCCATCCTCTCTATTATGTGACTCTAGTAGTATTGTTTCCATCCTTAACTTCAGGAATGGAAATGTGGCTCCTGACCGGTTAACTAAGAAACACATTCTTCTGCTCAGGGGGTTTGGTTCAGAAATCTGTTTATTCTCAATTCAGGCAATGTGAGTTATACCAAATACTTATGTTAGATAAAAGATCTACCCATTCCTTTATCTTCCACTAGATATAGACAGGAATAAAGCCTGGACGTTCTGGCAGCCATCTTGTCACGATGAAGGGCCTCAAAATTCAGCCAACAAGAGAAATGCAGAAGAGAGACATGACAAGAAAAAAAAAAATGACGAGACCTCATACTATCCAAGTCCCCTGATTCATCTAGGCCTAGAATTAGTGCTCTTGGATTTTTCAGATATGCTAACCTTTTTGGCTCAAGTTGACTGGAGCTGAGTTTATTGTCATTTGCAACTGAGCTGGTCCTCACCAATATAGCTACAAATACAAAATTTTCTAGCTATAGCTAGAAAATAAGGAACTAAAGGTAGAGTGCAGAGCACATCTATCGTATTAAAGCCTATAGAGTCCTGTGAGTTTGTTCTAGATGTCCAAGCCCATGTTCAGTTTTGCCATTTGTTAATGGAGTATATTTGAATGACAGTGCTCCATCAAGGTAGCCTGCTCATAGAGCACACATTGGCTGTAGGGTTTAGTGGAAAGAGTATGGTGTTTGGACAGGAAAGAGTGGTGAACATACGTGTCTATATAACTCTCCAGCCATGTGATCCAATAATAAATTGCTAAGCCTCAGTCACATCTGTAACAGGACTCTTGGAAAAATTAAATGAGATTACATGTGTACAGTACCTAAGCTAGCTGTCCCATATATGTCTATTGCATAGAAAAATTTACCTGTTACAGCTATACTTTCATCTAACTTACTCATCCTAAAGTGCATAAAACAATGCCTACTTTACGCATTACTGCCTTAGCTCATTCATTCATTCATTCATTCGTTCGTTCATTCATTCATTTATTCATCAATTTTAGTCCTTAATGAGTTTCCATGAATAACCTTAGAGTCCTATTTAAATTATATAGAATCATATACCCAGGAGATGCAAAGAAAGGAGTCTTGCAAGCTCTAAGAGGGGCATGATTTAGGCTTTGAAACTTTTTTTTCTTTCAAGAGGTTTCCAGAAATGCAATGTGGTTAGAGCACGGCCAGTCTGTATAGTATCTTCTTCCTCGTGTTGGAAAGATTACTGAGATATTCTTGCAAACAATAAAAATTACTGACAAATTATTGAGATAGCCTTTAAAAATTCTTGTGGGGGAAAATACTTTGTAATCAAGAGGATACAATTCATTAAAATATGACTTTAAACCTAATTTTTAACCTAGTCTTCATCTGCCCATGATGTGATCACCTGTCTCAATAGGAGGCTACAAACTGAAGTTCTGTTATTTCTGCTTACTTATTCTTTGAGAAAGAAAACACTTTTATTTTTCCCTAGGGAGTCTTTCAGAATACTTGGGGCATTTGCTGTTGAAGTCCCTGAAACAAGAGTAGAAGGCAATATTTTCAAGTTCTAAAAACTAAAGGAACAAGTCACAGATGCTATCATTTAAAATTAAATTGTTCTTTATTTGCTAGTGTTTTAATTGAAATTATAGATGATTTACGTAGCTACGGTTCTCAGGGAAACAAAGGGAAGATGACTGAGAAATATCAAGTGGTGTGGGAGCGAAGAAAAGGAAACAAAGAAACAGAGAATCTCAAATAAATTTTCCAGTCTGTGTCTTCTTAATTTCCTTGACTCTAATCTTCAAACTTTTTAAAAAAATATTTCTCTAAATACTATCTATCAGGTTTTTGTTTCTTACTATGGGAGCAGAGAGCAGGGAGTAGTACAAAAATTTCCTCAACCTGACAATGCCTAACACTCTATCAATCCTCTGTATCACCAGATACCAATAAAAAGGTATTAAACATTAATTAAATTACAAGTACATGAAATCAATCTTTTCAGCTGTGTTCAAGCTAGTGGACATAACAGTTCAAAGATTCTTTAGAAGGAAAAGCATAAGGACCAATAGATTGTCCCATATTGCAATTAATTCTTACAATTAATTCTCTCTAATATAGCCAAAGTGACTTAAATTTCTGTTTACTTTTTTTCTCCCTAGGCATTCTTCAGCAGATTTTCCCTATAATTTTATTTGAGCACATTACAATGACAATTAATTGCTTGTTTGCTTGCCCAGATTTCCCTTAAAGCTGGGAGTTTTTGAAGGCAGGGACTAATCTTGGTCACCATTGTATTTCTAGAAGTTAGCACAATGCCTGGCAAATGGTGGATACTCATGTGTTGACAAACTGAAGGAGAGCGATAAATACTTGTTAAACTGAATTGAGCACAAAAGTGTTGATATTTTAATTTGATCGTTCTGTGAGATATATTCATTATGACAATAATAAAACATGCCACTAGAAAGATATAGATGCTGAAAAGAAACTCTCATCACCCATTTTTCAACACTTTGCTCAAAACTTTTGGGATCTCTTCTCCCAAGAAGTAATATGAAATGGGTTTTCATTTATTTATTTATTTTTCTTCAAAGTTGGCCCTGGGACATGATGTTTTCCGAACTAATTAACATGACAGATCCTCTAGTTTTCTTTAGTACATGTTGCAATTAACATTCTAACCACACACTTTTACTTGTAGGTGCACTGTACTTGCAAAATCAAAAATAACCTTAAGAATCATTTGATTGGCACTCAAAACCCAGCAGCATATAAAAACAAATTAAATTCTATAAAATACTTGTCATCAGAATGTGCAAGCAATCCTGTTAAATGAAAACAAACCCACAAATACCTTTGGGATGTAACACAGAATATGTATTTATTTAGTTTAAAACATGGGTCTCCGGAGAAGGAGCAGAGCCGGGTTTTAGTCCTAGCTCTTTCTGTTGTGGTCTTTTGAACAATTCACCTTCACCTTTCATCCTTGGTTTTTCTTCAAGTGCAAAGGAAGAGATTTATATCAAATGATTTCCAAGGTCTCTTTTAGTTTTAATATTCTTTTCTATGACTTCCAATTTTATCTAGAAAGTAATTAGAAAAAGATTCATTTATAGTTTGCAGTCCAGCTCTCTTCTTACCGGTAGAACTATGCCTATTCTGTTGTGGGTCCATACTTGTATCCATATTATCACCATAATGTTTTGCATATATTAATAGTTCATTTGAGGACTTACATGTAACATCATTTTATCTATTGCCTTTTTTAAAAAAAAAAAAAAAAGTCAAACCCTGTTTAAAGATATCAAAGCCTCTAAAACAGTTGGCTCTAAGTTCCTCGGGTGTTTGAAGAATGCTGAGACTTAGAGAAAGTCAGTTCCATTTTCTATTCTTTACAACCATACTATGAAGGAAAAAAATTGTAACATGCATATTTATTTGTATAGCCAAGATTTGTTTCTTAGGCATCTCTTCAACAGGAATGCAATAGTCTTAAAGTTTTCTTTTTGCTTCGATGTAGGACATTTTAAATACCGGAAATGAATGCAGAGTATTAATTTCTGCAAGGCATTAAGATAAAATAATAAAATTCTGGAAATTTTATTATTTTGTCTTAATGCCTTTCAAGGTGATATTTTACTTCCAGCTATCCCTAAGAGAATGTAAAGATCTCAAATGCTATATAGATTTTCTTTTCATCTTCTCACATACCGTAACAGTGTACTATGATACTTTAAACAGCTTTTAGTGAGGAAGAATGAATCTGAAGCAGACCTACTTCTCAAATAAAGTTGTAGTTGACTGCATGGATTATATTAGAGCTAATTGGTTGTTCCTATTTGATAGAGTTATTTGCACAATGTGTATGGAATATTTCTTTAACTTTATTATGTTTTGTGTACTTTTCATCTATGGTTGAATTCAGCAGTAAAATGCAATTATTTGATGTTTTCTGACAGTCACAGTAACATAGAAGTTTTAAAAAAGTGTTTTTTTTTTTTTGTACTGACAATATTGATTCAATTTTTATTTTAAAAATGGGTGATGAGAGTTTCTTTTCAGCATAAATAAATATGGAATATTTACCAAGATAGAATAAATTCCTGGCCATAAAACAAATCTTTATAAATATAAAAGATTTGAGTAATAAAAGCATGGTCTTTCCTCTTTGAGGAATTAAATCTGAAATTAGTAACAAATAGATACCCAGAAAATATACAATATTTGGAAACTAGCACAGTCTAAATAACCCACGGTTCAAATAAGAAATCAAAAAAGAAATCAGCATTTTAAATGTAATGAATATATAAACACAACATGTCAAAATTGGCAGATTATGTTAAAGTTGAACTTAGGGTATTTATAGAGGAGAAAGACCTCAAATTGATTATGCCAGATTCTCCCTTAAGAAACTAGAAAAAGAGGATCAAATTAAAGACAAAGTAAGTAGAAGAAAGGAAATGACAAGGACTAGAGTAGATATCAATACTAGAGTAGAAAACAGAAAATGTTAAGAGAAAATCAACGAACCCCAAAATTGATTATTTGAGTAAATAAATAATCTCTGATAACTCTAGCCAACTGATCAGGGAGAAAAACAGAAATGAGAAATTACCAACATCAGGAATGAAAAAGATGAAAAAACTACAGAATCTGAAGATATCAACAAGAAAATATCTAAGGAAATATTAACTTTATGATTATAAATTCAACAATTTAAGATAAATTGTGTAATTCCTTGAAGACAAAAATTTCTAATGCAAACTCAGGATGAAATAACCAAAATTCTCCTACATCTATTAAATCAGTTTGTTTTAAAAACCTTTCCACAGAGAAACCTGAAGCTCAGATAACTTCATAGGTCATTGGTGAATTCTGCCAAACATATAATGGAAAATTAATATAAATTCTATACAAACTCTTCCATAAAATTGAAAAATGAGTAAATATTTTCCTAACTCATTCTATGTGGTCAGCAATACCTTGATACCCAAACCTAACAAATACATTCCAAAAAAAGAAAACTACATACCAATATGTCTCATATACTTAGATTGGAAGACTCAATATTGTTAAAAAATTAAACGCAATTTTAAACCCTTTAAACCCTACTATCCTTTAAATCCTTTAAAAAGGATAGTAGTACATCATGACCAAATATAGTTTATCCTAGGAACACAAGGATGGTTTAATATTTGAAAATCAATCAATGTAATTCACTATATTAAAAACTGTAAAAGAAAATCACGTGATCATCTTAATTGATACTGAAAAAGCTTTTAACAAAACCCAATCTCCATTCATGATAAAAATCTCTTGGCAAACTAGGAATAGAAGGGAAATTTCTCAGCCTGATATGGACATCTATGAAAAGCATACAGGTAAGAATTATATTAATTGGGAAAGACAAATTCCCAATCATATTAATTGGGAAAGACCCAAGTAATAATCATATTAATTGGGAAAGCATACAGGTAATAATCATATTAATTGGGAAAGATATCTGAATAACACAAGGATATGTGGGTTTAGTGCTTCCATTCAACATTGTATAAGAGATTCTAGCAAGTGCAGTAAGATAAGAGAACTAAAAGGCATCCAAATCAGTAAAGAAGAAATGAACTGTCTTTATTTACAGGTAACATAATCATCTATGTAGAAAGTCCAATGGAATCTACAAAATAAATAAATAAATAAACAACTGGATCTAATAATTGAGTTTAGCAATGTTTCAGGATCCAAGATCTATATATGACTATCAATTTTATTTCTATATGCTAGCAGAAAATAGAATTCTTTTAAAAATGCATACTAAATGCAATAGCATTAAAAAATGAAATACTTTGGAATAAAACTGTCCAAAGATGTGAAAGGTTTGTACACCGAAAATGACAAAAAAGTGATGAGAAAAAGAAGAGCTAAATAAACAGAGAGACATACTCTGTTCATGGGTCAAAAGACTCAACATACTTAAGATATCAATTCTACTTAAAATGATGTATACATTCAGTGCAATGCCAACAATAAATACTTTTATTTTTGTAAAAACTGATAAACTGAATTCTAAAATTCAGACAGACATACAAAGAACCTACAATAGTCAAAACAATGTCAGTGGAACAGAATGAAGAGTTCAGAAACAGATAAAAACATACATAAGCATATATGAACATCTTATTTGTAATAAAGTTACAAATATAACTCGGAGAAGAAAGTGTAATTTTTCAACAAATGGTGCGAAAACAATTGGTATATATATTAAAAATAATCCTCCAATCTATTTATTGTATCATGTTCACAAAATAATTCAAAATAGATCATAGACCTAAGTGTAAAATCTAAAACTAAAACATTTGTAGAAGAAAAATAGGAAAATAACTTTTCCCCTTTGATATGGTCAAGATGTCTTATTTACTACACCAAAAGCACAATTCATAAAAGAAAATATTGATAAATTAGACTTCATCATAATTAAAAACTTCTTCTCTTCAAAAGACCCTGTTTATAGGATGAAAAGACATGCCAAAGTCTAGGAGAAAATATTTGCAAAGCATATGTCTAATATAGGCCTTGTCTCTAGAATATATAAAGAACTCTCAAAACTCAATACAAAAAACAAACAACCCAATTAAGAGAATAAAGTGCAAATGATTTGAACAGACATTACTCTAAAGACAATATACAGATGGAAAATTAGTATATGAAAAGATGCTCAACATCAAAAGTCATTAGGAAAATGCAGTTTAGCCCAATAATAAAATAATAATACATATCTGTTAGAGTAGCTAAAATTGAGCATTACCGATGATCCCAAACATTGGCGAGAATATAGAGCAACTGGCACTCTCCTACATTTTTGATGGGAAATTGAAATAGCATAGCCACTTTGAAATTGCTTGGCATTAGAAAAAATAGTGACATATACACCTACCATATGATCTAGCATTCTATTACTATGTATTTTCACTATAGAAAATAAAGTATATATATTCACGCAAAGACTTGTGTGAGAAAGTTTAAAGCAACTTTATTTGTAATAGTCAAAAACTGGAAACAACCCAAATGGTCATTGATCAGTGAATGGATAAATTATACTGTGGTATATCAATATAATATTCAGCAATAAAAAGGGAATGAACTATTGGTACATGTTACAACATGAGTGAAGTTCAAAGTAATCGTGCTGAATGAAAGAATGAAGACTAAAGAGAGCACATACTGAATAATCCCATTTATAATATGTAAAGTTCTAAAAAATGCAAATGTATGTATAATGAGAGAAAGCAGAACAGAGGTTGCCTGGGATGGGAAGGGGCAAAAAAGGGCTGGAGGGAAGAATTACAAAAGGACATAAAGAACGTTTTGGGAATGATGGATTAGGGCACTATCTTGACTATAGTAATGGTTTCACAGGTATACATATGTCAAAACATCAAACTGTACACTTTACAAATGCAGAGTTCATTTTATGTCAATTAGACATTTATACAGCTGTTTAAACAGATTAAAGTGTTCTTAAATATAACTATGACTTATAAAGTGTTAATAGTTACCATAACTGAAGTCCAGAAAGAATACTTCACTGGAAACAATAACTTCTTCATAGTGGAGCAGTTGAGAGAAACAGGATGAATGACAAATGAATTAGCAACACAGTTGACCCTTGAGCAATATGGGTTTGAATTGTACGGGTCCACTGATACACATATATTTTCAATAAATATAGTCGACTCTACAATCCCCAGGTTTTGCATCAGCTGATTCAACCAACCGTGGATGGAAAATCGTACTTTGAGTCCATAGTTGGGAATACCGGTATGCAGAGAACTGACAATGTGCACTGTTCTACTCATTCTGTATAAGGGACTTGAGTATCTGTAGATTTTGGTATTCTCAGAGTGCCCTGGAACCAATCACCAGAGGTAAGCGAGGGACACCTGGGGAGTCAAGTTATATGTGGATTTTCAACTGTAGAGGGAACAGGTTGTTCAAGGGTCAACTGTAGTTATGTTCATCTCACATTGCCTTTCCTTGTGCTTTCTCTAGTGACTTTTGCTGCCTTAAAAGTCAGTTGAATTTAGTTCTCAATGATCATGGCTTTATTATTAAGAAATATCTTTAGGTCTGACCACTCTTGACAGCTTAACCTGAACATCCTTTTTCTGGTAGCTCCCACTTGCTCACTTCTAAGCCCTTGCTTTTGCCCCCATTGGAATTTACCACTCCTAAATCCTCCTTGACTAGAGCGTTTTGTGGGCTGACACTTTCTTTCCGGCCTTGTCTTCTTGTCCTAGTATAACATTCTCTCAGATAGCATTGACTGGTAATTATTTCAGCTTTTACTAACCCCAACACACACATTTATTCTTTGTTTGAAAGAGAACAGACTCCCTAATGGACACCGGAGAAAACATACATGGCTCTCAAACATTGAGCATCAGAGACTCCTGGAAGGTTTGTTAACACATGGAATGCTGTGTTCTACTCCCAGAATGTGTGATTCTGCAGATTTCGGGTGGGTTGAGAAGTATGCGTTTCTAACTAGTTCCCAGATAATGGTGATGTTGCTGACCTGGAGTTACTTTGAGATCTACTGATTAAATGCTACTGGCTTTAGACTTTGATAGAGCAAGGTTCAAATCCCACATATATACTTGAGGATAATTTATTTACCATAGTCTTAGTTTCCTCCTCAGCAAATTAACAATTATCATTGTTTCCTCTTTATAGGATCTAAAGATGAAATGTGTTAATATCTGCATAGCACCTAGAATATATAAGGACTTAATACATGAAAGCTAGTGTTATTCTTAGTAGATTAATTATCATTAATAGACAAGTCATTTGAAAAATATATGAAAAAGGAAACTATTTCCCTCAGCATGTACCATCAGCAGACATCCCTTTCAATTTCAATCTCCCGGCATTCATTGCTCCCTTACTCATCCTATACGCACCTATTCCAGGTGTTCTCTTTCTCTGGTCCAGCACTTTCCTACTGTCTCCCTTTTAGCCCAGGTTTAGTCTTCCCCACACTTAAACTAATTGAGCGTATATTTGATGACTTAGTCATTTGATAACCCCCCCCAAAAAATTTATGTAACTTAATTGGTGTCATTAATATTTGACATCTCAGCTATTTTCCTCAAAATTTTAGTGACATTAATAAGGAAAATTTTAGAAATGAAAGAAATTGTGAGAAAGTATTTATGAATGTGTGTGTATGTTGGTAGGCGAGGAGGGGCACTATTTTTGATGGGCTGAAAAGCTTGAGTATACCTCAGATGGTGTTGTATAGGAGGCTGATTACTCAGCTCAGGGACCTCACTATTGCATTTACTGGGAGCTAAAACAGAATCCAATAAAGCTTTTTTACCATGAACCTGCAGGAATTCTAGCTTGAAAGGCTCCTGTGCTCTCCACTACACTGCAGCTTTCCTCCTACGTATGTTGTCATCTATCTCCGTTCTTAAAGAAATCATCAAACGAAAGCAGGCAGGAGAAAGCAAACAGATGCCTCCGAGAACCCTGCACCTTAAAACACATGACATCAATCCCTAGTGCCCTACGTCTTGCTTCTATTTTAAATCCTAACAGAAAGTTGGAGTGAGGCAGGCTTTCAAGATTTGGATATGACGCTGATGACTATTTTGTTATTTAATGACGTTTAAAACTAACTGAGCTTAGCCTTCCAGAAGGAAGGTGTATTGCTTTATGGACCTTTTTGCAGAACACATAAAAGTGACGGGTGAAAGGAAGGGAGGACTCAGGGTTGGCTGATGATCTACCCTGATAAGCAGCAGCATTTATGGCTGTTCTGTGCCATCACCTTATACAAATGAAGCTCGTGTAAGCAAAATAAGTTTGCATGCAGGAACTTCCCATTTCCCTTTCCTCAATTGAGGGGTATCCAACCATAACTATGTTTCAAAGGAGGTTTAACATTTCTGATAGATTGATTTGAAATGGCTCTGAGCTAGATTTAAATATCAGAAGGATTACTGCAAGGGCTCCCTGCCTCAACCACAGCCATCCTTGGAGAGTTCCCCAGTTACTAATTGCCACAAAAGAGATTGGTTAGTCAGTTTGCTTTGTCCCTGTTTTAGGCCGCATTTCTGTTTTTTTTTTTTCCAGTTGCACAGTTTGATCTCTAAAATTAATTATGATGCCCTGCAATCAGTTTTTCTCCCTCTGCCCCAATTATCAGTCACATTTTCTGAATTTGTTTCGTATCTTCACAGTACGTTCAGCTGATTGTATCAGACCCTGAGAAATCACAAATTCAGTCAATGTTCATGGCTTCATAATGCTTAAAAGTCCTATTCCTATTGTTACATAAAATATATCATTAAGGATAATACTGGCTAAAGTATTACATTAATTTTGTACTAAGGCAATCCATCCATATGTTACATTAAGTAATTTAGTTCTTAAGAAACAGAGGTTTATGGCAAGATTATGAAGCAGTATGGTATCAAACTGGACTCAGTTTCCCCTGGCAATCAGCTTATCTCCTCCAGAACACCCCGATACAACTTCTATCAATACATGTACCACGGATCTTAGTGGTAAACTAAAGCAAACTTAACGAGGAAAGAAATCTTCCGATAAGTACCTTCCTTCCTATCACACAATGCATTTTAGACTCTCCATATGACAGTTCTTCTCTATGAAATAGAAGACTAATACTTTTCAAAAGAGAATTTAAAATAACTCAAAGAATCAAATTTCTTATTTAACTTTAGTGCTTCCAGAGGCAAAATACGGGCATATATTTATCCATTCATTTATTCAAAAACATGTTTGTACCTGCTGTCTTTCCCCGAAAATAAGACCTAGTTGGACAATCAGCTCTAATGCGTCTTCTGGAGCAAAAAGTTAATATAAGACCCGGTATTATTATATTACATTATATTATATTAGTCTCAGTATTATATTATATTATATTATATTATATTATATTATATTATATTATATTATATTACATTACATTACATTACATTATATTATACTATACTATACATTATATTATAAGACCCAGTCTTATTTTACTATATAATTTTTGCCCCAGAAGATGCATTAGAGCTGATTGTCCAGCTAGGTTTTATTTTTGGGAAAACACAGTACAACATGTTGTAGTCATTGGAGATATAACTCTCAACAATACAGAGAAAAATCTTTGCCTGCAGTTTCTACTTGTGTAACGAGGGAAGAAAAGCATCTGAAAAAGTAAAATCTATATTATTCAGGTGGCAGTAGGCGTGATGGAGAATGAAAAAGCAAGGAGCAGGAATGGAAAGTGGTGGGCTTGGGTGTTACCTCATAGCTCACAGAACTCTCTGAGGATCAGAGTCCATGGGCGAAAGGGTTTCCTGGTGGCCCTTGCCTTCAGGCGGGGTCTGAGGTAAGCAGGGAGAAATCAGGCCTAAGTGTCTTAACCCAACAGTGAGGTTGAGGCTGTGACTGTTGGCCAAGGAGGTGTTAGGATTTAGAACCACGCAGAGTTATGGGTCTTCTTTTTTTCCAGTGACCTGAAATGCAGAGGCCCAAGAGGTGTGGTCTTAACTGTAAGAAAGGGAATCTGGCAATCAGGCCTCAGGGATGAGTCCAGTAGAAACTCTTGCTCCAGTTCTCTGGTCTGAAAGAAGGATTAACACCTTCCTAAGGGTCCTCTAGGCTCCTCTTGCTCAAATAAACGCTTTTGAAAACATTCAAATTCAAAGAAGGTCAAGGAACACTATTTACATTGCAATTTTGTTTTCTTGTCTGACTATTGAAGGTTCATACTAATCAGTGAAGGGGAAAGAGGGTGGGGGTGCTGGGACACAGCTTGCCCTGGGCTTCCACACGGCTGGAGTGAGTACAACATTCTAATGTGTATGCATCAGAAAGGAAGTTTGGATGAAATGAGACCCTAAGACTTACTGTGTACCTTCATCAGCAGTAGTGACCCACTGGTCTCTGGCTGTCCCTGAGTGTGCCACGGACATCTGGGCTATGTGAGGATGAGCTCACATAGCAAATCATTACAGACTGATGGCACCAGAGACCAAGCAGTTGTGTTGCGCCCTCAGTGAGGCTCTCCCATGGCCAATGATTTAAGCCTCCCTTAGAGAAATGAATTATTCCCAGGAGTTCATGACTGTTGGCAAGACTGAATGCCTTGGCTTCCCAGTTAGACCCCATCCCACTTAATTACTCCTAGAATCAAATCCAGCTCCCAAGGAACCTGTTATTGTTCTCAGTTGCCCGTATACTGCCATCTCCAGTTCACAGAGGTATTTTATTACATCTTTCTGTATACAATTCTAGAAGTCAACAATATTCCATAAAAACATCATTGAAGATAGGCTCAAGAATAAGAGAGAAGGTGGAGTTAAGACTAGAAATGCAACATCACTTCTGGGAGATATATTCAATACTGTGCCAAGTTACTCTTTTGGGGCAGATTACCTGGAGGTTCTGTGAACATTTAAGAACAAGACATTCAGTACATGTTTGTCATTACCCTTCCTCTGGTCTCTGAGGCACTCTGTGGGGAGGTGCGCTTAACATTAAAGCACTACTTGAGGGAGTGAGTGTGACTTCCTAATGTGTGCTCTCAAGGGAGTGAGTATGTGCTTTGTGGGAGGACTGGACTCCATACGGCAAACATGCTGTAGGGAAAAGATAGTCCCTAAGCATTTCCTATATGTAGAGGAGGAAACACAGAAAACAAGTTCACATTTTTCCATGTGTTGGGCTTCCTTCATTTTCTGAAGAACTGGTTAGCTCCGGTAATTTAAAAAAATAAAAATGTGCTTACCAGGAAATGAATATGGCATTAATTTTCATTGTGTCAACATTGTACAATAACGTTTTTGAAATCTAATTTGCTGATGAATTAAGAGGGAATCCTGTAGGTTTAAGACAACAAAAATATAAATATTTCCTTTCATATTTTGGAGGAAGCTCTATGAAAGCAATAGAAAATTATTGTTTGGCTCATTAAAATAGCTATTTATAATTACTCTGTTTTGACATCTACTTTATACGAATATGATAATTCTGACCTTCAGTTATGTAGTCAATGAAATGCAGACTTTCAAACTGCCTTTCATAGGATCTGCTTTCATCATGAACTATTTTCAGGGAAACTGTAGCAAAGGATATGAGATGAAAATTTTTCATCTTTAGTGTGTTTATGTCTATTTCACTTGTTACTAATTGTCTACCTAAGAGGAAGTGAGAAAAAATCAAATTAAGGAGAGAGACTGCATCCAATATTTGAACTTGAAAGACTGATTTTGCAAAATAACTTCATGACAATTTAAATAGATACACCTCAGTGAATATTTTAGCAATTGTCCTAACAGGTGCATTAAATGGGCAATGAGGTTTTCCAAATACTTTATGAAGATTCTCATAGTTAAGGAACTGAAGTCAAGTGGTAGAATTGTTAATTGGTTAATTAATTTATGGAGCACAAATTTTAAAAAGGATTTATAGTACAATTTCTAATAAGTGACACATAAATTATGAAAATAGTGAGAATATTTTTACATGATCTTTTAAAAGAATTTTTGCTATTGTCCCTTTTTAATCATAATTTTAAATCACAAGGATAATGCATGTTTGTTGTAGAAAATTTAGAAAATATGGGCTAGCAAAGGTATAAAGGTAAAAAAAACATCATCGATTAGCCTACTGTTCAGAGTATGTACCATTAACATTTTGAACTATTTTCTTCCAGTCTTTTTCTATACATATTACGTATATTCTTTTTAACAAAAATAGGGTCATATATGACACTATTATTTATATAATAATAATTTAATTAATAATATACTCTGATCATGCATTTTTTTGTGTGGAGGATTTTTTTTCTATAGTATTATTCGTATGTTTTCTTAGTAGTCAGTCCGTGTACATATACTGTAGTTGTTCCAAAAACTACCTTATTGTTGAATATTTAGGTTTCAGGTTTTCCAAGTTTTTGCTATTGTAAACAAGTCTGTATTAAATATCTCTATACATATCTTTACAGACTGATCTAATTATTTCTTTTTAATCAATTTCTAGAAATGACAGTGCTGGATCAAAGATCCACACATTTTTGTTCCCCTTCAGAGAGGATATATCAGTTTACACCAGTAGTGAGAATGCCAATTGTATTTTACCTTGCCAAAATCAGACATTCTCTTCTTTTAATTTATGAAGAAATTTATAAATAAAATTATGTGTTACTTAATTTGCATTTTATTTTTTCCTTTGATAAATTTTTTATTTGCTTTTGTCTGACTGCACAGGTTTATATTTTAAAAATTCCTTTAGGAATTCATTTTTTAGATTTATTTCTTTAATGGAAGATAAATTTATTTTTATGTAAGTCAGACAGGAATGCAATTTCACTTTAAAAATGATTATAATATAATTTTAGAATAATAGTTTTTTTCATCAGATACTAGAATGTCACTTTAACTGTATACCAAATTATAATACAAATATTGGTTACTTTCTGATTTTCTATTCCATTTATCTGATTATTTTTGTTCCACTATCACACTGTTTAAAAAATATATATCTTTATGTATTATTTTAACATATCCAGTAAATTGAATTTCCCCATCTTACTAAGTGTATTCTTTACCATGGACTTAAATTTTTCAACTTTTGTCAACCTACGAAAAGAATCACATCACTTTTGAAAATTTGATAGAATTTCTACTTAATTTATCACTAGAGAAATTGCAACCCAACGAATTTGAGTTTTCACATTTAGAAATCTTGTATGTCTCCTTGATTATTATTTGTAAATAGTTCTGAGTAAGGTTTTGTAATTTTTAAACTGTATACATATATCCTCCATTTTATTTATTTTAATGTTACTTTTAACAAAAAGTAGCCTAACACCTGTTGATGTTAAATAGATTTCTATTGTACAGTTTTAAACCACGTGAAACTAAAGTTTAAAAATGTATTATGAGACTAAAAAATAAAAGAAAGCTAAATGGAAGCTAGTTAAATTATAATACAATTAAAGTATTTTATTGAGTATTTTAAAAAGATATTGTGACTATTGTGACTATCAACTAATAGTACATTAAAAGAGAATTTAAATCTTTAGTTATTTCTACAAAATTTCTGATAATTTTTCATTAATCAGAAAACTGGAAGTACAACATAGAAAATGATCAACATTGCTTGTCATTTCACACATCTGTGAATAGAAGTGATATTGCTGAAGTAAAACATATGTGTACTTTGATTTTGACATATATTGTCAAATTTCCTTCCAGCAGGTTGTACGAATTTATACATGCACCAGCAATAAGAAAGATTGCCTGTTTCAGCACAGTACCAACAACAAAGTGGGTTATTAAATTTTAGGATTTTTACCAATCTATAAGTAAAAAAATAGTATACAATTTTCATTTGCATTTTTCTTTTTATAAGTGATTTGAGCAATTTTTCATATGTTTTAGGAACTTTTTTGTTGCATTTTTTTGGTGTAATGACTTTTGAAGTTCTTTGCCTATTTTTAAAATAGAGTTGTTGGTCATTTTCCTTATCAATTTCTAAGAGCTCTTTATCTATGAGGCAGATGAATCCTTTAGGATATAAGATTAATTTTCCCCCCATTTTTAATTTTTTTACAGTGATATTTTGTTTTGTTTTGCTATATGCAGATTTTTGTTTGTTTGTTTTTAAGATCTAGATTATAAATCTTCAAGATTGTAAATCACATTGTCCAGGTTTTCTTCTTGTACTGTTTTGGAAAATAGTTTATATTTAATTCTTTGTAGAATTTAACTTTTTTATGAATTCTAAGATAAGGTAGGAATTTTAAATTATTTTTTTCAAACAACAATCCAGTTTGTCTTCTACAAATTGCCATTGATTTGAAATACTACTTTACCTACCATATACCACATTTTCATACGTTGTTAGGTCTGCTTATAAACTTTCCATTATATTCCATTGATATCTCTGCACCATGGACCAGTGCCACAATTTTAATAAAATATACATGTACATATTTAGGAAGATCTATATATTTCTTTTGTACCTTATCTTACTCAACTCTCTTTATAGTAGTTTTCAATCTATTTTCTTGGGTTTTGCAAGTATAGAATCATATCATATATGCCAATGTAATAGTTTTATCTCCTTCTTTCTAATTTTTCACTTCTGATTTTTTTTCTAATTACATTAGCTAGTTCATATCTAATATCTATGTGAAATTTTAAGTAATAGTGGGCCTCATTGTCTTATTCCTGACTTTATCGAGAATGTCTTTAGCATTTACCTTTTAAGCATTCTTTTTTTTTTTAATTTATTGGGGTGACACTTTTAAGCATTCTTTCCTTTTGGCCTGAGGTGGATATATTTTATCATGTAAAAAGTATCCACTTAGTCTTACTTTATCAAAAGTTTTTGTCAGTAATTTTTGCTGATTTATGTCTCAGGTTTTTACATATGTATAGAAATGATAATATGATTTTTCTCTGCAATTTAGTAATGGAATAAATTGTATTAATAGAGTTCCTAATTTTGAACTATTTTTGAAAACTCTACTTAGTTGAAATGAATAATTATTTTAACCTACTACTAGATTTTGTTTGCTAACACAATATACAATTCATTTCCCATAATCTCTGAATCACATGAACAAATAGTTTTTCATAATTTTGATACCAAAACTCAATTGGGATTAAAACTGATCTGAGATGATATGAGACTTTACATTTATTCAGTCTCCTTAGTATGATTATCATACTTAGTATTTGTTGCAGAAATGTTCATGTGATTTATTGAAGAATGCTGCCCTAGACCCACTGGTGATATAATATATTATAAAATATATGAACACCATTCCCTATCTAAAATCCACAACCCAAGGGTTTTAGAATGGGGATTTAGTATTTTAATACTTGTTCATTACTAATCATAAATAAGGTTCTCTGTGTTCTTTTTCTTAGTTTGTAATCATTGGTTTGTATCAATATTATACTTTAGAAGAAAAAAATTGTTCTGTCTCTCCTCTGGAAAAACTTAAATAACAGTAGAATTATCTATTCTTTAAAGAATTCATATAGCCTTTTAAATTACAAAAATTGAATAGTTTTTGGAAAATTTATTTAATAAAGAGGCCCATTAAAAAAAGTCAAAGTTCTGTGCTTCTACCTTCTCACTTCTACTCTTTAATTACTCTTCTGATCACTAGATCACTATTAAAAATTTGGTGTGTATTCTTCCAGAACTTTCCTTACATTACGTACAAAAATAAGAAACAAGGATTTTAAAAATAACCTAATGTGTTAGTGAGGATTAACAGTTTTCATAACTTTAAACATTTGTATTTTGTTTATGAATGACCTGTTTGTGTACATTTTTGCTTTTTTATTGTCACCAATCTGTAAAGGTTTAATATTTTTAAAAGATTATCTCTTATCTACCCTCCCTTTTACCTTCTCATTTCTACTCTCTACAAGTAATCAGTGAATCATTGCTAATGTTCTATTGTGTATCCACTTAGCTTATATACAAATTTAACATCTCATTAATATTGTGTATCAGTTAACAATAAAAGTGTTTTAAACATATATCACTTAAAATGTATTATATATAAGGTATATTACTATATTATGTATAAAATAATGGTTAGTCTACTATAGTCTACTCCTTGCTTATTTTGTACAGCAATAAAAAATGCCAGTAGGGTCTTTTTAAAGGCTGAAATGTATTTCATTACTTCATCGAAGGACTATTAGTTTTCCCTCACTTTTTCACTCTTAAAATGCAGTTAAAATTCAGGACAGAAATGTGGGACAAAGTACAAGAGGTGTCATTGCTGACTTCAAGTTACATGAAAATTCCAATAGTAAGGAACTCCTTGAAAGTTGTTCCAATATTTTCTCAACCTTCCCTTTTGCCAGTTTGAGGTATCATCAGTCTCAAATATCAGTACGATATTGGTATCTGTTTAATTACTTCTTCTTGATCCCTTGTGAGGTTAAGCATATGTTTTACGTATTTATAAGACACTCGGTTTTCTGATTCTGTGAATTTCCTTTATATGTTCCTTTCTCATTTCCTTCCTTTTTTCTTCCTTCCTTCTTTCCTTCCTTCCTTCCTTCTTTCCTTCCTTCCTTCCTTCCTTCCTTCCTTCCTTCCTTCCTTCCTTCCTTCCTTCCTTCCTTCTTTCCTCCCTCCCTCCCTCCCTCCCTTCTTTCTTTCCTTCCTGTATAATTGTTTTTCTCTTATTTATTTCAAGGAGCTCTTTGTATATTAGAAAAATTAACAACTATGTGTGTCAAACATTTTCGCCCAATGTACATTTAGAAGGAATTAGATGCCTCTAAAGCCCCCTTCTTTTCTTATGTATGCACTGCCCGTACCCTATATTGTCTTCTTTCCATTTGCCCTTTTGGCTTGTCTGTTTCTTCCCATATTTGTTTCACTACTAACTAGAAGAGAGTAGGTGATATGGAAAATTCCATATTTGAACAGGGCTTATGACAACTTTGATTTAGTTAGAAAAGATATGAAAGCCCCTCACTGAGCATGTATGGAGGATATTGTGGGTGTTTCCTGTCAATTTTTCATGAAGTGACTTCCTTCAGAGCCATGAGTAATGATTGACTATATATCCCAGTGAAAATACAGAACTCACTGACATACTGGCTGATGAAATGAAAAAATGCTGTCATCTGGATGCCATAAGGATATATATTTCACTAGTCAAATGTATAATCAGTTGCTAAATATTTGAAATATTTATATGACACTCCAATGTAGAATATTTTCTTTAAGAAGATGCTGTACTACACTATTTTTTCATATTATAAAAACAAACAAAAACCCATAAAGAGTATTCATTAATTCACATGAAAAAGACTGGGGCCAAAAGATAGGTCAAAGTAATACTACCTTGGTAAAAGAAAAACAGTCTGGAAATGCCATATCTTTCAGAAGGCATTTGGATTGTTAGGTCTTGCAGATATATAAAGGAGGGAGAAGCAAATGCTAAATAACATTTTTGAAAAACAATAAGTTCCTGTGTGAATCCCTTCAATCCTCCACCCTCAACCACCGCCCCCCAAATAACTGTCCTCTTTCTTCTCTTGTTTTGTGTTTACCCAGGCATTCACATCTTTCCTTAATGTTTCTATTTTATTCAGACTAAATTGAATCTTTTCTTGGTGCTAAACTAACTTTAATTTAATGGAGTATATTTTATGACTTGGCAATATTCATTGATAACTACTGGAAATCTTTTCTTTATATATATGTATATATATATATACATATATATACACACATATATATATACATATATATATACATATATATACACACATATATATGCATATATATATATATATACACATTATTAGAGAAAAAAACTTAGAAGTATGTGTCTTTAAATTTATTTTGAAAATTTATATTAAGGAAAATAAAGACAGGCTATCATTGTTTATCTAGGGAGTAGATGACCTTGCACTAAACATATTTTTTAAATACTTATATCTAAAGATAATTGCTACATTTTCATTGGTAAACTACCGTTTTCTGGAATACTACATGTGCCAGGCATTTCCTTGTTTTGTTTTCTCTTAAATAATCTGATAACAAAGGTTGTGATATTAGCTGAATATTGAGTTTTAAATTTAGATGTGGTAGATTCTATCGCTTTAAACTTTTATTTTATATCATTAGTGCCTCTTGCTCTTGGCAAATTATAATTCAAGAAGGCAGAACAACCAATCTTAGTATGCAAAAAGAAAGTATTTGTCACCCAAGATAATCAACATTTATGCAAACTGGAAATTTCAATATTTATGAAGATTTAAGAAAATGTAGAAAATGTTATAGGACTTTTATAGATTAAAATCTATTGCCTTGACCTTGAATCCATAGAGTAAATTCCCCCCCCCACTTCGTTTTCTCTCTCTCTTTTTTAATACAAGAAAATAGTAGCATACTTTAAAAAATTAGTTTATATTATAATGGGCAAATTAATCTTGTCATATAGAATGAGATAGACTTATCATTTGTTGGGATTTTAAGAAATTGTTCTAGTTATATTTTGTGGTAATAAACATCTATTTTTCCCCAGCTTTTCTACACTTGGGTCATTTGTTTCTGTTTCCTGAGTTAGGCTTCCAATGAGGGCAAGCAAGACTTGGGCTCAGTCTATTGTCTCAATAAAAATATTAGTAATACTGGTGGTCATAAGGATTCTCCAGGGGTCCTTAAGATGATCATCTTTGACCCTAATTATATTTTACTTTTATGTACAAGTGACTAATCACTGACATTTGATAATGGGGGAAAAAAGATGATATGCTATAATGTTATAACACAGAGTTAATCTTCCTACTAATTTTAATTCAGGTTAATTTCCTGATTTAAAAAAGAAAATAAAGTTTGGTTGGAAATGGCATAAGGAAACAAAAATGGTCATTTTGTAATGCTTCATGAACAAAAATTTGGAAGCTTTACTAATATATCTTGTTCTATCATCATATGTTCTTCAGGAAAACTAATGGATTACTACTTAATTGAAAAATTAAAGTCTATTCATTATTCGTTTTTGTACAAAGAGGGTTTCATTTCAAGACAAATTCCTACTCTGGCACGTGATAGAGAGAAATAGGATACTTTTAGGTGACAGCAAATTAAGCATGACTAGCTTGTAGTGGCTGATTTAACACATGACATAGGAATTAGCTCTGGATATATTATAGGCTTTGGTGTGGGGTAGCCAGGATGATGTGGCAGATGTATGTGTAAAACCTGTATTTTAAATATATGGCCTAGAATTCTTTAATTCTATGACTGTTCTATGTCCAGACAAGAGTTTGTAAGCATAGTTTTGTTTTCCCTAAATGTGAAACAAAGCCAACCAGGGCCACTTAGGGAAAAGGGGATCCTTAAGGACCTATTTAGACAGTTGCTTCTAGAAAAAGAAAAAGTCTTCTGCAAAGACATTGTCAATCCTATTTTGAAAGATTGATTAGGTAGCTGATTTTTTTCTTCCTTCTGTCCTTGGAGAAAATGAGAAATAACAGGTCTCCTTCCACTTTAGACTAACCATTCATATACTTTATGACAGTTAGGTTTCCCTTGAGCCTTCTCTTCTCCAGGACAAATTATGCTAACTCCTTCAGTCTGTCCTCAGAGGGCCTATTTTCCAACCATTAAATCATCTTATTGTTCTCCCTGTATCTTCTCCAGTTTTTTCAAAATCCTTTTAAAATGGAAAGTCTTAAATTTGATACTTTTGCATATAGAGATAAGTTAGAACTTCAGGAAGATATTTATTTTCACATTCTAAGTCAGAGAGTTGGTCAGTACGACACAGGTTAGTTGGGTGAGAGGGAGAAGAAGAAAAGGAGAAGCCAGGTGAATCGTTAAATATTTTCAACTCAGTGGATTTTTATGATCAGAAATAGTGAAAACTGTGCCTGGAAAAATGTCATAGGATTCTTCATAAGTCCTTTGGGAAGATACTAGAATAAAAAATCATTTTAAAAACAAACAGAGCTTCTTCTGTGTTTTTTGTAAGTAAATAACCTGACACCTCTCTTCACTAATTATAATTCTGCAAAGTAAAAGATTAGGAGGTGAACTAACATAATGCCACATTCAGGACAAGAAAAAACCACGTGTAATAGAGGAAGATGGGGACTGTTAATTCAAGAAAGGGCATAGGGACTCAGCATTAGAGTGACTTCAGCTTAATTAAGAGCTAGATCTACTTTTTCAAGCAGATTTTGATGCAAAGATTTTGTGGAGTGTTTCCTAGAGAAAATTTGTTTCTTGTTAGTATCTGACCAGTAGGAAGGGCATGATATTGGCTTTGCTGATATGCTGTTCTGGCTTTATGGCATTACATTGTCTTCTCTGCAGCATCGGTTTGATTTTGGATGATTAGCATAATATTGTCATTTCAACCTCTCCATTCCTTGAGGGCCAAAAAGGGACCCAAAATCTTATAAACTGAATTCCACTCTACAGCAATTACTATGACAGCAAGATTCCATTGTGATAAAAACTTAGAATAAAAACCCTAAACTTTCTAGTCTTTTCTTACTTCAAGTTAAGTGCATTAATAATTGAATTTCTTTGATACCTTCACTTTAAACCTAACGTCTTGCGTATCTATGCCCAAAGTAAAATACCTGGCCTTTATCCTACTCGCTCTTTTTGGTTATGCACCAGGGGTAAAGTGCTGGATTGCCTCCACGAGACAGAAATTGAGTCACTAAGAAAAGATGGTACTGTGTTCTTTCCAATATCTTCCTTATAAGTCAACAATAAATACAAGGCATCACAACTAAGTCAGCTTATAAAAGCTTTCATTCCCCAGATAGAAAGCTGCACTATTCACCCATTGCTGGTTTATTTTTACTTTATGGGGGTGATAAACATAAATTGGCCATGCCCATCCTGAAAGACCACAGGCAAATCTTAGAGGGCTCTTGCATTGAATGGTGTGCGGTGGTGAAATATTTTTTATTTTGCACTGACCCCTCTGTGAAAGCTAATGCAGTACAGTCTTACCATTTTTGCAGACAGGACAACATTGTTCTGGTTCATAGACTGGGTTGACACACTCAGGAACTGCGCAGTCTGCTACAACACAGTGAACTTCATTGCTGGGCTCACAGCGACACCATTCACATGGAGAGGGCTAGGAACAAATCTAAAATTAGCCCCTTTTCTCCTATAACTTAATGCTTGCACATTCATAGGCTGTCAGAAGACAAAACATTAGTGTTTATATTGGCTTTACAGTATTAACTCCATTCACCATGTATATAATCATTCTCCCCCAATTGAAGGCCACCTGGACATCCAAGCCAAGGTGAGTTGCCACGTGCAGATCAGGTTGCCATGAGTAACTGGGGGCTCACGTGTGACTTTTCCTGTCTATTTTCCTACTTTCCAAAGACATGTTTGGACAACTACTGTGTCACCTCCTGGTTTGGTTTTTAGATATGCTGACTACTCTGTCTTCCTCTGGAAAAGAGGAATGGTACTGGAACGTGTGAAATAAGTTTTTGCCATTTATAATTTTTCTTCCTAAGAAAATTACTGGGCAAATGGTAAACGAACATTTACTGGGAAAATGGTAAAGGAACATCTTAACCCTTTGTATGAACTCTTCTTTTCAAGCTAATCTGGACTCTAAATGGCATTGTTTTTCCAATGAGAATTTTAGAGGAGATTGTATTTGGGATCCAAACATCTAGGTACTGCCTCTCAGAAAATTGAGTGAACACCTTACATCTTGCCTGCTTGCTTTTATAAATGAACTAAAATTGTTTGACTTAAAAAGCCACTGTTTAGGAAGCAAGGACTCTAAAAATAGAACTGAAAAGTGGTTAGTTTAGAGGAAAAAATGTAAAAAGTCAGAAAACAATTTTTGTCTTCAGAGTACTTACCGACCAAGAGTGAGTTTGGAATTTTCTGTTTCCATTCTAGAAACTGCCTGCACCACAAATAATCTAAAGTAGTGGCCACTCTGTGACTTTCTCGTTCTTTACAAGTGCTAGCTCTCCTTTTTCATGAAACAGAGGTTTAGAATTCTGGAATGACAACTTGGAAGTCTCAGAAGTTATGCAGGTCTCTACTTCTCAAAAAAGCCATTTGTTCCTAGAAAATTCTGCCTCCAACCTATGCCACAGCTCCCCACTTCCAGATTATGTTCATTAAAACCCTCTGCCTTTGTCTCAGGGCCTACTGTCTATAATTTCTGTTGGCTCTTGTTTCTTCTTACACCTGACAACTTAAGTAACATCAGTGCTCCTGGATTCAGGTTGTCTGTGGGGGTAGAAACCTTTCAACTAATTCTCTTTAAATTAATTTTATCTTTGCTTTCTGCTTGAAGAATGGTAATCTAGCTTTCAATTAATTATTTTACTTTTAAGTTTCACAGGAACAAGAGAATTAGACATAGAATCTGTGGGAAGAGTATTGCTATTTCTTAGCATGGTCAATTAGTTTGTTGAAGGGTACAGTTAAGCTCTTTGCCCAGGTGGGGAGTTGTGTTAAGCATTTCAGAAGAATCTATTGTATCCTCCCAAGCACTGGGATTTTCTTGAAGATCCTCTACTGAATAATTTCAGTAAATGAAGGAAAAGACTTGATACTATGGCAGATTATTTGATGGAGGAAGTGTTTCACAAGGAAGCAGTGTAAGCAATGGAAATTATTGCTGCCATATTGCTCCCTTATTGTATCTTAAATTCCCAAGCAAAATTGTCAGAAGGTGTCCCCCTGTCCTTGGTTAACTGCAAGGTAGTTTTGTACAAACTTTTACAGTACAGCAAGAACTTGACCTACATTTATTGCTAATTCGAGAGAAAAAGAGAGCCACGAGTATCCTTGCTTCCACATTCTGCTCTTCCACAGTTGTGATTTTTTGTTCTCGCTGGTTTCTTTCTTGCTGAAGGAAGGACTAATCTGTTGCAACTCTAGTGAACTGACTCTGGCATTAAAAATCCCAAAGACCTCCTAAATTTTCCAATGTAAAATGTTTAACTCAAAATAACTATAGTCTTCAAGAAAGACCATAGTGTTGGACTATTAGATTCCCAACACAGACTGATGAAGAATGCCATTCTAATTCAAATGTTTTTTAATGTTATTAACTACTGGGTTATCATGCTAAGCAATTTACTTATGTCAACTTACTTATTTCTCATAGAAACCTTGTGCAGGAAGATTGGTTATTAACTCCGTCTCACAGATGAGGAAATCGGCTGAGAGAGGTTCAGTAGCTTTCCCAGGTGCTATAGGCAGAAAGGGATGAGGCAGGACTTGGCTCTTGGCAGCCAAACCACTATTGCCATGTGATAGCAATAATCGTATTCTGTGCACTCCCATCTAAGTAGTTCACTTTTCAAAGCTTTGTACATTTCTACATGCATTCCAGGTTCCCAGGAACAACCATTAGCAACATGTTATAGAAGTTCCGTGTTATACGGGTAACCCCTGAATAACATTGGAACTTCTATAACATGGCTTCCCTCTAACACGGTTCAAGAATTGGGGAAAACCCTCGTACAACACGGCATACTAGAACACAGTTTTGCTCTAATAGAGTTTGAGAATTAGAGAAATCCTCCAATAACAGGGAGAGTAATAAGAGCTTTTAAGAGCAAAAGATAATCTCATTTGAAATTTTTCATTCGAGCGTGGATGTCGTACAAGATTTTACTGCAGAATTTTAAAATTTATCAGAATTTAAAATCCATTTTCTTTGTGGAGTATTAAGTTCAGAGGATGAAGATATCTTGTCAAGCCACAAGATTGCCACAGGGATATGAAAGTCAATTTGGGGAATATAATCAATAATGTTGTAAAGATTTTGTAAAGTATCTGATAGACACTTGTCTTATTAGGGAGACCACTTCAGGGATGCTGTAGATGCCTGATCACCACGCTGTACACCTGAAGAGGAAGCTGAATAATAATGAATGAATGTCAACCATAATTTTATATACATATATATGTATGTATACGGTCACAAGAAGTGGAGTACAGCATAAAGAATAGAGACAGTGCAAATGTAATGGTTACATGTGATGTCAGAGGGGTAGTAGATTGGGGGAGGGGGCTTATCACTTTGTGAGGGGTATAAATGACAAATGTCTAAGTATTACAGTGTTTGGTATACATGAAACTAATAAAATTTTTTTAAAAAAATTATGGAACTAGAAAACATAAAAAAGAAAAAAGATATTTTGTCAAAATAAACGCCCTTGATTAATGGTGCTTAGCAGTGATGAAGAAAATATTAGTTACATATTAATATGTTATATTTTGGTGAAAATTGCTTTAATAAAGATATTTCTCTTAATTATAAAAATATAATAGTATCTTTTTTTTAATTTTTGGAACCCAACCTCCTTTTTGGTATTAGTTCTTTGTTTCGTATAACACAGATTCACATAACGTGGCATTGTTTAGGAACCTAACAACCGTGTTATACGGGGATTACCTGTAATTGATTTATAGAGGATAGATACTTCTTGCTAAGAAAGACAATTACAGTAACTAGGATAATTATGCATAAAAAAGATTATTGTGGAGCTGCAGAGCTTGTTAACCTTCTGTGAGTAGAAAATTGGAGTAGGCTGAAGTCAGATTGCCACAAGGCTCATGCCACAAGCCTTGGAGCCTGAAAGCTACATTCACTGGTATCTGGGAGAAGCACTAATGGATGGGGGCCCAGTAGAGACCCCAGGGCATTTGTCTGAAGTCAGAGAAGGCTGGATGTGCATGCAGTAGAAATACTGAGAAATACTCTGGGTAAGAGCTTAGGCTACAAGGCTTCCTGATAAAAGTGTGCCTGATTTTTGAAGGATTTGGAATAATGAGAAACATAAATTAGAAAAATAAAAATGTCACCCTAGCCATTAGCAGCTTCAAATCCTTCCTGAACCTGACTTTACTCGTGTGCCATACTCTGTCACTTCCTGTTCCAGAATCTCTTGTCTGAAACGTTATTTCCTCTTTTGTTTTCTTTTTTTTCCCAAATAATGTCCCTGTTTCAGTCCATTTCTGCTCATCTACTCCATGTGCACCTCTCTTCCCCCTCTAAACTGCCCATCAAATTGAACCCATTGACTTCCGGCTAAAGTCCCTTCAGCCCTCTTGCCACGCCTCTTTCCTTTCATAAGCTCACCGGTTCAACACCATTGTTTTTTTGCACGGCTTCACTTCCTTCACTGCCCCTGCTTTCCCCTGCTCTTCTGAAAAGACGTTGCTTAGACAGCAAGATGTTTCTTAGGAGTGAGCTGTGTGCTACTTTGACATTAAGTTCAGGCTTTAAAAATCCTTCCCGCTTTACAGCGTAAAACTCTGAAAGGTTTGGTGCTTTGAATAAATCTTTACATCTCATGCGCTGAGCTGGTTACAGATTCCCTTTTATCAGGCTCTTCAGTATGAAAACTATAGATTAAATCTGAAAATGTACCCGTAAAACCAAAGATTAAACAATAAAGCTGTCCTTAGAGGAACAGAGGAGACTGAAACAAGCACTTGGGGAAAAAAAAATGATCCTTACTAGCCTTTTTAAAGGAACATGTGAGAAATGATTTCTAGTACAAGGCTTTAGTCAGTTAGAGATTTGGTAAGTAAGATGATTAAATGACACCACCCTACAATTTTATACCAGGAAAATCTTCTTCTAAGAAATGTCACAGAACATTTTATTTCTATGAAAGCTTTGGAAAATGAAGTCACATTCACTATATATACCTTTACGTAAATTTTAATTGAAATTAGGGTTAAAGATAAAATTTATTTGTTGATGTATGTGTTAGATGATCTGAGTATATGTCTGTTATGAGTCTACACCTCAAGCTTAGTGTTTTGAATATCTAATGTGGGATCTTGTTTAAGCAGAAACTGTACATTTTATCTGTAGTTCCTGCTATCACTGAATACATTTGCATGGCAAATCCAAATGCCCCAGTTGCACTCAAATTTCAAAGGGGTTTCCTGATATAGTATATTATATACACTAGTATATATAATAGTATATATAGTATAGTATATATTATACCTATTATATATATACCTCTCTCTCTCTATATATATATATATATATGCATATGTATATATATACATACATACACCACGTTTCCCCGAAAATAAGACCTAACCGGAAAATAAGCCCTAGCATGATTTTTCAGGTTGACATCCCCTGAACATAAGCCCTAATGCATCTTTTGGAGCACACTTTAATATAAGATCTGGTCTTATTTTGGGGGAAATGTGTATATATATATATATATATATACACATTTTCTTTAATATTGCTTTAGGTGACTAGAATCCATTTTTTTCCCCTTGGTATCAGAATGCAAACATGGCAATACCATCATTTTCAAAATAGTTATCTTCTAAAGACCTTGAAGTTCAAATCCCAATGTCTCTGTCTGTGATTTCTGAGCATTCTTGGAGAATTGGAGGAGAGGTACTAGAATCCTAGAAATAATAGAATTCTCCATGATTTTTTTTTAATGAAAAAATTACACTGAGAACTGGTAACTTAATTACTGGAATAATTGAATAACTTCTAAAAAATTGTCAAATATGTTATTTGTAAGAATTTGGAAGCTAAGAGTTAATGCAGGATTATTTGAACATGTTATTACAAACTGCTACATAGAATTTTCCAAATATTTATAGACAATGCACATTTATATTGTATTCTGAATATACTGATACTTATCTGTACCTGAGGAAAACCTGAGTGCTTGGTTCATGCAACCATACCTCATGGCATCATTATTTATGTGGTGACTGTTACTGGCATTGTTCACAGAGTGCCCAGGAGGAAATGGTCACAGTCCGTAAGATTTGTTATATGAAGTTAAATGTCAAAGTGACAAGGGACATAGCAGTGTTCAGCTCACTGTTTTAATTCAATGAAGTATACTATAACAATATTCATATTACAAGTTGAGACACTCTAAATTAGGAAAAATAGAAAAAAAAATCTTACATAGCTGGCTTTGCTTGGGTGGTTGTGGTATCATGGCTAACAGCAAGCTCTCTGTAGCCATGGTTCTTGAGTTCTAGTCTTAGACGCTTTGCTTAATGGCTGGGAAATTACATAACTGTTCTGTGCCTTAGTTTCTTAATCTATAAAATGAGAATAACAATATTACCAGCTTCATAGAGTTATTGTGAAGCACTTAAAATATGTGAGAAATATTACATTATCATTATCATTATTATTCACTTGCGTTCTTAATGAGGGTTTTCTGAAAAAAATTAAAGTATAAAATTGGGAGCACAAGACTATATTTAAAAGAATATTTAAGTTATTTCTCTGGTCCAAAGTGTAATCTGATGGCAGAGGTGGTCTCAATGAAGTTTTACTGGACTTGGTTTGGTGGAGGGGGGATTTTGTGAACAAATAGAATTAATCATGTCATGTCACACATTGAAAACAAATGATTAGAAGCCTCTAGATTAAGAACAATTGTGAATGGCTAAAATGACTATTGGAAATCACTCAGAAAAAGAAAAGCAACAGACCCATTTTAATTTCCTGAAGGCTCATCATTTAGATGTCAATTCAAATTCCCTCTCTGCAGGTAGGTCTCCCCAGACTAACCCTCCATCATCTCTCTCCATAATGTTGTTCACTCTGAGCTCTAATCAGTTCATGAAATTATCTTATGAATTTGTTCATAGTTATTGATCGATTGATTCTTATCTGCCTTCCCTATAGATTATAAACTTCTTATATAGTATACTGTTCATTGCCATATTCTGAGTACTAAGAAGACAACTTATCACATAATAATCAATAAATATTTAACATACACATAATCACTTATGCAAAATTTATGTTTTTTTTATTTACTAAGCCATACATCTGAGAAGCTTCATCCATGTTCAAGGGCGCTTTAGGGGGAAAGGTTTTGGACTATAAGTCATGAAATAACTATTTGAGTTTCAATATTATGGCAATGAACATAAACTCACTCTCTAAAGGTAATTTGAAATTCATAATATCTATCAGGTGGATCACAAGGTAAGTCAATCTTCAAGCACTCCATTGACTACACTATCTAGCAGATGATTGCAGATTTTTATTGCACTAGAAATACTATGATAACTCAATTTAGGACAAGTATACACACAGAGAAATTGCTCAAGAGTCTGAGAAAAACTAGTTTCATTTATAATGTATATCAAGTTCAATAACTGCTTATTAAACAAAATTATTTTAGTATATGATAAAGTATTTTTTTAGGAAAAAGACCTTAAACATGTCCATTTTCTTAAAGGATGGGTTAGAGTACAAAGTCCAACAAAACACATTCTGAATATTCTGAGAAACAAAACTTGATTTCTAGAAAGCCCTCTGTAAATATTGCTGGAGGTCTAAGGAATAGATAACTAAATGGACAGGATATATGAGTATTCCACATGCCAAGTTTTAGCATACTATCAATGACTTTCCTTCTGAACAAGTTACATTAAACTTTGGAAACCATGCGGTCTCTACCTTTGATAATTGGTAGAAATTATTAAATATATGAGTGCTCAGGTTACTTTTCCAAAAATTTCCCATTAAACAACTATTTAAAATCTGATCTCTACCAAGGAAAATACACTGTATTAAGAAGCACTCTTCTTTTAGGGATAATTTATGGCATAAATTTCATCACTTTATGAAACAAATCTCATTACTTTCAAACTATATGAGAAGTTTGGAAGACACTATTTCAAAGTTGCTGATGCCTGTCGGGAATCTCACTGTTCACTTCATTAAAATATACATTAAATTACAGAGTACAAGAATACTTAACATCCACTGACACTCCTGTAGCCAGTAATTTGCGCGCAGTAGGTGTCACCTAATAATCAATGAATCTGATGGGATTTAACCAAAATTTACAACCATCCGCAAAAAAGAAAACCCACTGCGTCACTGATTAATGTGCTCCTCAATGTCCCCTGTTGAATGGGATTATGATGACCTCTTCAGTGTTCTGCCCTATTGATTGGAGTATATTTGAAATACTGAGATTGTAAGTCTTACAAAGTTATGACCATAGAGCTGGAACTTCTTAAAGAATTTTAATACTGCTGAAGAAAATAAAAAAATCAGGTGCATAAATATTTTTTATAGCAAATATGTATAATGTATCATTTGAGTAACAAGTTAAATAGTAGCTGTTCTGGCTTTTTCTGGGAAGTTGATATTTTGATAATACATTCTAGAATATTATTTCTAGGTGTCCGTCAAAGAACACTTCATGTTTATTAAAAACACACATTTCAGTCAAGTGACTGAAGAAGTGCACATAGCTTTGCCCATACATTTATGATAAACTAGTTAATAAACCAAATTCAGAAATAAGATATAATTTTTAAAAATTATTTATCCAGTATATTTATGAAATGTATATTATATTCATGATAATGTATACAAAGTGAACCAAGATGAACTACAGATCTGGCTTGCCCTTAATAAATGACAGTCTAAAACACAATAGTGAGAATCTAGATCTATAAATATATTTTAATTTTTTAAAACAAATGAATTTTTATAAGAATAACTGATGGTACTTTTTAAAAATGGAATACAGAATTATTGGAGTTTATTTTTATTTGCATGTACTCCAAGCTAATGTAAAACTCAAGAATATTGCAAAACAATTGATGAAATGCCCGATACAAAATTGTTAACTATCAAGTACAAAAAAGTTCACTCATTCTTCAAAATTCATCTTATAGTTGCAACACAACAGTGACATTATATGAATGGCTTACTTTTTTCCTAAACATATTTTACCTGAAAAAATTACTTAAATATACTTTGGCTTATGTTTTATGGACAGTTAACTCTACCTCTACAATTATATACCATTTATTCTCATAAACTGATGGTCTAGTGAACTGACATTATTTTCTGAATGTTTTCAAGAGTTTCATGGCAAAAAAAGTAGCTTTTTCTGAAATATGAAGAACAGCATGCAGAAAAGAAAAGGATATAGATAAGTAGAATGTAAGTAAAAATATTTTTCTTTAGTTGCAATCACAGATGTATTTTTTAAGTAGGCAAAGTACACTTATCAAGGAAATATCGGTTTGAATGTAAAAGGGGGAAAATGTTTTTGCTGCCCCTAAGATCTTAGAAGGAGAACCCAATGGAATAGACAAAGGCTAGAAGATTCGAGACAAAGATTTTGATAAAGTATCACACCTATACTTGTGAAATAGCCTATAAAAGCAGCAGCCTTTAGTCCTTCACTGATAAGCTGGATTGACAGTTGACTTTGGTACAAGACAGGTCTTTGACAATGAACTAAGTATTTTCAGTAGAGCCTGTGTTTCCATACTAAGGATACTTCATTTATCATCTATTTATGCAATAGGGAAGAGATGAGTAACTGTATAATTTCAAAACTTTTCCGTTGACACTGAGAAGGACAGATTGGTGGTATCAATTAAAAAGCGAGTTATCTATAAAAGCATTAAAATAAGGCCATGTGTGGGTGGGGGAGAATACATCATTAGAGTTTTAAAACCTGAAAGAATTATGTAAGTGGCAAATACACCAGTCCTATTCCACGGAAACATGAAAAGGAAATGATGTCAGAAAAGAGAGAGGGCCATTACTTAGCTTGCTAGCCTTCCATGGTGCACAGGGAACTCAGGATATAGGAGTTATAGGCCTGGTACAACCAAATCCATTTTTATTGTGAATGCCAATCAGACTATTACTTAAGAAATCTCTCTTTGCCACTGTCTCAGTTTTTCTCTGAGCAAATATTATCTAAAAGTTGAAATCTTTTCTTCATTTTCCATTTGCTAATAACGTTCTTTTACATGTTATAAAGGGGAAGTACTTAAAATTAATAAAGTGTTTTATAACAGCTAATATTAAAATATATTAATTTCCTATTTGAAGTCCAAACAGCAATTTCCTAATGAATTTTATACTTCATTATTTGATGCTTAATTCATAGCTTACCTCATTCCATAAAAATATATTGAGATAGCTTGTAGGCAATAATATGAAAGTATATTTCAATTTAAAAAACCTTGAACAAGTAATTTCTTGTTAAACCTTCCAACTTTAGTGTGTATTTCTGTGCAAGGTACATCAGGAACAGCCACAATTTTGAAACTATGTATAAAATTTGTTAGTGCTATCGCCCACTGGAATTGAGCTGTATGGAATAAGCACATTTGGAGCTCAAGTCATGCTGTCAAAAACTGTTGTTTTACCTTGGATGGATTACTTAGGCCACTTGAACCTGGGTTTTCTCATTTGCAAGATGGCGGTAATAATAACATAATATTAATAGGGCTCTAATTTTCTCACTTGATTTCTTATAAGACTAAGAGAAACTTGTGAACTATATAACGGAACTTCTAAGCCTGTAACATCATTTAAATGACTATCATCTTCATCATAGCTTTCAACTTGACCAGTATTCCTTTATTTACTTCCTTTTGTACATTTTCAATGGCTGTGTATTTCTCAAGGAAGTATTACATTTACCATAAAGTACTCATGTTATTATAGCATAATCATTTTCATTTACATTGGATTTGTAAAGAATATATCTTTTAGAGTTTTGAAAACCATCTCTAAAATGTAACAATGTTTTCACTCAGATCATGGTTAGATTCTTATTTACAGAGATGAAACTTCAATCTTTAATCAGATTCTTGCCCAAAACAGACTTTTTGACAGGGTAATGTAAGCTCACATGTTTTGGAGTCTTATTTAAGTATCTTCTAGCTTCAATGTGAATGTCCTAGAATCTCATGAACAAAAGTAAAATTCTCTGTGATTGTCTTTTTTCTCCCTAATGAAGCTTTCTAAATCTCAGTAGCCAAAAGTTTAGTATTCTAGCAGGATTTTACTTTTAATGTTGGGGAAAAATTAAAGTTAGATTGAACAATTTTATTTTTTCCCCTGTCATATTTAGGAACAGGAAATAAAACTAATATGCAGTAAAAATAAGTTTCAGAGAGCTATAGCTGTTCTTCACTATAAAAAAAATGACTAAATTTGATAACTACTGGAAGTTTTTACAATTGACTATGGTATTTTTAGAATGAAAAAGTCATTATTGAGGTCTGTGGTTTTTTGTTGTTGTTATTTTAAATTTGTACTTCACTGATGTAGGAAGTAAAGAAAGAAAAAAAAACAACCTAAATTTGCAAAACTATTCCTAGTTAATTCACACTACATTTAGAATGGAGTTTTGGTTTGTTTGTTTTAATGATTGGGAATGTGCCTCTTTATATGGCCTCTTTATGGCCATGGGAGTTTTTAAAATGAAAGAAATTGAGCCCTGTAAAATATGGAGCGGAGAAAGAATTTTCTTCATGTCAGCAATGTACTACATTTCCATCAGAAATATACGGGATTTAACATTAAATTTTTGAGTTATAATTGAACACATATTCCAGAATATAGGACATGTATACGCTTGAATGAAAAATAGGCCATCTCTACCACTTGTCCTGCGTAATGTCCACAGTGAACTTGTGGAACCTGGTCAGCTATAATAGAGAATTAGAGTTAGAATCAAAAGCCATTCCCTCTCATTTATGAGAATAAAAATGTCTTAGAACGAAATAACTTAATAAGGGAACACTGGTGCAAAATATTTTATGAAATTGTCATCAATTACTTGTTCTGCCTGAGGCCTAGATCTGGTTGTGTCACTCAAGCCCTTGGGTAACTTTCTACTTAGTCCAGGCTTTGACCCAAGCTCCTTAGCCTAGCATTCATGTTGTGAGTTGGCCCCATGCTCCCTTCTCACTCTTCTCACTCACTTTTTGTTTCCTCTATGCTGTGTGCTCTGGCCACTTGGGTTAATTCACTTTTCTCTGTACATGCTTTGCATTTACTTTCACAAATTTTCCAATTTTTTTTCTGAAATACTTTCAAAGCACTAAAATTTCCACTCTTAGGATATCTTCCTTCAGTCCTTGAGACTGAATTACTCCTTTCTTTATAGGAGTTCCTAGAGAAGTCATCACAGGCCACCTGTTATTAGTGGTACTTGTATAATTTCTTTTGATAATCTAGGAAAACCTGGAGTGTCAGATTTATGTCATATATTTTGGTATACCACAACAAGACCTACCACATGTGAGATATTTAGTAAAATGGGGCACTATAAAATCAAACTATAGATTATATAAATTGATCGAAAAATGTAAAAATGGACTGAAATCTAAGTACACAGACCATACGTGTGTGTGTGTGTGTGTGTGTGTGTGTGTGTGTGTGTGTATTTTTTCACTTAGTTTAATAGGAAATAATTACATTACTTTAAACTAAAATACATATTTGACTTGCCACATCTCAAAAAGCACGAGATATAAAAATAATGGAAATTTGATTATTTTTGCTTATCTATTATATCTGAGAATTCTCTGTTAGTGGAAAGTTATTAAATTATTATACATCCATGCAAAAAGCAAAACTGTATTCCTTGCAGACAAGTGTGAATGCAAAGAGATATTTACTGTTAAGTATGTATATAACACATTTAAAATAGGCAAATCTACATGCCTTTTAAAATTTACATGTGTGAGAAGAGATCCCTGAGACCACCCACAAGTGAAGTAGGTCCGATATCTATCAGCACCTAAATAATATGTAACCTGCAAGAATTCAGTAGAAAGAGTTGCTGACAGTACAATTTGAGGGAAATACAAAGGGAAGAAGAATTTGATCCTAGATCAGAAGTTGGCAAACTTTTGCTATACAGAGCCAGATAGAAAATAGTTTTCATCCATCTGGGTCATACGATCTCTTGGGCAGTACTCAACTGTGCATTGTAGCCTAAAAGATACAACAGATAATACATAAATGAAAAGTATTACTGTTTCCAATAAAACTCTATTTACCAAATAGGTGGTGAGCTGGATTTGGCTAATGGATTACAATGTGCCGAACCCTGTCTTAGCTTTTTGGTTATATGTCACTGGCATCATTGTCTTTATTATTTTGGATAAGTCACTTTTCAGTTAAACAGTTTTATGTAACAAAAATTAATAAGTTGCTGTAAATAATCACATTAATTGCAATTTGGGGAACTTTAATAAGAACTAGAAATGAGAAGATACACTGAGACGTATAGATTTTTTTTTTATCATTAGCTGCCCACAGAGTCAACAGAATAAACGATAATGTTTAATCATTAACCAAATAATTTTAAACTGTATTTCACTGTATTATTATTAACTTCAAGATGTTAATAGATGTTCTGAGAAAAAAAAGTTCAAAAGTTTCAAAGTTTCAAAAATTTGTGAAACAGGATTAAAGTCAGTTTAGTAGTAATAATAGTAAAAATGTCAAATAGCTTTTATGATTCCCTTCTTGTGTGCCAAGTTTTTACTATGATCTCCATTTTAGAGATGTGTACACTAAGACAGACAGAGGTAATATGTGCCTAAGTCATTTGGCAGTAAATGATAGAGCCCACTCTAAAATCCGGTTTTCAACCACACTGTTAAGCTCTTATCTGGTAAACTATACATACCGATTCTCAAACAAACACTTTTAAAGTGCTCAAGCACTGTCAGTATACTAATGTGCACTGCCCATTTCCAAGACATGTTAAGGGAATTGAGTAAATTTGTCATGGTCAAAGTTACTTGACCATGACAAAAAAAAATTGAAATCCTTACTAAGAATCTCACAGGATACTAGTGTTCCCTAGAAGATCTGGAAAAGACTATAGTGTTCCTAGAAGTCTGGAAAAGACTACATTATGGCATTGATTACCAGATACAGCTGATCATTAGAATAGTCTGGGAAACTTTAGAAAAATGTAAATTTAAATCACTTTAATTGGTATTAGAAAAGGAGAGATCAAGGCATGTGAGTTTTTCCAACTTTTCTGCCTTAGATGATACTGATCACGTGCCATTTTAAGGCTATGCCTTTGTTCCAATGCCATGTAACTAGAGATATTTGCACACACCATCCATTTTGCATACTCTGTTCCAGTTATCCATTGAGAGATGGGAGTTTGCAGAGTGAAAAAATCAAGACCACAGTCCTCACTTCCTGAAAACCACCAAATGTATGGCAAGAACAGCTAATTTAGTTTCTTTGTTACTTCTTAATAGTCTATGTCAAAATAAATAGGTAGTGTTTAATCTATTTTTATTTTATTTTGGCCTATGTTTTTCAGTTAAATTAAAGAATTGTTCATTTTTAGACAGAGGATCTCCTTTTTATCAGAGACTTTGCAAATTGCAATTTGCAAAAGGAGCCTATCTGTGTCAGACTGATTTTAGATATGCCAATATTTTATTGTTCTTGTGTACTTGTAACTCTGGGTTGTCATGGTAATAGGTCCTAACATCACATTTCTATAGACAATCGGTTGACATAAATCTTTGCAGCAAACATATTTATTGGAAAGAAAGATGCAAATGAGCGGCATTTTCTTGTTATACCTGAAGGTAGTAAAATGTAGAAAAAAGACCACAGGAGAACTGTGTATTAATATATTGCCTTTGCAAATAATGAGCTATGTTATTGTGGTGTTTTCAATACGTTTCTGCTAGCTTTGTTTTATCATCTGTAAAATAAGGGAGTTACAGTTACAAAACAATTTCAAAGTTCTTTTCCAGATCTAAAATTCTATGGTCAGCTCTTAAAAGAAGGTAGGACCTAGACTGTGAAAAACAGACCATAATGCTGGTCTTTTATCAATAGAAGAATTTATATAAACTCAGATACTAGAAAACCAATTCCAGGCCAAGAAGTAACATTGGTAATCTAAGGTCAATATTAAAACGAAGTTATTTCAAAATCCTATCCAAGTAATATTTAATTCAAACAAATTTAAGCAGTTAGAATTTAGTGATAAATTAATATGTAATACTATAATTTTCAATCTCCCAATACCATTTATTCTTCACAAGACCTATATGATATATTATAGTACTCATCCCATAGATAGAAAGATTAAAATTATTTGAGTTTTGTTCATGGTCACATGACATAATAGGGAAAGAATTAAGAGTTGTGTTCAATGGACTTTTATCTACTTTAGACAACTTTTCACAGCCACAAACTATCATCTGAAAACTTTCTCAGGAGATAAATAATTTCTGTTGCTACTTTAGTACTTTATTCACTCTTTTCATTGTGCCATTAAATCCTTGCAAAGATGGCTTTATTGTGATGTGCTCTATATGGCAGGCTAGAGGCAAGGAAATCAACGATGGAGGTGTGTTAGACTGAAATTACTGATGTTAATCAGTAGTGATAATAAAAGTTCAAAGTACAGACTCTAAAATAAGCCGGTTCCCTATTAATAATGGCTATTGTTTGAAAGATCACCTGAATAAGCAAAACTACTGATCACTTCAAATTGCCTCTTGGTTATTTGTTTCAAGCTCTTCCTCAAAAACTTGTCAAAGTACAACTAAAAAATAAACCAATAAGTTTTTCCTGTACTGGCCTTCATAAAACACTGCCTGATGTATAAATCAAGCTGTAGGAAAAGAAAACAAAAATATGGTCATGGCAACTAAGGAGAAGTAGGAACAAGATTCACATAATTTTAAAGTAAGATTTTCTTTAAGAACATTCCACCTCCTTAGAATTTCAAACATAAACACAAACATGCACCATACATGTAAGCACGCATGCGAGTACATGCTTCAATACACATATAGAGCAATTTTAATTTAGATCATATAGATTATTCTACAAAATTTACACAAATATGTAGACCTGATTTATGAAGTAATGTAAAGGAAATAGAAAGAAACACACCCATTAATATCAGACCACTAATCAATCAATTATGCATTTTGGAGAGTAAGGCCACAATTAAAAATAGGCAAATTTCTAAAATATCCAACACCTTATACAACTGGAGTTAAAGTTTGAAAGGGAGACTACCAGGTCACCTCCTTTTCAATTTCATCTTCTCGTACAGTTGGAGACTCAGTGAGTGGCTGGTGGCTGAACTCAAGTCTGAGGTAGTCACTAACAGTGACAAGCTCCACAAATCACAGATGTGGCTGCAAATCAAACACCAATTGCCCCACGAGCTCAGGGCACAGAAGCCCAGTCACAAATCTTTGTAGTCATTCTTATCACACAGTTATCGCCATTAGCAGCAGCGTCTTGTGATATGACGGACAGCAATAAATATCGGTGCGTGAGAATGAAAAACTATTTCTACATACAACTAAACAAAGGGTTAGCTGACCATCAGTCCTCTTAAAATTTAAAGCTAGAGAATTTTTCTGACTGGACACAGACTATTTCACCTTTGCCAGAGTTAACTTGGAAGCCGTTTATTCTTATTCCCTCATTTAAAAAACTGTTAATGAAAAAAAACATTCCCCATTATTACTGGAGATTTTGAAAATAAAACAAATTATTATAAAAAACTGATCTGTTTCCTAGATTTAGTGTATTTTTATAGAATTACAAACTGTCAAGTGAGCACAATATAACAATGAGAAAGGGTGCGAGGAACTTTATAAATTTAAGTTTTAATAAAATTGACATCTAATCTCTGAAATTGGTCTTAGATTATACATATTAAATCGTGATTCCTTAGTTATTTACAGAGATAGGAATTCCCCACTGAGAAAATTCACTTTGAGACTCCTCTGCATGCTGGGGCCGAACCTCAGGTGAGCAAGTTGTTACTGATGAAGATTTCTTGACCTGTGTTATTTCATAGCAACTTGAAAGGAGCAGCCATTCCTGAATTCGCTCAAAGGCCATTTTAATATTAAAACCACATCATGCTCTGCAAAACAGAAACTGTATTTTGCAGAGTCAACAACTGTGGAATTACTCTTCTCAACCTCTCAACAAAGATCCTAAATTTCCTTTATTGTATGAAATTAGGACGTTTTCTAGGACTTTCTTTAGAAGAAATCTTACATTAACCATTTGCAGAGAATTTGTAAATGCTCTCTTGGAAAAAATACTATTTAAAAATCCCACCCATATACTCAAAATTCACCCATTTCTTTATTATTAAAATAAATACAACCTTCACACCTCTGGAAGGATGAACTCTGCCCTTGGCCTAGTGCCATCACCTTAGTTTCTGTGCCTTTCACATAAACTGGTGCAATGGGAGGTAGATGGGTGGGTGCAGTGAAATGTTTTTCTGCAAGGTGTTAACTGTTAGCCCCTCAATTGAGATGTCTTTACAGCCTGCAGTTTTTCCTGTACTTTTGCATATTTGGTCCTCAGCCCCTAGAATGTTGCCTTCCATTCTTTTGCCATATTAAAAAAAAAAAAAAAAAAAAAAAAAAAAGTGACAGCAAACAAATTTCCCAAACCTAAATGCAAAAATCCTGCCTGCTTAAACAGTATTCTGGGTTTAATGTTACAGTACTGGACTTTAATAATGGGGCATAGATTAATGAGAAAGCTGGAAAACCTGCCTTCCTGCGAATGTATCCATTAAAGAACAAGTCACTTCTAAACCTTGGCGTTGACATTTTTATGAGTGTGATGATTTGGCAAAATACTTCAGTTGATTAATTTTCTGTCATCTTTGCTTCTTTCTTCAAGATTTCAATATTAAATGCAAAATTCAGGGCAAAATCTAGGCAGGTCGCCACAGCATGAAAACATGTTTACTTTTTAAAAAAAGTGACATATACACAAAATGTGCAGCATGAGAAAATAATCACACTGAACCTTTTAAAAATAAAAATCAGAAACCTGATCTACTGTCTTTGGCTCACAGTGGGAAAAGGACAAAGGCCGATGCCTGCAGAGAAAGGCAGATCTTGAGCAAATCCAGTTCCTGAGTTAGGGATACTGGGTGTTGACTGCAGAAAATCACTTCAAAATAAGACAAGCTATGCAAAAACTGGACTCTCTCCTTTAGCTGCATATACTATAACCTTCAGTATCTGACCGAAAACTAAATCAGTCCAAGTTTTAGAGTATGGAAAAAACATACAAAAAAAGCTAATTCTAGCCTAGTGAGAGTTATAGAAATACTGAGCAAAATGATAAATTATTTCTCCCTTTGAGAAACTCAGAATAAGTTAGTTAAGCACTGAGTCAAAGCTGACAGGGCCTATATTTCCAATCAACTTTTTTGTAGGAAATGCTATTGTAATTTATTATTTATACTTCTTATTTTTTCAAAAGTAGGTCCAGTGTTATTTTGCCTGGGTACACATAAAAGAACGATGAGAAAACTACTATACAGTGACCTTTATCTTAATACATTATTACCAGAACACTGGAAAACTTAGAGTTTTCAAAATGAGTAGAGAGAAATACACTTTCAAAGCTTGCATCAGTTATTTTGAAAAACAAACAAATAAACAAACCCAAACCTAACCTTTATAAATAACTTTATTCTTCCTACCAGGCACATGTGGGTTAATTTACATTTGAATTTGGTGATCAGAAACAACTGAAGTAGGGACATATGTTTTGCAACTATACAGAGTGAGGCAGCACAACTAAAACACTGGGGGGACATTATAACCCCTGGGTGGAGACACAATTCAAGATGAGCCTAGGTTAGGACAAAGGCCAATGCCTGCAGAGGAAGGCAGACCTTGGGCAAATCCAACTCCTGAATTAGGGATACTGGGTGTTGACTTGTAGAAAATCACTTTAAAATAAGACAAGCTATGCAAAAGCTGGACTATTTCTTTTAGCTGCATGTAGTATAACCTTCAGTGTCTGACCTAAAACTAAATCAGTCCAATTTTCAGAGTATTAAAAAAATGTATATATAGATATAGATATATATCTATATATCTATATATATCTACACACACACACACACACACACACACACACACACAAGCTAATTCTAGCTGAGTGCGAATTATAAACTCAGGTAGGGAGATGGAGTAGAAAGTAGCAGGATGGAAATAGGTGCTTTGTGAGCAATGTGTGTCATCTTTAGGGGCCCGGAGAGCACTCTTTATTTCAACTTTGAGTGCTTCTTTAACTAATTAAAATGAAGAGATCAACAAATAAACAGAAAGAAACTAAGGCATTTTAAAGAAACTCTAATTTACTTCTTTACTCTATGGGTTTAGTTATAATCTGACCCATTAGGTCACTTACCAAAAATGTACTGAATGCCTGTTATGTGGTTCACACAGGAGTGCTATGGTTGGGAACAGAGAAGAAAAGAAAAGACAAAACAAAAAAAAAACCCTGTCCATAGGCTCAAAGGGTTCCCTGTGTAGTGGGAAAGACAGGTGGTGTCAAATTATATCATTGTAGTAGGATAAAGGTAGCAGGGGTGGTGACGAGCTTCCATTCTGCAGCCAGGCTGCCTGGATTTGAATCCCAGGTCTTACGCTTTAGAGCTGTGTAATGTTGGGCAAGCTATTGCACTTTGATGCTTCAGTTTTCTTATCTGTAAAACAGTGCTAACAAAAGTATAATCCTCCTACTGTTATTATGAAATGAAATGCATTTTAATACACACAGAGGTCTTAACAGTGTCTGGCTATGATTACAGTTCTTGTTTGAATGGCGTGCACAGCATGCTGGGAGATAATACAGGGGAGGAGTGAGACCCAACCCAGATGCAGCAGTAGGACAATCCGAGGGGGCTTTCCAGATGAAATGAAATTTCAGTGGAGTTTTCAAGTAGTCTAGCAGGATTTATACAGGTGTGCAATGGTGGAAAACTGTGGGACAGCATATACAAGCACGCAGGGAAGATAAGTTACTGAGAGTTAAAGATCCTTGGAGAGGTTGATGAGTAGAATCTAGGCTATACCAGGGAATTTAGATTTTTATCCTAAATACTGTCCTGAATGTTTTTGTTTTTTGTCCTGGTCATCTCATTCTTTGTTTTCTGCAGCAGCCCCACCGCCCCAGCCACTAATTTTTCACCTTTTATTCAATTCTATACTTGGCCACATAGTGACCTTGTTTAAAAAACAAATTTAACTAGGTCATCTCTATGTACAACCTGCATTTTATACTTTAGATATTCTTCCTTCATTATTTAGACTGAATCTATAAATATTTTGGCCCAGTATTCCAGTTCCTTTCTCCACTGTCCAAAATACATGTACAAATTTACTTCTCTCATTATAATTGCGTTTTAGTAAGATCTAGCTTCTTACTATTCTCATCTCTCATCTTGCTTTGCAGATTTCATTCACCTCAATCTCTGATTTTGCTCAAGCAGTTTCCTCTTTGGAATTTTAATCTCCCCAGATCAATTTTAATTACTTCTTTAAGAACAGGCCCAACTTTGACCATCCTGAAGAAAAATAGAGCTTGTTAACCAAACTCACACCATGTTGGCAAGATTTTAACATCACAATTCCTTGATGTTCAGCTTCACAATCATATAATTCACCTTAGAATGCTTCCTCTCCCCCAGCCCCACCCTTCTCTCTCCACATTGTCTCTGCTTTTCTTGGGAGTGGAGATTTTGCCTTCAAGAGATCTCACTTCCCAATGTAAGTACATCTATAGTATCCTGTATACTAAACAGTCCAATAAATGCTTGTTGGATGAGTATGATATGTAAACATACCTCATAACATAACCTCCTTAATGATACGCCAAGATTATTATGTGACAGTTCAGTACATCTTTCAAAATTAGTTCCGTGTCTCTTGCTAGCTGAATTGAAAGAGAATCAAGATGATAGATTACGGCTGCTATTTACTTAGGTGTATATACTTCACATAGATAAGTAGAACATTTAAAAACAATGTGTTGTGATTCTTTCAGTTGAAAGAATTTTAAAGTTGGGTTTCAATTATAAAATGTAGGTAGAAGACACAGAGGAATTTAGAACTTAGAGTAAATCTCTGGACATAAGAGTTTAGAAGGGAAACAACCATTTATTCACTATCTATGTGTACCAGTCACAAGGCTGCTAACTTCACATAAATTATCTCATTAAATCTTCCCAATATCTCCTCCCAAGAGAAGTAATTATTCTGATGGTCATTTTCTAGTCAATGACACTCTGACTCAAAAAGATTAAGGAATCTTTGCAAAGTCTTACATCCAAGTGAGGAATCTGCGATTTGAATGCAGTTCTATCTGGCTCTCCAGCCAAAGTGCTTTGAGACATTATGTAGACTTGTTATTGTTAGAATAGCAGTGTTTAGAAATAGGTTAAATAACTTGACAATTTTGGACAAGTAACAAACTTTCCTCATTCTTAAGAATTTGCCCTAGATAATCACTAAATCTCTTATAACTCTAAAGTGTATTTTTTTAAAAAAGTGACATTAAAAAAAATTACATTAAAAAAGTCTCATGTCATAGAGAGTCAGGTAGAAAGGCAGTGCAGATCAAATGGGTTATATAATGACTATAGCAGGGACATATAATTAGTGTGAAGGAATTAACTTTATATCTGTATATAGTTATTACTTTGGTAATAAAATAAAATCTAACAAATAGAGCTAAACTATAGCATTTTTAGTGGTGAGTTTACCAATTTCAAATAATCTGTCAATATCTTTTATCCTTTATTAAATATTGATTATCAAATTTTATAAATTTCAGAAATTTTATCTGATATACTTTTTTGCTTGGGCTAGGCTATTCTACAATGAATTTTTGCATTCTACTCTAGATAAATATGCATATTAGAAAGGAGTTACATGATTCTAGAACCATGTCTAGAATCAAATCATCTGTTAACACACGTTTACTTTCATTATCCTAAAAGTAAGACTAGTGAATGTCAATATGTATCCAATATTTTAGACACCACAAAGCCATTAATAAATGTAGTATACTCTAAATTATTATTTGATGTAAGTATTGATAATTTTACTAGACAATCCTGCCTCTTCACAATATTGTACAACACAGTATTGTAAGACATGAAAAAGGAAAGTCTAGAATAACGTGTGCAAGATAGTTGAAAGTGATAATTATCTTTAAAATTCCCCTCATGTCTTTGAGAATCTAGTTAAAATGATTGGGTATTCTTGTGTAAATTAGAACTGGTTTGTACCCATAACCTGCAATGGACTGAATGCAATAAAATGCCAAAACACGGAATACTCTGATCATGATCAGTTAAAACCTTTTTACCACATATTGACTTCCTCCACCATTTGACTCTTGTGAAGAAAGGAGTTCGGTCAGTGCTAATACCTTAACATCCTCTCCCAAACATACACAGTTATACTGAAAACCAGCTATATCTTCCTTTGCCTATCAGTTTCTGGGCATTTTGTCACCAAACTTGATTGGATAAAATGAAAATCTGTTATATCAAGCCATCAGTATGTCAGACACTCCAAAGCACAAACTGTCATTATATTTAAGGAGGGTAATTTGACATATTAATTTATACCCTCAGGGCTCAGATCTGGCTTGTAGGAAACCCTAATTATAAGTAGCCATTGGAGAAAAGAGACTCTAAGAAGAGATAAAAATGGACTCCAAGTTACTTGAAAATATAATACAAGCATAAAAGAAAGACCAAGAAATACCACAGAGACTGAAAAAGTAGTTTTTTACTACTTTTTTACAATGGACTACTATAAAAATGCAGTCCTCTCTGGGGTCCTTTAAGTAAAAAAATCTAGTGAGCAGAGAACAGAATGGGGATCATGCTCTATAGCAAGTAGGTCTAATGCATATTTTAAATATAAAGACCACAGCTCAGAATTGTATCTCTATAGCATCTGCATTTTCACACACTAAATAGATAATTTTAGGCTATATTTAAATGGCTCCAAATAGAGGCTAATAAGACAGACAGACAGACAGACACACACACACACACAGTTTACAGAATTTAAACATTAACTTAATAGACACATAGCCTCCAAACAAACATTTTTCCCTAATCAAATATATATTTAATAACACAGAAGAAATGTTTAAGGGCAAAAGAAATATTAAGCATGGCCAAAATACTTTTAAAGGAAAAGGTTATCATGAAACCCTTCAGATAACGATCAACAAACCACTTGGCCTTTTGTCGACCACAGTGGTACTTATGCTAGCCGGAACCATATTGTTGTAAATTAAAGAGAAATTTAAAAATGTGTTTCCAACTTTAATTGTAATGTACTAATTTACTGAACATGTGGTGTGAAAAGTTAGTATTCAATAAATATGGATGGTAACTCATACCTTAAATTCCTCCAAGATTTTGTAATTTTTCCCATGGTATTCACAAAAGTTTTTCACTTCTTTGCACTCAGGACAGCATCCATTGTGTTCCACTTTAGTACACTTTGGGTGAATTTTAGGGCATTCTGGCTGGTCGCAAACAGGTCCATCCAGAGCACAGACACATGGACAGTTAGAATGCCCTGGGAAAAATCGTTCTCCCAACTTGTATACAAAGCCGCTGTCATCCACACACCCTTTGCCTCGATAGTCATCAAAGATCAGATTGTCATTACTGGACATCTGGTCACCTTCATCAGCAGGATAGTCTTCATGACTGATGGCAGCAGAGGTGACCAATCCAGGGATGACCAACAGAAGTATGCAAGCTTCATGAATATGAAGAGCCATCCCCCTCCTCAAAGGCTTCTGGATGTGCTCCTAATATTAAATATACTCAGCTCCTTCCATGGGAATACAAGAGGGGTAGGCTGAAAATAAATATTTAAAAAGAAAAATTTGACATAGATGAAGAGAACATAGATTCATTTAAGCCTACGCTCTTGTTCGTTGGGATCTCCTTGGAAGACAGACCTCAAATAGACTAAGTTCATGCAACTGTCTACACTTTATTATGAAATTTGGAGAGTTGGTCCTTGACAACATATACATTAAAATTTGTGTTTTATGGAGTTATTTCACCTAGGAAACTCCAGTTTCAGTGACAGAATGTATATATGTTACAATCATCTGTATGAAAACTGAAGAGCTTAGTGAGAAAAATTCTACTTCTAAGTCAGGAAAGGAAGAAAGAAAGGAGAAAAAAACCAACAATTGAATATAAATTATAATTGGAATGAATCCAGTATAAAGGCCTTCCTACTTCTTTATTCCCATCATTGGAGAACAACAATGGTCTCAATATGGGTTACTTGTTTTAGTTAACATAAATCTGGACTTTAAAACATAGCAAGCAGAAAAATAGCACAACTGTTCCACAGTGAATAAGAGAAAAGAAATTTTAAATAATAACTAATACAACAGAACTGCATGTATTAAAAATAATTTTAAAAATAAATTTATTTGTATTATTGTCCATACCTCTATTTTACTCAGGAAGTAAGCTCCTAGTGGGCAGGAAAGATATATCTGTGAATTTTATTTTACAGAAACATGAACCTAGTATTCATGGAATACTATTTGAATTATACTTCAATATATAATAAATACCATTCATACAGTCTTGAATACATACTTCTCTTTTGACATGACAAAGATGTTTGCATTTTGTACAAAAATGCCAGTGTCATTTTGCACAAAAATGCCAGTGTAAAACTATTTATTAAAATTTCTTAAAACAGTAATGAGTTGTTACCATTCATAGAAAATATGCCTTATTAGTTTGGTGGCATTGACTCCTGAAAACTTCACTTTGTATTAGTGCTTGTGTGGAGTGTTGCTAGTGGGCTCTTATTTAAATGTTTAGAGTGACTAACTCACACAAAAACTCTGGGGAAACTGTGACTTTAGGGAGTAATAGCTCAGGAAAAATGTCAAATAGTTCATTTGTTTATTTAAATGCCTTTGGCTTTATGCCAATATCACTAAGATTGTACATAGGACATTTTCAGAGATCATTTATCAATATTCTTTATTGGTTTATTTTTAAGTTATAATAAGAGAAATGATAAACCATCTTTTTCCAGTCTAACATACACTGATGATAATTTTAAATAAGATAAAAAAATGGCATTAGGAAACTTCACAAACTATAATATTTGCTTTTTAAGTTAGATATGTAAATTCTAGTAATAGTAAAATGGAAGGTACTATATTCATGCCCTCCTTTCAAAGGAAAACTGCTTTCTGATATTAGAATTCCTGTTGGGTAGGTAATGATAAAGGAGATGGATTTAAAAAAAAAATGTCAAAAATAATGAGTCATGACAGAACAAAAAAATGCAAACCTATAATTCTACTTGAGAAGCTGGAAGCTCCCTTTGACAAAGCATTTTTTTCCCCTCTGAAATTACTACAGAGGCCACAAACACAACAGAAGCTTCTGAAAAAGCATTCATATATTTTACTAATTAAGGCATGCATTTTATACATCTCTCACATATTTATAAAGTTTATTTTGGATGAGAAAAAGAGCTATTGTGATTCCTTATAGTATTTCAGTAGTATCTGTCAATACATGCAAGATAAGCCATATAAAATACACATATTATTCTGCTTCAAAAGGACATAGACAAAAATTATCTCTTTGCAAGCCACAGGTAGGCATTAATGTGCCAGGTTATGGCAAATGTGAACTTAAAGGTAAAAAAGGGGTGTGACATCCACTTTATATGAACATTAAACATGCTTTTATTATATGAAATGTATTTTAAAATCTGCATGGAGAAAACAAGATTTTCTTTTTAATATAACAAAGTTCTTAGGCTATTTTTAAAAATCCCTCTTCATAATTAAGCTGTTCTAGTTCAGTTTAAGACACTATTTATTTAAGAGAAAAAAAATCAGAGAGATCCAAATGTTTATCTGAAGATTTTTAATAAGTAAGTAGACATTGCTAGACAGAAGATCACTTCCCAGCTAAACTTTCCCCCCTCCCCTTATTGCTACATATGATTTAACATGACTGCATCTATTTCTTTGAGAAAACAAATATAACTCATGTCATAAGATACACTTACCTAATCACTCTGGAGGTTAATGGTGCTGATGGGGTCATAGACCAATATGAACTAAAAGATCAGGTATGTTTTAAGAAAGCAGTTTCTCTTTAATTATCCACAGAATACATTTTCAGGCTTGAATTAAAGGCAATCCATTCTCTCTACCTCCCATTTCAAACCAGTCAAGAAGCAGTCTCCCGCCCTTCCAGAGAGAAATACAGCAGACACACATAAGAAATATGCTTTGGACCTGTCTTCAGAATTCAAAGCAAGAAGCAATGCTGGTCCTGTAGAAATCCAGACCCCAGTAGCAGAATCATGTTGAACTTATATTTAGCATTTTCTCAGATCCTTCTATGAAATTTCCCGGCTGATTATGCCTCCTCCACACATGAGTTCATTTACACAGTGTTTGCTACGGCAGTAGAGGTGATTTGGCTAGGCTCTGTGGATCACAAACAGCAACAGCATGCTGTAGCTTAAAGCCCACTCCGCTGGCAATAACATCAGCATCATCCACAATATGTTACTCGAATCCCCTCTAACACACCAGAAAATACTAACTGTGGACGCGAAGGAGAGGAGCAACTTTAGCTGGGTTTCTGCATCACTGAGAGCAGTTTGCAGACTGCTGATTTGGAGCTCATTCTGCCGGCAGCCGGGAATTCCTCAGCACCACGGACAGCGCCAACTGGCTTCTGAGCCCATCTCGGTCGAAATCCCGAGCTGCTTCTTTAGACCAGGCTAGTGTTCTCTAAGCAGTAGCACTTTATACAGCTGATGCATGCATTGGGGGGGAAGGGGGGAGGCACTTGACGTGCGAGATACTTATTTGCATTGAAATTGCAATCAAAAATAAAAAAAACATTGTGATTATACTTAATGTATTCTTGGATGGGCTACAGAGGTGAAAGTTCCGTAAGAGACTTGCATTTAGATTTAAGTATCTGCAGTCTCTGATTATTATTATTAATAGATGAAGCATAATCTTTGTCAAAGAATCTGTGAAGATGTATGCTCCCTGATTCTGTTTGACCCTTTAGTTGAAGAAACACTTTCTCTGTGCTACATGGTTAAACTTCAGGTCTTCTTGCAGCTTGAATTTGATTTTTTAAAAAGTAGCCTGGTTCTTCTGCAGTGTGTTCTCTAACATTCAAAATCAATCTCCTGTAATTCATCTAGTCTGTCATTAGGCGTCATTGTAAAGCTGTTTCCTCCAAACCCCTAGCAAAGATGCTCTGTCTCTAAAATCTCATCAAAATGAGAAAGAAAAAAGACCCATACACAAATAAATGAGCAGAAAGTTTTTAAAAATTTTTATTATTGGTAACAGTAAAATATATGTTGAAAGCATGTTTTAAAGCAAATTGTAACTGTTACCTGCTGGCATATTTAACCAGATATTTACTGGTTTGGGACTATATGAGAGGCATTTTGAAGCATAAAAGGGAATGCCCTCTGTAGTGGGATATGCTGACCATCAAGACCATTTTCGAACAGTGCCATCAGAGCCTCCAGAAAACAGATTCTCTCCATCATGAGAAAATACAACCGTGTGAGCCTCATTCTCATGGCCCATCAACTTGTGAATCTGTCCTGATTTAAGATCCAGCAAATTAATAACCCCATTGCCACTCGCCTGAGCTAATACTCGACCTGAGAGAGAGAGAGAGAGAGAGAGAGAGAGAGAGAGAGAGAGATCAAAGTTTTATTTCACAGTGTATAAGCAATGTAATATAGTTTTGTTTCCATTTTAATTCAACAGACTCATTTTATGTTAGATGTCAGTCATTAAATATGAACTAACTTCTGTTAGTATAAGAAATAATTCCTGCCAAAATTAAGATTTGTCAATGGTTATATTATAGACATTTTAAATAAAGAAGTAACACCTAATGCTCTGCCTGCTTTATATGCAGAGGTCATAAAATGCCCTGCTAGTCTCCTTGTATTTGGGGATTAATAAATAATTTTGAGAAGATGAGATTAGAAGCACTAAGTAATGCAGCTTTTTAAAAGTGAATTATTTGTGAAAATTGTTAGAAAGCATAGGCTTCACATGTATTTATGGCAAAGATGTACATACACACACATACAAGAGAATATATCATATATATAACACATTTTTAATGGATAATTTATATTTTAAAATTTATATTTACTTCAACTCTATTATAAGTATACTGAATCATTACTTAAAACTATAATAATATACTTATTGTTTTTTTTATTGTGATACTCATTAATACAACAAATTTCTTTGGAGTTGAACTGAAGATACCTCCATTTCAAAGATGACTTAGGTTTTTTTTCTCTAATCTAAAATTCAAAATGCTGTTAAATTTTTGTTACATAAAAGAATTGAATGCATCACAGAGTATTCACATAATTTTCATGCTATATATTTTTGAATGAATAATGTCTTTAAATGAAAAGTCATATCACCAATCAAATTCTAACTAATACTTTTATTTTAAAAAGTACAGTAGCAAACAATCAGGGAATTTGGAGGTAAGTAAAAACAATAGAATGCTTACATAAGTACAGTACATGGGATGAGGTAAATAAGTATGATATTAGTACTATACCTGGGATTATCTACTCATTCTTAGAAGGCATAAAGTATCATTTCAGTAATAACATTTCACATTTATTAAACTCTTTCAACATGCTATCTACCAGATTTAGTACCTTGCATAGATAATTCCATATAATCTTTACAATAATCTAATGATAAAGAAAGTATTAACTCTGTTATATAGATGAATAAAGAGAGGTTTGGAAAGGCTAAGAAACTTGCTTAAGATGATACCCCATGTATGGAGGGAGCTAGCATTTAATCACAGGCACTTTGAATCTAAAACCTGGGCTTTTAGTCACTATGTTCTCCACATCCAGTGTAGCACTGTTATCCATGATGCCTTTTTGGCAGATTTTAAGTAGGTGATATATTGTCAAAATAGAATTTATCCATTTCATGATAAAAATTCTATAATGATATCACTATAAAACTTACAGTGAAATATTTAATCACAAATTATACTCAAAATTTTCATAACATCTCTAAAACAGAGAAAAGTTATAAAAGTAAAGCTAATCATGATAAATATGGCCTATTTGCAAACCTTTATAACTACTGGGCTTCTTCATCTAGAACAAAGCCTGACACAGCAAATATCCTTAGGATGGATTAGAGTGTCCAAAGCAGCAGATGTGAATATTTATTATAAACTCTCTTCTACTTCGTCTTTGCTGACAGAGGCATTACACATGGATTTCACTTCTAGTCTCACTCTATAGGCAATTGCTGTTTGTGACTTTCCTAAGAATCAAATGAATAACTTTTTTCTTGTAGTCCATACAACAGCTAGGAAGGGGTAAATATTTACTACTTTTTAAACAATCAGAATCAAAACCCATAAAGAAAAAGGAAATGATTAGCTTTAAACCATTATCTTTTGTTAAAGTCAAATCTGTAAAATTTAAAATTAGAAATACAAAGATTCTTGTTAATTTCTGACTTTATTCAATAAAATAGAGAAAATGATAATATCGGAACTTACTGATAGGATTATATAATTCAGCAGTATCACGCCTCAGGTATTGAAAAAAGATTTTGCCTTTGCTAGAACAGACTTGAGTCAGCAAGTTTATGGTGAGGTTCTTTTCAGGTTTCCTTGAACTAAGGGGTATAAATTTATAATCATGTTCAATTTTATTTAAAGTATATTAGATTAAAGTGGAAGATGGTCATGTAAAAAGACCCTGAACTCATCTACTCCCATGGACAAACTGAATATACACCTACATATAGAGCAATTCATCCTGAAGAATTGAGGGCTGATTGAAGAGCTTCTGCACAAAAAAATGAGAGAGAAACCAAATAGAGAAGGGTAGGAGAGATGGTAATGTGGTAATCATGGGGACCTCACTCCCACATATGAGTTGCAGTAGGGAGAAATATCACTGAGGTGCCCTTGGAAGCCTCATCTGCTCTAGGGTATAGCAATAAAACAGCAATTCAAAGGGATCCTAGACTATACATAAAAAATTCCATTTACTGACCCCAAGACACTTGCCTAATTGGTAGAGAACTGCAGGAACTCTCAGGATGCGCGGGAACTTGCTGGGATTAGAGGTGCTGATGGGCACCATTGTTACATTCCCCCTCCACTTAGACAGTACAAATAGGAGCATGGTACAAGCACTCTGGACAGCTGCAAGATCTCCACAGCATTCTCTGGCCACCTGAGGCAGTGCCTGTTGCAGCTGCAGCCCATTGATAAACCTGGTTGCCCCTGGCGCAAACATACCACCTTCAGCCCCTGCTGGCCTGCCAAAACCATGAAGCACACATAATCTACACAGAGGTTGCTCCAACACAAAGCCACTACACTTTAAGATTAGAAGAGATAGCTGTTTTACATAATACATAGAAATAGACATAGAAAGCAAGACAAAATGAGAAGAAAAAGGAATATGTTCCAAGTGAAAGAACAAGGGAAAAAAAAGAGTAAAAACTCCTAATGAAATTGGGACAGGTAATTTGTCTGGTAAAGAATTGAAAGTGATGGTCTTTAGGCTGCTCACCGAACTTGAGATAATGCAGAAACTCAGTGAGAAACATCAACAGCGAGACATAACAAAGAACAAACCAGAGATGAAGAATACAATAAGTGAAATGAAAAGATATATATATATATATATATATACACACACATATATCTCACTAGGAGGAATCATCATCAGATTAAATTATACAGAAGAATGGATTAGAGACCTGGAAGACAGAATAGTGGAAATCATCTAATCAGAATAGAAAAAAAAAAGTTAAAATGAGATATTTAAGGGAAATCTGGGAAAACATCAAAGACAGTAACTGTCACATTATCAAGATCCCAGAAGGAGAAGGAAAGAGAGAGAAATGGAAGAAAACTTACTTGAAGAAATAATATTTAAAAAATTTCTTAAAGTGGGGAAGGAAATAGACATCTAGGTTTAGGAAGCACAATGATTTCCAAATAAGAGGAATACAAAGAGACACACACCAAGACATATTGTAATTCAAATGGCAAATTAAGTTAAAGAGAGAATATAAAAGGCAACAAGAGAAAAACAACTAGTCACACACTAGGGAAACCCCATAAAAATATCAGCTGATTTCTCAGCAGAAATTTTGCAAGCCAGAAGAAAGTGGCAGGATATATTTAAAGTGCTGAAAAAAACCTACAACCTAGAATATTCTACATGGCAAGATTATTATTCAGAATTGAAGGCAAGAAACAGAATTTCCCAGAAACGCAAAAATTGGAGTCCATCATCACTAAACTTAGTATACAAGAAATGTTAAAGGATCTTCTTTAAGTAGGAGAAAAGGGGCCATAAGCAGAAAATTTAAAATTTTATATATATATATAAAATTATATATATATAAAAGTCTCACAGGTCAAGGCAAATATGTAGTAAAGGCATGGATCAGCCATTTAAAGACTACAATAAATGTTAAAATACGGTAAGTAAATAGAGGATACACAGAATAAAAAGATCTAAAATATGATGTCAAAATCAAAGTGTGGAGGAGAAAGTAAAAATGTGGCATTTTCAGAATGTATTCAAAATAAAATGCCTATCAGCTTAAAATAGACTACTATATATCTATGATATATAGATATATAGATTATAGATATCGATATAGATATAAATATGAACCTTATGGTAACCACAAACCAACGACCTATGAAGATACACAATAAATAAAAGAAAAGGAACTCAAATATAACACTAAAGAAAACCGGCAGATACAAAGGAAGAAACCAAGAGAAGAAGAAAGGAACAGAGAAGAACTACTAAAACAACCAAAAATATACAATTTCATTAAGTAGATACCTATAGATAATTATTTTAAGTGTAAATGGATTGATGCTCCAATCAAAAGACATAGGGAGACTGAATGGATTTAAAAAAAAAAAAAAAGAGGTACAGTATCTCTATGTTACCTTCAAGAGACTCTCTTCAGATAGAAAAACACACACAGACTGAAAGTAAAAGAATGTAAAAAGATATTCCATGCAAATAGAAACAAACAAAAAAAACCCGAGTAGCAATACTCATATCAAACAAAACAGATTTTAAAACAAAGACTCTAAAAAGAGACAAATAGGTCAATATACAGAGGGTGCCAAAACAATGTATACACATTTTGAGTGAAAAGTGTATTAAAATTATATATTCAATATATACTGATAACAAAAGATGAATACAAGTCATACGTACACACTTTTTTGGCACCCCCAGTATAATGATAAAGGGGTCAATCCAAGAACAAAATATAACATTTATAAATATTTATATAGACAATATAGACACACCTTAATATATTAAGCAGATCTTAATAGACATAAGGAAAGAAATTGAGAGTGATACAATAATATTAGGGGACTTTAATACTCCACTTACATCAATGGATAGATGACTGAGGCAGAAAATCAAAGAACCATTATACAACACATTAGATCAGATGCACTTAATATACTTTTATTTTGTAGCACATTTCTTCCAAAAACTACAGAATACACATTATTTGTAAGTGCACTCGGAACATTGTCCAGAACAGGACACATGTTAGACTACAAAACAAGTCTCAGTAAATTCAAGAAAACTGAATTCATATCAAGTATCTCTTCCAACCACAATAGTATGAAAGTTGAAATCAATTACAAGTAGAAACTAGAGACAACAGAAACAAACTGGACACATAATAACATACTACTAAACAACCAAATGGGTCATAGAAGAAATCAAAGAGGAAATTAAAAAAACATATCTTGAGACAAATAAAAATGGAAATAATTTTCCAAATCAGTGGAATGAAGCAAAAGCAGTTCTAAGAGGGAAATTTATAGCAATACAGCCCTGCTTCAACAAACAAGAAAATATTAAAATAAACAATCTAATTGTAGAACTAAAGGAACTAGAAAAAGAAGAATAAACAAAACCCAAAGTTAGTAGAAGGAAGGAAATAATACAGATCAGAGTGAAAATAAATAAAACAAAATGTAAAATATATAAGATCAATGAAACCCAGAGCTGATTCTTTGATAAACCTTTAGCCTGACTCAAGAATAAAAAAAGGGAGAGCCTAAATAAATAAAATCAGAAATGAAAAAGAAGTGACAATTAACACCACAGAAATATAAAGGACCACATGCCAACAACTTGGATAATGTGGAATAAATGGAAAAAAAAATAGAAACATACAAACTTCCAAGAATGAACCAGGAAGAAACAGAAAATCTGACCATATTGATTGTTAGTAATGAAATTGAACCAGTAATCAAAAAATTCCCAACAAACAAAAGCTCAGAGCCAGTTGGCATCACAGGTGAATTCTACAAAACATTTAAAGAATTAATACCTATAGTTCTCAAAGTATTCTAAAAAAATTCAAGGGAATGTAACCTTTCAAACTCATTCTATGATGCTAGAATTTCCTTGATACCAAAATCAGACAAACTACAACAAAGAAAATAATAGGCCAATATCCCTGATGAACATAGATATAAAAATTCTCAACAAGATATTAGCAAACCACATTCAAGAATATATTAAAAGGATCATACACCATGATCAAGTAGGATTTATTCCATTGATGACAGTATGGTTCAACATCCACAAATCAGTTAACATGACACACACATTAACAAAACTAAGGATAACAGTCATGATCACTTCAAGAGATGCAGAAAAAGCATTTGACAAAATTCAACATCCATCTATGATAAAACTCTCAACAATATGGGTAGAGAGGAAACCATACCTCAACACAATAAAGGCTATAATATGAAAAACCCATAGCTAACATCACACTCAATGATGAAAAAAGGAAAGCATTTCCTGTAAGATCAGGAACAAGGGGCGGATGGGTGGCTCAGTTGATTAGAGTGCAAGCTCTGGGCAAGGGGCTGCTGGTTCGATTCCCACATGGGCCAGCAAGCTGAGCCCTCCGCAACTAGAATGAAGTCAATGAGCTGCCGCTGAACTCCAGGTGGCCAAATAGGTCAGTTGGTTGGAGCGCGGGTTCTCAACCACAAGGTTGTGGGTTCGACTCCTGCAAGGGATGGTGGGCTGCCCCTCTACAACTAACAATGGCGACTGAACCTGGAGCTGAGCTGTGCCCTCCACAACTAAGATTGAAAGGACAATAGGTTGACTTCGATGGAACTGATGAGTCCTGGGAAAAACACAGTACTGTTGCCCAATAAAAAGTCCTGGAAATACACACTGTTCCCCATAAAGTCCTGTTCGTCTTCCTCAATAAAATCTTTTTTTTTTTTTTTTAAAGATCAGGAACAAGACAAAGATGCACACTGTCACCACTCCCACCGCTTTCTTCATAGTATTGTAAGTCAGTAATAGAGACAAAAATCACACAAGACAAAGAAATAAAAGGCATTCAAATTAGAAATGAAGAAGTAAAATTGACATAATATTATATATTAAAAAAAACACCCTAAAGACTCCACCAAAATGCTATTAGAATAAATAAATTGTGAAGGTTACAGGATACAAAATTAATATTCAGAAATCTGTTGTGTTTCTATACTCTAATAAGAAACTATTACAAAGAGAAATTTAAAAAGTAATTCCATTTACAATGGCATCAAATACACTAAAATACCTAGAAATAAATTTAACCAAGGAAGTAAAAGAACTATACTCTGAAAACTATGAGGCATTGATCAAAGAAATTGAAGAAGACACAAATAATTGCAAGGATATACTGTGCTCATGGATTGGAAAGATTGACATTGTTGAAATGTTCATATTAACCAAAGAAATCTACAGATTTAATGCAATCCCTATCAAAACACCAATGGCATCGTTCATGGAACTAGAACAAAGAATCCTAAAATTTATATAAAACCACAAAAAATCCCAGATTGCCAAAGCAATCTTGAGCAAGAAGAATAAAATTGAAGGTATCATGCTTCCTGATTTCAAAGTATACTATAAAGCTATAGTAATCCAAACAGTATGGTCCTGGCACAAAAACAGGTGCATAGATGAATGGAAGAGAATAGAGAACCCAGAAATAAACCCTCGCTTATATGATTAATTAATCTATGTCAAGAGGTAAGAATATACAATGGGTAAAGACAGTCTATTCAAAAAGTGGTGTTGGGGAAAAAGGGCAAATACATGCAAATGAAAATTAATCTGGATGACTTTTTACAGCATATAGAAAAATAAACTCAAAATGGATTAACGACTTAAAAGCAGGACATGAAACCATAAAACTCCTACAAGAAAACAAGCAGTAAACTTTTTGACATTGATCTCAGCCATATTTTTTGGATATGTATCTTTGCAAAAGGGCAACAAAAGCAAAAATAAACAAATGGGAATACATCAAACTAAAAACCTTTGGTACCATGAAAGAAACGATCAACAAAATGAAAAGACAACCTATTGAATGGGAGAAGATATTTGCAAATGATGTATGCAATATGGGGTTAATATCCAAATATATAAAGAACTCAGCCAACTAAACATCACAAAAATATCTGATTAAAAAATGAGCAGAGGATCTGAATAGACATTTATCCAAAGAAGACAGAGATGGCCAACAAACACATGAAAAGATGTTCAATATCACTAGCCATCTGAGAAATCAAATACAAATCACAATGAAATATTATTTCACACCTCTTAGAATGGCTATTATCAGAAAATGAAGCAAATAATTAGTGTTGGAGAAGATATAGATGAATGGGAGCTCTCAGGCACCGTTGGTGGGATTGTAAACTGGTGCTGCCATTATGAAAAACAGTATGGAGTTTCCTCTAAAAAAATAAAAATAGAACTATCATATGACCTGTAAATTCCACTACTGGGTATTTATTCAAAGAAAATGAAAAGACTAATTTGAAAACATATATGCACCCCCTATGTTAACTGCAGCATTTTTTACAGTAGTCAAGATATGAAAACAACCTAGGTGTCAATCAATATAAGAATAGATAAAGAATATGTGGCATATACACCCACACCATGGGATATTATTCAGCAATAAAAAGAATGCAATCTTGCCATTTTCAGCAACAAAAATGGACCTAGAAGATACTATTCTAAGAGAAATAAGTAAAATAGAGACAGACAAATACTATGTGAATTCTATTATATGTGAAATCTGAAAACAAAATAAACTGAATAAAAACAAAACAGAAACATACTCATAGATACATAAAACTAAATAATCAGGTTGCCAGAGGGGAGGGCAGTGGGGGATGGTAAAAAAAGGTGTAGGGAAAGAAAATGCTATAAATTCCCAGTTATAAAATAAATGTCATGGAGATGTAATATATAGTACAGGGAATGTAGATAATAAATTCACGATAACTTCGTATGGTGACAGACTTACTGTGGTGATCACATAGTAAGATATGTAAATGTTGAATCACTATGTTTTAAACTTGAAACTAATATAATATTGTACAAAGATATCAACTATACTTTAATAAAATACACTAAAAATAAAGTATATTGGATTATTACATGGCATACAATACCTGGTCTAAAAATTAGTTTTATTGGGAATTGAGATGATGAACTCTTCCTAGGTTTCAAGATTTTGAAAATTGCTTACTAAGATGTGTCAATTACTACATTAGTATCTACTTGGTGTGAGAGACAGGTAGCACTCTCAAAAAAGAAAATTCACAGTATGTCTATTGGTAGCATTTCTAGCAAGCGGAATTTTTACAGACATGTGCATAGGTGTCTTTATAAATAGTCTGCTGATTGGCAAGGAGAAATAAACTATAATGTAAATTATTTGTCATCCCAATGTCAGAGACTTAACGACAATTTAAGGAGTATAGTAGATTTAACTACATCAAAACTTAATTCTATTGGTCAATAGAATTAAAATATGGCAGAAACAAAATTTTAAATAGTACCATAAAAATTTATACAGACTTGCACTAATAATGTCCATGAAAAATTAAATACACCTCTTGAAAGTGCAAAATAAAAAGATAAATGGTAAATTATATTTATTTCATTAAATATATATTATTAAATATATATTTTAATAATTATATATTTTATTAATTATATATATATTTTATTAAAATATTATAAAAATAAAATTTAACCAAAATAATTGTCTGATAACATTCCATTTCAGAATAGATTATTTAAAATATGATTTAGCATAGTATTTTAACAAGAATAAAGATACCAAATTATGAATACACACATTCCACAAATATCATCACATGGATTGAAAATGTGTGATTAAAAAAACAGAGTAATATAGTTTATCAACATCAATTTAAAAATAAAAACAGGCAAATTGATGCATAAATTGGTGGTCTCAGTGGGCACCAGAAACCACTGTGGTGAATCCTGCTCTGCAGGTTAAGTCTCACACCCAACACCCTGTAAGCTGTGGACAGGGCCAAACCCCATAGTCAGTCAGCCAGCAAATAAAACACACTATATATTTGAATATAAATTATGTAGGAGAGAGGGAAGCAAGAGGTGCTTGCCTCCTCCCATGACCACATTAAAATTACAACTAAATCATAGAACAGTCAACCTGGAGAACCATCTGAAGACTACCTGAGCAGAAATGCTATAACTAAGATATAAAGAAAAAGCCATATGAAGAGTGGTAAAACGGGTATAGACACAAATCAGGCAAGCCCCACACCTGTGTGTGGCAGTTGAGAATTGGGAGAGCTATCTTGACTACAGTGGCTCTCCCCACCCAGAAGAGAGAGGGACCCCAGTCTCACACCAGGATCCTCATCTTGGAGTACCAGTGCTAGGAAATGAAGCCCTCACAACTGGCTGTGAAAAACAGTGTGGATTCCCTATCATACGGGTGAGATGGAAGGCTGCTAGAAACCCAGATGTCCTGTGTACAAACTCAGTACACGGGGCCAGTGTACAAACTCAGTAGTCCACGGGCATTCACCCTAGGCTTCAGCAGAGGGACAGAAACTCAAGAGGCTCCAGAGACATACACTGAGAGACTGAGTTCTGTGGCTTTGGGATGAGGACTGGAGGGACAGTAGCTATTTTCCATGTGTAGAACTCTCTTCCCCTGCAGCTGGTAAGCGGGTGTTATCTTTCCTATTTTGCCCTCCTCCCATACAGTCAAATCTGAAACTGCATTGGTCTGGTGAACTCCATTTGCTCAACTCTGGTGACTCCCTGAGACCTCACCCTACTCAACTCACACACCACCAAGGGCAGTTTCTGTGACCAGCAACCAGCCCCTGCCCCGCACACTCCAGGAGACTCTTTTGACAGCAAATAGCTGGCCTCAACTCATACACCACCAGAGGCACTTTGACAGCCAGCAGCCAGCCCATGCTAAAGTCTTTCTTGGACAACTCTAGGGAGTAAGCACATGGGCAATAGCTGGCCTCGATGAGCTCTGAGCCTTTTGCTGAGTAGCTCTAATATCAGCATTGATGCCAAACCAGAATCTACATTAACCTTCTGAAAACCACTTGCCCCATCCTGGTGACATCCTGAGACCCAACTCCCATACTGCAGTATGCTCTATAAGCAGCCAAGACTTCAGGCATCCAGCAAGTAGCAACAGACCGCAGGGCATCCTGGGCTTTTTGTGAAGCCACCCCATGCCTTGTACTGGTGGCAGCCATCCTTGGTTTGCAGTGTAGCCTTTTCCATGAACCTCCAGGTCCAGCACAGGCAGTGAACAAATGCTGATCACTTTTTAGATCCTATCAGGTAGCCTCAGTCTGTACACAGGTAGAGGTTCACCTGGGCCTGCACTGCAGTCTCTTAAGAGACCCCAGAACCAACAAACTCTGAGGCTGGCTTCAGAACACAACAGAGCACCACCCAATTAGCACTACAAGTGTCATACTAATAGGGTGGTCTCAGTGGGCACCAGAAACCACTGTGGTGAATCCTGCTCTGCAGGGTAAGTCTCTCACACAGCATCCTGTAAGCTGTGGACAGGGCCAAACCCCTGTCCACAGGGGTCAGTCAGCCAGCGAATATTTCCACCTACTGATGTGCCAATAATAATAGAGTTTCAACTACAGAGCTCCAATGACCTGAGCCACCGGGCCGGCCCTAGAGGTTCAACTACAAAAAAAAATGCACATAAAGGCTACTCCTAGAATACCTGTCACAGGTGATCAGGGAGACTGCACCACTGCAGGGAATTTATTACATATTGTGTTTCCCTGAAAATAAGACCTAGCCAGACAATCAGCTCTAATGCATCTTTTGGAGCAAAAATTAATATAAGACCCAGTCTTATTACAACATAAGACTGCGTATGGTATAATATAATATAATGTAATGTAATACAATACCGGGTCTTATATTAATTTTTGCCCAAATGACACATTAGAGATGATTGTCCAGCTAGGTCTTATTTTCAGGGAAACACAGTAACAGCACCTGGCCAAGACTGGAAGTCATAGCATATCTACCTAATACATAGAAACAAACAAAGAAAGGCAGCCAAAATGAGGAAGCAGAGAAATATGGCCCTAATGAAAGAATAGAAGAAAACTTCAGAAAAAGAACTAAAAGAAATGAAAGCAATCAACCTAACAAATACAGATACACAGTTGAAAGCAATGGTTATAAAGGTGCTAAAGGAACTTAGTGAGAACTTCAACAAAACAATACAAAACAAAAAAGGACATAGAAACTACAAAACAGAACTTGTCAGAACTAATAACTGAAATGAAGAATGCACAAGAAGGGATCACCAGAAGATTAGATGAAGTAGAGGAGTGAATCAGCAATTGGAAGACAAGGTATCAGAAAACACCCAATCAGAATAGCAAAAAGACAAAGAAAAAAAGAAAAAAAATGGGGTAATTTAAGGGACCTCTGGGACAACATCAAGCATAACATAATTTACGTCAAAGGGGTACCAGTAGGAGAAGAGAGAAAACAAGGGATTGAGAACATATTTGAAGAAATAATGACTGAAAACTTTCCTAATCTGGTGAGGGAAATAGAAATACAAGCCAGCAAGCACAGAGAATACCAAACAAGATGAACTCAAAGAGGCCCACACCAAGACACATAATAATTAAAATGGCAAAAGTTAAAGACAAAGAGAGAATCCTAAAAGCAGGAAGAGAAAGGCAGCTACCATGTTTCCCTGAAAATAAGACCTAACTGGAAAATAAGCCCTAGCATGATTTTTCAGGATGACATTCTCTGAACATAAGCCCCAATGCGTCTTTTGGAGCAAAACTTAATAAGACCCAGTCTTATTTTTGGGGAAACACGGTAGTTGCTTCCAAGGGTGCTCCCTTTAAGATTGTCAGATGATTTCTCAACAGAAACTTTGCAAGCCAGAGGGATTGGCATGAAATACTCAAAGTGATGAAAAGTAAGGACCTACAATGAAGACTACTCTATCCAGCAAGGCTATCACTTGAAATTGATAGAAGGAGAGATGAAGAGTTTCCCCCACAAAAAAAGCGAGAGTTCATCACCACAAAACCAGTATTACAAGAAATGTTAAAGGGACTTATTTAAGAAGAAGGAGGGAAAAAGTGCCACAAAGATGAATAATAAAATGGGAACAACTATGTACCTTTCAATATTCTCTTTAAAAATGAATCAATTAAATGCTCTAATCAAAATACATAGGGTAGATGAATGGATGAGAAAGCAAAACCCAGACATATGCTGTCTGCAAGAGACACACTTCAGACCAAAAATAGCATACAGACTGAAAGTAAAGAAGTGGACAAAGACATTTCATGCAAATGGAAACAAACAAAAGCTGGAATAGCAATGCCCCCTATAAAAGACAAAATAGACTTTAAAATAAAGACGATAATAAGAGACAAAGAGGAAAATTACATAATGATAAAGGGATCAATCCAACAAGAGGATATAACCCTTGTAAATATTTACGCACCCAATATAGGAGCACATAAATATATAAAGCAAATATTGATCAACATAAAGGGAGAGATCAACAGCAATAGAATCTCAGTAGGATACTTTAATATTCCATTGACACCAATAGACAGACAGATCTTCCAGACAGAGAAATCAACAAGGAAAAACGATCTTAAGTGATATACTAAACCACATGGATTTGATTGATATTTTTAGTGCATTTCATCCCAAAGCAGCATAAAAGATAATCCCCATGTTTGGCCACAAAACAAGTCTCAGAAAATTTAAGAAGACTGAAAGCATATGAAGCATCTTCTTTGACTGAAAGGTATGAAATTAGAAATTAATTGCAAGAAAAAAACTAAAAAACACACATATATGTGTAAGCCAAATAACATGCTACTAAATAATGAATGGGTTAACAATGAGATCAAAGAATCAAAAAATACATTGAGAGAAATGAAAATGAGAAAATAAACAATGACCCAAAAATCTATAGGATACAGAAAAGCATTCCTAAGAGGGAAATTCATAGCAATACAGGCCTACCTTAAGAAATAAGAAAAACCTCAAATAAACAATTTAACCTTACATTTAAAGGTACTCAAAGTGATTAGAAAGTGATTAGAAAGAAGGAAATACTAAAGATCAGAGTGGAAATAAACAAAATAGCATAAAAAAAAAAAGAAATACAAAAGATCAATGAAACCCAGACCTGGTTTTGTGTAAAGATAATGTTGACTCACCAAGAAAGAGAGAGAGAGGACACAAATAAATAAAATCAGAAATGGAGGAGATTGACAGAAACACTATGGAAATATAAAAAATTTAAAGAAAATACTACAAGCAATTACACTCCAATAAATTAAACAATCTGGAATAAATGGATAAATTCCTAGAAGATACAACCTTCTGAGACTGAATCAAGAAGAAACAGAAAATCTGAGCACATCTATTACTACAAGTGAAATTGAATCAGTAATCAAAAAACTGCCACCAAACAAAGTCCTTGACCAGATCACTTCACATGTGAATTTTACCAAATATTGAAAGAAAAATTAACATCTATTCTTCTCAAACTCTTCCGAAAAAATTCAAGAGGAGGGAAAGATCCCAAGCTAATTTTATGAGGACTCCATGACCCCGATTCAAAACCAGACAAAGGCAGCAAAGAAAAAGAAAATTATAGGCCAATATCCTTGATGAACATAGATGTGAAAATCCTCAACAAAATATTAGGAAACAAAATTGAGCAATACATAAAAAAGATCATGTGCTATGCTCAGTGGGATTTATTCCTGGGATGCAAGATTGATTCAATATCCACAAACCAATTATTATGATACACCACATAAACAATGAAAGATAAAAATCATATGATCATATCAATAGATGTAGAAATAATGCTTGACAACATATGTCATCATTTATGATAAAAACTCCCAGCAAAGTGGGAATAGAGGGCATATCTGCACATAATAAAGACCACATATGACAAGCATACAGTTAACATCAGATCCCACATGGAAAAGTTAAATGTGTTCTCCTTGTGATCAGGAACAAGACAAGAATGCCCACTTTCATTCGTTTTATTCAACATAGTATTAGAAGTCCTAGACACAGAAATCAGACAAGAAAGAGAAATAAAAGCCATCCAAACTGAAAAGGAAGAAGTAAAACAGTTATTATGCAGATGACATGATACTATACATATAGAACCCTAAAGACAAAAAAAAAAAAAAAACACAAAAAACTATCAGAACTGATAAATGAATTCAGCAATGTAGCAGAATACAAAATTTAATATTCAGAAATTCATTGCATTTTATATACCAATAATGAACTATCAGAAAGAGAAATTAACAAAACAATCCCATTTAATATTGCATCAAAAAATAATAAAATACTTGGTAATAGATTTAACCAAGGATGTGAAAGACCTGTCAAAAACTATGAGACACTGAAGAAAGCAATTGAAGAAGATAGAAATAAATGGGAGTATATACCATGTTCATTGATAGGAAAAATTAATATTGTTAAAATGTTCATATTACCAAAAGCAATCTATTGAGTCAATACAATTCCTATCAAAATACCAATGGCATTTTTTATAAAACTAGAACAAATAACCTTAAAATTTATATGGAACCACAAAAGACCCCAAATAGCCACAGCAATGTTGAGAAAGAAGAACAAAATTGGAGGTACCAAAATACCTGATAACCTATACTACAAGGTCACAGCAATCAAAACAGCATGGTACTGGCATAAAAACAGACACACAGATCAATTGACTAGAATACAGAGTCCAGAAATAAACCTACAAGTACATGATAATTTAATCTATGGAAAAGTTATCAAGAATATACAATGAGGTAAAGAAAGTCTATTCAATAAATGGTGTTGGGGAAACTGGACAACTACATGCAAAAAAAAAAAAAAAAGAAAAGAAATTGGACCACTATATTATACCCTTTACAAGAATAACCTAAATTGGATTAAGGACTTAAATGTAAGACCCAAAACCATAAAAACTCCTAGAAAAAAACATACACAGTAAACTCTCTGACATTGCTCTTAGTAATATTTTTTTCTGATCTATCTCCTTGGGTAAGGGAAACAAAAGAAAAATTAAATAAATGGGACAGGATTAAACTAAAAAAATTTTTGCTCAGCAAAGGAATCCACCAACAAAACAAAAAGACGGCTTACTGAATGGAGAAGATATTCGCCAATGATATACCTGATAAGGGGTTAATATCCAAAACGTATAAGGAACTCACACAACTCAACTCCAAAGAAAACCAAATGATTCAATTAAAAAAATGGGCAGAGGACCTAAGTATACATTTGTCCAAAGAAGACATACAGATGGCCAACGGACATATGAAAAGATGTTCAGCATCACTATTTATTAGAGAAATTGAAATTAAAACCACAATGATGCATTGCCTCACATCTGTCAGAATGGCTATCATCAATAAATCAACAAACAACAAGTTTTGGCCAGAATGCAGAGAAAAGGGAACCCTTGTGCACTGTTGATGGGATTGTAAATTGGTTCAGTCGCTATGGAAAATGATTCGAAGGTCCAGCAATTTCACTTCTGAATATATATATATCCAAAGAAATCCAAGACACTAAACTGAAAAGATATAGGCACCCCTATGCTCACTGCATCACTATTTACAATAATCAAGAAATGGAAGCAACCTTAGTGCCCATCAATAGATGATTAGATAAAGAAATGGTACATATATACAATGGTATATTATTCAGCCATAGAAAATAATGAAATCTTAGCTTTGTGACAACATGGATGGACATAGAGGGTATTATGCTACGTAAAATAAGTCATACTGAAAAAGGCAAATACCATATGACCTCACTTATCTGTGAAATGTAAAAAGCAAAATAAACTTCATTGTAAGTTCAACAAAACTGATTATCGTATTCCAGGGTATTATTTTGCATATGGATATCATTATTGATTTCTAGAGTTATACTTTTAACTCATAAGCATAAATAAAAGAATTGAAAACATTTATATAGATATAGAATTAGTACTATCCATGTGTAATGGGCATCCTTACTTTTCCCTCATAGATTTGGGCAAAAAAGTGCACATTATACACAGCAAAATACAGCAATCACTTTGGATAAAGCAACATAAATTGGAACCTTTTAATCTCATAAAAATAAAAGGTAAACAAATTGGCACTTTTTCAATTAAAGAATTTGACATTAATTTTAGATACATACATGTGTGATAATTCAATTTGATTATGAGAGTATACACATAGAATATCCAAGAGTTATCTGAAACTTTTCAACACTTACTTATCTCCTAACCTAGAGAAACTCTTCTTAAGTTTAGGGATTCTGCATGCTGCCTATTAGTGCAATATTTTTGACACCAGTCATAAAATTTGACATAATCAGTGCTTAATACATGCTTCTTACATGAGAAATTGTAGTGTCATATAAGTAAGAACACAAACATCCTTATGATTTTTTTTAAATAGTAAAAATATGCACTCATATCTTTGTCTTCCATGTCCACTGGAAGAAGTTTATAGTAGCCATCATTTACTAAACACCTTAGAGCTCCACCTGTTTACCTTACATGTTTTGCACTCAACCTTATGATGAATGAGGTCTCCCTTATTAGCGAATGAAGAATGAGACTCAGAGAAGGTTAAGCTGGAATCTGTATCAAAATCTTTTATATTCAAAAGTTGTGCTTCATCTATTGGCTTGAATGTTTCTTTCACAAATTAAGACTCAGATAAGTGTGACACTTTGGGGCTTCTCTATGAATGCCAATGAATTTATAAGATATATAGGACCTTAAATGTAATGCTAATGTTAATCCCATAATTCTTTTATTCAGTGTTGGTTTTACTACTTTGCAAAACTCTGAAACTAAAACATCCATGTTCTTGCAGGAGTCATCTTTATATATATATATATATATATATATATATATATATATATATATATATATATATATATCTCCATTAAATTCTTAAATACACACATTTTTAGTGCATATATTGCACATACTAAAAATCATACCTAATTGATAACTAAAAGACTCATGTTACATCCCTTTCCATATCTCCAGCAAAATAATCCACCTAGTTTTTCCATTTTGAAGACATACGATATTCTCTTTCCCAGACTCCAAATGGCAGTAGCATCTGTTTCTCACCTTTTCTCCCTCTCCATCCTCAACCCAAGTTCTGTCTATTCTTCTTTACTAATTTTCTATAATCTGCCCATTTCTAACTGTTGTGTCCACAATACTGATGTCCTTAACTTTCGATGTCAGGACCATTAAAATGACACCCCAAATGATCTTTGTTAAAACAATGTCTTTACTTTGAAATTTACCTATATTAATTCTTAAGGTGTTTCTTCAAGTTTGTACCTCCTATCCTAAAATACCATAAATTTGAATAGGACAACAATGAAAGCAGAAGCAGCAACAACAAAGAGACTCCTGACAACTCTGACATTCTCAGGTTTGGTTTTGCTTTAGATCTATCCACCTCCTTTTACAAACAAAACCGGTGAGATTAAGCTGACTTGCCTAAGGTGAGAAAACATATTTATGGCAGTTGTAGAACTGAATTAGACCTTTGACCTTTTTATGATTTCCCTCCGACACTGAATAACGGTCCTAGTGTTTTTGCATGGCTTTTAAGATCTCTACACTTTAAAACAAATCCACATTTATTCACGCAAGTTCACTCTTAAGTAAATCTTGTGTTCATCAAATGATTCACCATCATTTCTTGAATATATTTTTCACTTCCCCAACTTTGGTTTGTTCCTTCTATTATTCCTTTTGGAATATTTTCCTTAGCCCTCTCCCATCCCCGACCACATCTTCCTAGTAAAATCGACCTGTTTATTAAATCCCAGTTCAAAATGACTTGCTTCACCAAATCGATATAAGGCATATGGAGTGATCTTCCTCTTTTGATCATTTTTTGCATTTTATTCATATCACTCACATGACAATAAGATGCCATAAATAACAGTTAAATATGTATTTGTTCTACCTTCTAAACTTTGTAACTACTCAGGAACAGAGGCTACAGCATATTTTGCCCTTCCCCTTAGCTGAGCACACTGGCTGTTGTAATCAATGCTCAGTGGTAATAGTAACAGTTTTCACAACTGCCTCTTTCAGTGCTTATTATTTGCCAAGCACTGTTCTAAGGCGTTTACACACATCATCTCTTTTTATCCTCACAACAACTATATGGGGTAGGTACATACCTGCACAATACTTTACAGCAGCCATGACTCCCATGTGGCTATTGAGAACCTCAAATGCATCTAGTGCAAACTGAAACATGCTATAATTGTAAAATGCTCACCAGATTTCAAAGACTTATTATGAAAAAAAAATTTCACTGAGAATTTTTATATTGATTATATATTGTGATGACAGTATTTTGGACAAATTGTATTTTGTCCAAATAACATATTTTAAAATTAATTTTCCTGTTTTTTTAAAAATGTGGCTACTAAACATTTAAAATTATATATATATGATTCACATTATATTTCTATTAGAAAGTGCTAGCACAAATCCTACTTCAGAGGAGGAAAATGAGGTTTAGAGAGATAAAAACAATTTCTCCAATGTTACACAGCTTATAAGTACTAGAGTCTGGATTTGAGGCCCATCTGACTCCAAACTCATGCTTTTATCCTCTACGTCATGCCCTAATACCTCTGGATAAATTTTTATTGATTGGCTCAATGTCATCTCTCCCATTGTGATTAAACTGCCCTTCCTAAAATACAACATGAGTCAGAGTAAACATCCCTTGGGTGTGCGGCTCCAGTTTCCAGCTGAACCTATGCTTGCTCCTAGGAATACTTCAAATTAATTTCTATTTATTCACACAATGTTTTAAAAGTTTCATTTCTGTGATTACCCTAATAGCACTTACTGACTCTGAGAATCTTACTATGCAATTAGCTTTCTGGGAATAAGCTAGGGCCTTAGGAAAGCATCTTTTATTCTTTTAGAGCTCAGAGAGCCCATCCATCCTCCCAAGATTCCGCAGTGCCTTCAACAGGGAGCAGAAAAGACACCTTCACATCTTTAGATAAGTGTTTTATATTAAAATGTTATAATAATGTATCATTTTATTTTTGCTCTGGGAAACACTCCAGAATACATCATCCTTTTGATGCTTATGCTTTCAACATTGACTAACATCCCCTCAGACTCATCTGAACAGTAATTTTGAATACAGTGAACATATTTTATCCAATTCCTTTACACTAATTGTTCATGGAAAAAGAAAGAGTTGTCATTTTATTGAAAGATTTCAACTTAATTTGTTTTTCATTAAAGATTCCCTCAGAATTAAAACAAGACAAAATTAAATTGTTAGATTGATAAAGTAAAACTATCTCAGGTAGAGATGTTGTCTATATATATCAATATAGATATTGTCTATATATATCAATTGTCTACATGATAATTCATATTCCCTGAAATTCCAAATAAAAATCATGAGATGAATGAAACCTTTAATAAAGTAAATTGGTGGTCAAGTTTTAAGAAGATACTGGTTGAGAAACACTTTCCATTGTTGTATATTCATTGGACAAAATAATGCCATTTTGTAATAGGACATTTAGAGAAGGAAAATAGGTAGTGTAAGTTATGAAATTTGCTAAATCACATTGATAGGAATCTTTGATTTTTTTTTTCATTGGAGGAATAATTCACAATGCTAGTTAATGTATCAAGAGTTAGAATTTGAGCTTCCTTGGAAAATTTCTTAATTGATCTAATAACATTAACCCAATGAGCCACTGGTTGCCATCACTGTTAGCAAGGCAACTATGGATACCTATACTGTTTGCATCAAAGATGAAGAGTCCTATTGAATGAGACTCATTAAATGCTGTACCTAATGAAACTGTAAACTTATTTTTTAGAAAATTTAGAAGACATACTTTTCTTATTACTCTCTCTCTCTCTCTGTATATATATACATACATATCTATATAAGCAATAGGTCACTTAATTTCTCATGATTATTCATACTTTGATTAAATTTTGAGTGATACATTCCCCTGAGAAAACTAAAATACCCACTTTATATTACATTAAAATTAGTCTCATATATGGATCATAGGAATTTTATTTTTATCACAAATATAGAAGAATGAAGTCCAGAACAACTGTGTGCCATATATGCACTAACATATCAGAGAGGAAAAGAGAGACTTTGATCAATAAGGAAATGATTTTTATACACATCAGAAGTAATTTGAAGCAATTCTCTTGATCAATACAGATAGGCAGAAATGCTTCTCAGCATTTATTACCTGTGGAGAGCATTATTGATTAACTATATCGATTTTTAGAATGCATGTGGAGAGGCATCTGTTGTTTCTTTAAAAGATGTCTCAAAATGAAAAGTATTAGGAAACTATTTAAGTTTTGAAGATTTGCATTAATGGCTCAACCTGTGTCATTACTCAGTAGAATTTCAAATACACCTTAAAAAAAAAGATGTAAAACTTGAGTTAGTTTATTTTGCGTCCTATTTCTGATCAATACATTTCAGAAAAAGAAATATATTACTTGGGAATGTAACTTGCTTAAGTGCCAGTAACAATTTATAAACTTTTCCAGTATTTTTACCAAGTATGAAAGTCTGACAATTAAGTCTGCCAACTTGTTGCAACAATGTTGTTAAGCTCTTTTGATATTAGGCGTGTTATTCATTATGAATTTGTACCAACTGGACGAACAATTAACCAAGTTTACTATTTGGAAGTGTTGAAAAGACTGTGTGAAAAAGATAGATGAAAACGACCTGAAGTTTTCGCCAACAACTCATGGCTCTTGCATCACGACAATGCACCAGCTCACATTGCAATGTCTGCATGGGAGTTTTTAGCCAGTAAACAAATAACTGTATTGGAACACCCTCCGTACTCACCTGATCTGGCCCCCAATGGCTTCTTTACCCAAAGATAAAGGAAATATTGAAAGGAAGACATTTTGATGACATTCAGGACATCCAGGGTAATACAACAGCTCTGATGACCATTCCAGAAAAAGAGTTCCAAAATTATTTTGTAGGGTGGACTAAGCACTGGCGTCGGTGCTTAGTTTCCCAAGGGGAGTACTTCAAAGGTGACTGCAGTGATATTCAGCAATGAGGCATGTAGCATGTTTTCTAGGATGAGTTTGTGAACTTAATTGTCTGATCTCATGCTTTTGCTAAAGGGTCTAAACTTTTCTATTGTAGGTAGTACTGCTTGAACAAAGATTAATTTGTTTCAAAGTATAAATACAGGTTAAAAAAATAAATGCATTATGAATTTCTCTGGGTAGAAACTCATGTCAAAAACATGATGCTAGAAAGAGCTTCAAAATCTCATTTTAGGACTGGAGTTAATCAGGTATATTTACCTTACTTGGAATAGATAATAAGTTTAATGGAGTCAACAGAGTTTGAAAAAAATATACTATTAGTTAAACTCGATATGAAATGTTATTTAATAAGCAAGTGAGTTTTTTTCCACAAAGTATGTTTTATATGTTTGGCCTAAATAATTTTAAACAGATACAATAATAATTTTTTTCACCTGAAATTCATTCTTGTTTAGAAAGGCAATTCTTTGATAGTGCAGAAATTTCTAAACATTAGCAGTGAATAAATCCAAAAAGTAAAGTCTTCCCTTGCTAGCAACATAAACTTTTGGTCTTATCATATGTAGTTTTTAAAATATTTTCCTCCTATTAAGAGAGAATGAATTTATATCTTCTTGAACATGTGCTTTTCTACGAGCTGTCTTCTGAATGTTACAGAAACCCCTTGTGAGATACACCTCAAGTCCTAAAAATGTTCTAATTATAGAATCTATTTAGAATATCAACAGCCACCTGCTTTCATTAAGAAATCCTTGTAGACATGTTTCCTAACTTAGTTTTCACCTATGTAGCTGATCAGTGTTGAAATAATAATTTATTCAGGGACTGCATGCACCTGGAGTTTTGTAATTTCAGAAAAGCTTTTGCTGATGTCAGAAGAAAATCTAGTTTGGATTCAGTTCTGGGGATCAGACAAGTATGGTAAAAAGTGGTTCAGAGCAAATCATAGACTGTGATATCTTCTTCCCCATTGTTCATTAGTAGAGAGAGACCTGAATCTATTCTAAAGTCATAATACTATCTTTAGTATTTCTCATTTTTCACTACTTAAACCATAACATTTACTACATTTTAAGACTCAAAAAGTTAGATTTCTAATATCTTAGGAGTTTTTCCCCCTTTCTGAATGTGGAGTTTTGTCAATGGGAAGAAAATGGTGTCAGTTTCTGTTAATGTTGAGGTGGTGAATTTTTAATAATTATATCCTTAGTTTTAGAAATTCATCCTTTCCTACTCCAGGATAACATCATCAACTGGATAAAAGTGGCTTAGTGATAAATCAGCATCACTACACTATTAATAGTTAGAGTCAAAAAGATGCAAATATTTGATAAAAATTTTAGCAAAGATGGCACCCACACACCCACACCAAGACAAAAAGAATGGCTGGAATATCAAATATGAAAGTCCTGTATGAGTTTGAAGTGGAAATAGTAAAATCTGCTGGTGTTTAGAAAATCATCAAATTATCTGAAATCATAGAGAGATTAGCCTAAATTACAAATCTTTCATAAATCATTACCTGAGGAAGTACAAAGATTTAACATATAATAGATATGCTACCTTCAAAATGATTTCTAGTAGTTGATCAAAGATATAACTTCGTTTCCATATATTGAGCATCTATTTTTTTTCCTGAATATTTCTATTATATTATGTAATCCTTAGCACCACATGTGCAGAAAACACTACTTTCATTTTATAGATAAAGGTATTGAATCACAAAGAAGTTAAATAGCTTCTTTAAGATAACAGACCTAGTGTTAGAGCAAGTGCCAACACAAGATTGTCTAGAAACCCTTTCTATTCTTTAGCCTGGGGAGAAAGTAAAGTTGTTAAACCAGAATGGTAAGCTAATTTGGCTACTGCATGAAGTGCTAAATAAATTTATATTAACTCATAATTCTGTGAAGTCATCTTTATGGAAATCTAAAGTAATGTTCTAGTGCATTGTATTCTGATGACCTGCTTTGTACCTCAGAAAAATTAAAGCAACACGTTATTATTTTGTGCTTTACTCAGTCTCCCTTCATCACACTTTCTTGTTCTTATACTTTTAATCTGACATTCCACTTGTATCATATGGGCTTTTGCTAAAAGCTAGGAGACAATTTGAAATTAAGGGCACGGATGAATATGTGGGGTTAAAATAAAATGTGAAACCCAAATGATTTAGATATGTACATGAGGCATAAAAATGGCAAAGTTGACATTGCAATTATTTTTTTAAAAAATAGGGTTTGACTTGTCTGATTGGACAGAATATTATTCAAGACATTTTTCAGTTGCAAGTGAAAGAAAATCAACTCAAAGTGGCACAGAGAAAAAAATAATTGAAGAATATATATTTATAACCCAGAAATACAAGTAGACTGAAAGTAGAAATAGTTGGACCAAGAGGTCGGAATGATGTTATAAGAATACCATCTCGCATTGTCTCTCAGCTGTGCTTTCAGGAGTATGAATTCACTGTCATGCAGTTTCTCTCCACTTTGTGGTCATAGCAGGTTCAGGTTCATAGATTCCCAAATTCAAGGTCCAAGGGAAGAGAACCTCTATTGCTCAACAGTTTTACATTGGGTAAAAAACATCCCTCAATGGCTAGCGTGGATCATGTGCTTAACTCTGAACCAATTACCATGGCTGGTATGTGGAAGGGTGTGATGGACCAGGCTCACTACAACAATTCAAAGTACACCAAGAGACACAAAGGGAGATCAATACGTTGTTATTGAAGAGGAATGGGCACTTTGCATGAAGGACAAACTAATGAACCCTAATCAGGTAGCCATTCGCACTATGCACAACTAGAGCCAACTTTTGCATCAGAGAAAAAGAAAGCTACATTCTAGGCCACGGAAACAATGCTTTATTTTCTTTTGTATTTTTTCCATTTAACAATGCATCTCATTTTATACTTTTGCCTCCTAAAAGATTCCTATGTAAATAAACTTCATCTGGCTTTACTAAGCAATCAGCACAATTACTTTGTTAAACAGAAGCCTATGTTTGGCGGTCTCTTGATTTACAGTGAGGCTATACAATGCAGAAAAATTCCAAGGACAACTGTAGGGAGTGTGGGGATGAAGGGAGAATTACTTGCAAAGGAACAGAAAGAACCAAATATCTAGTGACAAGCAATCTGTGTTAGAGAATGGAAAATAGTCCATAAAATTGGGCCTCCTTTGCATTAGCTAGATACTATGATTACTAAAATCTGCACGGCATTTATATACTAGAGTATGCCCCGCAAAAGAAACACCATCCCAACAATTCACATTGAATTTCCTTTGTTAGAGAATAAAATTATTATAAACTCAAAAATTAGAAACATATCATAGCTTTTTTATAAGCTTTTTTGTTATTTATTTATTTACTTTTTTAAAAATTTTATTGGGGGAATATTGGGGTATAAGCTTTTTTAATAATCGCAGTATTTGCAGGAAAAAAATTAATGTAAGAAAACTTTTTAAGGGTTTTGTTAGGTTGATACATTTTAAATTTCAGGAACAATCTTGCACGTGATCAAAAGACCTTGATGTAGTTCTGAAAAGAGTTTTGCATACCAGCTATTTCTAAAATAAAGAGCCCATTTTCATAATATATATATAAATTTATATAAGCAAATAAATAAGTTATTTTATAAAGTCATTATCTTAAAAATAACTACAATTTTTGTGTTTAAACTTAAATATTTTTTCCAAATAGCTTCAAAACATGAAAATGTGATGAGAGAGGATTGATGAAACAAAATTGACAAAATCTTGATAGTTGTTGAACCTGGGTGACAGATAAACGGGGTTCCTTATACTATTTGCTCCACTTTTATGTATAATAGGTTTGGAAAATGATATTCAAAGTTTTAAACATATTAGTTATATAATCGCATCAGCATCATTACTATGTAGTCATTTCTTATATTTAGAACTAAAAATATGTTTATTATTAAAAGGATAACAAATTGTTCTAGAACTGGGTATGTATACAATGTGTCTAAGTAATTTTGTTAGCAGATATAGAGTTAGATAGTGATAACTGAAGATACTAAATATAATGTGTTCAAAAAAACAGACTTGAAACCTAGATGAGATTATAGATAATTTCTGATTATAATACTTATTACTTGTACATATTATAATTACATATAATACATAATGCAAAATACATAATCACTTAACATGACTTTATTAAGTGCTGAAAAGTAGGCACTTTAAATGTCTTCTTAAAGTCTTAAACTGTTGTGCATAATTCTGAATAAGCATTCAAAAATAGTGTATTCTAAATTGTGATTCGCACTATATAATTTTAAATATTTAAAGAATTTAAATAAAATACTCAAATTTGTATTGGTATAGGAAGCAGTTATTTACCCAAAGAATTGAAAGTAACAAACCATGCTGATATTAAAAAATAATCTCAGCTCAAATTCAAAAATAGATTCCTAGAATCATTGTAGAGCTCCAACTGGACATAAACAAAAAATGAAAAGCTATTAAGAGAAAAAAAGGAAAGAAAAGAGAAGTTGTCTACGTAGATGCAGCTTGTACTATGGAAACTGAAATAATACAAAGATTTTCAATAAAAAATACATTATCTATTATACCCAGAAAGCAGATTGAAAACAGAATGAATTTCCTGGCCCTCACTCTATGATTTGGCTAATGGTAGTACCCAAATACACCAGATAATTGTTCCACTATCTGGTTCACATTGATTACATTGTCCTGGTGGTACATTTCCTATGATTGAAGAGAGATTTCCATTAAAACAAATTAAACATAATTTGGACTTTCTACATCAGAAGTCTCTTCAAAATAGCACACTATTAGCCCTTTAAATCTTTTTTTTTCTGGAATTGATCAATATCTTCAATATTTTTCAATGTCTTTCTGTGTATTTTTTTGTTTCATTTTGTTTGGTTTTAGCTTCACATTATGTGTTATAAAGCATGAGGGGCATAAAGTATTCCTAGTTTCAATCAAATACAAACACACCTCTGAAGATATATAGGGTCACATTTAATCCTGTACCTAAAAAAATGACTATTTTGACTTAAATGATCCTAACTGATATGAATGCCGACTTATTTTACTGGATAACTACTCTGTACTTTGACAAAAATATTCGTAAAAATATTTGTCCTTTTCCTAGACCTGGAAATGCTAATTCTCATCTATTACATACTTAATCCAATCAATATCTTACTTTTTATTATCCAATGAACCAGTCAAAAGGAAAAATGTATGTTTTTTTAAACCTAATTCTGGATATTGTTGAATCAAACTTTTCTGCCTGGTGATAGAAAAGGAAGAGACAAGATAAAGCCAAATCTTGCATATTTCCTTCAGGGACTGCCAACCAAAGAACAGGGCATAATTGTAGGAAAACTGTAGTCAACCAAGACAGGGATAAACAACCCACAAGCCATCTGAAATTCATGAAAATGTCCTTAATCTAATTTTAAAAAGAGAGGTTGGAAGACTGCTTCCATATAAAATCTTTACATTTTAAAATAATTTTAATTGAGGAAATATATAATATAGGTTTTAAAAAATCAACAAATTTTATAGGCTTATAATAAAAAACAACACTTTTTTGCCCTAAATCTTCTCATACCATAAAGGCCCATTCCCAGAAATACCTGTTTTCAATCCTTTGAGTTGCTTCTTTTATATTTGCTTCCCTATGTGCCACTGCTAGTTCTTTATATCAATTTCAAACATTTTCTATGAAATTCTTATTAAGGGAATATCACTCTTATGTCTGTGTCAATCAGTGTCATATGTAGGGCTGTCTCTTTTGTGAAGCCTACTACAGACTGGCAGCTGAATTTTTGACCATCCTCTGGAGTCTGATGTGGCTCTCACTGGAACTGTGCTTTTGGTGACTTTCTCCTTGGCTCCACATCCTGCATCCTGTTGGACGTTAGCACCATGACGGACACTGGCTTCTAGAACCAGTGCTGTGTTCCCTGAGCACCACCTGCCTGTCCCATTTCACTGGGTGTGGAATGACAACACCCGACAGTCATTCTAACCGGATGGTGTTGGATTTTAACTGCCCCTTCACATGATATTTTTTAGTGATATTTAATTCAGCATTCAGAATATGACTGTGTTTAACCAATTTATACTCAAAGTGAGCCTGAGATAAAAATGGGAGCTGGGTGGTGTAGAAGAGTAGTCACTTGTTTGGCTATCCAGGAAGCCCAGTTTAATTTTAGCCTTGAGAGAATGTGAAATCATTATAATTAGATGAGTATTAAAGCCCACAAGTGAAAAGGACTCTTTTTTTTAAAACATACCCATTCATTTAGCATCAATTCACAACTGGCAGTTAATTCTCCCAAATGCTCTGTCACTGAGCGCACATGCAGAGTTAGAGTAAAATATTTCTGGAGGCGTTCAAATAACTTGGAAGTAGGTTACTGCTAGAGATGGGATATAGACACTCTAATTAACTTAAATATCCATAGAAATGGAAAAAAAATATAAAATTTATGTATGGTTGTGGAGAGGAAGATTATATTTTTTCATACATTTTATTTGTGGTACAAAATAACGAGATAGTTGATTTAGAATGATTGCAAGATACCCTGCGCATCGGGTTGTTGGGCTTTACTACACATGTTGGGTAATAGCCATTCTTGAGCTGAGGCTCCAAGGTTAATTTGAAGTATACTCCAGAAAAATTGGCAGTCATGTCACAGTCACTTCAAAATTCTACATAAGGTCTGCTTCAATCCAGACTAATGCCCTGACTGAAAAATGTCAATAATACGATGGGCTGAGGTATCCTGAAAAGGAGATGAGAAAATATGACCGGTAATTTAGTCTCCTGCCTGTGCAAAGAATTAAAAGGTCATTTTGTAAGATTTAGAAAAAAAGCTGATTTAAAAAATGGGCTTTGCAATAGCTAGTAGAAAAAGAAAGCAAGGATTGTTCTTTTAACGTAAGCACATAATTGTCAACAGTGGCATATCTATTAAGCTTGCTCTTTTACCTAAATACTCCTATTACTCTCATCTCTCAGGTCTGTCGTTCCCATTGCCCTGACAGTACAAACACTGCACTGTAAAATCTGTCAAAGAATCCAGCTGATTTCCTACATCTCTGACATATGCTGCTCTTTAATATCATCCTGTCAGAACACCTAAAAGAAAGGCATCTGCTTTCATGTTGGAGCTGAGGCTGGGACTGCCATCACATACCCTGTAGTCATGAGCCTTACACTGCTATGCCTTTGGGAACCATAGAATCTCTTGATGGAAACTGCTGTTGGCATACAGCTATCATGCAAGTTAGATTGTACATAGCTAGTTTGAAAAACAGTTTTCTTCTGGTGTGAATCTCCTTTAATTTCTTTTTATAACTTTTTTTGAAATGTGTATTGGATTTTCCTCTGCCGCAGTCAAGTGGTACCTGCATAGAAGTCAAGAGAAATATTTTTGGCTTGACTTGTCTTGATTATATTCTATTCTTGTGGGTTATATATGCCTCTGGATTCATCTTAAGTTCTCCTCATCTAAGGAAGAAAGTTCCTCTTGGTTTCAAATGGTGATTGATTTAAGTAATTTCATGGTGATATCCTGGAAAGTCTTTTTGGTAGGTCAGTGAGCTTTTATGTTCTCTCTTCTTATCTGGCTCTTTTGTGGCATGTTTTTACGGGATGCCTGTGGAGCACTCTATTAATATAAAGGATGTTCTCATAAAAGCATGTGGCTAATTTTGTAGCAAATACAACAGAACTTCTAAAACCAGTATATGTTATATTTTGGCATAGTCACCTTGGGAGGATGTAGATTTATCCTAAAGTCAGTTGTAGAATACCTTCTTAGGAATGCCTTCAGAATGCACAGCAGCTCGTGGTTTTACTCTCTATTCGGTCAAGTTTATTTCAGCTTTTAGAATTAAAAAGTTATACATCATCACTGTAATCGTGAAAATAAATGTCTAAAATAAAAATGATGATCACAACTCTCCCCGTATCCCCACCCCTCCACACACACACACTCCACTAACCACACATCTTTCCTTACGTTACCCCTGGCTTAACATTTTCTTTTTCCTCTAGCAACATACCATAGATATGGACAGGTTTACCATGAAATAAGTGACTATGACCTTTAGGGCTCCTAGCTTGTATGGGCCCCTCTAAAACCTGGTGGCAGGGTGGGGGCGGTCCTAGCAGTTTTTGAAATTCATGATTTATTTATTTATTTTCTTAAAGAGGACCCCTGACTTTTCATGTGGCAGGCTACACACAGTGTGGATCTATTCCTGAGTGTGATCATCTTTCTCGGGGAGTAGATCTGGAATATATACATCCATTTTGTTCTAGCATTCTCACAAATGTAAATCTTCAACAGGAAAGAATTGCCAAATATACAAAGAAATATATACAAGGATCATTATAGCACTTGTAAGATATTAAAAATATGACAACAACCTGACTTTCATTGCTTGAAAAGTTTAAAATATTATGATCCAATCACACTGTGGAAGATAGCATGTGCTTTTGAATTTTTTAAGTGATGGTAAATTGCTAATTTCTAAGGATGAATTTGATTTTCTCAAGTCATCAAAAAAACTACCAAAAAAAAAGGTATTCAGAGTATGAGAGTCTGGTAGAAAGGAGAGGAGAAATTGAAATAGTATTATCTTTGGTTAAAAATTAGAATATAAACACAAAATCGTAGAATTATGTTATTTGGCTTTTGGCCAACTTTTTCTTTCATTGGGCATGCATTAAGAACCTGCTTTATTTCAGGTATCCTGATGGATAAACCAGGGACCCATTTTTAAAAGTGGAAATGAGATTTGCATGATAATTCCAATTTAATGCAGAGTGTCAGACAGCAGGCACTCAATGGATATGTGTTACAAGAATAAGCAAGTGAATCCATAAAATCTGATAATAGTAATACTGTTTCCCTGAAAATAAGACCTAGACAGAACATCAGCTCTAATATGTCTTTTGGAGCAAAAATTAATATAAGACCCAGTGTTATATTATATTATACCTGATATTATATTATATTATATTATTATATTATATTATATTATATTATATTATATTACATTACATTACATTACATTACATTACATTACATTACATTATATTACATAAGACCTGGTATTATATTGTATTATATTATATTATATTATATTATATTATATTAAAATAAGACCGGGTCTTATATTAATTTTTGCTCCCAAGGATGCATTAGAGCTGATAGTCTGGCTAGATCTTATTTTCGGGGAAACACGGTATGTATATGGCATCCCTATAAGAGCTCAAAGAGGGAAAGATATTGCTTAAAGGTGTCAGGTAACTGTGGCTTCACAGAAAATAAGTTTGAACTTATTTGGGGTAGAAGGAAGTGGTATATAAAAAGACAGATATGTGAAGAAATTCAACTTGTTTAGAGAAATTAAATTAATTGGGTTTGGAGGGTAGGGCATCTGTAGGTGACTGATAGATGCTGAGATTGAAGTCAGGTAGCTGACAAAGGCAAGTAATCCTTCCCATTTCATATTATAATGTGTCTTTATTTTCACTCCTCAGTGGTCTCTGTTAGAACAAGATTTCTCTATTGAATGAAATTTGTTTTCCTTATTTAGCTGAGTTTTCCCTCTACAGACTGCAATGTTCTTTATAAAAACAATATTCATACCTTTTCCCTTTATGAAGCATTTTATGAGGTGGTTATTACCAAATGTATATACAGTGTGAGAGCCAAATTGAAATGTTAATAGAAAATCAGGATCATGATAAAAGAGAACACACAAATGGCAACCAAAAAAATTAACACAATGTCGTCATTATTGTACTTCAAATTTGGATCTTTGCTTGCTGGTAGCAGTCAAAAAAGTAAGTTCATAGTTTTAATAGCTATCACTCTTAAAACAAAAATATTCTTTCTTAAGTCGTTATATAAAGAATGAGGTGTTAAGATTATGGAATCTAGAGTCAGAATGCCTTGGTGGTAGTTACTTAAGCTCTCTGTGCCTCAGTTTCTTCATATATCAGATGGAGATTGTGTGTGGCTTAAATGAGACACTAATAGGTAAGATTTCCACAGTGTTGAGAACATGTTGGGAACTGATCCAAGTACTTTATGTATACCAGTCATTTAACCGTTACAATAACCCCAAAGATGTGAGCTGTTATCGTCTGCCCTGTTTTATAAATGAGGCACTGAGAAATTAAGTAAGTCTCTCAAGAGCATATAATAATGAGTGGTAGAGCCAGAACATGAACCTAGGTTGCCTGGTTCTGGATCTAGGCTCTGAGCTACTGGCTGTGCTGCCCATCGGAAAAAATGAAAGCCATGAGAGTGCCTGGCACATCGTGAGTGCTTTATGTCTAATGACTATTAGTGTTGTGATAGAGGACAGAGAACATTTTCAATACTATTTGAAAGCAAACAGTCATGGATTTTTCTATGGCTGTCTCTTGTTGCCTATGTTAAAAGTGTAATATTAAAATGGAACCCAGTGACAGCAATTCTGCAAAAGGCAAATCTAATGTGTTCCAAGTATGAGGACTTCAGGAATTCCAACTTGACCCAGGGATAGAATTTAGAAATTCATATAGGAGTGAGTCACATGTATGTGCTTTAGTTACTCTTTCCTAAATATGACTTCTTTTAGTTTGTCTCTGGCACTGCTGATTGAAGAAGCAACCATATGCCTTGGAAACCAGATCGGCAGATGGCATGTTTGGCGACCTATTGCATAAACTGAAAAAATCTGAAAAAGTTTTCCTGCCTGGAAAACATGTTCTGCCATTGGTATGTGCCTACCTTCCACCTGGAGGGAGATGTGGAGTGCTTATCAAGGGGACATTCAAGGTACTTGAGACGTGTATATGCATTACAAGTGGGATGGGGAGGAAGAAAGTAGAGATAGTGGTTGTGAGGAGGAAAACTAGTTAAATCTCTCTGTATGAAATATGGCACCTCTCTGAAGGCCAGCACAGATTGCTTGAGTGAAGATGACACTGGAGAAACAGAGGCATACTTAGAAGTACACCATATTAATTGTTCTATTTAACTTCCATTACCTAGTGTGTCACAGGATCATCTCTAGACAAAAAAAAAGTGTTAACAAGTGTTGGTATTGTTTAAGTAGAAATGGAATCCATACATAAAATAAAAATTATCGGGGGAAAAATATTATAGCATATATAGTTCAGGTAGTAACTGTCATATTTTGGTGAAGTATAAGTCTTTTCAGACAACTCATTTGTGTCCAAGATCAAGGGGAGGTAAAATCTACTATTTTAATAATGCTTTTGATTTTGTTCCATTTGATATATTCATTAAAGAACAGACTTGATTTTAAATTGAAATGCTCTGACATTTGCTCTGTCTGCAAATCTTTGGACAGGTTAGCAGCTCATATTAAAAGTAATAATGCTATTTGAGAAATTCGGAATCCTTGTTCTACATTTATATTAATCACCTGGAGGACAGAAGAAATACGTCAGTGAAATCATACCAAGTTGTTTTATCAACAGAGATTTGTAGAGGGTTGCCACGTGCATGAATTGTTACACAGCCTCCCCTCTGACTTCCCAGGATCTTCTCTTATCTCTCTCTAAACAAATATCCACACAATAAAGCGAGTTTCAAGAAATCTAAATCTGATCATGTCACCTGCCTACGCTTCGATGGCTTCCTATTTGCTTTATGGTTTATAGAATCACCTTTCCATTTACTTTTCATATCACTTGCCACACCCCGTCCCATCTCCCAGCCTTGACAAATTAGATTCTCTTTGGCTGGAATGTTCTTCCCTCCAAAGAACCTCCTTTTCCTCATTAAATGGGTTTCCTTCAAGTTCTAGTCTAAATGACCCTCCTTTCGGGAGCTGCATTTGATCTCTCAGACTATGTCTAGGACCCCTTTTTGTGTGTCCAGAGCACCTGTCCCTCTTTCCAGACCATGCAACATGTAGTTACAGAAATAATTATTTGCAATAATCTTACACAATGCCTGTCTTCCCCACTGGATCATAAATTCGGTGAAGGTTGGGAACATGTCTGTTTGGTTTACCTCTCTGCTTCCAGGAACAAGAACTGTGTGTTGAGCTCAAGAAATTTGCTGACTGAATGGAGTTGTGTTTTATGGGATAGGAGGGTGGGGGCTTCGGCATGAGCACAGGCACAGAGATGGGGACCCCATGCAAATCGTTGGGCTTGTAATATTTGGTGTTCTTTATGAAAGGCCTTAGTAATAGTCATGCTCGGATAGTCGAAAGGCCAAACAAGCTGATCTCATGCGATCCTTCCTACTGTGTAGTTTTCTGTATCTGGCACATCTTTCCACAACTCTCAGAGGAAAAAGCCTAGTCTCTTGCTGCATATTGAACAATTATTTGGAGACACAAAGGGACATGAAGGCAAAGCTCTTCATTTAGAAAAAGAGGCTCAGATTCAATATGGAAGCTTTCAGTGAGCATAGACGAATGCCATGTGCTTGACAGATCCTTAATAACTGAACTATTGTTGTTGAGAGAGGATGGTGCCATCTCTAAGAATCTCTCCACCACTATTATCTTTTCAAGCACACCCTCCTCCATGAAAGTGTTTGTCTGAAGGCTATTACCTGCAATCACAAAATCTGCTGCTCAGAGTAGCACCTGTCATGAGTTATAAAAGTACTTATTACATTAATGTTGAGTCACCGGATAGAGAACCACAAAAATCTAAGGTTAGTCCTGAAAAATGTAGGTTCTATTTTGTAACAAATATGTTGTGATTTAGAGATACTGAGCGTTTCTTCACAGTGAAGTTATGTTAACAAAAAGCCATTTTGCAGGGATGGATTATGCTTCTTTGCACATTTGTAATGGAATTTAGTTCCTACTCAAACATGAAGCAGGTTAGAGCCATTTCGTATTAATCAGATTTCTTTGAGGATTTGATCTTTCTGCTCATTGGCATCCATCATGTGGGTGAGTCATAAATATTTTAATTATTTTTTATTCACCACATGACACTGACTCTGGCAACAAGAGGGATATTCGATGATTCTGTTGTTGCAAAAAAGCTGGCTAACAAATCACTGTGATATTTACTTTTCTTTTTCCAAATCTGCAGGGAAATAAATTTATGGATCACTTAACCTTTTGCCCAAGGAACAAATTCAAGTCAGTTCTGAATTAATATTGCTCTAAAGATGCAAAGGGAGGTCTGGTTTTCAAAGCAAAGCTAAGGGTTAAGGCAACAATCCAGATAATAGAGGAAGAACTGCTTGTCCTCACCTGAATTAAAAGATTGTTCCAGCCCTCAGAATATTTGCAAAGATATCTAATAGAGCATTTTTTGTTTGTTTGCTTTGCTTTGGTTAGCTTGGATGAAGTAACAAATTGCCTACTACTTTGTATTGGAATTCTCTAAGTCTAGAAAACCTATAGCCACCTGTGTCCCATTGAAGACGATGCACACACTGGTGCTTCACTTACCTGAAGTCCCCCTTTGGTGTCACTTCACCCGTAGAATCTGGCTGCATCAGAATGTGTGGAGAATGCATTAATAATTTTGCAAATGGTTCTGATTTCTTCATTACATTACAAAGTTTGCCAAATATGCTATAAACGTGATGTTCCAGTTCCCTATTCAAATAATGGAATCTCTCGGGCATTCTGAAAATATTTTACTCAAAATGGAAAATGTTGGCAGAAAAGAGTCAACCATCTTGGGAATTATGCCTCCTCATCTCCCACACTCTTTGTAAGAAGAACTTGCCCATATGAAAAGGCATCATTGCTCTTTCATACTTGGAATAACTTTCCCAAAAGAAAAGTTCCCTTGATTTTGCTAAGTTACCAAAGATCTGGTTTCATGAAGGGACTGCTGGAAATTTAGCTTTGGCATGCGTTTTCTTAATAGCAACTGGGATTTAAAACTATTTAGAAATGGCATATGCCTTGTAAATATATTCCTTTGAACTATCCTGTGAACACCCTCTAAGTGTTCTTTAAAACATATGATAACCAATACTTGGAAAGGTATTGCTTTCTAAAATTGTTGTCATTAAGCATATCAATTTTCTCAAAAAAAAAATAGTGTCCTTTTGCTTTTCTTTATATAGTAGTACCAAGAACCCCTGTGGGATTTGGAGGAAGATAGAAGTCATTATCCACACTCATTGGATTCAGTAGCAAATCAGGAGCCCTTTTCCCTTATTTACTGAAATTGTCTTGATAAATTTTCCTTTGAAGAGCAAGAACAAATTACACTAATGTAGATGTGGAAGCAAGAATTGACTACACATTGTGGGAAACATCCACTGGAAATGGTGATGGAAAAGTAGTGACCACGTTCAACTCACTTCTGTATATACTCTATATATACTTCTATACTTCTGTATATACTTCTATATATATAGTATACTTCTATATATACTATAGTGTGTATATATATATATACTATACACATATATAGTATATATATATAGTATATACTATATAGAGTGTATATATATATATATACACACACACACACACACACACACACACACATATACATATACTGTGGTGTTTATCATTTCCAGTCTGTGATTTCAAGTCACAACTATCAATAAAAAAAACATTAAAAAAATGTTTTAGGGATCCTGAGAGCCTATGAACCATCTCATTTTGATGGCATGCTATGTTTTAACTTCTTAACACACTGATTTATCTCTAAATTAGGAATCAATTAAACAATGTATATGCCAGTAAATTATCTCTGGAAACTGACTCTGACAGGGTCTTTACTTTTTTTATTAAAAAAATAAAATAATCTTGGGTCCCATTATGTTGCTCATTTTCTGCATATTAAAACTCTCACTCATTATTAACAGTTCTTGAACAATAAAGCAGAAGCAATCACCCAGGACTACATAAAATGTAATTTCAGTAGAGTTCAATAGAAGCGGTTCTGAAAATTGTTTTAGGCATTTTCTTGAAGATTGCCAGTAACTTGAAATGCTTTTCAAACACTAACATTTTGCAAAGCCTGAAAATTCATGTGATGCTTATTGGGTAAAAAGATCTTTCATTTCTACCCTCTGAATGGCAACAGTGGATTCTGCACTATTTTAAAGTCATCACTATATGTCTAGGACTTATGGATGTGTCTGAAAGCAAAATGTTCCACCATTTTTGCTGGATAAGGATTCAAGAATATCCCAATTTGCCATCAGCTCACCATCTTACTCTATCCTTGCCTTCATCTTTGCTGATAAAATGTTTACTAAGTTGTCTACTCTCTCCCATTAAATGAGTCCTTCATATAACAGTAATTTGTTGTGGGTCAAGTGCTATGCTTGGAACTGGAGGAGATGCAGTATTCATATCATGCAATCTCTGCTCTCGTAGAACTGAGTCTGGCAAATTCACACCCTGGGCTCTCCTGAGCTGTACATAGGGTTGGGGGAATTCGTGTATTGTTTCTGAAAGGGTCCCCAGAAACAGAAGAATACTGAAGGGTAATTCTTCCCTATCTTTGATCTTAATCCTCTGCTAATGCTTAGAGAAAGGATTGCCCACCTGGCAAGCCAAATTCCATAATCAGTCCTGATAATCAATGTTATTGTACTCAGGTTTCCATCTTATGTTTAATTGGGGTAAAGACCACTGAAGGGGGCCATTAAGCCACTACGTGTATTCTAGATTTCTTCTGGAACTCGGCCAGAGAGACTTTTCCTCATCTCGATCTCTAATTCTAACTAAATTGGGGAAAGTTCGATGCTTCTCAGATTTCTGCCTACCTATGGGACATCAGGACCAGTTCTAGGATGAACCTTAAATCACAGGGATAGTGTTAGGATGGGGCAACTCTCACAGGTCAGGTCTATTCAGATACCCAACTCTGTGAGTGGCCGGTAGGAATAGGAAAGTAAGAACAGGGGCTTGGGAATCACACTGCCCAAAGTTTAATAACAAGCTCTAACAGTTCATGCTTTGCAACTTAATTCTCAAATTTCCTCTTCTGTAAAATTGGAGAAAATAATGCATTGGAAGTTGGGGATTAAATGAAATATCATAAATAAAGCATAGAGCGTACCTTATATCTACCCAATTAATATCCCTTCTGTCTCCTTTTTTTCCTTTTTTTTTTTTCCCTGTATTACTTTGCCTGGCTACAGAACTGGGTGGGAAGAAAAATCATCAGAAATAGATCATCAGATACTTGTAAAACATATATGAAGATGCAGATTTTGATGTAGTAATGTACCTAAAGAAATGTATCAGTTTTCAAAGGGAATGCACCATTTGGGGGATGATTCCCAAGAGGCTGTCTGGTGTCAATCTAATCCAGAGTTCAGAAACCTGCAGCAGGTATGCCAGACTGTGTTATGATGAGCCAAGGGGCTGGGCATGTTGCCATTCCCCAGGTGGGACAATGTCCAGACTAACTGCCAGTCTGAGCCTGGCAGAATGAGTCGTGAGTTTTTACTAACTGCTGCTACTCTTTCTGTTATACAATTGTCCTTATAGAGCAAGAGAAAACATTGCCAAATAAAAGCTGGAACTTGTTTCCTAGACCTGGGACGGAGGGCGCGTTATCCTTGGAACTTGTTTAACCCCTTTCATTCCCACACTCCCCTAATCACAGGATTTTGTGATACGCTTTGTGGGGCGCTGCTAGCATCCTATCTGAATACATTTTCCTCTTTCCTTCCTAACAAAGCTCTGATTTTGTTCGGCCATCTGCCCTGAGGGTAGCCCTTGAGGGAAGCTCCAGGGATGGGTCCTGATTTGTCCAAGTCTATCAAGGTAGATGATTATGAGAAGGCTAGCTCTTTCCTGCTAAAAATGAACAAGGAAGCATTTAACTCCAATTGCTACTGGCAGCCTTTTCAAATTTATAAGGGAACTAGCCTTAGGATGAAGCCAATAGAACAGAAATACTGAGTAGAGGTACAGAAAGGAATTAAATAGCATCACTGATAATATCATTGAGACAATGGAGCACCCACTCTGCCTCCTATCAGACTTCTTAATATGTCAACACATGCACTTTCTTACAGTTTGGGTAGAGGTTCCTACTATTCGAAGCCAAATTATCCCTAATTGATTTTTTTGTTTATATATTATTTTCTTGTTACATATTACCGCAAACTTAGTGGCTGGAAACACACACACACACATTTATTATTTTATAGTTCTAGGGATCAGAAGTCTACAATGAGTCAGCAGGGCTGTGTTCTTTCTGGACACTCTAGGGAAGAATCCCTTGTCTTGCCTTTCCCAGCTGCTAGTGGTTACCGCATTCCTTGGTTTATGGCTCCTCATCAGTCTTACCTCAGCTTTTGCCATCACATCTCCTTTTTTGATTCTGCTTCTTCTGACCCCTCTTATGCAGGACCTTTATGATTATACACGGCCCACTGTATAAATCTATGATAACCCCCCCATCTCAAGAGCTCTAAATTAATCACACCTGCAAAATCCCTTTTGCCCTACAAGGTAACATATGCTCAGGTTTTGAGGATTAGGATGTGATAGCTTTGGTGGGGTGCTCTTATTCTGCTGGCCACGTGTACTTAACATAGCCACATGGCTGTATTCTTAAGGGGGAGTCTTTGTGGTCTCTTACCAATAAGCACTACTAATATTTTAAATTTTTAAAAAAATTGTAATTCAGTCATGTCATTTAATCAACATTTATAGAACACTACATGCTAGGCACAGTGCTAAGCATCTTGTTTACAAAGATGAATGGGTCATTGTCCCTTTTTAAAAGGGACAGACAGACAAGTGGTCAAGAGGTCTTATTAGAGAATGTTCGGTGCTGTGGTAGAAGCTGTGTGAACAGGGAGGGACCCTCACTCTAACTGCTAGGTTAGGCTTTCTGCTTATAATCTGGTCTTTTTAATTGCATATATAGATTATAATGTTACTACAACCCAAGATTATTAACGTTACTACAACCCAAACAAATATATAGTTCTAAACTAATCCATTTCCGATTGGTCCTATTATTTTGAAATAGGTTTTTTAAATTTCTACAGGTCAGGTTTCGATAGGTCAAACAGGCATAGTTTGAAAGGATTCCTAAGAAGTCTGAGAAATGTGGTCCAGATGATTTTGCACAATATATTTAAAAGCAAATTCATTTCATAATCTATTTACTCAAACGATGTTTGCTGCGTTTCCAAGTTATGAGGAGTGTGCTGCATCCCAGAGGCAATTCCAAGGTGATTAAGATACCACAGTGTCTTGTACTCTAATTAGAGACAGGACAGGTATACAAATAACCAGAATACATTCAATACATCTTAGAATATTTAATTCTGCCGTGAATTGCGCCACTGTCAGGTTCTAGTTTGTTTTTCAGCATTTCCTCTCATTTTTTTATTATTATTTTTTATTCCTTACTCTTTGTTACTTAAAAATTTGAAGGCCACAGGAAAACAAAAATCACCCATAATGCAACCACTTCAACAATAACAATATCTTACAGAATCTAAGGCACACAGATTGTAACAAGTACTGCTATTTTATGTGCCGCTAGACAGAAGAAAAGCACTTCCAATTAAGCCGACACACTATCAATTTTAAAACAATTACCAATTGTAAAAATGTTAACTAGTGAAGTTAGGAAAATCTTCGCTCTCCATCTCTCATTTCAGAGATAACCACTGTGCTTATTTCAATACCAATGGTAGACATGTGGAAAAAACAAAACAAAAACATAGGTGGTATGATGATGTATAGTTCTCAATTTTCCATGGTTAAGAATCTACATGCCTAAAATATATAGATATATTGATACACAATAAAGCATAACATGTTTACTTTTTCCTTTTTTCATTGTTTCCACAACTTGACCATACGAGTACATATCTACAACGTTTTAGGAATTTCAGGAACGATGCTGCAGAACAGTGTTTTTGCGTGTGCGTGCGTGTTTGTGTGTGTGTGTGTGTGTGTGTGTGTGTGTGTGTGTGTTAGTGGGGGGTTATATAAGAGTCTGCATGCATTCACGTGCTGGTTGAGAGTCTATTCAGTGTTGGAGGCTATATATCATGAAAAGTTACTTTTTACTCTCCAGTAATGAAAACAGAATATGAAAGACAAGGTAAGGAAAAAAAATAAATATAATAGAAAAATCTCTGCCCCACTTTGTAAACTGGTTTTTGACAACTGTTTCCTGCCAAGTTTCTGGAAAACCAAAATAACTCAGAGATACTCCAACTTCTACATTTTCTAACAATTCCACATATTTTCTTGGAAACCCAAATTCTTTATTTACACTAGAAAACCATTTAAATTAAAGCTCAGTTTCAAAATTGGCTGAGGTCTAGAAAAGCCAGGAAGTGCTAGAGAAAGGGAGTAAACTGAGGCTACAGCCCTTCTCCTAATCATTAGCTCTCAGTGACTGAAGATGTTAGTTCTATGGCCGAATAAAGGAGAAAAGTTCTATTCTGACATGTGAGCTCAAAGACACCAGGCTTATCTTGAGGGCATTTTGATATTAAATATCTTAAAGCACAGTGTATCTTTCTACAATATATTAGATGGCATCCAACAGTCATTTAACAGGATTTTGAATCATGTAGACCTTCTCTCCATGTGCCAGGAGTACACACACCAAAAATAAAACACACAGTGCCTTCTCTAAGGAAGGAACTTAGATTTATTGAGTGCTTACTAAAAACCACACATTGAGCTAAATGATTTTGTTTGTGGTACTTTATTTAATCGAATGAGGTATGCATCTACTTTGATGTAACTTTGGTGCAGAAATCAAATGTTCTGTTTCATATAATGATTAGCTGAGTAAATTACTCTAGTGCGGCTCTGTTTGGGATCCCTGATTATTCAACACATTTGCTTTTGGGCTGCAGGTGCAAGCTTGCCTCTCCAGCGTTCTGTGTATTTTGAGAAATTTAGAGGTTTTAATGTTCTGCTTGGCTCCATTCTATTTGACAAAAGAGTTTATGATATCAGATATTTTAGAGGAGAAAGTTTTTCAGGCAACAGGAGCTAGAGACATAAGCTGGTAAGAAATTTGAATGTGGGCAGAGATATCTTTTATATCTGATAAATATCCAGAGAGGTTCGTGTTCTTACACTGGTAGCCCCTCAAATTTCCTCTCCTGTTTAATGTATACTCAGACACGTTTCATTGGAAGGATTAATTTTAACATCTGCCAAATAGATTTTGGACAAATTTGCTTGCTTGGGAATTTGATCTGAAGAAAATCATTCTGGATATTTTTAGAGTCATTTCCAGATTCCCTTCCTGGCTTATTACTCGCTGCCAAGCAGACACTTTTGGATGCTCATTTAAAATAATTAGCATGAAGGCAGTGTTTAGAAGTTGCCCATAAGATAAAATCCAAATTGCATACAGTTCCAGGTAGGTTTTTCACAAGCTGGCCTCAGCCTATCTCTAGCTCCATTTCCAGCCACTGTTCCTTACAACTTTGCATTGTTTTCTTTAAGCATTTCATCCTATACTGTATTCTAATTTTACTTGTTTTTGGCTCTCAGTAGACTGATAAACTCAAGGGTAAGAACCACGACTCTTTTGCTTGCCTCCATAACCCTGATCATGGTTAGTTTTGTGCACATAGTGGGTGTTCAACGGATTATTTGCTAAATGAAGGAACCAATTCACATTATTTCAATTATAACCATGATTTATGAAATTGTTGCTAAGAGAAAGTGAAATCTGAACTTTGTCTAGTTCATCCATCATTGGCATGAGATAAACAAGATGTGAATCAAAAGTAAATTACTTTTTTTGACTTTCCCCTCTTCATGAAAGAAGGCTCCTCCCTTAAAGCTCGTGCTCCTATCAGCAAAGTTATCTGTCTCTGTCTCTCTCTCTCTCTCTCTCTGTCTGTCTCTTTTTAGATGAACTAACAGCTTTTGAACTAGAAAGTAAAGGCCATTGTTCTAGTGGAGTGGGGGCTTTGCTCTCGTTTCTGTACTCTTACTTCTATACATTGATAATTAAGAAGTGGAGCATTGCAAATCACAGACTGCTTGTATAATAACTTATTTCTACTTTGAAAATTAATAATTTATTAACATTTATCTCATACAAATATACTAGATTTGATGTTATTCTGAGAGGATGAGCCATGTTATAAGGTTTAACCATACAATGTATGGCTCTTGTAATCAGTTTCATTAGTTTATAGCTATATCTCATGTAATCAATGGTATCATGAGAGGAAAATGTAATCCTATGTTTCTGCTTTGGCACATAGCACCTCCCTAGCAACTTCATAATATGTGTGGGTGGTGAGAAAATGGCGTTTTATTAAAGGTGTTGTAAAATTGCTCACACAAATGTCTCAATATTGTTAGTTTATTCTGAAAGCAATTTTTCTGAAGCAACTATTTCCCTTTATTAAGAAATTACCAGTCTGGAGGCATATTTAAATTCACCGAGAGTTCATAAATAAACATAAAATATATAATTTTGCTACATTCTTTGATATACTCTCTGATTGTCTCATACAGTCTCTGACTCAGAGTAACTTAAAACATTCATCATGGTTTTTCTTCCTTCTTGAATATCACTTTGTTATTCCAGAGCATCAGTAGATGTAGGTAGCACCATTTGCTTGTATGCATATTTGAACATTTCAATTTAAATAAAAATCTTATTTCTAGTATAAAAACAGCAAAGTGGGCAATGGAATGTCATGGCATTTATTTTGGGCAGACAGTGATAACAAAGGAAGGGCTGAGATTTTCCTACTACAGGCTGTTACTCCATTTGTCCAGGAAGTATATCATTACAAAATACTACAAATAGAATAATGATACATTCTTATGCCCTAAATTGGAACCAAGTCTTGGGACCACGCCTTTGAAATTCATGCAATCCTCTTGGGACTGATGAATAAACAACACAGAGAAAGGGCCTGTGGGGAAGCCTTGACACCCACCTGTGCACCCTCGATAAAAAACTGGCTTTGTTGTTTTGTTTTGTTTTGTTTCTGTTTGAAACAATTCCCAAGATGTGTTTCAAATGACATGAAACAAGAAAGTTACTTGCTGTTCATTCTTCTTTCCTTCAAGCATTTGCATTTGATTTCCTTTAAGCATGCAATTTGATTTTTTTTGTTTGTTTTAGGAAATGAAGTCTGATTTTGTTTAATTTTGAAACTTAAATGATAGAGACTAGTTAGTTACACTGTTATGATGCTCCAAGGATAGCTGAGATCACTATTTATCCCATTTGGATATGGAAAGAAAACAGAACACACTACAGGCTATTTGCATGATTTCTATTATAGAGATGAAGCATAAAACAGCATGAGATTTAGGTCCCTAATGAGCTTTACATGTGATTCCCTAGCTTTAAACCTGGTATGTAAAGACTCACTAATATCTGGCTGCTAAAGGAATCTGCTACACTGTATATCAATTTTATTCAAAATAAGAGAGACTTATGAAACTGTGATATATCTCAAAGTTAAGAGAAGACAAAAGGTCTAGTAAGAAACTCATATACAAAACACACACACATCCATACACATATATCAGAATATTCTAGTATTTGCAGGAAAATAAATTCACATAAGCTAAAAATTATGTTTGCCTTTACAGATAAGCTGTAGCACAGAGCCTGGCACAGAAGCACAAGTGCTCATGCGCAACATGCACTTGTTAAATATAATAACGGAGTGGGCTGTTGTTATATAGAAACAGATTTTCCCACTAGAGCACTTAAATTACCGCAACTTCATTAAACAATATCTTTAGAGCTCTCCTGTATTTTGGAGGCCTTCAGTCAGAGAGCAAGTCTCTTTAGAGCTCTCAAATGATCTGAAACAACCATCCCGGAACAGGACTGAGATCCTGGAAGTGAAACATTCAGCTGCAAAAAGGTCTTGGAACGTCAAGGAGTTTGGGACTTGTACAGAAAGCTTGACTGAAATGGGGCTTCATTTATTCATTCCCAGAACATAACCCTCTTATTACAATGTGTTCTAACACATGTTCTTGAGAAATGCAGCAGGTTAGATTTTTCTAGGAAACCTGAATCCTTAAATAACGATCAATGCATGTTAGGGTGAACATGGCAGATTTGTAATATGAAGCATAGCAATTGAAGTGAGAGGCATGTTGGAGACCCAATGTGGTTCCGGCATGGATGGGAGTGGTCAAATAGATATGGCCTAAACATTCTGTCGTGACTTCTTTTTTCTGAGAAATGGGCTGAACCCTACCATTACTGTATATAATGTGAGTCAATCTGTAGAGATTTATGGCAGAAGAAGTGTAACAAGGAAAGATGGATAGTAAGGTTAGTCAGGAAACTAGGAGGGAAAAACAAAACAAAACCAAAAGCCTAGGAGAGATGCATTGCAGACATCGCAGGAAAATATAATCAAGAAATAGGTTCTGGGCAATTTCGTCAGGAACTGCAGATATAAAGTCCCACCAAACTGTTAGGCTTGCCAGTCACCAGATTATCTCTGACTTTTGAAAAAAGAATTTCAATACTGAGGTGAGGGTGGAAAAGCATTTTTAATTCTTTTTTAAAAAGGGTGAAACAGATTGGCAGAGTAGGGAAATAATCCAGCGATGAGAGATTACTGACAACAGAAGAGAAATAATTGAGAGAGTATCATCACAGACGAAACAAAAATGATAAGATCAATATTACTGATAGAGAGGTTGACCTTAGAAAGGGGTTACTTCTTCCCATGAGATAGCATAAGTGAATATTTAGATAAGTTTGAAAGAAAAATTGTGGGAGATCACAACCTCATGATTTATAGTTTTCTGATTAAAAACAAAGACCATGCCATCTGTTGAGAATCAGGAACCAGTGTGGAACACACGTGCTGGGAAATAAAATAAAATAAATTATTGTAGAGGATAAAAAAAAAAGAGTCAACCAAAGATCAATATGGAGATAAAGTTGAACAGTGAATAGGTCCAATCTTTCTCAGTGGATAGGAAAACAGAATTATCACGTATTGTCTGCTCTCGGCCTGTATATTTACATCATGTAGCTTTCATAGAAACCCCATCATATGAGAAACAAATGTTATCTTTGTTTTGCGAATGTGCAAACGGAAGCTCTCATCACAACAAACATAGGGTAGAATAAGATTCTGGTCCAAATTAGACTACAAAACCTGGTTTTCTTTTTCTTTCCATACAGTCTCTAAGTTCAGACTGTTCCTCTGAACAGGTTGCAGGTCGACAAGAGGTATGGCAAAGATATAGGAAAATATTAGGATCCAGGGTCTAGGCGATAGTAGGTGCAATAATTGCTCATGGGGTTCTGTTGTGGAAGGTAAGAAGTAACCCCAAAAAAGGGAGAATATGAACTACATGAATATTGAGGGTCTGGTGAAATTTTCTGATGAAGAACAGAATAAGAGGGATAAGGGTGAGAATTAGAAGAGAATTAGAAAGCTAAGATATTGTGGGCAGAGATGGGAATTTCAGAAAATTCTAAGAGGTATAGTGTTTTAGCTAGTAACTAAATTTCATGGTATGGTCATGTGAATTGGTTTCAAAAGTGACTTGAATTTTGACACAGGAGTATAAAAAATCAAAGACTGTGAAGTTAATTAATTAGGCAGCCCATGTTTAGATTTGCTTCAGGATAAAGATAATAATTAGTGGAGAGACGATAACTGAACTAGGTACTCAGTCTTCCAAAAATCAGGAAAAATAGCTTAGAGTTTGTTGATTAAAGTGGAATTGAGTTGATATCAATAGAAACTTTGATTCAAATCTGGGTGAACTACACCAGGCTAGTTTGAGACAAATGGTCTGGGATAGTATAAAGTAGAACAAGAATGTTGTAAATTTGTCCTCATTAACCTTAAGCAGAGAAAAGAAAAATGAACATTCTCAACTTGTGAAAACTACGTGTGGGGCATAATTATGAGAAAACATCAAGTTTCAACTAAGCAAAGTTATAGATACTCTCATGAGAGGAAAAAATATATACAGATATTTCTTAACCACAAATTAGAAAATCAGAGGAGGAATTATGATGGAAGTTTGATGGGACCAGGAAGAGAAGAAGGGAAAAGATGGAGTAAGAAGCAGGATAGAATGTGTTTGAAGGTGTGCGTACAGAAGAACATGGCATGTCTAAACAGATGTGACAGCTTAAGAAAGAAAAATGTATCTAAGGAGGTCAAGAAAAGTGATTTAATTTCTGGCTGGTTAGTTCAGTTGGTGAGAGCGTGGTTTAATAACACCAAGTTTGCTGGTTTGATCCCTGCGTGGGCCACAGTGAGCTGCACAGTCCTTAAACAGACAAACAAACAAATGAAACAAAACAAATATATATATATATATATATACATATATATATATATATATATGTTGATAAGTGATTGACAAAGAGCATTTTCATGATACACTTAACTAAAGGAAGGGCTCAGTACATTTTATACAAAGTCAAAGCTATGATAGGAATACTTCAATATTGAGATCCTTGTCTTCAGAAAGAGAACATTTTTCTATCCACCATATCCACACAAAAGTTTTCAAAGCTTTTCACTATGTTAACATCATTCTGGCCTTGAAGACAGAAGTCAGAGAATTATGGAAACATGTTCATATACTGTGAGAATGAGACACATTATTGGCATTATTGGAAGAGATGGACATTGATCATATTCGCACACTTAAAATAACTATCCAGTGTTAAAAACAAGGCAACAGACTAAAAATGGAGTCACTTATGCTAAACCTCACGTCAGTCAACCAAACTGAGAATTACAGTATTGGTTCTCTCAGAAATGAAATCTTAAACCAGTCAATCAGAAATTGCCTAATCAGCATGAGTCAGGTAATCTGCTTGCCATCCCCTAAAGGAAAGTGACCTTGCCATATCCATTCTGCTTTTTTGTCTAATATAACTTCCTTGTTCCCTTTCCTTTCTGCCTATGAAAGCCTTTCATTTTGTACAGCTCTTCAGAGCTCCTTTCTACCTGCAAAATTGGATGCTGCCTGATTCGTGAATTGTTGAATAAAATCAATAAGATCTTTAAGATTTACTGTGTTGAATTTTGTTTTTAACACCAGTAACAACATTTTCTGAAGGAAAAAAAAATTGGAGCTAGTTGACATAGCCAGATTATAATCAGAAGACAATATGTCCCAATGAAACAAGTGGCAGGAAGAAAAAAAGGCACAAGAGACTTGGAAGTGTATTTATATGAAGCAGGAGTACTATTTTATCTACACACACACGCGTGCGCACACACACACACACACACACACACACACACACACACACACACACACACAGAAACATGCTGGGAGTAAAGGCATTATTTTATTTACATGTCTCAGAATTTAGTCCGCACTCCCTGAAGAAGATTCTTTGAATTCAAAGAGATTTCATCTCTTTTCCCTGTAGAACTGCTACTTGCAATCACATATCACAGAAGCCTTTCTGCTTTTATCTGTTTACTCAGAGAGAATCAGTGAGTACTAAAATGTCTTTAATGTATTAGGCTAATTAGAGTCAGTTTAGTTTGATGTAGAGTTTCTTTAATTTCATGCAACTATTCCCTCACCCATACTGATATGTGTGTTTTCCAACACACATGAAGGATGACAGAGGCATGCTTTTACAAAGAACAAGTCAATGCAAGCTCAGCTAACTGAGTTGTTTGCCTTGTAATCATAAACGTGAATTTTACTGGCTACATGAATTGTGTAAGCAATTTCCAAACTTTCTATTCTTAAAACAATTTCTAAAGATTAATTTTTATCTAACTCTTAACCTTTTCTACACAGTAGTTGTAAGACGTCATAGATTAAATTCTCTTATATGGCGTCAAGTTTAAAGTGACAAGAATTTGGTCTCTGCCAACTTTCCTGTCTCCCAGTGGTTCCCAACAGAAACCCTCGTCTCTAGACAGACCAAAGAAAAGCAGTTGGAGAGAGGCAAAGAGCAATAAAAGCAGGCTTTCTCCTTCCTAACCATCTCTATGTAGTTAGGCATGAGAATTTAAGAATTTGAATCTGAACAGAGTCTTTGCAATAGATTTTGGAGTATAACATGCTAGGAAGGACTGCTTGGAGGGAGCATTCATGCTAACAAATGTGTTTTTCCAAACTACGTTGAGCCATTGAGGTGCACTATGTAACCTAAGTCACAGCAGATGGTGGGAGGTGAGTAATCAGCATTTAATGCTATTACTTTTTCTGTATGTATTCACCTTTTCCCCCAACGTCTAATCATTCCCTTCCAACAATTGGAAACCCATTGAAGCAACAATCAAATCATGCTTTGGTTGATTTTAACCCAAACATACTCAAAGTGTAAATGATATGATGCACAAAATTTAATATAATACATATTTATTAAAATCCAAATTCCCTTAAATTGGCTATTGGAGTTTTGATTTGTGGCTGTTTGTGCTTGCTTGCGCGCTCTCTCTCTCTGCAATATATATTGCATATATATACATAACATGCATACACATATATAATATATACTGCACATATATATTGCATATATTTGTGCTGTATATAGATGTCAGTAGATAGCACCTGTATCTATGCATAGCAGATCTTTTATATAGAGATATTACATACATGCATTATAAATATCATTTATATATGTATATTACTACATGTATACGTGCTAGAGATATATGTGACACACACATTTTATAGTATGTTGAGCAATTTTTCTCTGAGGAAATGTTTACATATATCTGGTCTTGGTAATACTTTGAAAAAGTAGATCAAACTAAAAGTAGATACCAAACTATCACTAAGTAGTGGAAAAGTCTTTTAGTAGAAGCTATATACCTACTATCTGACCATAGTCAAAATTTCAGTAATGACCAGGAAACACTAAAGAAAAAAAAAAGACATCTGACAAATATAGCTGTTCTGATGACCAGCCTCTCACATTTTTCCTTGGCATGCATTTATAGAATTCCTTTATATTTTCAGTTGTAAGAAAAATTTTATGGGTGCTTTATCAAGGCTACTTAGAATTTGATAATAGAGTGCATCAGACTGTCACTTTTAGAAAGAAACAGACCTTGAAGAGTGTGAAGAACGAGTTTTATATGACAGAATAATAAAGATGTCATCTTTCCCTACAACCCTGTTTTTGAATTTCATTTTTTAACAGAAGGGAAAATTAATATATTTCAAAATATAAAAAATGTAGTAAGTGGGCATCAGTCAACTTCATGTTTTTAAAGGAAATACTATGAAAAATCATTATTTTAATAAATTTTGATGAACTAAGCTTTTTTTTTGTTTTTGCATTAACTCAGTTCTTAACACTACTGCATATTATAAGAAATGCTCCTGAAGCATGGATTTCTTTTTTTATTTAAAATTCTTAAGGTTGCATTTCTTATATATTGCTTTAATTTTGCTATTCACTTCATTGGTAGCGGTGCTTTATGCTTCAACTGTTAGTGTTGGATGGCAACTTCCAATCACTCAATCTGGCAGTCATTCCTTGAAGACTGCTGTTAGCAGAATTTGGTCCTGAATATCTTACCAAATGACAGATCCTTAGGTCATTTAACAGGAAAAGGAAAGCAATCCTGATATGAAGAGTTTAATAAGTGCTAAAATTCAAGTTCAAATTCATATTTGCTCTTCACACTCACTATGTCTGAAATTGAACTCATAATCTTCTACACACATTTGTTTCCTCTTGTTATTCCCTATCTCTTGCTAAAAGCAGGAACATCCCTTCTGTCACTCAGGCTTGAAATCTCAGTTGTCTTCTCTTTGCTTATCTTTTAGCAGCTGCATTCCTCAGTACTTTAGATGGTACCTTTTACAGTGTGGCTTCTACCATTCTCTTTTTCCTTTCTCCTTTACACATTTCTTCCTTCTGGACTGTTACCGTATCTTTCTAATAGCTTTTGCAGCCTACATTCTATTCCATAAGACATACTCACATCAGAGTAATCTTCTTAAAGTAATAAATTTGAATAAGCCACTACTCTACTTACAAGCCATATGTAGCTCACCTCTGCCCAGAGGGGAAAATAGAATAAATACACATGTCCGTCATTTCAGAAACCCCATAATCAGCTCTGATCCACTCTCCAGAATATGTGTCATGAATTCTTCCTCCAAAATGTGCCCATATTTTAGCTGAGTTGGCCTTCTGGGTAGTCTTAGAGAATACTCTGTACTTTAATCAGAATTCCATTCTCATCATACCCAAGTAGAATCCATTTCTAAATCCCTGTTCAAATGCTGTCTACTACATAAAGCTTTTAGTAAACTGACTCTCATCCAACATCCAACCATGCACTGATTCATCCAAGCATTGCAAAGATGGTAAGGGTACCAAATGTAAATAACACTGTGATACCTATCCTCAAGAAGTGAAATGTCTACTGGGGAGAATACATAAAAACAAAGAGCAACATCAACATAACAAGAGTTTTTAACTCTTACCTATATTAGAGGTATTAGCAAAGTAATATGGAAACACAGAGGAGTATCTCTTTAGAGAGTAAATGAACACTTTATAGAGCCAGTGAGGTTTGAGCTATTTCTACAAGTAGAACAAAGGAAAGGCATTCCACATGGAGGAAATAGCATCTAAAAGTAGTAAATAGTTAATGTACTCAACAAATATTTACTGAGAATCTACTATTGGTCAGATATTACTAATTACTGGGAATACTATAGCAGGAGGAACAGAGAAGAGCAGGAAGAACCATGTTTTAGTTGACATGTTTTAGTAGAACAAAAAGACAATCATTACTTTTTAGTTGCCTGAGGGTATGAAGATGGAAGAGTCTACTAAAACTTTGACATGTCAAGTAGATCCATCCATGCAGTATAACCAGTGAGAAAAAGTTATGTTGATATATTTGATTATCTTTGTACACTTTCCCTCTATGATGGATTGTAGCATCGTTCAAAGTACTTGCTGCCACTCCCTAAGGAAGGATTTTACTTCCCTATCCAGTGAATTCAGGCTAGGCCATAAGACTTCCTTTGGCCCTTCCATGTGGGGGAAATACACATCACATTCTGATTAACTCAGGAATGGTTGTAAAACTTACTTTGAATCATAAAGTGTGGAAGTGACATGTTTTGACAATTTCCTTTTTTTCCTCCTCTGCCATGAGACTGACAATATCCCAGATTAGAAGCTGTTCCTCATCTTGTGTCCTGTGTTGAAGTTAACGTGGAACAGAACCTCTGCATCTGCAAAGGACATTTGTGTGACTCAGAAATAAAACTCTGTTCCAGTAAGTAGCTAAAATTTTGGGATTGTTTGTTACTACAGTAAACAATCTGGACTGATACATTCTCCTTCCCGTACCCTCTCCATGAAGAGTCATCTGAGATAATTGAATCATGAAGATAGGCCTATTGCCTGGTACACATTCAATCTAGCTTCAGAGAAGACATACACAAATGGAAAAATTTAAGAATAATATAAAGTAATTATCTCTAAGTAGACTATAACTTGAAGTGGATTTTTGAGAGTTGTAGGTGGAGATTGGAAGCAGGTGGGCTAAATAAGTAAAGGTTTCAGAGAAAAAGTATATCTGGAGTTGAGTTTTAAAAGACAAACATCAGGGGCTAAAGAGAAGAATGAGGACATTTTCTCAAACATGTAGAATTTCATGTTCAGAATCTTCAGAGCCTCCTTAATTTTCTATGTTTGAAAGTCCAATCATCTCTATTAAAATAATTTTTCAAATTGGTTCTCTACTTAAACAAAACAAAACAAAAAAACTAAGATTGGGTTAAGGAGTGATGTTATAGTTGGGCGAGCAATTCACATTGAATGTAATTCCACAATAATGAACTTAGTAACAGAGGCAAAAAAACATAGATTAGTGTGTGTGGGTGTCTATATTTTTAAACGATACTATTATTGGTGTCCTGACCACTTGAGCAATATTAAGGTTTCAGCAATGCAAGAAAGCCCACATCAGAGATGAAGGACTTTAATTTACTGATCAACACTGCATTGTTGGCTGCTTTTGACTCATACAAGGCAAAAGACAACTTTAAATTGTAAAAACTGTATTATACTGAAGTAGTTTCATTTGGCCTGAAAAACTGTGGTCCTAGTAGCCTACTTTAAGCATGTAATCCAGAGTGACAGGACTTTTAGATAAATGGATTTGCATCTAACTCAGAGTATCCTGTAAATGACAATAGAAATTTTGCATGACAATATGACAAGGTGGCTGTAGAATCTTGCTTCTGTGAAAATGTTAGAACTTCCAAAAATTATAAATTATCTTAGAATTTGTTCATAAAGAGGAAGTTGGTGAAAAGTTATAGAACACCTAGGCTTTTCAATTTGTTTGCTATAGTTAAAATGACATATCAACACCCCAGAACTGAGTTTGTTTTTAGTGGCTTTTTCTGTCTGTAGCTGCTTAAGAATTAAACAGACATGCTTGAACATTTAAAATATCTGTTTCTCCTGTCCAAAAGAATATTCCAATATACTTTAAATTTATTAAAATATCAAGTCATGTTGATTTTTAACAATTTATAATCCAACTGTTATTTGATGGGGAGAGCCATTAAGGGGAAATTATTGATGTCCCCCCAAATTACAAATCATCTCATGTTACGATAAATATCCTTTGTGCCCTGTCCAGAGAAATGACACAACTGTTGTGATTTTTGGCTGGAGGAAGGCGATAGGGTCAACTTGCAAATCAAATTCTGTTCAAAAAGTTGACTTCAGGAAAACTTCCTGCTTGTTTTAGAGTACAACACCTGAGACCAATCTACATTTTGACAGAGCTCATTAGCAAGCCAATTGTAGACTAAATACTCTCCCTCCAAGGGACTTTGGACAAGTCAGAGTTTATTAGCACGGAGTCTTTGGTGGACAAAAAACATCTCCTGCAGATTATGCAGACCAAACCTTCTTAATCTGAGTATGGTTTTAATAATTTCTCACAAAAATTTTCCTCAATTAGAGCAAATTGACACTACGTTTTGCTTCATATATTTAATTAACTCTTTAATGACACGTAGGGCATTGGGATACATTCTGTTGCTCCGATCACTTAGTTCTGTGGAAAATTCTCTTGAATTTAACTCAGACCTTATGATCCTCTGATACTGTCTCTATTAAAAATGTAAACAGAACTCTGGAGCGACTAATTTGAAAGTTAATAGTTCATCCACAATGGATGTAGAAATACGGGGACAAGCATGACCATGAGAATTAAATGCTGTTTAAAAGGTGGAAGTGTTAGATATTTTTTCTGTTGTTAAAAATATTCTCTCTAGTGTTCTAAAATCGTATTAACTCTTTAACATCATTAAAATTCCTTTTTGTTAATTGTTTTGTCAAACAAAAGAACAACTCCCCAAATGCCCAATATGATTTTAAGAGAGTAGCTTATTTGCCACACATAGAAAGGATATAAAGTCTGGCATCGAGAAGACCTGAGTTTAAACCATGACCTGTCATTCACTAGCTGTATGAAGTTGAAAAATTAACTTCTCTTAGATTGCTTTTTATATATAGAGATAGAAATGGTATTTCAAATAGTTGTGAGGATTATTAAATTTGATAAATGTGAAACGTTTAAAGTAGTGCCTGACACACAGTAAGCTCTCAATAAGTGTAAGCTAATAACAAATATTACTATTGTTGATGTTATCATCTGTAAAATAGGACTAATAAAAAAATCTCATAGGTAGTACCTAGCAGGTACTCATAGTAAGCATTTAATAATTGATCCTTCTTTTCCCCTATATATCTATGAGCTTGTGAAAAGAATCAGTCATTTCTTCTACACAAGGAAAAAGAGCAGCAAATTGTTATCAATGGGTTCCTTGTTATAAGGTCATAGATTCTAAACTAGTGGGCAAAAATTATTGTAGTAATATGAAATAACAATGTGCATGGCAACTGAGAATACCCAACACAGAGTCAACTGATCAGCCTGAAAAGTTAGAAGTACATCCTTTCTCCTGTTATCTCTTTCCCAGCTCTCATTATTATTCGAGTCTCTGTAGACTCTCCAGTATGAAATAAAGCCACCAGAGCTCAGAAGGCCACAACAACCAGAAGACTCCATCTGGACCAGTAGCTAATAAACATCCCCTGCTCACAAGGATGGAATAAGCAGCAGTGACAACACTGACTAGGTCTGTGATTTCAGAGTAGGTCCTATAGGTTCTGTTTTTGGCAATATAAAAGGCCAAATGCCAGAGAACTTCTTCCAGGACAAAACACATTGCAATATTGTACAGACTACTTTAAAACATCTTTTTAAATGCACTGCTTGGCTTGCAGGGGAAAGTGGGCTATATAGTTGAGGAGGAAAAAAAAAAGAAAACAATAACTAATAAGCAAAAACACTGAAATACAGATCACTAAACCTTGAGTTTGCTCTAGGGATCTAGCTGTTCATTGTTGGTGATCTAGTCGAAATTGTTCTTTAATAGATCAAGTGACCTTAGGGATAAACAAACAAACAGACAAACAAACAGAAAAACAATTTTGGCCCAAGCAAGGTGAGCCATAGGGTTAGAGACTCATTTAAAAGTGAGGTGCCCAAATGGTGACACCAAAACCATCACATATGATTGTAAACATTATGCACTGCAGAGTCCATGGAAAGCTCTTTGCATGGACCACAATGTGAATGTGTCCCCCTGAAGTTATAGATGGCAGTTCTGGGAAATATCAACACTATGTGGATTAGAGAAAAGCCTGCACTTCCGAAGGATATATCAAGGATATGTGCATGTTCCAGTCATGGCTCTGGGTAAAGAAGAAAATATATATTTTTTAAATCCTCTGAAAATTGCTAATCATAAACTCATTCTTTTAAGAATTTGGGCCCCAAATTCAAATTAACCATGTGACCTGAAAACTCCTGAATCATTTGATATTTTCCTAGGAAAGTAACATCTCCAGACACTTGCCAGAAACACAACTAGATTCTCCCTGGCAGAATTTGTTTTTCAAATCCAACCCTCAAAGAATTCCTATGGAACATAAGTCACCCTAAAGAAAAATCACAAAATAAGTCAGGTAACAAGTCATATGAGAAGCAATCAGGCCCCAAAATACTGCAGATAGTGATATTGTCAGAGAATATAAAATAAGCATATTGAATATATATAAGAAAATAAAATACAGCATCTAAATATGATAAAGAAACAAGAGACTATACAAATAGATACACATTTAAATAAAGAACCAAAGAGAATTTCCGTAAATGAAAAAAGGGAATAATTGAAATTAGAAACTCAGTAGATAGGATAAAAAACAGATTAGTCACAGCTGAAGGGAGACTGAATAAACTATTAGATAGATCAAGAGGAATTAAACAGAATGCAGCACAGACAAACAGATGGAAATATAAAAGAGAGGTGATAAGAAAGGATGAATAGAGGGAAAGCCTATAACATAATTCTCATTTGCATTCTAGTAGGAGATAATAGAAAGAATGGGAAAGATATAGTATTCTGAAATAAAATCCTAATTTTCCAGAATTGATGAAAACTATCAATCCTAAGAAAAATACATTTAAAGAAATTCACACTAGGCACATACTAGTGAAATTGCAGACTACCCAAAACATAGAAGGGACCATAGGCATCTAGGAAAAAGAAAGGCTCCTTTCAAGGGATGACTTTTAGATTGAACGTGGTATCTCCATAACAGCAGTGGGAACTAGAAGAGAGGATTACCTTCAAAGTGCTGAAAGAAAACAGTTGATCTACAAATCTTTACTAACAAAACCTTCAAGACTGTAGGCAAAATGAGGGCATTAGAGACAAACAGTAAGAGTATTTAGGATGAACAGAGCACTGATCACATTTTCGAAATGACAATGACTACAAAGAGAAGGTATGAGATGAAAGAAGAAAACTTGAGCTAAGGAGAAACTGATCATGTCAGCAATACTAAATCATTAAAACATTTAGTGTTAAAAATTAAGATAAAATTTAAATACTGCCTTATAAAAGTTTAGTTGAGAGAGAAGCCAGTGGCTTGAGTTAAATTGTTTAAAGGTCCTTGCATTGTTCTGGAGGAGAATTAACACAGATTATCTGTATGGCAAATCTGTATATTGAATCTCTAGAGTACACACTAAAATAACAAAAATAAAGTATATAACTTCTGAGTTAAGAGAGGCGGGGGCTTTTTGTACATCCAAAGGAAGAGAAATGCTTAAAAATGCATTTGGAAACATTAAAAAGTTTTAATAACCATTCTGCTCTTTGATACACACTAAGTGCTTTTTACAGAAAAGGTTGATAAATTATGGGAGTCCTAGATATTTATATCATTTCTTCTACTTTATGTGTTTTTGGAACACATATATGCATTCTACCTATGGACAAGTTTTTCTTCATAATATGTGACTGTGCAAAAGGACGTGGAATGAGTTTATTGGATATGTTTACTCCAGAGGGAAAATGTATATCTTTTTTGAATAACATGAACAGCAAGACTGACATCAATGGAAATCATTTTTTTCTCCATCTTATATTTCCAGATGTATATTTCTCACTAACATAATTCAATCATAGCTAAGAAACATGTTTCCAGGCTTAAAATATAAATAAAATGGAAGCAGATTAGAAATTAGTGACTTGGCTATATTTTATTTGATGATAACTACAATCACAGTTTATCATTAATCATATAAATAACATGTTGATTTTCACGTGGCCAAAGAGGAATTGAGATTCAGAGGAAGTTTTATTTCAGTATCTTAGAATTCTGAGAGAGGTATTGTGTCTTGATGCAATTGTATCTTTCATTCCTGGGTGATTCGACTCTGCCTATTAGCATTTGATCCTTGACTGACATAGATTTTGTTATTTATGAAATGCAGAGCTTAATTTGTAAAGAGAGTATCTGATCTGTAGACCTCTCTCTTGAAGAAAAGAATGAATTTACTGAGACATTTTTCAACGATTGCCCACATCTCTTACAGATAGATTCTGGGCACTGGAATATTCTATAATTTAAATCCTAAATTGTAGTTCTGAAAATGTGACTTTTTAAAAATATTTGATTATCCTTTGAGCATGGTAGATGGGCTTAGGAAATTTATTATACTGATCTCTCTATGCACGGTATTATCACTGGATTTAGAAAATGAAATCAGAGTTGATTTATTTTCCTCAGTAATTTCATATGTAATTAGACAAAAATTTAAGAAATGTTGAATTAATCAGCTTGATTTTTAGCCTTTCAGCAAAGATACCTCCCTCTTTTTTGCCTGTAGCTTTCTAGGGTTTAGTGTAAATTGTATGCAATACAGAAACATTAATGATTAAATCAAATCAATGTTTAGATTAAGCCCCATTTGTAACAGGATGATGTAAAATAATTTTATAGGATGTCTCAAATAAAGAAATAGGAGATCCTGGAATTTATGACAACATGAATGAACCTGGAGAACATTATGCTAAGTGAAATAAACCAGACCAAAAAAAAAAAAAAAAGACAAATACTACATGATACCATTTATATGAAAAATCTAAGAAAGTCAAAGTCATAAAAACAGAGAGCAGAATGATGGTTGCCAAGGGTGCAGAAGGGGATAATGGGGAGGTATGGGTAGCCAAATGGTAGTCAATGGGTAGTCAAATTTTCAGTCATGCAAGATGAGTAAGTCCTAGAGATCTTCTATACAGCATAGTGCCTATAGTTAATTTATACTGTATTATGTATTTAAAAATTTGCTAAAAAGGTAAATCTTATGTTAAGCATTCTAATAGTAATAATAATAATGCGGAAGAGAAGGAGGAGAAGGAGGGAGAAAAGCAGTAATAGTAGTAGTATAAAGGGTGAGAGGAACCTTTTAGAGGTAATGGATATGTTTATGTCATAGATTCTAATGATGGCTTCATTGATGTATCTTATCTTCAAACTCATCAGGTCGTGTATATTAAATATTCATATCTTCTTGTATGTAAATCATAAAAATAAAAAAAACAGGAAAGATGCAAACAGAGAGGGCAATGACTCACATACTAAATGTATTAAAGAATCTATAAGAGAAAAATAACACAAGTGGAGGATCCTAATACCTCTGCTTAGATCTAGAATCATAGGAGAGAGCTATTACCAAAAGGGTGCAAGTGTGGTAATACAGTAATTATTTGTATCTTTAAAGGTTCTCTGTAAAAGTTATGAGAAAATAATTGAAAGCAAATTCATGACAAAATGAAATGTATGTTAAAGTTAAATAATTATCTTGAAGGCAGAATAAAATCTAAGGCCATGTAAACAGTTTACATAGCCAGCAGAAAAGGGGAAAAATATAAATAAAAAGGAAGAAGAAGCAAAGCACATGGATTTACCAGGATTAGAAAAGTATATATTAAAATGTCAAACAATCTGGGAAAAAAAAGAGAACACTAAAATTCTGTAAGCATTATACAGAGAAAAACAGAGAAGAAAAAAGTATTAGGCAGGTTAAGTGACAAACATACACACACAGAAAGAATCAGAAAAAGAAAGCATTAACTTTCTTGTGTGACAAATGTTGCAACTCTGACGTCTGAGTATCAGGACAGGATTGGAAGATTGGAGAGTCAGAAAAAAGACAAAGTCTCTTTAAGAAGAAGACTATAAAAACATTTGTCAATTCTCAAGTATATTACTTAACCAAGGGAACTGAAATGTGATTTAGCTTTCAAATGTAGGATGATAAAATACTTGGTCTCTTTAATGTGTCAAATCATTAAAATTAAAGCTTGAAAATGGTGATATCTCTGGGGACCCAATCAAGAATATCTAAGATACTTGATTAACAGAAATATATTACTGCATACACTATTTAGAATTTTTGCATTGCTTTTTTCCTGATGTAAACAAAATACATGCTAATTGTAGAAAATTAGAAAACTAAAAAAAAAGAAACCAAAAAAAACAAACACACAACATTATCTTATAGGTCACTGCCAATATTTCAGTATTTTATATATGTATGTAATTCTCCTTTTGAAATTTTGCTTTTGCTTTGTGCCATTCATTTTTCCTTTCTAGCTTCTAAATGAAATATTAGATAAATGCCATAGTTTTTCTGGTCATTGTTAGAGGACAATAAAGTCTATTCCAGTCTATTAAACATGTATCCCCATTCCCATACATAAGGTACAAACAGTACAATGAATGTTTAAATAAAAATAAGTTATTACAGTAAAAGACACATTGCAATTAAGCACCCTCAAAATATTCCCCCTCGCTTTGAACACACTTAATCACATCCATCTTGACACTTTTTGAAGCAGTTCTGGAAGTCCTCTTTCATGAATGTCTTTTGTTGTGCTGTTGTGGCTGTCTCGATGTTCTGAATCATTTTGACTTTAGGAGAGAGCCAGAGGTCACACAGTGCCAGATTTTGTGAATAACGTGGATGAGGACACACAGGAATGTTTTTATTTGACAGAAATTGCCATACCAGAAGCAATGTGTGAGCCTTTCCTTTGTGCTCAAAACATACAGTGAATGCTGTTGCTGAGAGTGCCATCCAATGGAAAGGCAGGGATCTTCAATATGGGGAGTGGCACATCCATTGTCAGTAACATTGTGAGACAAGTTTCAACTTGTTCAGTGCAGTCAGTAGGGGGTGAGCTACGGTTGAGAGAGGTGTGTTTTAAAGTGCTGTAATTCATGGATCACGAACAAGGCACTAACATGAAATGGACAAACGGTTTCATCCTCCATCATGACAATTCTCCACGCTTCAGGTGTATGGCAATTCTGTCACATAAAAACACTACAGTGCGTCCTCATCCACCTTATTCACTGGATCTGGCACTGTGCAACTTTTGGCTCTTTCCCAAAGTAAAAATGACCATGAATGGTAAATGTTTTGAATCAATTCAGGACATCAAGGCAGCCATGACAGCACAACTAAAGACACTCACGAAAGAAAGTCACAGAACTGCTTCAGAAAGTGGCAAAAATGAGGGGATAAGTGTGTTCGAAGTGGGAGTATTTTGGGAGTATTTTGAGGGGGATTAATGGCAATGTGTTGTTTACTGTAATACATTTTTTAAAAATGTGAACTTTCACTGTATTTTTTGATCACACCTCGTAGGATGAAAATCCCCATTGTGACCCAATTAATGCTTTCCTCTTCACTCAGCTCTGACTAGCAATGCTGGATGCTCATATTGCAAATAGCATTGTCTTATTCAATTCTATTTCTTTTCTTCCTCGAATTCTTGTTTTAGCTGATGTTTTGGGGCAACTCCAGATTGAGCTCAGAGGCAGATAGCTTTCTTTCACTGGTTCCCTTTGGAGATTTTTTTTAGAGATCCCTTGCTGGGGTCAGGAAGCCTATTGCAGATCCATTGACCTGATGTTGCCTTTAGTCCTTCCTGCTGACCATCCACAATGTCCTCTCCAGCCTCTGGGCTCCCAAAAATTCACAACTAAGTTGGGATTATATGGCTTTCATGAGATTCTCTTAGGCAGAGTCTCTCTTAAGATGAACCTGAGCCTTGTAGGAGACAACAACTAAACCATGGGAGATATGCACCACTGTCTCTCTGTTTGAGGGAGTGGAGCTCACTCCCAACCCAGACAACTGCATATAGCCTCTCCGTTTCTGATTTCTTCAGGTGACAGTCAGATAGTTCTTGTCTCTCTTATGTGACAAAAGACATATGCACTCAGGGTCATTCTCTTGAAGCATGCTTACTAGGCTTAAACAGAGAAGAAAATTCTAGAACTGAAAAATGCAATATCTCAAATAAAACTTCACTGTATGTGTGGGCTTATCAGTAGAATGGACATACCAGAGGAAAGAAGTAGCAGATGTGCATAGAAACAATAAAAAACTCTCCAATCTGAAGAACAGAGACAAAGATGCCAAAAGAATAATATCAGAGCTTCAGGGACTGCTGGGGCATTATCGAAGGGTCTATTAAATGAGTAATTGGAGTCTAAGAAGAGAGGAAAAAAAGAAAGGGGAAAAAAGTATATGAATCAATAATGTTTGAAATTTTCCCAAATTTATTGGAAGATATAAATTACAGAATCAAGAAACTTAGTAAACCCCAACAGGATAAATAAAACGGGAACCTCACTTAGGCAGTCAAACTGCTGAAACTCTAAGTTAGCGAGAGAAATCCTAAAAGTAGCCAGGAAAAAATGACAAATTACATATGTGGAAATAATTCCCACAAAATTTTTAGAGGAAAAGAAGGAAAACATCATGCATTGGGGATAGGCAATGTTTCCTTAAACAGTAATCATAAATGAAAACATTTAGACTTGCTAAGTAATGAATAAGCAAACCAAAGACTAGGAGAAATTATTTACCATATTTTCTCTGACAAATGACTGGTTTGCAGAATATATAAAACACCCTGAGAACTTAATAAGACAAATAACCTAGTAAGAAACAGACATTTCACACACACATACACAAAGATATTCAAATGCCTACTAAACATATGAACACATATAAAAAAGTGCTTATCATCATTAGTCATAAAATAAATGCAAATTGAAATCAGAATGAGATGCCATTACACACAGACATTAGAAACTGCTAAAACTAAAAAGACCAACAACATTAAATGTTGACACCAACTGAAGCTTTCATACATTGCTGTTGGGAATATAAAATGATACAAACAATTTGGAAAAATGTTGAAAATTTCTTATAAAACTAAATATATCCCTATGCTACGGCCTAGAAATTCTACTTCTATTCATTAACCCCAATAAAATGAAAACATTTGCTCACAGAAAGTGTTTGGCAAGAATGTTCACAACAACTATATTCATAACATCCAAAAATTAGAAAAAGTCCAGGCATCCATCAATAGCAGAATGATCGACAGAGTCAGCGACAAAAAGAAGTACTGACACAGACAACAACACGGATTAATCTCATCTCAAAACCATTACGCTGCGTGAAAGACTTATACCAAAGGTTACACACTATATGATGCCATTTTATGAAAATCAGTTAGGGAAAAGGAATCTACGGATTTTGTACATATACAATCATGTCTACTGCAAATAATGACAGGCTTACTTCCTCTTTTCCAGTTCTTTTACATGTTGTTTATTTTTCTTGTCAGGCTATGGTAGGAGAACCCAGAGATTCTGGGCATATGGCTGTTTGTCCTCAGGTTTAACTTATAGGACATCTCTTCCCATGTAGGTCACAGAAACAGAGCAAAGTACTAAGAGACTAAGAGCAAAGTACTGGAGACAGATGAGAAAGGGTCTGAAGGGATACGTCACATCTGTCTAATACTACTGTCAATTTTCCCCTAATTGATATATATGCATACATGATGGCATCTTGATAGCCTCTTTTATTTTTTAATTTTTATTGGGGAATATTGGGGAACAGTGTGTTTTTCCAGGGCCCATCAGCTCCAAGTAGTTGTCCTTTAATCTAGTTGTGGAGGGCCCAGCTCAGCTCCAAGTCCAGTTACCATTTTCAATCTTTAGTTGCAGGGGGCGCAGCCCACCATCCCATGCGGGAATTGAACCGGCAACCTTGTTGAGAACTCACGCTCTAAGCAATTGAGCCATCCGGCCGTCCCTTGATGGCATCTTAATCAGAATGTCAGCATAGTTTTGCGTTTGGGTATATGTGGGTTTATGTATATATAAATACGAGTATGCTATTTGAAAATGTATATGGAAAAGCAAAGGATCAAATGTATATGGGAAAGCAATATTATCAAGCCATGATAATACTGAAGAATAGCAATAATGTAGGAGAACTTCAGATATCAATACTTATCAAGTTACAATAATTACTATAGTGTTGAATTAGTGTAAGATAAACAACTAGATCATGTGGGTTGTAAATTTACTTGTAAAGGAAAGACAGTAAAGCTTCTGAAAAATAACTTAGGAAAATATCTTCATAACCTTGGACTAAACAAAAATTTTTAAACAGGAAACAAAATACTAAATATTTTGTATTTAGTATTAATACTAATACTTAGTAAAATATGAATACTTAGTAAAAATACTAAGTACAGGATGGATAAATTAAACTACATTACAATTTAAACATGGCTGTTTGCCAAAAGACATATTTAAGAGAATAAGGATGAAACAGAGTAGAATAAGATACTGTAAAACATTTATTGACAAAAGCTACTGTAGCCAAGATATGTAAAGAACTCCTACAAATCAATAAGAAAAAGAGAGATAATTCCAGATATGTATTTCTGTGTAACAAACTACTCCTCATCTGAGAGGCTTAAAACAACAATAGATCTCTTAGTACTTAGGTCAGAAATTTACTCAGGGTCTGGCTGGGTGATTCTTCTGTCCCACTTGGCATAATCGAGTCGCCTGGTGGTACAGGTGGCAGAGGACCTGATATGGAAGGTCCACGACTGTTTCACTTACTGTATGTCACCCCGTTAGGGTTGACTGGGAGGCTGGGCCCAGCTCTGATGGGGCACCTTTGCCTAGCTTCTCCAGCACGATCTTCTTGGGGTAACTGGGTTTAATACGTGGCATCTCAAAGCTCCAAAAGTAAACTTTTCAACAAATCAATAACCTTTATGACCTTTTAGGACCTAGTCCCGGAAATCATGTAGCATTTTTTCCTACTTATACTCTCTTGGTCAAAGCAGTTAGAAGCCCTCTAAGATATAAGGAGAAGAAGCTTTGTCCCTACTACTTGACTGAAAGAACATCAAAGAATTTGTGGCCATGTTTTAAACCTGCCAGAGTCCAACCTCTGGTCATAAATCATTTTCATTTCTTCCATGTGAAAGATGCCCTCACCCCTTTTAAAGACTCTCATTCCTTAAATTCTTATCCCAGTGTGGCTTAGGGTCAAGATCAACAATCTTATCTGACCCGTGCCTCTGTGTGGCACAAACACCTCAGGTTCAGTTTCTAGGGTACTATTCCTCCCATGTGACACCCTGTGAAACAGAGACAAGCTACGTGCACCACCGGCCCCAGCCCCACCCAAATACACATACACAACTAGCCGATGATGGTGAAACATCAAAGAATAGTAAAAGTAGACACTACCTCTCAGAAAAGTGGGAGACACAGAATGCATAGCAGTCACTGCTCCACAGTGATCCTGGAATTCACTACATCATACATCCCTAGTTCCTTATGTAGGGCTCAGACCTGCCCCCTGAGGATGATTCTCCACAGTTCTTGGCTCTGCCCTCACTGGTCTTGAGTCTTCCTCCTGAGTCATCCTTTTTCCATAGAGAGTAGCTTGTGTTTGCAGCTGAGTAGTCTTCTCAGCCTGCTCCCTGCCCATAAAAGTTTGGGGTTCAAATCTCTGTTCTCATGGGGTATCATGTTGATCCCCTCCAGTCCAAGCTGTTAAATTTCCTTTGAGCTGCTTACATATCAGTTTACAAGATAATCCATTAGACAAAAAGTTCACTCACAGATCTTTGAGATGAAGCCCTCTCCACCCAGGCTCATTGTCACGATACCTTTAGAACAATACCTGAAGAAGCACTATGGCCTAGCAGAGATGATGGTAAAGCACACCCTTAACATTCTCAGAGGTTTTTTTGTTTAAACAAGAAGGTAAATGTGGCACTAGCTTTTATCTTGCTGAGGTCTTACCAAAGAATTTTAGTCACACCTGGATTTCCCTGAAGGCAATGAATGTTTCACTGGCCATCTCTAGGATTTGATCTTTGCTTTGAAGTTATCTTTTATCTTGGAGCTATTTTGCTGAATGTAAAGACTATTCTGAGCTTTTACATTTCCTTCAAATTCTACTAAATCACCAAACAGTTTATTCTTTAGTTTGTTCATCTATATCTGTCTAATCACTCATTTTATTCCAGGAGGTGCGAAGCCAGCCTACATGTCTAACACTGCGCCCAGAAGGCTCCTCAGCTTGATGCTTTAGTTTATTACCTACATTTCCTGTTTTTCATGCAATCACAGGCAACAGTGTTGCCAAACTTTCCACAGCTACATAACTGAGAGTCCCCTTTCCTTTGGCTTCAATAACAGTTTCCTTGTTTTCTTTTGAGCCTCCTCAAGGCGGCTGGCCATTTCCAAAACCCATGCCACATGTTTTGGTCTTATCATGACAGCATCCTACTTTCAGGTAACACAAATTGTGTTTTGGTTACCGATTGCTGCAAGAAAAACTAGCATCAAACTTAATGGCTTAAAATAACAGCCATTTTATTACATATCATGATTTAATGAATCAGGAATTTAGGCAGGCCTTGGCTAGAAGATTCTTGTTTCAAGTGGTATTAATGGAGGTCATTCAATGGTTTAATCTGGAAAATGAGGTTATCTTGAGGGTCCAGAATAGCTTACTCACACATCTGGCACCTTGTGGAGAATGGCAGAAAGAGTGGGCTTCACTGTTGACAGGAGTGCTTACACATGGCCTCTGCAGGATGATAGTCTCAGCGTAGTTGGGCATTTTACCTTGTGGCTCAGGACTTCAAAAGCAAATTTTCCAGTAAATGATGTGGAAGTTAAATGACCCTTTATGACATTGTCTTATGACCACATGGCATCACTTCCACACTATTCCATAATTGAAAATAATTACAAGCCTCTAGAGGAGGGGACATAGACCCATTTTCCAACAGGAAGAATATGAAAGAATTTGTGGCCATGATTTAAAACCATTGCAAGATCCTAAAGAAAAATAAACAAGAGACTTAAGCCAAATTCTCTTCATAAAAGAACATATCGATATGACCAGTAAGAATTTAAAAATTTTCTCAACCTCACTAGTCATCAGAGAAATGAAAATTAAATCCATAATGAAACACTACTACACACTCACTGGAATGGCTAAAATTTAAGCCTGACAAGTTCAAGTGTTTGAAAGCATGTGGTACTTCTCATACACTATCTGGTGGGAGAATATTTGGCACAACCACATTGCCTAATTGTCTGTCATCAATTATTAAGGTTAAACATATACATCCTATGGGAAAATATTTCACCGCGAATCATAACCCAACAGAAATGTATATAATTTATACTGAAAATTTATACAGGAATATTCATAGCAGCAGCATTATTTGTAAGAGACTAAGCTGGAAACAACCCAAATGTTAGTCAGATGTCAGAGGACATTCTGCTCTGAAACTGTAAGTAAGTAAGTTTTAAGGAGCTCCAGCTTTGTATGTAATTCAGCTGCAAGAGCAGAGTCATGCATATAGAAATGGCTTGTGTTAAATTCCCATGTACAAACCATGCATGAACTGTAATTTAAATGATACTTTATATAAAATCATGTTAAAAAAGATTCACGTTTAACCTTGACCTCCATTATTTATTAAAAATAAGGGAAACATTAAGCTTTTAAAATAATGACCTTGCTTCTGGCTAATATTAAAGAAAGACATAGAATCACATTGATTAAAGCAGATTTTCAAAAGAACCTGCCCAAAGATCTTATTACAGCAGTAAAATAATAATTTCTACAAGGAATTTATATCTATTAAAAAAGCAAGGAATGCCATACCCAAACTATGCCTTTTGATTTTTTCAGAGCTTTAAAACAGTCAAGTTGAAGCTTCCACAGTACTAGGAAAGCCAGTTTTTATTTCAAATACTTCAAAGCTATGACATTCTTATTTTTAAAAGTTAAACAATTGAGAAGACTTTGACTTTACTAAATGTTATCTCCTCTACACAAGAAAGTCATGGTTTGAAAGGTCATTCAAATGCATATCATCTACACATATCTCCTTTTTTCAATACATACTGATACTCTCTTGAATATAGAAGAGTATTTTCAATAAATGGTACTTGATGAAAAATGTGCTTTTACTGAAAATATATGGGTTAAGAGAAAAGTTCTGTGGTGGAAATGGAGACCCGCTATTATTAAGGTAAGAGAATAAAAAACCCATTTGTTCTTCACAAGCCGTTTGCATATGGTCGGTTTCAGACTCAGAACTGCATTCTAAATACTCTCATCTCATATCATCACTGAGTTCTATCTCATTGTTCATTCTCCCTTATTTAAACTCAGTAAACCAGACAGCCGATTTTATTAATTATGCTCAGTGAAATCATTTACACTATTGGGAGGCAGTTATTTCAGTTATGGCTTATTTGAAATTTGGAAGTTAATTTAGAGGGCATTCTGGAGTAGAAACAAGATTAAGTAGAAAGAGCTTTTTATTATTTTTTAAATTTAATGCCACATTGTATCTAAGTTTATCTGGCTAGTTTAAATATGTGTCAGTTCCATAACTGACTAGGAATCAAAATATAATTATTGACATATACACCTTTATTAAAACATTGTCTACAAAATCAATATACAAAAATCAGTTGTGTTTCTATATACTTACAAAAGTACCTGAAAAGGAAATTTTAAATATCCCACTTACAATAGCATCAAAAATAATAAAATACTTGAAAACAAATTTAACCAAGGGGGTAAAAGATACGTATCCTAAAAATTACATGGCATTGATAAAAGAAATGAAACAAATGGAAAGATATCACATGTTCCTAAATCAGAAAAATATTGTTAAATGTCCTTACTACCCCAAACCATCAATAGATTCCATGTAATCCCTATCAAAATTCCAGTGGTATTTTTCAAAGAAATGGAAAAGCAATCTTAACATTCATATGGAATCACAAAAGATCCTGAAGAATCAAAGCAATGCTGAGAAAAAAGAACAAAACTGGGGACATCACACTTGCTGATTCTATTTTATTACAAAGCTAGAGTTTTCAAAACAGTGTGGTACTGGCACACACACACACACACACACACACACACACACACAAATGGATACATAGACCGATGGAACAGAACTGAGAGCCTGGAAATAAACTCACACATATATAATCACCTAATATTTGAGAAGCGATCTAAGAATACTCAGTGGGGGGAAAGGATAGCCTCTTCAATAAATGGCGCTGGGAAAACTGGATACATACATACAAAAGGATGAAATTGGGGACAGCCGGATGGCTCAGTTTGTTAGAGCATGAACTCTGAACAACGGGATTGCTGATTCGATTTCTACATGGGCCAGTGAGCTGTGCCCTCCACAACTAGATTGAAGACAACGAGCTGCTGCTGAGCTTTCGGAGGGGCGGCCAGATGGCTCAGTTGATTAGAACGCAAGCTCTCAACAACAAGGTTGCTGGTTCAATTCTCACATGGGATGGTGGGCTGAGCTCCCTGCAACTAAAGATTGAAAATGGTGACTGGACTTGGAGCTGAACTGCACCCTCCACAACTAGACTGAAGGACAACTACTTGGAGATGATGGGCCCTGGAAAAAACACACTGTCCCCAATATTCCCCAATAAAATTAAAAAATAAATAAATAAAAGAGAGAGAGAGAATGAAATTGGACTCTTATCTTACACCAGTAACACAAATAACTCAAAATGGATTAAAGGCTTACATTTAAGACCTGAAACTGTAAAATTACTAAAAGAAAACATAAAGGACAAGCTCGTTGACATAGGTACTGGCACTGATTTTTTGGATATAACACCTAAAGCAAGGGCAACAAAAGCAAAGATCAACAAGTGGGGCTACATCAAACTAAAAAGCTTCTGCACAACAGAAGAAAAAATCAGCAAAACAAAAAGGCAATTTATGGAATGGAATGAAAGACTATATCTGCAAATCATCTATCTGATAAGGGGTTAATAAAATTCAATAGCAAAAAATAACCCACAAGCAATCCAATTAAAAAATGGGCAGAGAACTTAAATAGTTTTCTCAAGATGTCATCCAAATGGCCAATGGGTACATGAATAGATTCTGAACATCACTAATTATCTGGGAAATGCAAATCAAAACCACAATGGGATATCATCTCACACCTGTTAGAATGGCTATCATCAAAAATACAAGAGACAATGAGTGTTGGGGAAACTGTGGAGAAAAGAGAAACCTTGTGCTTTGTTCGTGGGAATGTAAATTGATACAGCTGCTGAAAACAGTACGGAGATTCCTCAAAGAAATTAAAAACAGAGCTGTCATACGATCCAATAGTCTCACTTCTGGGTATATACCTACAGGAAATGAAGCTACTATCTCAAAATGATAACTGCACCCCCACATTCATTGCAGTATTTCTTGCAATTGCCAAGACAAGGAAACAACTTAATTGTATACTGATTGATAAATGCATAAAGAAAGATATTATACACTAGAGGTATATATATACTAAGATATTATTCAGCCATAAAAATAAGGAAATCCTTCTTTTTGTGATAATATGAATGGAATTGGGGGCATTATGCTAAGTAAAATAAGTCAGAGAAAAAAACTGTATACTCTCACCTACATGATGACTCTAAAAAAGGTGAATTCATAGAACCAGAGAGTTAAATATTGGTTGCGAAGATCTGAGGAAGTGTGGGGAAATGCGGAAATCATAGTCAGAGGGTACAAACTTCCAGCTATAAGAGGAATAAATTCTGGGTATTTAATGTACAGTATGGTGACTATAATTAACAATACTGTATTATGTACTTGAAAATTATTAAGAGAGTAATATCATCACCAACAAAAATATGGTAATTATGTGAAGGACTGGAGGTATGAATTAGCCTTATTGTGCTAATCATTTCATAACATATACATATACCAAATCATATTGTACACCTTAAACTTACTTTTATTCTATGTCAATCATATCTCAATAAAGTTGGAAATGATATGTTTGACAAAGCTTTCTTTTGTAAAAAACATGTACAAACACGTCAGGATTTGTGAAATTTGGCAATGCATTTTATACTTTGGCTTTTAAATTTAATTTTTTTCTATTCATTCTCAATGGCCGAATATAATCAAGCTTAACATGATACACGTCACCAAAGTCAGTCAGGCTAATGAAAAAACAAAGAATATAAAAGAATCTATGATGACAAATAAGTCTCCTGACAGCTCTTCTCCAGATACCTGCTTCTTAAATTCCTGCTTAGTTCTACACTTGGTTTGGCCATGCTAGGTAACAGCATACAATCCCATTTCTTAAGGCAATACCTATTAATTCCTCCAAATTGAAAGATAAGGATTATTTTCCCTACAATACCCTTTCTCTTTTCTCACTCTCCTAATGTTTGACAGTACTTTCAAATTTTATATAAGATAGTTGTACTAAAATAGTCAAAAATGATAGAAGCAGAGTGTAGAGTAGTGGTTCTCAGAGGCTGGAGGTAGGAGAACATGGAGGTATTAGGCAAAGATACAAAGTTTCAGTTATACAAGATGAGTAAGTCCTAGAGATCTACTGTATGGCGTAATGCCTAGAATTATCAATATTGTATGTTATACTTAAAATTTTGCCAATGAGCTAGATCTCATATTAACTGTTTTTAACACAAAAAGTAATAAATGAAGAGGGTGGTAGAAAACTTTTGAAGGTGATGGGTATGTTTCTGGCATACACAGGGGTGATGGTTTCATGGATGAATACTTATCTCCAAAAATCATCAAGTTGTATACATCCAACATATACCTCTTTTTGCAAGACGACCATACCTCAGAGTTGTTATAAAAAAAAAAAAAAAAGACAAGGTGGTGACACATGAAGTATCAGTTCCTGAGACAGAAAAAAAACTGTACTGAGAAATTTATTTTGCAGGAATGATAGACGTTAGATGCAGGCAAGAACCAATAAGCATGTTTTACTGGTCCTACAAGCTGAGAACTTTGTTTTGTTTAGCTAAAATAGAGTTGTTAAAGTCCTGAGAAGTTCTCTTACAACAAATTTCCTGTAAGACATTTCCTAGGGAGGCTTGACTGTCTTACAGGGAGACTAAAGAGAGGCAAACTTAATTACCTTATTTTGATTTAATCAACAGAAGGTCTATTCAGTCTAAGTCCTATACTTATTTTACAACACATTTAAAATCACTCATTTCAGTCATTTTTGCTTTACTGTAATTTTATTCAATTCCTGGTTCATTATAGAACAACAGACATTGTTTGGGGTGTGGATAAATAAATTATTATATGTCTTTATAGTACAAATGAGTGTTTGGGTTAATTTGGCTGTTTAGTTTTCTGTGATGAAGGAGTAGCAGCCTTTCTTTATTATATTACCAAAAGAGGCAACTCAGTCACCTCTTGGCTGCTAATCCAAACTTCAGGCAATTGCTTAATAAAGAATATAATCAACCTCTAAATGGCACCTTCCTAAGCCTAACCCTCTTCTAGCAGAAGCAATCATCATAGCTACATTTGATTGGGTATTTATTGGTTCCTTTGTCTTTATTTATAACTTCTGGTTTCTATGGTTGGGCACCCATGAAGTATCAAAAATGTTCTGTTGGCAGAAACATCATTTATGCATACAAGAAAAACGAAACAAATACTAGATATTATCAATAAAGCACTGGATTGGGTATTATAATGTGTCAAAATATATGGTCTAGACAATTATTGTAACTAATAGTTGTCCAAGGAAATCATTAACAATAACAACTACTCTTTTGTGGCAATATTATATACAGTGTCTGGGGCATAGGAGAATCATAAATAGTTGGAATTTCCAATAATTACAGACATACGTTAAACGTTTTACTTTATTTCTACCAAACAATTTTAGAAGTCCTTTACAAATAGAAATAGCCTTTTAAATTCTAAAAGAAATCCAAGCTCTTGGCTTGAAAAAAATTATCTAAAGGCCTCAAGTGATTCTAGAATCACCTAGTTTCACCTTCTTACTTTCAAATAGAAATGTTTAGCATCCAGCTTTATAAAAAGAAAGAAAGAAAAATCCTTGGACTACAGTGTTTATGGATTTTCAAAGTGTAAATACTCCCACCATGGCCAAAAATCAAGCTACAATGTAACACCAGTGAATGCAGAATGTAGAAGAGATGCACACAATGGACCCAGGAGACACTCAGAACCAGTACTGGATCATCCTCTATAGCTACGCATTTCCTTGTTAAAAATAACCACAGGAGATCTGTTTTGTTTTGTCTTGCTTCCCTAGAATATTGCAATGGTAGAGTTAGTTTTAGAAGAGCCAGATAACACTATTTGCTAAAGGTATTCCTAAATAAATTTGAAATGTGTTAGGACTTGACTGTCATTATGGTGTGGCTGTTCTTCTGCAATTGTGAATCAGAAATCGCAGTCCATGTGCCTGGTATCTGCACAGAAAATTTCGACAACACATACTTGTGGAAGTCTTCAAAGTCATATTTTTGACTCTCTCGTTGACAGATAAGGAAACTGTGTCCAAGATGGGTCAAATGACTTACTCGGGGTTAAGATTTTAGAAATGGGGTTCTTAATAAGTCGATTAGTTCAGTATTTTTAGAAGAAGGCTCCTAAACATTGCTTTTGCTTTAAGTGATATGGTATTTCCCCCCCAAAAAAAGTGAGAAAACTTTGCTATGAAAGTGGAAACATTGGTTTAGACACAGGAATAACCCTAGCAACCCCCAAAGGTTTGTATAGATTTGATCAATACCATGATTTCTTAGAAGTACCAATGGGACTCCAATTCTATGACGTTCTTTCAGGAGTGGGAACTAGAGTCAAGAAATTGCAGATGTCTGCATTGCCTCAATTTCTGTTTCTCTAGCTTTATCTGTGTTCAGTTATATTGAAAGAAATGAGGCAGCCTAGGAGATTCATTCAGGAGTAGAGAAGAATTCCTATGTCCATAGTGTTTACTGTTGGCAAATTGACATCTAATATTGATACTTTTAGGTTATTTATATACTCTGCCTCTTACCTTTAATCTTACTGGTAACAACTGCAGTATATTTCTTTAAGTAAAATATTATAGTAAAAGGCTAAAGAGTGAGAAGATCAGAGTGGTAGCCAGGGTGGTCTGACAGGTAGAGCACTATGGTGATAGTTACTAGAACATGAGATCCTAGGTGCAAGATTAATAGGCAGTCAACAAGAGTATTGATCAATCTATATAATCTAAAGAAATCAAGCATACATGATCAGGAGGCTGAATTCAGATGTACCAGTAAACAGTCAGGATCACTTGATCTGAGTTATGAGACCTGAGTCAATGCTCAGCTCTAAGACCTACGAACTGAAGGAAGGGCATGATTGAAGGAAAGGCATGATCACCTTGAAGAAAGATCTTGCAAAATCATGGAAAGGGTATATGGTAATTATTCATTTGGTTCTTCTTCCGAAGGAGCAATCGTCATTTCCTCAGATGACATTAGGAAAGGGAAATATCTAGATAATTTGAGGACTGTTGACGACGATACCTGGAAACTAAAGCATCACATCACAACTCACTTATTAGAGTTGTTGGAGTACATGAGCAGATAGATAGAGGTAGGGAATTAAGGGAATCCTACCCCAGTTCTAAGTCACAGTTCATCCACAAACCCACCGGGTGGTCATTTCCCTTGTTACTGTATAATTGGAATGGACTTACATGGGAATTGATAGACTCCCTATATTAGTTCCTTTGCCTCTGCAGTAACAGCTATCATAATGGGGAGAATCTAGTAATGGGCAGAAATTAGTGCTACTCTTAAAGACTTAAAAAGGATGGAATGGGTAGTCCTTATAATATCCTCATTTAATTAATGAGTCTGGTCCCTACAGAGCCCAGACGGATCTTGATAAATTACAGTGGACTACTGCAAACACAATGCATCTGTGGCATCAGACATAGTATCTCTCACAGAGCAGATAAACATAGCTTCATGTACCTGCATACAACCACTGTGTTTCCCTACCAGGAAGGGGTATCAGAAGCAGATTGCATTCATATTGGATGGTGAACAGTACACAAGGATGGCCTATCCCAAGGATATATTAACTCTTCTGCCACTGCCATATTATAGTCTGACGGGATCTGGACTACTTGGATACACTTGGTATACTTTTGACTCATTTAATTAGTCTAATTGAGAAACAAGTGTCAAGAATATTAGAGGCTTTGGTAAAACACAAACGCTTCATAGAGTAGGAGATAAATCCAGTAAATATTTAGGAGTCAGCCACATTAGTGAAGTTTCAAGAGATCTATTGGTCTGGGGCATGTAGGGGCATCCCCTTACAAAATAAAGGACAAATTATTACATCTCATAATTTCTACCACTAAGAGAAAACCATAATGCCTGGTAAGCCTCTTTGGGCTTTAGAAGCAGCATTATTCTCTGCTTATGAATACTACTTCAACCCATTCACTGAGTGGCATGAAAAGCTGACAGCTTGTGGTGGGTTCCAAAGCAAGAAAGAACTTTGTAGCAGGTCCATACAACCTAACAGACCCGATAATAACAGGTATCTATGGTTGGTAAATATGTCTTTGGGATTTAGGGCAAGCCCATATAAAAGAATTACCACATAGACGTCTTGGTTTCTGGAGTAACATCATGCCATCCACCTCAAAGAACTATACACAACTCAAAAAACAACTGCTGACGTGCTTGTGGCCCTGGTAGAAAGAGACCACTGTCTATGGGACATCAAATCACCATGTGGTCCAAACTGCCCATCACAAGATGGTTTCTGTAATAACTACTAAATCATAATGTTGGATGCGCCCAGCAGCAATATATAAGTTGTAAGTGACACATTTGGGACGAGTCATCAGTGGGATCAGAGGGCCCAAGTAAACATTAGTAAGCTGCATGAGTCTCAGAGCACCACATTATTAACCACCGTTATACCAACACCTTTCCTCCAACTTACACCTACAGCCACATGGAGAGGGAGGTCCATTATGAGTATATGACAGAAATGCTAAAAGGACAGAAATCAGTCAGATCAGTGTGTGGGTGAGACCAAACGTAGACTGCTGATTCGGTGCCACACAGAGGTGGTCTTGAAAGTCAGTGGCATGGGGAAATCCTCCCAATCGGCAGAGACTCAGGCAGTGTACCTGATTGTCCATTTTATGTAGAAAGACAAGTAGCCTGAGGTAAGAATAGCAAAAGGCTCTGGCAATACCAAGTAGCTTACTTGGTTGTTCAGGGGCCTGGAAAGAGAAAGACCATGGGGGATTGAGGACAAGGAGAATGGAGGATATACGTAGATAGATCTATGGGAGTAAACACAAAGCATCATCTTTAAATCACACGGTGATGCCCCCAAGAGAGCATCTTGACAAAGCAGACAGATTGACTAAACCATTTGATGTCAGCCAGTATCGGTCATCAAGCATCCCAGTGGCCACGGTGTCAGGGATGGAGCCCCCTCCCTAAGGCCAGTCACCTCAGAATGACTGGTTGATGCAGGGGTCAAAGGCCCTACCTCTTGCTTTGATTTGGGACAACTCTGAAGGGCTGTCTCAGCTCCAGAGCTTCTTGTAGAACTGACTGAGGTATCTTTGCCAGTGCATTGCAATTTCTCCCTCTGCCCGATTCTGTTTCTCTCAGTCTCTTACAGGTGTTCCTGGTGGAACTTTCTAATAAAACCTTCATCTCAGAGTATTTCTTGGAGGACCTAATCTAGGCAGTGAGTGAGTGCCCTTTCATTTTCCCATAATATTTCCATTTTCCTAGTTTATCTTCAATTCTATTCCCACGGAGTTAAAAGATCTACCTGTGCTTGTCCCATAAACTTTTCATTTTAAATTGTCCACTTTCTGTCCTCTTTTATCTATCTTCTCTTCCTTTCCTCTCTAATGGCCCTAACATACCTGGACCTTCAAACCGACATCTCATTGATGTTGTAAAGGCAAAAGTGGGGCCTTTGCTGAAAGCAGTCTTTTATAGTTTTGTGATTTTTTCACCAGGTTAGGACAGTGTTGTATTGATTTATATACTCTAGGGAAAGTGTTGTATTGATTTATATACTCTAGGGAAAGTACGTAGAAGAAAATCCTACCTGAAGGGAGGGCTTTAGCAGGAACTAACAAGACGAAAGTACCACAATCTGAAATTTCCTTTTCAATCTTTTTTTTGTAAATTGTTATTTTTTTTTTTAAACTTCTGTGCACAGCAGGTCAAATATTTGATTATCTATTCTAGGAACCTTTTGTGTTTTTTTTTTTATTTCTCCTTCCACCATCTAAATCTGAGTAGATTTTAGAAATTCTTTACAGTAATATATACAGGCAACCACTAACTTCAGTGTGCAATTTTTCACCCTTTTGGGTTGATGCTTTCTCAGCACAGAAAATACTATTTGTTTTCATCTTGTCTATTCAGTTATTTGATTTAATCAAGTAGAATAAATGAAGAATACTGAAGGTTAAATTGATTTGCCAAAAATAAAGAGAAGCTAATGAAGACAAGTTAGAAATATATATAAAATACAATAATGATTCTTTTAAGCATTGGCACCAAAGAGCTGGAAACAATTTTAGTTTTTTGAACTTTATTTTCTGCTGTTGGCCCCATCGTGTCACACTCTGCACCCCACAGAGTTGATTTGAAATGGAGCAATCCTCTGCTTCAAGTGCAACTTTGTTCTTGGAGCAGCTCTGCCTCTCACAGTATGGAATGAGAAACCTTTGTTTCTGCATCACAGATTTGCTATTGTTCTTTCTGTCATAGAGATGTGGTGCTAGGATGATACATATTTAACCATCTTGGTGTCCTTGGTTGGGCAAGTAATTTAGCTTCCCTATGCCTCGGTTTTCTTATCAATATAACAAAGAATTAAGGCTAGTTTCCTGCACAGTCACTTCAAGTTTAAAACGTACACACATACAGTACATAGGAAAAAAATAAAGTGCTTTCACCTAATAAGTGTTTGGAACAAAGTAAGTAGTCAATGAATGTTAACATTTACTGTTGTTACGATTACATGAATTGAGCTTTCATACAGTAAAAATCTATAGTAGAAAATACCAACCCAAAGTATAATTGAACAATTATGACAGTAACGAAAGAGAAATTGAAAATTTTCTGATTAACGTAGACACTTCTTTCATATCACGTGGATTTTGAACTTTTGAATTTTATGAAACAGATTTAAAAAATATAACTGTGAATCTGATTCAAATATGTATGTGAACAGCCCAAATGTGTAATTTCCATCTTTCAGTAAATTCATGCAAGAGAATTATGGGAACCTGGGTTTCCAAAGTATGCTGGGATCCAATATGATGTCCCTTCCACCAAAATTGTCTCAAGGATTCCTATATATTATCAATTACCTCATGCTCATGGACTACTGTACAACATGAGTTCAGAATGAAGCCAAATGTAACCTAGAAAAATAGCTCCCCTCTATCTATTTAATTTATTTATAAGACTACTCCTACCATAGAGGCTCCAGGAACATACACAGATGACACCAAATTAACTGACTGACAGATCATTCATTCCATGATCTATAATCCACCCTCCCGATGCTCTAGTATCAATCAGACAAGTGACTGATTAACCAGATGGGCCTTTTGCAAAGCTCCCTGCAGGCCAACCAATTCCAGACTTTTCAATCAGGAAGGAGAAATACATTTCAGAGAAATAAACATTTGGGAAAAAAAAAGAAAAAAAAAGAGACTACCATATTTTACTGTCTTACTCTCAAGGAAAGGCAAGCTCTCCTAACAGCAGATCTCTGAAAGTCTCATGACCCATGAGAATAAAGGGAAAAGATAATTTCTTTGATATGTAGGGTCTATACCTTACGACTTCATATAGCCAACTTCATCGTTTGAATTGCTCTTTCAAAATTATATGATGGCTATGCGGCTCCTTGTACAACTAAGACAGTTAAAGTATCTTATTAGTTTAGTCCAAATGCAGGCTTGATTGAATACTTAAACAAATACTGATTGAATTCCAACTGTGTACCAGACACAGGATGGTAATGACCATGATGTCCCAGTGTCTGTGCTCTGGACCTTAAAATACTGTCTCATTTAATCCTCTTATTTCTTAAATATAATTTTTATGCCTGGGAAACCTAGGCACCAAAGTCTCACTCTCCCTAGATAGCAGAACCACAATTCCAACCTTTGTCTATATTCCAGTACAAATTATTTAACTTTTATTCTTCTCTGCTTCCTGTTTTTATCATGTAACTGGGATAAGTAGTTGTTTAATTGAATTAATCAGGAGCACTGATGTCTTACAGACATGGTCTAGTTTGATTACAATATGAACATTTTATAATTCTTAAACTTTTAAAAACTAGATGTTACAAAGAGATTTACAAAAATACTTAATCTTATGCCAGAGAAAGATATTCACAAAATTATTACGATACAAAATTCAATATTTTCACCTAACATTTTGTCTTCTACAGACAGCTTGTAACAGTGTGACAACTAGTCAGAAATTATAAGTATTAGTAAATCACAACTAGTAAATGACTGATGTGGTATCATGCTAAACTCAGCAAGCTTAGATAAATTACTTTCCTTAATTTCCTTCCTTATCTTTAAGATTAAATTTCTAGTATCTTTCCTCCTTCAGTTATTTAGTTGTTTCATACGTATTTGCTTTTTGCTTACTGTATTAGTTACCTGTGGCTACCATAACAAACAACTACAAACTTAGTGCCTTAAAACAATAGAAACAGATTCTCTCATAGTTCTGGAGGCCTGAAGTTTGAAAGAAGGTGTCACCAGAGTGGTTCTCCCTCCAGAAGGGAGGTTATAGTCCTGACCGCCTTCATCACTGGTGGCTGTAGCAGGCACCTGTAGCTTGTGGCTACATTGCTCCAATCTCTGCCTCCATCTTCACAATGCTTCCTCCTGTGTGTTTTCATGTTATCTCCTCTTTCTCTTATAAGGACACTTGTTATTCGATTTAGGGGTCATCTATGTAACCCAAGATGATAGCTTCTCAAGATTCCTAATGTAGTTACACGTGCAAAAGACCCTTTTTTCCCAATTAGGTTACATTCACAGGTTCCGGAAGGTAACAGTGAGGGGACCACCATCCAACTCACTGTACTTACTATTTGCCAGGCACTGGGCATAGATACCGGGACTACTTTTGGAAAAACAAGCATGTTCCTCAATCTTATGCGGGACAGTTTAATAAGAAATCAAAGTACTAAAAAACTGGAAGTTATTATTATCCTTTTAAAATCAATATCTTCCCTTCCCTTCCTTCTTTTTGCCTCAGTATGCTAATAAGAGAAAAAGAATTGGACATCACACCAATGTGTGACTAGAACAAATGTTAAAGGAATCTGATCAATAATAGAGAATTTCCTGGGAATAACTGAAGAAAGCATCAATCAGAAGCACACATTGATGAGGATGTTTTCCAAGTAAGAATAATGATACTTAATGTGGCATGATTTAAGCCAAGGACAAAATAACTTTGAACTAAGTTTGAGTAAGACGTTAATATCTCCCCAAAATGATGCCCCAATGAACTAATCATTACACAGTAATTTCTTTGCATCTTTAAGGATTTTCATTACAATACATTTCCTCCCCTACTTTAAAAGTTCTAGAAAGGATAATGCTTTACAGGTTAGCTATTAACGTTTAGGAGAAAATAGATTTGCTCCTTGATACTCAAAGTGTGGTCCACAGCTCAGCAGGAGCAGTATCACCTAAGCTTGTTAGACATGCATTATCTCAGGCCCCACCCAGACCTATCAAACCAGCATGTACATTTTAACAAGATTGCTAGTAATTAAAAGGCACATTACATTTTGAAGAGCTAATTCTGTCCTTTCCAACTAGTAAAACATGTTGAAACAAGGCATTTGGTATAGTAGTTCTTAAAAGGTGGACGGCAGGCTTATGTTTATTTATGACAAGGTTTATCAGTGTGAAAAAAAATGAGAAAAAGATATTTATTTAGTGAGCTTTGTGAAGCTAAACTTATTGAATTGAAACAAATGCATTGTATTCTGATATTAAGAGTTTTCTACTATTTCTTTTATGAAATTATGATGATATAGGATGGTCATGTGCAGCATGCAGCAGGCGTTATGTATTTGATCTTTTATTTACAAAAATAATTTGAAAAACACCTATACTATGTTTTCCTTTTAAATTATTGACCCATAAAATCCGAAAGTTGTGTGGATAGAAGATGATTCACTGAAGAGAAGAGTGGAATTAGTAGAATAGGAGAAAGGAGGGGGTTAGGTAGAATATCAAAGATGAATGTTTCTTTACATTTTTTCTTAACATTTTCCTTAACTTTTTTCTTTAGGCTGGACCTCTTTGGAGAACCCACATGAATAAGGGTTGGCAAATTACCTTAATGCCACTCAGCTTGGGAGTATTATTTGATAAGCTCTTTTTCATCCGAGGAATGTACACAAAATACAGTTCATCCCATGAGCTACTGGAAAATATCTTGTGAAGTAGTAGACCACGGTGTGGAAAGTATTCTTACATTCTGGGATTATCTCAGAGGGGAAACCTTGCATGTGCATATCCACAAAATATGCCCTTTTGTTGTTTGAAAATAGAAATCCCTGTTCAAACCTCACTCTTTGCTTCAGAGGTGGCTCCATTTCAGTTATCCTTCATCAATATTGAGACATTAAAAACTTGAAAATGAAAACTATACAAATGTATAACATCTACTCAAAAGTGTACTTTGAAATAAATAGTAAGAGGAGGTGAAAGATGAGAAGGTCTCTGAAAATGAGTATCATAACATTTGTGCATTCTATAAACATGCTATTGATATTTAAGATTGCTAAATTAACATTTTAGTATTTCTGAAGCAACTCAATGATTCTAAAGGCAAAATTCTAAGCTATTTTCCTTTTCTCACAGACCCCATTGTTTTTTATGTAAATGTATACTGTGCATTAATTAATTAAAGGTTACTCTATAACAGACTCTTTTCTAATTTACCAAAGATCAGACCTTTTAATCATTAGGACAAGCATGTTATTTAGTAAATAAAAAATGCATATGGATAAAAAATGCTTATGGACCCAAAAAATTCAAGTTTAGAGAATTATTTCTACACAGTTTCTTTATAAATAATTAATGTTCCTTATCCTTCTTATAAAATTGGGGGTAAAACACAAACACATGGATAAATAAATATTTGATCTTTCCTAGAAATTGCATCTTATAATTAATAATGTGATGGGTTTTTTAAATGTTAAATAAATTATAATTCGCCACCAAAGGAGATGGGAGAATTTTGTTTATTAGTTTAGTGTGATTCAATTTGTGAAAAGGTGACCTTCATTGATCTTTGCAAAAGAACTGTAATTGGAAGTGAATATCACAATGTATTTGCCACACCAATAAGCGCAAGTTGCTACAGTTCATTTAGTATTACACCTGCTTTTAACTTTCCATGGGGAGAAAAGTCTTTGATTTAACATATTTAAGGTGGGAGTTCAAAAACAAAGCTCCAGAAAAAGAACTAAACAAAATGGAGACAAGCAAGGTACCATATACAGAGTTCAAAACAATGTTTATAAGAATGCTCAATGATCTCAGTGAGAACTTCAAAAAAGGAATAGGAAACATAAAAATAGAGATAGGAAACATAAAAAGAACCTGTCAGAAATAAAGAATACAATAACTGTAATGAAGAATACATTTGAGGGAATCAACAGTGTGTTAGATGAAGCAGAAGATCGAATTAGCAACGTGGAATAGAAGGTAGCAGAAAATACCCATATGGAACAGCAAAAAGAAAAAAGAATCCAAAAAATTGAGGAGAGTTTAAGAGGCAGGAGGAGGAAGAGAAGGAGGAGGAGAAGGAGGAGGAGGAGGAGGAGAAAATATGAATAATAAAATGACAATAGTTACGTACTACCTGTCAATATTCACTTTAAATGTAAATGAATTAAATCCTCCAACCAAAAGAAACAGGTAGGCTGAATGGATAAGATAACAAAATCCTTATATATGCTTTCTACTTTGGATTGAATGACACACACAGACTGAAAGTAAAGGGATAAAAAAGATATTTCATAAAAATGGAAACAAACAAAAACTGGGGTAGCAATATTTATATCAGACAAAATATACTTAAAAATAATAGGCCATAACAAGAGACAAAGAAGGAACCAATAATGCTGCTTCTGGGTAGTTATCTGAAGAAACTCAAAACATTACTTCAAAGGGACATGTGCACATATGTTCATTGAAGCATATTTATAATAGTCACGGTATGGAGGCAACCTGGGTGTCCATCAATGAATAAATGGATAAGAAGCAGTGGTGCATATAGACAATTGAGTATTAGTTGGCCATCAAAAATGAAATCTTGCCATCTGCAAGAACATGGATGGAGCTAGGAGGCATTGTGCTGAGTGGAATAAGTAAGACAGAAAAAAGACAAATGTCATATAATTTCACTTATATGTAAAATCTAGAGAATATGATAAATGAATAAACAAAACAGAAGCAAGCTAATAGATACAGAGAGCATTTTGATGGTTGCTGGATAGGGGTGTGGGTAGATGGGTGTAGGAAGATTAAGAGGCACAAATTTATAGTTACAAAATAGTCTTGGGGATGTAGAATATAGCATGGGGAATACAAGTATTATTGTAATAAGTATGTATGGTGTCAGATGAGTATTGGACTTATGAGGGTGATCAATTTATAAGTTATAAAAGTTTAATTACTGTGTTGTACTGAAACTAATAAAATATTGTATGTCAACTGTTATTGAAAAATTAAATATATATATATTTTTAAAAATGTAGACAAACAAACAAAAGCCCAGCAGATTGAGCTACTTATTTCTCTACTCATCAAAGTTGTTAAAATATGCCCCAATTCCCTACTTGAGATAAATATGACCTAATGCTTGGAATACTTGGTCAGGATATCCCATTACCCTTTTATATAGACATAAATTATTTTCTTAAAATACATAATATACATAAATGTACATAAATGTATTTTCTTAAATACAAGTGTAACCATTTAAGTAATACTCTTTTTTTTAAAAAAAATCTCACAAATAAATGAAAATAAATGAAGAAAGCTTTTTTTTTTTTTTTTTAATACGAGTGCACACACAGGTTGCCAGATCACCCTTTAAAAGCAAGCTGAAGCTCTGTGGGGTGGGAAGAGGAGGAGAACACAAGAGAAAGAACAGACCTTTTATATTAGAATAAAAACCATAGGGCATACACTAAATAAACAATATCAATAGCCGCCCTCAACAGGACAGATGCAATTCAACACATAATCAAGAAACAGCGGTCGACAATAAGCAACAAAGCACACAATAAATTCCTTTAGATAAAAGACCTAAAAATAACGGAGTGCCCAAGAAAGACTTCATAGCTTCTAGTTATTTGAAAAATGAATTCTTATATCAGTCAGTAACTGGATTTGTAGAGACCCTCCATGCTTTAGTTTGAAATAAAACTAGAGCCATGGGCTTTGTCCCCACATGGATCAGTCAGTGTCACCAGGAAGCAGTTTGGCTCTAGGCTGTGGATTTGTGTTATGATTGTGAGCATGATAAGGCTAGTGTCAGGCATGGCTTATTCTCAACACCCCTTTTTCCCTGGAGAAGTAACTCTCACTGTGTAATTTTAATTTTTTACAAATAATGCCTAGACTTTTCTGGTGGTAGATGAAGTGCGAGGGTTACTACTTTAAATGTAATTTAATTATATTTTGAAATGTTCACAAAAATTTATAATTTTAACCTTTTAGAGCCCAATGTTGCTCTTTTTAAAATATGTTCCACTTTTCTATAAAACCATAGGAACTATAATTTATTTTTTTGGAAATATACTTTCCTATCAATTTTTCTGTGAGGTATTTTTTCCATAAGATGAGGCATCTATGCACAAATTAGAAACATGAAATTTAGGTTTTTTACCATTCCAGCTATCCAAAGCAATTTTGCCTTTTTAAAACCAAGTTAATCAATTTATTCAACAACCATGGTTACCATTTTGTTATGCAATTTCAAGATTAGGAAGAAGGGATGGGAGATACACAAATAAATCAGACATTATTAATGCTTGGAATGTTTTAAAAATGTGATATCTGGATATCATTGAATATCATTGGTCAGACCAATGAAATCAGAATTTGGGGAGGGAATGCCAGTATATTTGAATTTCTTGAAAACTGCCGTAGGTAATTCTAATGTCCAGCCAGGATTGAGAATCATGGAAGAGTACAAGAGATAAATCAAAAACAAATATTATAAATCAGTGTGGTAACAGCAGTGATAGAAATATATAGAAGACAGAAAGGTGTGGGAGAAAACCAACAAAATTATTTCTCTGATTTACTCAGGACAGTTGGGTGTGGAAGAGGGAAACAGGAGGTTGTTAGCTCTTTCCTTAGACAATTCTGTATACAGTCGTTTCAAAATACGAGGTGTTGATTTTGTAACTAAAAAGCCAGAAATACATTAGAAAGGTTGAAATAACACTAATGTGTTCACAAAGTATTATAGAAGCACAGGAAAAAGCAAGCTAATCCAGTTTGGGGTAATAGAGAGCTTTCTGAAGGAAAAACAAATTTAATCTTAAGGATGAGTGGAATTATTTAAGCCCCTTACCTATTAATCAATTTGAAAACTATTTTGAATTTTTTTAAATTTATTGGGGTAACAATTGTTAGTGAAATTACATAATTTCAGGTGTACAATTCTGTATTATATCATCTATAAATCCCACTGTGTGTTCACCACCCAGAGTCAGTTCTCCTTCCATCACCATATATTTGATCCCCCTTAACTTAATCTCCCACCCCCACCCCCCCTACCCTCTGGTAACCACTAAACTATTGTCTGTGTCTATGAGTTTTTGTTTCTCATTTGTTTGTCTTGTTCTTTTGTTCTTTTTGGTTTATATACCACATATCAGTGAAATCATAGGGTTCTCTGCTTTTTCTGTCTGACTTATTTCGCTTAGCATTATACTCTCAAGATTCATCCATGTTGTCACAAATGTTCCTATATCATCTTTCCTTAACGCCGAATAGTATTCCATTGTGTATATATACCACAACTTCTTTATCCATTTATCTATAGAAGGACATTTTGGTTGTTTCCATGTCTTGGCCACTGTAAACAAAGCTGCAATGAACATTGGATTTTCTTATCAATAAAATATTTACACAAATATAAAAGGGGCTCATTTGTAGCATTTATTTAATTTCCAATTATATTCCACCTTAATAAGAAATAACCATATTCTAATAAAAAATGGAAATTATGTTCCAGATTTCTTATTGAAATCTATGTTAGTATGTCTATACATTAAAAAAATATGGTCTAAAATAATTAGGATACACGTTACAATTCATTACATTTACATTTTGTACTATCTAGTGGTTTTAAGTAAATTAAAATAATTTGGGCAATAGATCAGTTTAACCTACTGAGTAGGCTACCATCTTTAACTGTGTAGGTTTGGGCAGCCATTTTTAGTATACCTAGGTAGAACTCTGCCAAGAACAGTGATTAATATGAACAAAGAATGCTATGCAAAAGCCTACTGATACCTTCAATGTCAAAACAGTAAAACACTCAAACATAGTATTACCCATGCAATGTTTTTGGTAGAATAAATGATTCTAAATCCCTGAGGCCTTGCCTGGCTGTTGTAGCCCTCATTGATCTAGAGTTTTTCTGTATATAGTATATTGTGTATATTATAAACTAGCACTAATTGGGTTATCTTCAGTATTCATCATTATTCCATCTGGTATTAGTATTATTTCCCTATCTGAATTCCTTGAGATCAGGGACCTTATTTCTTACATGTTAGGTTTTTAGGAAGTTTGACTAAATTAATTACAACACTTGTGTAAGATGGGAAATTTTAAGTTTATTTTTATTAGGTTGGTGCAAAAGTAATTGCATTTTTTTGCAATTATTTTTAACCTTTTAAATCACAGTCACTTTTGCACCAACCTAATATTTGGTGATGACCATTGTATCTGGCCTGGCAGCACCAGGGAAAGAAGAAAGCAAACATGGCCTTTTTGAAGAAAAGTATTAGACTGCTGGCAATAATGACTATGTCATTCACAGTTTTTATAAATTCCTTCTTTCCTTTTCTTGGCCATGTGAAGATACCTCTCCTTCGTCATTGCTTTATTAAACCCCATAGATGAAATTCTTTTAATCATACTCTTGTCTAACTAACCTATTTTGATTAAGATGTTCTAATTATTCTTTGTTTGATAACCATCATCCCATTCTTTCTTTTTTCCTGGCAAAGAATTACTGAAATGCTGTTTACTATAGTACTGTCATTGTTCCAGACTATAGGCAATATATTTATTTCATAACATATCAACAGGCTTATGTGATTTTATAAAGGATTAGACTTTTTAACAAACATTTATAAGTCTGTCAACCAAGACACTTACCATTACTTTTCTTCATTAATTAATGCATAAATTAGTTTAACAATGTTTACTGCACAGCTGCCAAGTACCAGGCAATACTCTACAGGCTTGTAAGAATATGGTTAACAGGGAAGGAATATAGACAAACAAAGGGGCAATTAAATAGTGTGATGTATGCTATGTGAAGAAAGACTAGTGTGTCATGGGAGCAGATAGGGGCCCTTAACCCAGACTGAGAGTACAAGGAGTGAACTAGCTGAAATCTTAAAAATGAGCAGGCCTAGACCAGGTAAAGGCAAGAAGTGGAGTAAAAATTTTCAGGTAAAGGACTCAAAGGAAAGAACATGGCCATGAGAAATCAGAAGAGTCACTATGGCTGGACAGAGGGATATGGGGTTTGGTGAGGGCTGAAGTAGCAGAGATGAGGCTGGAGAGTTTGGCAGAGATTGGATCACACAGGGTCTTTACAGAAACAATAAATATTAGCAGACTAAAATATATTGATGAGCCTAACCTGGGTTTGCTTCCTGTGTATAATTTCATGGCACTAGATAAACATATTAAGGAGTGTGGCAATGAATCGTCCGTGGTGCAGTTGAAAATACCTTTTAAAAAGTATACTCTGAAAAATGATTTGCAAAACTAAATTTCATTGTTAATTTAGCATTGCCATATTATAGTTTCAGAGATATATTAACAGCAATGAATTGATGACAAAACCTTCCATCTATTGAGTAATATTAATGAACATCTACTATATCCATCTCAGGCATTGTGTTAGATATTCTAGTGTTACAAAGATGGGAAGAAGAGAAGAATGCTGTATTTTCCTTCATGGAAATATTGAGGTTACAAAAACCAAAACCAAAAACATTGATTCTCTTAAAAAAAATAACAATCTCAATTTCTGTCATTGTTTCTGTCACCCAGCCTTGGACAGTAGATCAACACCTACCACTGTTTCCTACTTCCACCCTGTTTTTCATATATAGTCCTCCATTAATTCTTCTTATTATTCTTTTGTAATGGCTTCTTCTGACTGAGTCATTTCCATGGTTTGGGATTTTATCTCTTTCTTTTGAATGATGCAGTATTTCAGTCACTGATTCCCTGCCTTTAGTCTCTTCACCTGTTCCACCCTCTTATCTCAGAGACCAAACCACATCAGTCTCTCTGAACACTGATTTCACTTTTTCACTATTCTGTTTAAACACTTCCTCTGGTTTTGTTATTTCATCAATGTAAAATACAAATAATTGGGCCTAATGTTAAGGAAACTTTGAGAATCTAAACTCAACCCCACCTTTACAATCTTTTCTCTACTTTGAAGCATAATGGGGAGAGAGATAGGGGGAGGTGGAGGTGGGGAAAGATTGCTCATCCTGAACAGATTCTCAACTGGCATTGTTTCCAAAGTGTATTTAAGGTAATATGTCTACTTACGGGTTTCTAGCAACATGAGTGTGCTTTACAAGGAACAATGTAAAAAGCCAGACTTAATATAAAGAAAGCTGAACAACAGTGGCATCTTTTCAGTTGCTCATAACTGACCTGGCTCCTCACCCCAGGGTCGCTCCCCTTCGGGTTAGGTTCTGACCTATGACAGGAACTCTGCTAGAGCCAAGAGAGTCCATTCCTTGTGCTTTGAAGATAAGATGACTGTTCTTACCTCTGCCCACCCCACTTGCAGAGTTTAAAAACCATCCTGCAACATTAGGTCTGATCAAAATTCTCAGCTGCTATGGAGCCTGACTGCTAAAGAGACCACACCCCTTATCAGCTGCAATTTCCGGGAGAGTCAATGAAATTATTTGGGGAGCAGGGGCATGGAAGTGAATCAAATCTTCCGTTATTGCCTAGGTTGAAAGTCTTGTTTTCTGACATTTGCTGAGTTTCCTGCTTCTATGAGTAGAATGTTTTCTGACATTTGCTGAGTTTCCTGCTTCTATGATATTCCTCCAAGTGTGGAATATCAGTCATAATTGGCACAGAAGTACATAATCCCAGGTGCCATGTTATTACATGCAACAGATGTTTCCAGATTTGTGACAAGTAGTAGTAAACTGTCAGATGCTGGTGAATCCTGGGTTCTGATCATGTCTTACATCCTATGTATCTTCTAAAAGAAACACATGCCTAGTTACTGAGAAATACATCCAAATTTTGTGAATCAATCACCATCCTCCCTCAAACACTTTCTAATTCTTTTTCTCCAACAGAATTCTGATTTTGTCCAGATACTTGGAGGCTTTTTACTTCAAGGGAAATAAACATTGGTTACTCTAAGCTGATTGTGGTAATTCCATTTTCTTGACAGTGATTGGTTTAGACAAGGACATGTGATGTAATTCTCACTAATGAGCCCTAAAAGGAAATCTACTGGGGAGAGTGACTGGAAAAGTTTTCCTCTACTCTGAAAAAAGGACACAGAGAGAGATTAGTCACTTTTCTTCCTGCCTCTAGCTGCACAGAATACCGGGAAACATAGTGGCACTAGAAAAGCAAAGCCAATAGAATCACAGAGAATGAGAATCTTGACATTGTAGAACTGAATTTATTCTGGAATTTTCCTTCCTCTGGTCTACTTGTTTTGTGAATTAATAAACCCTTGGTTGGTTATACCACTTTTAGAAGTAACCATTGGTATACTTGCAGTCTAAAGAATTTAAACTGTTCTAGAAATTCACTAGTGCAGGTTTGGGAATCGTAAGTGACGGACAGCCATCTCTCAAAAGGCAGAATGAGTCAAGAGTTATTATACTCACTTCATTTGGGAGACCCATCATTCAGTTTACACTATAATGGTTACATTCTTGGACTTGGATCATCGTTGATATTATAACAGTCTATTTTCAATGAAGCATGTGTTCAAGTTATATTTTATGTTAATGTTAATGACTTCCTGACAGTAAAATGAAGTGGAAGGAACACTGGCCTAGAAGTCAGAAGACTTGGATTCTTGACCCATGTTTACAGAGTCTGTGTGAGTTTGGTCAGAAACTAGAATATTCTCTTTGGGATGTGGTTTTCTCAGCTGCTAAGTCAGGAGGTTACACCCTGTGATCTCTTGTGGGGTTCTGGCTCTAATTTTCTAGAGTGCAAACATACCCACAATTTGCATCCAGGAATCAGGAACAGGCACTACAACCTGGAGCGTTTCTAACAAAGGGATGTACTTTATATACTTTCTACTTTTTAAAGTTCATTATCTATCCATGCCTGTGGCATACATTTTTGTTATTAATCCAATAATGAGAGTTTTCTTATTGGCTAATTTGGACCACAGTGCTGTCTGCTCAACGTCTGGCAAAATCAGGCCTACTGACCATTTGGTGAAGTGCAGATGTAAGCGTGAAGGTAGGAACGTGAGAAAGGCCAAGATATGGGCAGGATATCAGCTGCTTTTGAAATTATTGGATGAAGGTCAGCATGTGAGGATTTATATCATGTATCCCTAATAGAATATTGAGACCAACTATCCAAGTTGAAAAATTAAAGAAAACAATGTTTATTTATTTATATAAGATTGAGGATCTAGAAATCTGGTTCGGTGTTACAGATGTTAATGTAGGAAATAGTTTTTTAAAGAAAAACTTTTTATTCAAATCTCCCGGCCTACAGACAAGTAGGGGAGGGAGGAGACATTTCTTTACAGTTCCTAGCTACACATTTCATTACTGGTCCTTGTTAAAAGAGCCCCAAATAAGGTGCTAGCAACAAATCAGGCTAGAGTGATTGCTTGTCATTGAACAGTAAGTAGCATGATAAGCAAATGAAAATTAGAACCCAGAAGTCAGCTCTCTAATGATGAGGTTAAGACAGTCTCTTGTTCAGTATCCCATTGATGACCTAGAATGTCCTCCCATCTCATTCAAACCCTTTTTGCTGTTGTTATCTCTCACATAGGTTGCCTTTCTTAATAGGATTACTGCTGTGTTGCATTTCTAGAGCACTGTTTCACTTTATTACAACTTTGGACAAAGGGATACCTAAAGAGACACTCATTAAGGCATTTGGGATTCATAAGCTGGAAAGAAAATCTTTTTCAGAAAATAAAAGGTCTGAAGGGAGCATGGTCACCAAGGTGACCAAGGCTAGTATAATAAAGAAGCTGGTTATACAGAAGACTACAAAATCAGTATGATCTCTTCTTCCGCATTGATGCTCCATGAATAAAACAAGCTCAGGTGGATAAATGACAAAATATTTCCAATCTCATTTCATTCACCACTATCATTGGATTAGAAGCCAGAGGTCTGTACTGCCTTGAAAAGTACATTTCCATATTAAATTAAGTCTGAACAGCCAAAGCCAAGAAGAGAAATATTTATGCATGATTTGGTAAAAAAAAAAAAAAATGTATTCACCTCGAGCTAGCTTCATTGTGTCTCCAGATGACCTCATATTCAAGATGAAATCACTCATGGTTTTACTTCCATTTGGAGGGGAACAGAGACATTTTTAATTTTTCAAACTGAGGTCATGGCAACTGTACCAGCAATAGAAAGTGATAGTCTCTAAATCAGTTTGATGTTGTTTACTAATAATACCACCTATTCATAAATTCAACATCAGGCATTGTTTTTCAGAAATCTTGTTAATAACAGGTGTGAAAAATAGGTGGTATGGGACTGTATTCTTTGGTGCCTGCACAAGAAGGCCCCAAAAGAGAGCACAGATAATATATAGCCTATCTCCTGACTGCTTCACTCCTAACTCCTCCTGTCCATTTACTAATGGACCTCTCAATGAGCTGTTAATTTCTTTTCTGCTACTGGAAAACAGTAAAAAAATAAAATAAAATAAATACTAAATACTAAATAATAATAATAGACGAAATTAGGAATGATGACTGGGAGGTGATAGGCTCAGGAGCCTCCATGTACCAAGTCTTCCATTAAAACCCTCTCAAAATATTCCAATCCCTTCATTTTTCTATTTTTCAATCATAACCTTCTTTACCATACATCAAGATAATACAGTAACTACTTTCTTGCTTTAATGACACTCATTTTTTATTATTTTTCTTAAAAGCATGACTTACCTCTTAAAACATCATGGTAACTCTTCTGCTCAACTGTTATTTTGTTTTTCCTATATGTTCAGGTTTTCCACCCAATCCAACTACTATTTCCTAATATTTCCTAACCCATCCCAACACGTACATCCTCGAGGCCTTAGTCAATCCTTCTCTGGGTCTCCTGACCACCTCTTGCTCATGCATTCACTATGCTGTTTCACTTGATTGAAATTTCCTCTCTTCCCACCTCCACTTATGCTAAAAGCAGTCATCCTTCCAAATTCAACAAGATATTCAAGACAGTATTAAGTAGCTTGTTCAAGGTTTCTCTACTAAGTGGTAGACCTGGGATTCACATCTAGAGAGACTGTTTCTAGAGTCTGTGCTCCTGACTGTTAACATTATTAAAACTAAAATTCAAAATGGAACTTGAGGACTTTATGTTTTAGAATTTGGGTACAATGAAGTCAGCACTTAGTGTAAACTTAAGGCTTCCTAAAACAATCTTATAAATCCTACATAAGTAAGTAGAACTCAATATTAATGCTAACTGTCATCCATACATTTTAACATTATGCAATTATAACCGTAATTACATAAATGAAATTAACTTAAGAAATAATATTTTAAATGTGTGAGAAATGTTATCAATGGTATAATATTGATTTCATTTCTAAGAAAGCATAATCCAAGGCAAAATAGAGTTATGTACTTATTTTCAAAAGTAAAGTAAGATAAATTGAATGAGTGTTTGCTAATTTTTGAATTACCCATTTAGTACACAATAACAGTGGAATGTTAATCACTAAACTACAAAAAAATTGTAATAAAGTTATGAGGCCTAGATATAAATATAATGCCTCAAGGAAACAAGTCAATAATACCACTATGTAGTAGATTTAATGTGAATAATTATTAGCATAGAGCAATATTTGAAAAAGGAATAATCTTTTTGAATTACTTAAAAATTATTATAGGTAGCTTAATAAAAACACAGGTCATTGTCTAACAACACACAAAAGCAAAAAAGAAAGTAGAAGCAAAATGAAAGAAACAAACCTTGATCATATATCAGTATTTTAAAATTTAACAAAACAAAACATTAGATGTCATGTTGTCATTTCTTGCTGGTGGCCATTAGCCTGAATGTAAAATTCATATTTGATGGCTCATTTCAGAAATTTTATTTTAGAAAAAACAAAAAGTACCTGGAAAAGGATCATGGCATGGATAGAGGAATTGAAAAAAGATAATGTAAAATAAGAAAAAAAAAAGTATTTAATTTTGAAAGACATTTTAAACTAGTGAACATTAAAGATGATCAATAAAATAATAAAATCTTTTCAAAATGGCTAATATTTATGGAATTCCCATGTGTCAAATCTGTGCACATAAGGATTATTTACGCCTTACAACAAAGCTTAAGTTTGGTATAACACATCTCAATTTTACTAAAAAAAAAAAAAAATCACACTTTAGAGAAGTTTTCTCAAATATATCTTATAAAAATATCTGAATAAATGAAATGTAATTTAATCCTTGGGAAGATCCTTCTTTGGCAGATGATAAGAGAAAGATCTATGGGGAAAAAAAATAATTCTTCAAAACTAAGTAAGAAGAGATTTTAAATTCACAGAGGTCCTTTCAGGAATGCACATATTACCATTAGTGGGAATAACAAGTGTATTGCATCATTAACAAATATTAGTAGTGATTTAATTTTCTTGAAGATTGTACTTAAGTAGATAGAGTCATGATTTAAATTTAATTAACGTAAATATTTGGTTTGATTTACTTGCTTTTTGTTAAATATATTTGTTTACTTGAAACAACTTTAACTATAGTTTGTTTATTTAAATTGATGTAGTGAGATAGTTACAGGTAGCTTTATTTTATTTTGTTTATTTATTTTTGTTGGAAGTCATAACTTTTTTATACTAATTGGATTTTTTTTGGCTTGTGATAATAATAAACAGAGTTGCTTCCATTTTCCACTTCACTTTGACAGTGATAATCCTAACTTGAATATTTTGTCAGTAGGATCTGTTGCAACAGAAATGAACTTATATAATCTTCCTCTAATAAAGTAAGAAAACGGAAAGTGTACAGAAATAAGGTACTAATTATATTCCACTATATAAAACTTTTTGGCAGACAGCAACCAAGGCTTAACTACAACAGGAGGGCACACACAAACCACACAAAGGACATACCTGGAGCACCCAGCTCAGGTGAACAGTAAGACTATGCCACTGGGCCCCACCAGACACCTACTATCTAAGACCATTCTACTAAGACAGGGAGACATAGCAGCCTTACCTAATACATAGAAACAAACACATAGAGGCAGTCAAAATGGGGAGAAAAGAAACATTTCCCAAATAAAAGAACACAATAAAGCTCCAGAAAAAGAACTACACAAAATAGAGACAAACAATCTACCAGACACAGAGTTCCAAACACTGGTTATAAGGATGCTCAATGATCACAAGGAGAACTTCAACAAAGTGACAGGAAACATAAAATGAAGATACAAAGCATTAAAAAAAAAAAGAACCAGTCAGAAATAAAGAACACAATAACTAAAATGAAGAATACAACATGTTGAATGAAGAATTTAACAGGTTAGATGAAGCAGAAGATCAAATCAGCAATTTAGAAGATAAGGTGTCAGAAAACACCCAATCAGAACAGCAAGAAGAAAAATGAATCCCTCAAATTGAGGACAGTTTAAGGGGCCTGTGGGAGAACATCAATGATACTGACATTCACATCATAGGGGTACCAGAAGGAGGAGAGAGGTAGCAAGAAATTGAAAACCTGTTTAAAAAAATAATGATGAAAATTTTATCTAACCTGGTGAAGGAAATACACATATAAGCCCAGGAAGTGCGGAGTACCAAATAAGATGAACCCAAAGAGGCACATGCCAAGACACACCATAATTAAAATGTCAAAAGTTAAAGATAATGAAAGAATCTGAAAAGCAACAAAAGAATGGCAGTTAGTTACCCACAAGGAAGCCCCCATTATACTGGCAGCTGATTTCTCAACAGAAAATTTCAGGCCAGAAAAGACTGGCATGAAATATTGAAAGAGATGAAAAGCAAAGACCTACAGCCATGATTAGTCTCATGATACACTCAGCAAGTGTATCATTTTAAATCGAAGAACAAAGAACTTCCCAGAGAAGAAAAACCTAAAGGAATTCATCACCATGAAACCAAGAAATATTAAAGGGACTTCTTTAAGAAAAAGAAGAAAAAGATAAAAATATGAATAATAAAATGATAATAACTATGAACCTGTCAATATTCATTTTAAACGTAACTGGATTAAATGCTCCAATCAAAAGACAGAGCGTTGCTGAATGGATAAGAAAACAAGACCCATACATTTGCCGCCTACAAAAGACTCATTTCAGATTGAAAGACACACACAGACTGAAAGTAAAGTGATGAAAAAAGATTTTTCATGAAAATGGAAACAAACAAACAAAAAACACTGGGGTAGCAATACTTATACCAGACAAAATAGACTTTAAAACAAAGGCTATAACAAGAAACAGAGAATGATCTCATAATCTCACTTTTGGGTATTTATCGGAAGAGGGGACATGTGCATCTATATATTCATAGCAGCATTATTTACAGTAGCCAAGATATGAAGACAACTTGGGTATCCCTGAATGGATGAATAAAGAAGACGGATAAAGAAGAGGCATATATGCAATGGAATACTACTCAGCCATAAAAAATGAAATCTTGTGATCTGCAACAAAATGGATGGACCTAGAAGGTATTGTGCTGGGTGCAGTAAGTCAGACAGAGAAAGACAAATGTCATATGATTTCACTTATAAGTAGAATCTAAAGAACAAAATAAACAAACAAACAAAACAGAAACAAACTCATTTATACAGAGAACATTTTGATGGTTGCCAGATGGGATGGGAATTGGGAGTGGGTGAAAAAGGGGAAGGGATTAAGAAATACAAATCTGTTGTTACACAGTAGTCATGGGGGTGTAGGGTATAGCATAAAGAATAAAATCAATAATATTGTAATAAGTGTGTATGGTGTCAGATGGGTACTAGATTTATCAGGGGGAGGAGGCTTGGGGCAGGATGAAAAAAGTGAAGAGATTAAGAAATGCAAATTGCTAGTCACAAAATAGAACTGAGGATGTAGAGTAAAGCATCTGGAATATAGTCAATGATATGGCAATTACTATACATAGTGCCAGGTGGGTACTAGACTAGTCAGGGGAATCACTTCTTAAATTACATAAGAGTCTAACCACTATGCTGTACACCTGAAATTAATATAAAATAATATTGAATGTCAACTGTAATTGAAAAATTAAAAAGGGGGAGGGATGTGAAAGGGAATAAGAGGCTCAAATTTCCAGGTATAAAACAAATAAGTCTGGAATATAGTCAATAATTTTGTGATGGTATGGTATAGTGGCAGATGGTGGCTGGACTTATCATGGTGATCACTTGTTTACGTATATAAATGTTGAATAACTATGGCATACCCCTGAAACTAATATAATATTGCATGTTAGCTACATTTCAATGAAAGTCTTATAAAAACATGCAATAAACTGCACACATTGAAAGTTCCCCCCCACTACCCCTAACCCCCCAAAAAACACTTTTTGGTTAGAACGACTGAATGATACTTCTAAAAAATAAGCTTAAATCGCTTACATTCTAAGGACAGATTGCTATTTAAGTAAAATAATAACCCAATGACTTGGGTTCCACATACATAAAGTGATAAAACATCAGTGAATGATCAAATTTCCAGAAATCAGTGCAGCTCAGAAGGCTAGAACACATGGAGAGAGGCCAGTAATAGGTTTCTGTCCATGAGTGCATAGAGGAAGATTAGTCTGACCTGGAGTCTACTACACCTGTATTAAGTAAATATGATACCAAGAACCCTATGTAAAGGGTTCAAAGTCAGGCCTAGGTATGTCTTGAGGATATGACCAAACTTATTCAGGATGAAAATTATTCTCTCTGTAGCCATTTGGATGCAAATTATTAAAACGATATAATGAATTATCTTTACCTCTGCAAGAAACCAAAGTACACATTAGTGCAGCAGGTGAATTTACCAAGTGGTATTCATGTGCATAGATTGAGAGATAATACATTTCTAAAAATTATTAACTCACCCTGGGAGGGTATTTCTTTTGTTTTTAATTTGGAAGCCTCTGCCACATGATTTTCAGTTTGGGTTTAAGAAATTTATCATAACTGTTAAAAAATATGATTCACATCATTAAACATGATCATTTTCATCATAAAGGAAATGATTCACACACTAAAACTCATGCAAAGTATTTTAGTTTTTTCTTTGAATAATTCAGCTTATTAGTATGGAAATGCTTTTATCCTTGAAGGTTTACAATTCTTCATTTAAAAATGTACACAGTCAGTATTTACCTGTTTCATGGGATAATTTCCGTTTCATTCTTTCTAATTAAAAAATAGAGTGGGGTATGAGGGTCGGTTTCACACTGTCTTTAAGTATACTATGCAGACTTGTGTGCATTTTGGCCACAATAGTGAGGATAACATTATTTCTCGGAGAGCATCACATTTTAAAGTTGCCTAATTAAAGAGAAACTTATAAAAAGGTAAGTTAACCAAAAATGGCCAAGAAAATTGCTTGAGAATGTATAACAGATAGGTCACCTAATTAATATTGGGAATGGAAGGTATTCAGAATCTCTTAAGGATTGTTTACTATGGGTAAGATGCAAAACGACATACTTAATAAATGCTAATTAGAAAAAGGTGTTCCATTAGAGTATGGAATACGTTTAGGGAAATATGTATATGTGTGTATATATATATATATATATATATATATATATATATATAGTCATGGTATTGGTGTGAGCAGATAATTTGTTATATAATAAAGTATGCATTGATCAAGTAGTTAACAGCTATGAAATACCCTGCCTATTTTCTTTCCTTGGGTGCCAACTACGTCATCAGAAAGTGGTGATGAAAACAGAGATTCTGATCTCAAAAGTGAAGTGGTGGACCTGAGCACTGTCTATCTTGTACATGAACTAACTCTGACAGTTAGGTCTGGGGGCCATCTCTTCTACCTTCCACCTCACCATAGTCAGTGGAACTGATTTTGCCTAATCCTGTGCAGAGAGCAATGTGATCAGGACTTGATCCCGTACCCGTGCAGGGATATGGGCACAGCCATTACTCGGCAATACACCAAGCATTCTCCATTCCGTAAGGTAATAGAATTAAGGGTGTTTTAGAACAATCATTAATATTGGTTACATACTCAAGAGTCCAACCCAGCTAGATTTGGAGTTTGGCATCAGACAAGCACCTTGGGAAAGGCAGTAAGATCAGACATTGGCATGATCGTGTCTTGTTCCCTTTCTTTGGGGCATGAGGGAGACAGGTGTAGGTATGAAGTAGGCTGTTTATAGCCAGATAAGGATGGAATACACACAGTCAAACATCAGGCCTTCCCTGGAATCCCTGTGACTGGGGTGTTACCCACAGCCAAGGTTGAAAGGTGGCAAATTGTGATCTCCAGTGGACAGGTGCTCATTGTTTATCCTAGAGCTAGGTTCTCCCAGAAGTTTAGTGGCCACATTGGATGAAACACTATAAATCAGTATTCATGAAAATTGGACTTTTTAATTTATGCACACACTGATTTTTGAAGTACCTGAATTGAATCCACTTCCAAAATATAATTTTCCATAGGTGTTGACACTTTCATTGAAATGCAGTACTGTGAATGCATTTGATCAAACGATTAGACAGAAAGCCAATATTTTAAGATATTAAGACTCAAAAAAATTCTGCCTAAAGTAGAAGAACAGACAATGTGTTGCAATCTCAGAAAGCCCACTACCAATTATGGTCTGATCAAGCCATACTGACCAAAAAAAGTACCACTCTGAGAGGATTGATTCCTTTTAAGGAGATTTAATCTCTTTGGATTCATTTAACTATGGGTCATTACTCTTTAAAATGTGAATATATCAAATACAATGATAAATCTGTGAGCTGTCAACATATATTTCATGATGCCATTCCTATAGTGGGATACAGAAAGAAATCACTTATAAGTCTTATAATAGAGAAAAGATAAAAGAAACAAAATGTGAAGAGTAGAGTTATTTTTAGTTTCAGATAGTCTAAGTGTGTATATGGATAGAGTTCAACAATCATTCAAAGTCAACAGTTTGATGCATACAATCAATAGAAAGTGGCTTAGAAAGTAACAGCAGACCACACAGGGTGCTTGCATTGCTAAATATGTGACAAGGAAAGACAAGATGACTAAGGTTTGTACTTTTGTGGGTATAATCATGAGATTTAGGAAATCTTATTTCAAAATGAATCAGGGATTAAAAACATCCTTCCAAAGGACTTTATTTATTAATCACTAATTTCACCTTTCTAGCCTTAATTCCTAGCTAATTCAGTAACTCTAAAAAAATTGGAAAACACAATCTTTCAAAGTAGTTATGATTCAACTTAAGAAACAAGGGAGATGAGATTTAAGAAATTGATACACAATTAGCCTATTATGGGGAACATTCGTACTTTCATGGCTCTATTATTCATTTTTAATCATTCTAAAGCATTTTGTCGATTAACATTAAAACAACTTACCAGCATTTAAAAAAGCCCCACTCTTTAGTCCTTTTAGAGTATTATTTGAGGGTTTACATAGATTTTGAAGAAATAAATTAGATAAGCATTGATATAAATATTTTGAAATCACTGGAGATTTTTTGATAAATGATAATTTGGTAATGATGTTGAACTAGTTGTTGCAAGAACCAACAGACTTTCTTATCCAATGAAGGCATCAATCATATTCAACCTAATAAATACTTTAATTTTCTGTGTCTAGATCTCAACAGAACACTAACCAAATCCCTTCTGAGAGGAAAACTCTTCAGTTGTTACTTTCTTATATAAATTAGTACCACGCCTACTTCCAAACAAATACGTACTTTAAAAAAATCAAATTTATTGAGGTATATTTGACAAAATTTTAAGACATTTAAAGTGTACATTGCGGTGATTTGATACATATGAAAGGTCAGACAATTAAGCTTGCGAACTTTCCACAATGTAAGTACACAGCAGAAAGTTTGAGAACTTAATTGTCGAAACATTTTTGATAAGTATTGCATTAATTCTATAGAGTCCTCTGGTTGTATAGACATTTTAATAATATTAACTCTACTAATATATGAACATGGAATATCTTTCCATTTACTTGTGTCTTTTTCAATTTATGTCATCAATGTCTTACAGTTTTCAGAGTATAGTTCTTTCACCTCCTTGGTTAAATTTATTCCTATGCATTTAATTCTTTTTGAGGAAACTGTAAATGAGATTCTTTTTAATCTCTCTTTCTAATAGTTTGTTGTCAGTGTATAAAATGCAACTGATTTTTTTTTACATTGATTTTGTATCCTGCAACGTTTACTGACTTTGTTGATTAGCTGTAAATTTTTTTTGGTGGAGATGTTAGCGTTCTCAGGTCATCTACAAATAGAGACAGATTTACTTCTTCCTTTCCAATTTGGATGCCTTTTACGTTTTTATTTTGCCTAATTGCTCTGGCTAAGACTTCCAGTACTATGCTGAATCCAGTGAAAGTGGGCACCCTATCTTGTTCTAGATCTTAGAGGAAAAGCTTTCAGCTTTTCACGATTAAGTATAATGTTAGCTGTGGGCTTGTCATACATGGCCTTTATTAGATTTTCTATTTCTTCATGATTCAGGCTTGGTAAGTTTATACCTCCAGGAATTTATCCATTCCTTCTAGGCTGTCCAATTTATTAGAATATAATTATTCATAGTAATCCCTTATGATCCTTTGCATTTGTGTGGTATCAGTTGTAATGTCTCCTCTTTTATTTCTAATTTTATTTGTTTGAGTTCTCTCTCTCTCTCTCTCTCTCTCTCTCTCTCTCCCCTTGGTAAGTCTACTTATATATGTTTACAAATTCCTTCCAGGAAGACATAGATTATCTGGAGTGGGACAGGGGGAAAATAGTGGAGATGACACTCTCAGGCAGCAGTTTTTAAAATATGTCAATAGGCCTCTTTCAATAGGCATTTTAACCCTCTATCCCTCTGCTGAGCCCTGGGGGGCAGAGCCACAGAAATTCCTGTGAGCCAGATGCTATAGTCTTATTGGTTTCATGGACTCAAGCCCTGTTGGCTTTCAGAGGTAGGTGTTGAGGGTGCCCTTCCCTCAGGTGGACATCTTAAAGTTGGGGTATTAAATACAGAGTTAAACACCTTTTAAATACCTTTAAATACGTTTTGTTTAATTAAATACCTTTTGTTTTTCAGGGAGAAGCTGGGAAGTGTGAATTCCCTCCTGACTGCAGGTTGCTGTCATGGGGTGAGGTTTATGGAGACAGAGCATTTCTGTTTTTCTTACCTATATAATGGGGATATTTTCTCATTGGCCTGATGTGCAGGAGTTGCTCAGCTAGTTTCTACATTTCCATTAGAGATTATGGTTCTGTGTCTAGCTGTAGATTTTGTGTGCCCGAGGGAACAAGAGTTTAGGAGTGTCCTATTTTACCACTGTGTTTTCTTGAAACTAAGACCTAACCGGAAAATAAGCCCTAGCATGATTTTTCAGGATGATATTCCCTGAACATAAGCCCTAATACGTCTTTTGGAGCAAAAATCAATATAAGACCCGGACTTATTTTGGGGGAAACTTGGTATTGTGGACCAGAACTCAATATGCACATTTTTGATTGGACAAAGAGACCAGAGGGATTCTGAGAGTTTCCTACCTGTGGCTCTGTGGTAAGTGCTGTGGAGTTAAATAAACATGAGACAGAGAAATCATCTTCAAGGTGTGTATTACTTAATACACACAGTCTAATAGCTGGAATCAACAATTAGCAATACAAATACCTGTATAACTGACTGTTGGAGGTGGTGTGTAGACCTCAGCTCTGTGGAAAAGTCAAAGGAGAAAGAAACCAAACTAAAGGAAAGTTTCAGAGATGAGATAAACAGACTGTGTTTTGGAGGACTTACAAAGTTTATCAAGACGAAGGAGAGAATAAAAAAGCAATAGGACACAAAATAGTGAGGTCTATTAATGTTTTAGAAGGAGATCTTGATGTTGTATCTTTTTCCTTTCAAGGACATCCTTTAAAAAGACACTCACTACTAGGTATAATGCCCTGAAAAAAGGTGAGTGCTATATGAGGCTATGGAACATATGTATACACATTTACTGCTAAATATGGTCTGAAAGTCACCGTACTGATAAGCTCTCAAATCAATAGAATGCATTTTGATTGTTATTCATTGTTTTCGTAACATTACAATGAATGCTTCCATTGTGCTTTATTTAATAAGTGACTAATTTTGTTGCTCCCCTTTAAGCATTAGTAATTTTTTAAAGTTTATCATGTTAATTTCTTAAGTGTTATGTATTTTTTTCAGGTTAAATTCAGACTGCTGCTGTGTAAATAGGCAGTATTGGAAGTATCACAAATGAGAAAGAATTTGGCTAAATATCTTTATCCTGGTGTCACTGTGGTATATGTGTACTTAAAGCAATTTGCTCATTAAGTAGAAACTATTAGAGCAATAATAATCCTGCCAGTATCAGCAAAAAGTATCACTTTGGAATGCAACCTTTTCTCTCAAGTTTGCCTAAAATGTCAAGCCTCTTTTTTTTTTTTTAAAAAGTGAATTTTACATGTTTTAAAAGTGGTTGAGAGTATTATCTCCAGAGTTTATCCTGCTCTGCAATTTAGTATATCTCCCTCAGTTTTCTCATCTGTAAAATGAAGATAAGAAAAACGCCAAACATATAAGATTTTGTGGCAATTAAAGGAGTTAAAAATACAATGTATTCAGAAATACCTCAAGTAGTCAAAGGAGTGCAAATATGTAAAGTGTTATATGGTGCTAATTTGTAGCAAGCATATATTTAGCACCCCTATTTTTGTTGTTGTTGCTATTATTATCAAACCATAAATTAACAAGAAGAAATCAAAGTCCTTACACTATCAAGAAAACTGCTCCACACATATAATTATGACAATAACTCAACAAAAGAGCTGATGCAGGCAAGACAAATAAATTACCCAGTCAAGAAAACAGAGTAAAATCAATTTACTCATAAAAGACTAGTGAATACTGGAATTATTAATAATTATCCTACATATACTTTTATGCTTTTGCTAGGCTGTATTTTTTTCCCCATATGCCAATATTTTAGAGTATTGGTTGCTGTCATCTATGCATTTCCTACTGAGTCAGTATTAGATTTAGATGGTGGCTCCAATCATTTTTTTCATCTGAACCTGCTGTGATCCTTTTTGTCTTCTCTCAACTCATCTGTCAATCCAAGGTAAAGGCTTATTCAGCCTATTTAGAAAATCCATTATGTTACCAAACAAAATGTATCAACTTGAAGTAGCCCATATGACATTTCACAAAGAGTTCTGGAGTGGGTATTATGAGACTTGGATTTTGGTTCTAGCTCTGCCACTAATATTCTTTAGATCCTAAGCTAGTCATTTAAGTTGGCCTCAAATTTGGCCTTCTCATAATGCAGTGACAGACTACAAGATTGATGTGATCCTTTTCAGCTCTAAAATTTCGATTCTACGTTTGCATTAAGCAAAAGAAAGCCAACACCATTCCTGACCCTGTACCATGTTAAAAAAAGCTAATGGGTAAAGATTAATTATGATTTAAAAATTTACACAGACAGACATGGTACAGTATAATATAAAGTTTCCAAGAAAAGCAAGAAATATTTAGTATGTCTATGGAATGTTGTTAACTTTATAGCACTGTGTATTAAGACCACAAATTTCCTTATTTTATCTGAAATTATTCTCACTGATTTCCTTTGAAATGGGACAGATACTATGAGAATAACGTAAATATTGAAAACTCTTTAAAGTTCCACCTGTAGGCTTCTTAAGCTCAATGAAATTCACATAAAACAAAATCCAGCTTTCTTAGGGTGTGTGAGGGGGTTCTCCTAGGATTTATTTTAATGAGGTTTTAATCTACTGTTTGAAGTTATTGTTTTCTTTCAACTCGTTAGATGTAAAAACTTTCCAACAAGCTTCCAAATTTACAAACTCCTACGTAAGCTAATTATTAAAATCAATATAAATATGAAATTTAAAATACTTGATAGCACAAGGCACCTATTTACATTTAAAAAATTAAAAACAAATTTAACTTCATATATCTCAGAGTCTCAATTGCTGTTAATAATATAATTTGGCTGCCTCACAATGTGGAAGACAATCTAATGATTGGCTTTAGACAAAAATGTAAAAGAGCATCAGAATTATACCTCTTCTTCGAATTAATTCACTGCTTACATTAAGATATCAAACGTTACATTTTTACATTTTACTCGTTTATTCATTTAGGTTCTTATTGTCTACCGGGCACTATTCTATCAGGGAAAAAGGCAGGAAACGCTTCCTGTAATATGGCATTTACGCTTTGTTGGAGAAAATAGCCAATGACTATAATCATCATTGACTGTGACGAGTCTTATGAAAGAAATAAAATGGCGATGTGACAGTAAACCACTCTACTGGGGAGCTACTTTAGATAATGTGGTCAAAGAACAGCTCCTTGAGCAGCAGATATCCGAGACCCACAGGACCATGGAGCCAATCACAGGACAAATCAGAAGGTAAGCATTCCAGGCAGATTGGAGAGCAAATGAAAAGTTCTAAGTTGTCATAGAGGTGAGATATCCTAGGAACAGAGAAACAGCTAATGTTATTGAAAGACGTAGGTTGACTGGAGATGAAGATGGACATGTAGTCAGGAACCATATCACATGTAGGCCATTCTGAGGATTTTGGTTTTATAATAAGTGTAATATGTTCTTAATATGTTCTAAGGAGAGAATGACAGAATGCTCAGATTGGCATTCAGAAAGAAGACTCATATCCCAAAACACGTTGTCCATTCTATCAACTAACAGGTTGAATATCACATTTCTTATGAAAGTCAGAAATACCCACAGAAGCCTTCATTTTCTACTTTTTAAATATGTTTGAATTATGGTACAAAAGGAGGTTGTGAACTATAAAATACTTGAACAAAGGCTATGCAAATGGATTAACAGAGCACTTGTTAAGATGCAGCCAATGTTCAATAACACCATCATTTTAAGTCTAATTTGCCAATTGAATATTTATGCAGTGAAGTATAATAGTGCTCCATTGGAACACTATTCAATTCAAGACAATTTAGAATGCATGATGTTGTACCTGGTGCTATGAAGGACACTAAAATAAATACGACACATGGACAACAGTTTAGTTGTTACCAGAAGGTAAAAGTGAGGAGGGGAGGTAGAAGAGGGAAAAGGAGGTGAAATATAAGGTAATGGAAGGAGATTTGACTTTGGGTGGTGAATACACAATTCAATATATAAACGATGTATTATAGAATTACACACTTGAAACCTATATAATTTTATTAACCAATTTCAACCCAATAAGCTTAATAAAAAGTAAATAAAATAAATATGACACAGTTTTCATCTTGAAAAATTCAGAGTCCAGTGTGAGGAGAAAGCTATGAGACTAAACATATTAATAGAGGACCTGAAAGGCAAAAGACATTTAATTTCTCTTTTCCAAGTTCTATCTCTGGCACTAATTTATTATAAGATCTTGATAAGGAAATTACATCTGCCCTTAAGCAAACATTTCAGGATAAGCTTCTTTACCAAATGTTAATTTTAAAGTAAACAGAGGATAACTCATGATTCAGAGTTCAATATTTGGACTTCTGGTTTCAACTTAAGTGCTTGAGATAGATTCTTCTCATAGACTTTCTCTTTGTTGTAATTACTTTCTCCTGAATGGAAACCTTCTTATGAAGTAATTGGGAAACATCTCATCTAACAGCTCCCTGACATGTTTTACCACCCCTTCCTCTCCAATAAATAGATCACGGTAAAAAAATGCATGCATTATAATCCTTACAGTGTTACAATTTCTAGTTTGGTATAGAGTGGATTGAAGTAGTTTTACAAACTCAAATTTGTACTAAATTTACTGCATTAAGTGAAGATGCATGCTTCAGGAAATACAGACATTTAACTAATGTAGTTTGTTTAAGTAACACACGTACGTACACATCAGTGCACACACGCACAATTCTATGTTCCAATTTTAGCAAGTATAGCAAGGCAAAGAACAGGGATGTGTCTAAAGAGTCAAAGGAAATACCTAAAATAGAAATCAATTACTGTACTTGGAGGGTGAAATTAAACTCTGTGGTTTATTTTCATCTCTAAAAATCTCATTCCTGTTACAATGTTTTATAATAATTTTCTTTCACTAGGTCATTTTCTTTAGTTTTATATTTAATTTTTTATTTATTTTTATTTTTCAATTAAAGCTTATTGGGGTGACAATTGTTAGTAAAGTTACATAGATTTCAGGTGTACAATTCTGTATTACATCATCTATATATCACATTGTGTGGTCACCACCCAATGTCAATTCTCCTTCCATCACCATATTTTTGGTCCCTTTTACCCTCATCTACCACCCCCCTCTCCCCTTACCTTCCGGTAACCACTAAACTATTGTCTGTGCCTATGAGTATTTGTTTTTTCATTTGTTTGTCTTGTTCTTTTCTTGTTTTCAGTTTTATATCCCACATATCAGTGAAATCATATGATTAAATGTCATTGCTCTTCAGGAAGACCCCATTAGGTGGTTCCTTTTACAATGATATGCTAGCTTACTTAGGTTTTTCATGTTTAAACAGAAATATATATATATATATATATATATTTACTCTCTATATATTACATGGATACCCTAGGAACATAAATGTCTGCCTTAAAATTCAAATTAAAAGTGAATTAAAAAATATTTCCAAATTATTTTAAGAATATATCATATTGAAAAGGCAAATTTTTGATGGCTGTGTTTATAATAGCACTCTCTTTGTATAAAAGAAAAATCTGGCAAATGGTTATTAAATGCAATTTTTAGGGATTGGTCCTATCATTTTAATGACAAGACACCAAATTTTAGGCACTAAGGTAATCCAAGTAGTTAATTTGTTGAATTGCAAATGTAAATCAAAGCAGTTAGCAACATTTACATAAGCACTGTCTTGCTTTTTTTTTTCTTTTTTAATATTACTGCTGAATAGAATAAGAAAAACAGTTGTACACTGTTTTTGTATGCATGGCATGTGTCAGTGCAGAAACCTAGACACAAATGATATATCTAATGGCACATAAATGCACAATGAAAAATTCTCTCTCTCTCTCTCTCTCTCTCTCTCTCTCTCTCTCTCTCTCTCTCTCTCTCTCTCTCTCTCCTTCTCTCCAGACTTTTGCTGTCTTTCCTTATATTCATTAAGCCATAATTTCTCCATTGCTTACTTTTAGAATAAACACAAATGCCACTCATTCATTTTTAGTCACATTGGTTCTTCTTTATTCTTTGAATGATATGATTATTCCTATATTATTTTTCACCTGAATGGCCTTCTCCTTCTTTCCATCTCCCAGCCACTCCCTAAAACTCTATTCAAGAAGTTTTTGTTCCTGCATAAAGCCTTTATGGAAATTCTAGTAAATAATATTTTTGCCCATTTAAAAAATCATATTAGTGACATCTTCAAAATACACTGTGAGAATTAAACAAAATGATGTATATAAAAGTAATTAGTCCATTTCGAAATACTAAATAAATTAGCAAGATTTTTATAATTTTGGGTGTTTTATTTCTAATTTTTAGTTAACTGAATTTTATTTCTCCTAAAAGACAGTAAGATCATAAATACGGAAACTGTGCCACATGTTTCTTGGTTACCACCACAGTGCTTTGAGCCATTTTAGTCATATCACAGTTTGCCCCATAAGTAGTGTTGAATCTAATGTACTTTATCAAAGTATAGAAAGATAAATATTTCTCCCACTTCTTTCCTTCATAAACGTGTGCAGAAGGATGGATATTCAGACTCATTATGAAAGATCAAAATAAATTCGAGTTTTTAAGGGTTGTACACTATAAAAAATGACGGGAATGAGTCAAGTGATTGGTGACTAGTTGGTCCCAATAGATGTATCAATATTTTGAAGATAATGATTATAGTGTAAATCTGGAACTAACCTATGGTCTAAAGCAGGTAAATAAGACTATTGGTGCTTTCAAAACTCAAGTAATCTTTATATAATAGCGATCAGCAGCCAAGGAAACAATGATAGAATCTCTTTGGCTTTTCGTTTGATCTAAGATTCAGCAGAGACTATAAAAAGATTGGGTTGCATAAATATTTTCCTATGTAGGATAAAGGTATGCTGATTGATTATCTAATCTGACCCAGATTACAGATACATTCTTTTCCATTATTTGCTTCATAGAAACTCAACTAAAATTAGTCAGAGCTAATTCACATTTTGTGGAAAGGAGAAGCAATCTATCTGAGACTTCTGTTGACTTTTCAAAATGATTAACTAGATCTACTTCAAAAATAAAATCCACTGGTAATTGACAGGGGATTCTAAACACTTCCATGCAAATAATTTAATTTCCCTAAGAGTCACATTTTTTTTCTGGCCCATATTGTAGATTCAGCTGGGATTAATATATGTTAGAGGCAGAACAAACAAATTACGTGTAGCTCTGCTTTTTGTTCTAACCTTGATTCTTTTTCTATACCCTCCTTTCTTCTTTTCTAGAAATTTTCTGTCCTTGTTTATTATAAAGGCACTCACAATCAAGGTCTTTAACATATTCCATGATGTGCTTAAGAGTTTGGTTAAGTGTGTTTCTTATTCAGTCATTTAATCACCAAATATTTGCCAAGTCCGTAACATGTACCAACTGTTATGTTAGGCACTACGGATAGAATGGGAGAAGATAGACTGAGTCTGGGCACCCATGCAACTTACATTTTAGACAAAGAAAAAGTAAACATGCAAATAAGTAAAGTACAACATCATTTTAGATAGTGATAATGCTAGAGTAAAAGCAGGATAATGGTCAGTGATTGGTAGTAAGGAACTGCTTTAGTTAGTATGATCAGGAAAGGCCTTTCTGAGGGGATGACATTAAAATGAGGCTACAAATGAGAAGGAGCTATAAGAAGTCATTAGAATTTGCACAAACATAACTCAAAATGGATAACGGACCTAAACGTAAGATGAAAAAGTGTAATAATTCTATACTATAACATAGGAGAAAAATTTAGATGACCTTGAGCTTGGTGATGATTTTTCTGATACAACATCATAAGGACTATACATGAAATAATAAAAAAAAAACACACATAGGTTGGACTTTATCAACATGAAAAACTTCTGTTCTGTGAATGGCATTGTAAGAGAATAGGTAAAAAGATAATCCACAGAGAGAAAATATTCGCAAAACATCTATCAGATAAACAACTTGTACCTAAAATATACAAAGAACTCTGGAAACTCAATACTAAGAACACAAAGAACCCAGTTTAAAAAGTGGGCAAAAGATCTGCACAGATACTCCAACGAAGAAGACATACAAATGGCAAATAAGCATGTGACAAAATACTCAGTATCATGTTATCAAGGAGCTGTAAACTAAAACAAAAGTGAGATACCATTACACACTTATTTAAATGGTTAAAATCCATACCACTGACAACAGCTAATGCTGATGATGATTGGAACAGCAGATAATCACATTCTATGCTGGTGGGAATGCAAAATGATAGACACTTTGGGAGATATTTTGGCAATTTCTTACAAAACTGAACCTACTCTTACCATATGATCCAGAAATCATGTTTCTTGTTATTTACCCAAATGAGGAAAACTTATGCCTACACAAAATCCTGCACATGGATATTTATAGCATCTTTACTCATAATTGCCAAAACATGGAAGCAGCCAAGGTGTCCTTCAGTAGGTGAATGAATAAATAAACTGTGGTACATCCAGACAATGCAATGTTATTCAGCAATAAAAAGAAATGAAATATCAAACCATGAAAATATATGGAGGAACCTTAAGGGCATATTAGTGAGAGGAAGGAATTAATCTGTAAAGCCCACATATAGTATGATTCCAAGTATGTTACATTCTAGAAAAGCCAAAACTATAGAGACAGTAGAAAGATCTGAGGTTGCTAAGGGTTTGGAAGGAGGGAGGGAGAGATGAATAGGTGGAAGACAGGGGAACTTTAGCATAATGAAACTATTCTGTACAATACTGTAATGATAGATACCTGACAGTATGCATGTGTCAAAAAAGCATAGAACTGTACAACGCAAAGAATGAATCCTAATGCAAACTCTGGACTGTAATTAATAATAATGTATCCATATATGTTCATTAATTATAACAAGTATATAACAATAATGCAAGATGTTAATAATGGGGAACTGTATAAGGGAGCAGGGAAGAGTGGGGGAAGAGTGGAGGGAGAGGAACTGTATGAGAACTCTCTGTACTTTCTGTTCACTTTTTTTTGTAAACCCAAAACTGTTCTAAAAATAAAGTCTATTAATTCAAATGAAAAGTCATTAGAAAATCCATGGACAGGGGCAGGACATTCTAGGCAAAAGGATTCGCAAGCATTAGCAAAAATTACATGTGGCATGTGCAAACCAGGGTGGCTGGAATGCAGAGAAGAGAGGGGTAGATGGAGATTGGGTCCACATTATGTAGATGCTTTCATGGAAGCTCTCATAGGCCATGAACATGTTTTTCTATTCACTCAGGATAGAAAACCATTCTGAGGTTTAGGTGAGATATTTTATCTGATTTCTCCCAGATAATATTTTGGGATATTTTATCTGATTTCTCCTAATAACTGTTAGGAGGAGCATGGATTTCAAGGACATGGGTGGGAGAACGTACAGTCAAGGAGAGGGTTTTAGCAGAAAGAGAAATTACGAGGTGGTTTCAATAGTCCAGACAGCCAGGAACATTTTTGTAGTTTAACTATGTCCCATTCTTATAGATGCCACTTTGTGCTTAATTTTTATGTATAGACTCAATAATGCTGATAAATTGTTCAGACTTGGTTCTGCTCCTACTTTAATTATATCCAGGATGTCAATGAAGTAAATAAATATTCCCCATGTGCATGCAAACAGAAATATGTTAAAATACAATTCATTATATAATAAAATGACCAATTTTGGAAGATGTAGGCATAAATGTTTGTGGTATTGTTCTCTGTTTTAATTGGGCATTGCTTATTTTCACATGCCATTCTCTTTGCATTACAGAAGTTAAAAATGATTTGGAGAAGGCATCCTGAGGGAATTTAGCTCAAAATTCCCAAATTAACTCTCTTTCCAGGCAGGTGCAGAGGAGTTGTCCATATGCTGATGGTAAGCCTGAAAGATCTTGGATTACTCTTAGTTTGTAGCTGTGCAGCTGTAATGCAATTCTGATCTACTCCATAGCTGCTAATGACTCAACACCTGAGACCTTGAAGTATAACAGCCAAGGTTATTTTGCCATGTGATGCGATAAAATAAAGCAGGATCTCCCATGTATGCAAAATTGCAAGGCTAATATAAAAACATATGCTCCTTCAAGTGCTTGGAACGTAAATGATTTCATTGCTATATACCCACACATTTACATACATATAATTATATGCAGAATTTATTGTAAACCGTGCAAACAATACAAAGCAGGTAAATAATCAGTAATTAAGAATTCACTAGGAAGAACAGGTAGGGGGATTATGCTGAGTCAAGGATCTGAAATGCAAATGTGAAATTTACCCATGTGTAGGGCCACTGCACCTGTGCCCTCACTAAACCATTCAATCAACAAGCACAGTTTAACATCAAAACTGCTGATTCACAATAGCAGGTCAGAAATAATTAATATAAAGAAAGATTACATAATAGTACAATACTATAACATGTCATTTGGTACTTATTAACCCCACTTAATACTGTTTGTTATTATTTAATTGTTTATTGGAATCAAATACTTTTGGAGCCAGAGAAGATCTTAGGATCACATAGTCTATCTGCTCTCAGATATGGCGACTGAGAGTAAAGAAAAAAAAATAGCCACTTTGGCATGATATATTATTAAAATTTTGGTTAATTTAATAAGGCTCTTTCAAAATGTCATCATCCTAAAAGAATTTCCAATGATCAGTTTGTATATAACATAGGGGGCCATAAAAAGTTTACTTTAGTCTGCTTTGGCTGCTATTGCTGTTACTTGGTTACAGAAACAGAAATATCCTATTTGTTGGAGGAGATCATCAAGAGATGTGACCACTGGTTGACCTGTGAGCTGGATCCGGGCAAGTGAGGCTCTCCACTCCCTCCCTGTGCTAAGAATGTGCATCTAGCTTGCCTTCCCTACTCCCAGAAATTGCTTAAAGAGTATAGTCTTGACATAGAAATGTGGCATTGAGACTACTTGAATTGGGTCTGTAACTGAACCCAGTTAAGGTGTTTGTATAAACATTTGAGATTTTGGAGGCAGATACAGAAAACTACTCATCTTGCGGTCACTCAGAGCAACCCTCATTAGTAAGCTCCCTTGCTTATTAACATGCCACCTACAAATCTGGAGTGGTCTGCCTTTTTCTTCACTCTCATTCGCTGAACTTCAAGTAAGGGCGCCAATTTCAGATTACACCCAGAAAGCACCCTAGTAGATTGGGAGTCAAAGACATTATTCAGACAATAATAAAAGACTACTTTTTTTCAAAGTATTTAAAATTTAAAAAAGAAAAAGTGCACATCAAGTTGAAATCAATTATATTATAAAAGTTAGGTAATTCTAGAGATTTTTCAATATGGCACATTTTTAAACATAAAAATTCATTCACGAAATTGACTCCAAAAGTTTTGATTTACTTATCTTCATTTCAATAATTCCCCTTTTTCTATTTGAAACATTATATTTTCTCATGGTATGGACAGTTTGGTGAAGTCTTTCTTGAGTGAAATACATAGGACATTGGAGTAAACATGGGGCAAATTTCAAAAACAGAAAGTAATTCAAAATAAGAAAAATTACAGAAGGATAATAATGATAAATTCATTAGGTTATCTAATAAATATTAGATGTGTAATCTAATTAGGTATCCAGTAATTCTGTCTTAATTTTAGACATTAACATATAGTATCTAAGAAAGAGTAAAAAACAAAACTATTTGAAAGTTTCCCTTTATTCATGATGAAAACAAAACAATCTCCTATTTATCGAGATGCCTGTCTCATAATTAGCCATTTTCTTGGATAAGACAAATGGTCTATGTTGCCAGCATTTTTTGTTGATATTTACATCAAAATTGCACAGAGAGCTCTTATGAAACAAGTTATTTGGCACGACTTTTATAAATGAGATAATTAGAATGTAATGTTAAATTCTTGACTGTAATTATATGTACATATACATATATCCCTATACTCTGATATTCATTTTCAAGTTGTTGGAAAAAAGAAAAATTTTAATTAATAAACAACTAAATGAAAATAAAAATCATAAATATATAAACACCAACTGTATGTGGTAAGATAGTATATTATCAAAATATTGATAATTTGGATATTCTCCACCTCCCAACTCCAATTCCCATCCACATTAAAGTCTAACCCCCTTCAAGCTAGACTTTGATTCTTCCTTTAGGCCAAGCACTAAATAATTTTCTCTCTCCTCCGGTGCTTACGAGACCCCTATAATGTGAAAATAACCCTTGGGAAAAGGATGGAGAAGATGCTGAAATTAACTTGCCCACCTGGTGGCAGAGGCTTATAATGGAAACCAATACAATTTCAGAAAATTTTTCAAAATTATATTCTTTCACACCCCGGTGTTATGGGTTGAGATTTTATCTGTTTCTTGTATAAAAGATAACACTGCCCAATAATCAAAACAAAAACTATTTACCATAAATATTTACTTATTGATTTTTAATTACTATTACTATTTTTTATTTTTAAAATTTATTTTTCAAATACAGTTGACACACAACATTATATTAGTTTCATGTGTGCAGCATAAGGATTAGACATCCATATACCTTATGAAGTAATCACACCGATAAGTCTAGTATCCATTTGACACCATACGTAGTTATTGCATATAAAGTACAGCATAGAGAATATCATAAGTATGTATTTATATATTTTATTAGTTACTAAGTCATAACAAAGCACAACATGTCCTCAAAGAAGGTCATTTGTCATAAAGGTGATGATATCCCGTAGGAACTTTTGTTAATATCAATTTGCCTATGGTAAAGTTGGTTTCATTATATGTCATTTCACTTGAAGTCAGAGAGCCTATCAATGCCATTAAGTGAGGACTTACTATAGTTTAATCCTCTGCTAAATGAATGTTTTGTTCCTTTGTGTTAAAACATTAAAATTACATAATCTTGATAAAACGGCACACTTCTTCAACAAAGGGATTTTAAAACAAACTTATGGCTGTGAATTTTCATAATAGAAAGGTTTGGTCAAAATAACAACTGCTTCAAACACAATCCCTAGCTCTCTATGTAGATAACTCATCTGAATAATTTAGCAGTTCACTCAGAAAATAAATCCAAACATACATACTGGGATTTCTGATTTGGGATCTCTCCCATCAAAACAACCAAATTTAGATTAACACACACACACACACACACACACACACACACACACACACATTCAAAGGCAGTGGAGAGTGAAACAAAGCAAAACAAAACAAAAAACATAGATATGAAAAGAGTGAACACTAGGAAGAACGAGATGGCATGGGATATGTTATGCAGTTTTTTGCTTTTAGCAAGAAAGAGGCCCCAGTCTGCGAGATAGGCATGGGTAAAACACGAATACAAAAGCCTACAGTTTTATCAAATAACCATACGATGGAATTTAGGTCAAAGTTATCTGTTGATAAGTTTGTGTGAGTGAGTGAGTGTGTGTGTGTGTGTGTGTGTGTGTGTGTGTGTGTGTGTGTGTGTGTGTTGATTCAGGAAAGAAAAGAGCCACGGAGTGGAAGACCTCACATATGATGTATGATCAAACAATATGGTGAAAGTGTAAATTTAAAAAAATACAGTAAAAGACACATTGCTATTAATCCCCCTGAAAATACTCCCTGTAGCTTCAAACACATTTATCCCCTGTTCTTGCCACTTTCTGCAGCAGTTCTGGAAGTCCTCTTTTGTGAATGTCTTTACTTGTGCTGTCCTGGCTGCCTCTAAGTCCTGAATTATTTTGATTTGGGGGAAGAGCAAGAAGTCACCCAATGCCAGATGTGGTGAATAAGGTGGATGAGGACATACCGTAATGTTTTAATTTGACAGAAATTGCCATATGCCAGGAGTGATGTGTGACACTTTGCGTTGTCATGATGGAGGATGATGTATAGCACAGTTTAAAACACACCTTCTCTCAACCACAGCTCACACCCGACTGACTGCACTGAACAACTTGAAACTTGTCACACTGTTACTAAGGTCTGACGCACTGCTTCCCATACCGAAGATCCCTGCTGTTTCCGTTGAGTTGCACTCGGCAGCAACATTCGCCATTATCATTTTTTTTTTATCACAATGGGAATAACTCTGTGTCACACATCACTTGAGGTACGGCAATTTCTGTGAAATAAAAACATTACGGTGTGTCCTCCTCGACCTTATTCATCGCATCTGGCACCATGCGACTTCTGGCTCTTCCCCAAAGTCAAAATGACCATGAAAGGTAAACATTTGGAATCAATTCATTCCATCGAGGCAGCCACGACAGCACAACTACACAAGGCTTCTAGAACTGCTTCCGAAAGTGGCAAGAATGATGGGATAAGTGTGTTTGAAGTGAAGGGGAGTATTTTAAAAGGGATTCATAGAAATGTGTCTTTTACTGTATAACTTTTTTAAACATTCACTGTATCTTTTTGATCACGTCTCGTACATATATAAACTCCACACAAATATGTGGCTGACCCCTGAATCAAATGTGCAAAAAGAAGATTCCAAACAACTGAGCTAATGTTAAAACAACTGACCTGATATTTGAGTTTCTTACCACTGTCAGGGGAGACAGACTTTGTAATTTGCATCCATCCAAGTAAAATATCTATTAAAACAGAAGTAATCAACACTCTTGAAAAAAAAATAACAGCATTTAAAGTATTTACATCCTATTAAGCAAACTTGATACACAATCCAAAATCACTCAACATACAAGGAAAAACACACATTTGACACATTTTTATGAGAAAAATTAATCAACAGACTACAACTCCAAGATGATCCAGGGGTCAGAATTTGCAAAGGAGTCTAAAATAGCGATGATAATTATTCACAAAGACATAAAAGAAAATATGCTCACATAAAATCAAAATTTTAAATTTCAGTAAAGAAATAGAAGCTATCTAAAAGTCCATATGGAAACTATATTATAGAAAATACAATCTCTGAAATATAAAATTCACTAGATAGAAGTAATACCAGAACGGAGATAACCCGAGTAAGAGAAGATTAAAAGAAGGAAGATGACTGAAGATAGACCAATATACATAATCTTAAGAACAAAAACTAAAAGATTGAAAAATAATAGTGTTTCAGGGCTCTGTTGTACAACATTAGAAAATCCAAACTATGCCAAAAATTCTACAACATAGATAAAATGAATAAATTCCTTGAAAATGAAAACATACAAAAATTGGTACAAAGTGAATAATAAAATCTGAGTAGTTCCACATCTATATACATTTGTTGTCAAAATCTTTCCCACAAAGAAAACTAAAGGCCCATTTAGTTTCAGCAGTGAATTCTATAAAATATTTAAGGAAGAAATAACATTAATTCTATACAAAGTCTTTCATTAAATGGAATATACAATTGAGTTCTACAGTTCAGCAATAAAAAGACAAAAAAAATGCAATAAAAAATGGGCAAACTATTTGAATAGTATTTCATTAAAGAAGGTATACAAATGTCAATAAGCACATGCAAACATGCTCAACATCATTAGACATCAGGGAGATGCAAACTAAAACTAAGATTAGATAATACACGACCTTTGGAATAGCTAAATTTAAAAAGATTCACAACATCAAATGATGGTGAGGATATGGAGCAACTGGACTTACACATGACTAGAATATAAAATTATATCCTCACTATGGAAAATGTTTGGATTTTTAAAGTTTATACCAACTCTATGATTTAGCCATTCCTCTTCTCAGTGCATTAGAATGAGAAATGAAAACATGTCCCAAAAAGACTATGTATAAGAATGTCCATAGCAGCTTTATTCATAATAGCCAAAAACTAAGAGGAGCCCATGCCCATCAATAGGGAAGGAATTGATAAATAACCATACCATACTATAGAATACTATTCTGAAATAAAATGGGATGGACTACTGATACAATAACACAGATGAATTTCATATTACGCAGAGTGAAAGAAACCTTACATGAAATATTTCATTTATTTGCAGTTCTACAACAATCAAAAAATAATCTATGCTTGAAAAATGCCCAGACAATGGTTATTGCTGAGGAATATAGGTGGAGATGGAGTAGGAAGCGGCATTTTCTGAACAATTTTCTGAAATAATAACATTCCATGTCTCACAGAGGTCAGCAAATGATACACTTAAGATTTGTGCAAAGCAAATATTGAACTCTAGTCAAATAATATACGTGTTGAAGTATTTGGAGAAACTGTAATGATATCTGCAACTTAATTTTAAATGCATCAAAAAACAAGATGCATTGATGCAAGGATAGGGAAGACAGAGAGATGAATAAATTAAATACAGTAAGATGTTTGTTGTGAAATGAATGTTGTGGATATACTGGTATTTAGGGTTAAAATCTTTAAGCATTTCTCTCTGTTAGAAAAACACAGGGGCCAGAGTGGTCTGCCTTGGCTGTTGACAAGAGAATAAGAACACAAACCTCTCAAAGCCACAAAACATGGTAGCCACAGAAAAGAGCTAGCTGTATTTCCAAAAGAAGGAAGTGGACCTTCGGAAGAGACAAAAATACCATATAGTCATTGATCATATTGATAATGATTCATTGATGATTTACATTAGTAAATTTGATGCACTAAAGTACTATCTCATGTGAAAGCAACAATAATAGTAATCATTGGTAATGGAAGAATGTATTAGTTTATTATAGGTATTAAAATGAATTTTCCTCCCATTTTATATATGAAAGAGGTTAAGTGATTATTTTCCAGGCTAACACATGTCAAAACCTGTACTGAACTTAGGTTTTCAACTGCATATCCAGTGTTCTTTGTACCACCATCTCACATTGCCTTTTGGAAACAGATCTGATCCCCCAAATCACAAAGAATTTAACTTTTTAATAGACTTCACCTATACAGTAGGATATACATTTTTCTGAGAATATTTTTATGACCTAGGCATAACAAAATTGTACTTATAGAGTAGAAATCTTTTATGATCACCATGTAAAGGAAAAATAAGAGTATTTAAAACCAAATTATTTAAGATTATTGTTATTTGAATGTAATTTCTTGGAACTTAAAGGGAAACATTAAATAAACTAAAGGCAGTATGTTACTTTATCAGTGTTTTTCTCCTAAAATTTGAGCAGGCAGAAATAAACATTTCTTTGGTTACTTAGTCCCTACTTTTTAGCAATTTGTGCTGTCTTTCAGGAATGAATAGTTTAACCTTGATCTGGAAAACAGATACAAACTGAAACACTGAAATACAACAGGGGCAATGAGTCAAACAAAGCAAGCAAGAACGTTAGAGGAGTACATTTGTTGGACGCAAAGCAAGCCCATGGGATGACACTGTTCTTGAAATTTCTGAATAAGGAAACCACAAAATTCAGTAGTATGTATCTTTAGGCATAACATGCAAAATGAATTTACTGATTATTAATTTTGTAAGTTAATTTTTACAAATAGTTTTGACACAATGAAATATAACCACACAATGTTTATCAATAATTTTTATAAATAGTGTGTGCTTTGTGCCATTGAGTCAGCTCTGACTCTGGGTTATTCTACAGAGGATTGATGTCCAAATGTCCTGTCCTCCACAGCCTTACTTAGCTCCTGTAGATTCACGCTTAAAGCTTCTTTTAGGGGTCAATCGATCTCATATTTGGTCTTCCTCTTTTCCTGCTGTTTTCTATTTATGCGAGCATTATGGTCTTTTCTAAAGAACCCTACCTTCTCATGATGTGCCAAGAATAGGACAATTGTGATTTTGCCATTTTTGCCTCTGATGATGTTTAGGTTTAATTTGTTTTAGGACCCACTTGTTCATCTTTCTGGTGGTCCAAGGTATCCACAGAACCTCCTACAACACTTTTTTTCAAATGAATCATTTTTTTTTTCTTATCAGCTTTCTTCCTGTCAAACTTTAAAATCCATGCATGGTAATTGGGAATACGAAGGCATGGATGATCTTAGCCTTGGTCTCTAATGACACACCTTCACTGTGAGTGATCTTTCCTAATTCTTTCATTGCTGCCCTTCCGAATCTCAGCCTTCTCTTGGTTTCTTGGCTGCAATCTCCATTTGAATGGATGACTAAACCAAGGGAAGCAAAATTTTTTAACAATTTTTATATCTTCAATTTTTTCTGTTCAAATTATATATTTCTTCCGTAGCCATGGCTAGTACTTAATCAATATGGTTAGCTAAAATTTTCATAAAAAAATTTTTATGCTGTGCGAATTATGACAATAAAAGAATTACTCTAAATTCTTCTAGTCTTTGTTCCTTTTACTTAATATTTTTTTAACTTTTGAAGTTGACCGTGTTTTGCAGTGATTTTTTTTTCTTCCTTTGTTTCTCTATAACACACTACCTCTACACTTGCTCAGGTCCAAAAGTCTGAGAAACGTGTGTGTGTGTGTGTGTGTATCAAAATGTACCCAAGTCCTAATTTGAGAAGTATTTAATCACAATGTTATAATCTACACTGCAATGTCATATTAATATGCATTTAAAATAAAATATGTTCCAGTTCAGAGGTAAGAGGATACTTAAATATTGTTAAACTGTTCTCATTTGATATGCTACAATAATAGTGCCTTATATACACACTGGGCCTAAAATGAGTTTCGAATGAGTATGTAATCCAATGCTTGAATTTGCAATGTAGAATTCATATGCTCAGTTGAAATATTACATATACAGTTTTCTAGTATAAAAGGTCTGACAATTAAGTTTGCGAACTCATCTTAGAAAAAGTGCTACATACCTCATTGCTGAATATCACTACAGTCACCTTTGAAGTACTCCTCTTGGGAAGCTATGTAGCAATACCAGCACCTAGTCCACCCTTCAAAGCAATTTTGGAACTCTTTTTCTGGAATGACCATCATAGCTGTCATCGTATTACCCTTGCTGTCCTGAATGTCATCAAATGTTTTCCTTTCAATATTTCCTTATCTTTGGGTAAAGAAAGAAGTTATAGGGGGCCAGATCAGGTGAGTAGGGAGGGTGTTTTAACACAGTTATTTGTTTACTGGCTAAAAACTCCCTCACAGACGGTGTCATATGAGCTGGTACATTGTCGTGATGCAAGAGCCATGAATTGTTGGCAAAAAGTTCAGGTCGTCTAACTTTTTCATGCAGTCTTTTTAGCACTTCCAAAAAGTAAACTTGGTTAACTGTTTGTCCAGTTGGTATAAATTCATAATGAATAATCCTTCTGATATCAGAAAAGGTTAACAACATCATTGCAACAAGTTCGTGAACTTAATTGTCCGATCTCGTATGTTCCCACTGTATGTTTATTTTAGTTTTTTCATGCTCAGTAGTCATTTTGTATGCCTTAGGAATTCCCAAGGAATTCCCAGCAACTAGTTTTCCTAGATCTTGCATTTCCTTTTGGTACCCTCTAGGAGGCAATCTGCTGACAAAGGCAAAAAAAGAAAAAAACAGACTAGAGGCCAGGAGACGTTCTACTTCTAGCTTTGCCACTAACAGACACAGAGGTAATTTGGATAAATCACTGAACTCCACAGTTTACAAACTCATAAATTAAGAGGACAGAAAGCTGTTTAGCTCTTATTGCCTGTGGTAGATTGTATTTTCCTAAAATAGTCCCAACAATATTTCCCATCCAACCTGCTCTTATACAATGTGATCTTGACACATTGGAATAACCTTTTCTGATATCAGAGGGATTATTCCTCCAGTCAACAGGTGAGTTCTAGGATCCCTCCCCTTGAATCCAGGTAGGTTTGAGACTCAAGTAAATAACAAGTGTTATTTACAAATGGCAGCAGGTTGCTTGGATTAATTAACACTGAGTGACTTCTGAAACGGTCAGAAAAAGCTGGGACTAGTTTCCTAAAACTCTAGCATTGGAGTCCTAAACTATCCTATTAGTCCTTGCCTGCTCTGATTCCACCATGCCTTCAAGAAGCCCAAACGAGATCACACATATTATAATCAAAATAGACTTTCAATATTATTATTTATTGAGAACCAATAGAGTACTGGTAGTCATAACAAACTTCAAAATAGCAATAGATTTTCATGTAACTATTTTGAAAAGTTTTCTAAAAATTAATACTAATTGCATTATGAAGAGTTTCAATAGTAGAAAAGTTCATTAATAGAATTGTTTATTTTACCAATATTTTAACCAATTATATGATATTTTTAAAATCATACAATCATGTTACATCCTTACTTTGCTTGATATTAGAATCTCAGGTACTATACTTAGTTTCCTAATTTCTCAAAGAATGTAGAGAGTAATTTAAAAATCATATGCATAGTCATTTTAAGTCTTATTTTCAGAAATTCAGCTTATCATTGAAGAAGTCACATGCTGAGTGAGCTGAAAATTCTATTAATTTGTTCCACAGTAGTAAGTAAGCTTTAAATCCCAATGCCAATTAAATCTATTTATAATTGCATCTGGAGCTGATTACTATAGGACATGTGTCCAATTTTCATATGGATTATGATCCATGGAATTATATATAAAAAGTAATTATTTCAAATATATTCAATTTAAATGATTGCTTTCAATATTTATTTATTTATTTATTTATCTATTTATTGATTTTACAATCTGAAGGTTTGTTAGAATTTCTTATACCTATAAAGTGATTGAGTGGATTCCCAAGAAAGTCATTATAGTCACAGTAGGAGTTTGTGTGATATACAATGAATTATGATCAAAATTATACTTATGGAAGAATTTATAAATGAATGTGCATGTTCTAAATTTGAACTTCAGAAACACTATTGGTAATCACATTATAATTTCATTTCTTTCTATCTCATATGTGACTTGGGGGCAAAACTTGACCGATGCCCTAGGATGACCATCAAGATTTGAGAATTTCTTCATTCATATTCACATGCTGCCTAGAGGCAATCAGTATGTGAAAACTCTGAACTGAGATTGTGAGCCTGATGAGAAAAGCCATGGAGAAAGGCTATGGGAATAGGAGTATACTCTGTGCTACTTACTGGTACCAATCCAAACACTACATGGTTCAACATTGCATGACACAATTTAAAATATTTTTTTTTAACTCAAATTCTCAGGAAGTTATTTGCCCATAGCATTGATTGTATGTGATTGGCGAACACTTTAAGATAAATTTTGACAATTAAATACATACTCTCAAATATGAATTGATATGTATAAATATATATTGTTAAATTAGATATTTGTGACGTATAAAATATATACTGAAATTCATTATTTATGATACATTATGGCCTTTTATGTGATTATCTGCATATCAAGCATGTCAGAAATGATTTGTTATACTCATCAATATGAGATTAATTAATTAGTAATTCACATTAACATAATTAACATATGGCTCCATAAAACATTAGTCCAGGTTCTGTAGATGAATTTCAGAAACCCTTACTCCAGAGAGAGGTTTATTCAAAAATAAATTTATGCTTTGAGATTATTTTGTAAATAAATGCAGGAAAATTGGTATGCTATAATCACTTTCTTTTTGCTCATATCTTGAGTTCATCTCTAGGGACTACTGCAAAAGATAGTGAGCATTTGATACCAGGATTTTCTTCCTTGATTATTGATACCACTTAGAAAAATGCTCCTTCTGGTTCCATTTCTACGGTCAAATTGATTAAAACTCATTCATCACTACAAAGAGACAAATAATTCAAGATATTGAACCAGATTTTCATGCTCTTTCCAGTCTCCTCAGTCTTTGAACACTTAGTTCCCACTTCCATAAATTTGGACAATGCCTCAGGATCTTAGAGAGGATTTTATTATACTTGCTTTTCATTATGTCCTCAAACATTTATCTTTCCAATTATTGATTTCCCAAGTTCTGAGCTTAAAAGAATTCAGTTTTACTAATCAGCAAGTCATTCCTGAGGTAAAATTTTATTTTTTCAAAAGGATAAAACAATTGGTGTAGGGCCACATCTACTCAAATGATAATAGATCATATTTAGCATTTAAGTAGATGTCAAATATGTGCTGACAGAAGTCATCACATGTTTCTTAAGTATTTTTTAAATTTTATTTTAAAAGATTTATGTATTTGAATTATGATGACTTGTGAAATATCTATTTTGCATTATTTTACACAGCAGTCCTTTTTTATGTTATTAATAGTATTAACCAGTTCACATGTTGTTTTCATTTTATTATAGCCCGTGATTAAGGAGAACCTGTTATCCAAAAAGATAAAAAAATGCATTTTTTTATTTTTGGTCTTGATTATTTATTTTCAAAACAAAATATTTTCATAGATCAGTGAGTGCAGTTGGGAGGTTTTTTTACTCTTAGGGAATGAAGAGATTGGAGAAGAAGCAAAATTCAAAATCATTAGGTGTAAGTCTCTGAAGAAGAAAACAAAACAACACTGTGAAGTTCCTTCTCTCTTTTTTTTTGATATAGGTGATTCCCAATTTGCTGGGCTAATCTTAGACTTTGTGTTTTTGACAGCAAAAATTATAATGAGCCATGTCTACTCTTGCATATATCTTCCTTCGGTATTAAGCATCCAGCCTGCAGTAAGGCAACTTCAAGAGACTTGTGGGATAATTGGGTAGCTGGCCATTCAAGCATCTTGCTTTCTGAGTGGAGGAAATTTACAAGATAGTTGCCAAAGTTACAAGTAGAGGAGTAGAGTCTATCACCTCAGAAGAAAGGGAAGCCAACAGGTTGAAACGAGAATTAGACCTGTGACCTTAAATTCATAAAGCCCTCATTTTTTAATGGGCTGAACAATCTAGTCCAAGAAATAAAGGAAAATAGCCACAGGAGGTTGGATCCATTTTCCTAGTTTTGACTAATTTATCTCCTTTTCTCTAGGCAAGAGAAAGTGTTAGGCTTTACCAGACAATTAATTACCTGCATCTTTCTTTAAACATTTTAGAACGTGAAAATCTGGACACTTAATCTAGGAATTTCTTTCAATACTAATGACAAATTCTAACCAGTAAAATGTTTCTTTTACACAACTTACATCTCTCTTATGGCAGGTTAAGTCTGTTTCCTTGTCCTATACTTAGGGAAAATGAAAGGCAGTTAGCATGTCTTGTAAAGTAATCAACTGAAAGATTATTAAACTGTTCTCCTCTTTTTTCCCTACCAGTTTAAGTGATATTTTTTAAAACCTTTGCTACATCAATTTTTAATGAATGGATTTTATTTCTTAGAACAGTTTTAGATTATAGAAAATCTTGAATAGAAAATACAGAGTTCCAGTCATCAATTTTTTTAATTCAATAGTAAAAACTTACTCTTTTGAAAATGTTGTCACTAAAAAAATTACTTTAAGTCAAACAATGGAGTCATATGTACTATACTGTGTGAATGTTAAAACAACATAAAATAAGTTAGAAAAAAGGGGTGGTTGCTTTCAAATAATAGTGCGTAACTAACTTGTACTATCTAATGATATAAAAATCTATACAGGGACAGTTAAAGGTTAGAAAAACCCTAATGGCTTCACTAAGTTTCCAGAAATATGTAATTATCCATCTCTATGTACAGCGGAAGGAAAATAAATTATCTATACCTATTTTTAATACATATTTCATAGAAAGAGTTGGGACTGTAGATATAATTTCTAATCTACTCTTGAATATTAAGACAGATATTAGAAGGAAAAGGTTGCCAAATAAAAGTAGTCCATCAAGATATGTATTTTTCATGATTATGAGCCTTTTAGCATACATTTACCTTTAATTATGTATGTGCTGTGGATGTATTCCTCTTTCATATAAAATAAATGCTTAGAACTTGCATAAATTCTGGATCTCTATTATTCATTTCTAATGATGACTGATTTGCATTATAATCTCAGATGACTTTTACCTGGCACAATCGGCCAATTTCTAAATAGCATGTAGATATCATTACCTGAGATAAATTGTACAGGTAAATTTTATAAATCCTTAGAAAAGTTGTAGATAAAATATAAAGGAAAACTTCATATTTTTAACTTTAATATGTCTAGCTTGCTTTTCCATTTTGAGTCACCCTTCCTGAACATCGCCTTGGTGGTGGTATGTACGAGATACAGAATCTGTGTGGTTGGAACAGAAATCAGATAGTGTTTCAGGTATTCTACCTGGAAGCCAATTATTTGTCAAACTTTCTTATCTACCTACAATAAGTCAGACACTGAGGAAGCCTGAGGGATACAATGACATGTAGGACATAAACTCTGCCTCCAAATAGTCTACATTCTCTTCACAAGTGTGCCTAAAAACAAATGAAATAACAAAGCATTTCATTTGTTAAAAACAAATGAAACAACTGAGCATTTTAGTTATTTGGCTTTGGCATTCTTTCCACAGAATTAATATGAAATCAGAAACAAGAAGTCAGTCTTCTGAGGGCAGATGTGTGCTGCTTTCAGACCCCTTGGTTAGGGTGTGAGGGAAAGCTTCTCCAACATAGCAAGGTAGGAAGAATACTGAGGTATGAGGGAAATGACCTGAATATTAGTCCCAGTTGCAAACCTTAGTAATCAGGTGAGTTTCAGGAGACACTAATTGATTTCGCTGGTTCAATTTTCTCATCTTTCTTTAATTGCACACCCATACACACACACACACACATACGGGGGTGGGGGAGGGCACACAGTGCTTATCTGGTTTGGGTATGGGCTACTTGGACTGGGTGGCGAAAGGTGTACCTGTGTGTAGCAGTTCTCACTATGTTTTTCTTGATGTTTTTTTTTGTTTTCTCTTAATGAGAATTTTATGAATTTTAAACTGTTTTAAACTGTCATGGTAAAACAGAAGTTTGCCTATTCTCAATTTATGATTTAAGGTGTTTGATAATAACTAGATTCATTATGTTTCCAACCATAACAACTGTCTTCTTGCAGGGATCCTGATCATGAACATGAAAACCTGAGAGTCCTCTACCCCGTCTCAAGCACGATGCTATCGCTGCTCTATCTGTGTGAAAGGCACTGCAGGGGGAAAAAACAAAGAAATACTATCTGTCAAGGTGCCCTGCAAACTGAAAACAGCTCCATAAATTAAAGGTTGCTCTTATTATTAATATGTCTTAATACGCATCCATTAAAATGAGTGTTTATATATTTGTTTCAATTTAAAACTCCACTCTCATGGAAGAAAAGGGGAATAATGAAGAAGGAGAGAGCTTTTCCAAATCTAGAAATGCATCTAGTTTTTAAAATGGTAGTTCATTGTTCAATGGGTATAGAGTTTCAGTTTGGCAAGAGGAAAAAAGTTCTAGAGAGCTACTGTGCAATAATGTGAGCAAAGTTCACACTATTAAACTGTACATTTAAAAATAGCTAAGACGGTAAATTTTATTATTTTGCAATAAGATAAATAAATAAATATCAGTTCAATAAGTAACTATATCAGAACTATAATACTAGTTGTCTCAAAGTGTATCTCAAAATTAAATTTCAAAATAGTGTTTTATGGTGAACAGTCAGGTATGGTGATTGAATGCCAATTTTCAAATTACAAACACCATTCACTCCTAAGAACTATTAGCTGCAGATACATTTATTGTTAGGAATAAAGATATTTCCATCCAGCAAAATAGTCATTTAAAATCCTTATTAGCCTCATGAGTTAAGTTTTTGCAAGTCAAGTACATAAGGCAGTGAATTTTGTGGAAGAGGAAACGAGCTAGCACATGAAATCCTAAACTATCACAGTGATCTAGCATTTAATTTAATTCATACAATATTCACATAATAGTACCTTGTGAATAACAGCTATAACGTTAATTTAACAAAGTATCTTCAGCATATATAAAATTAAGTTTTGTGATTAAAATGCAATTACAGTTTTGCCATCTGAATTTGGCACTGTTACTGATGGAACATATTAACACTGGAAAATCTAATTCTTACATCATTGAAAAGGTAACAGTAGGATTATTTATAATGATGTAAAATGATTCAAAATTTGATACTGGCCATGCAAGTAATTCCTAAAGAAAAGACAGCTTGATTTCAAGGTATTGACAAGATTAGAGGGGCAAACTCCATAGAAACTGGACAGTCTGAAATGAACAGTGGTGAAAGAGTGATAATTTAAGAAGATAGAAAGTTAGACATAAAATATTATCAGATCTATCCAGATTATACAGCCCTACCATTGGCAACTTGAATTTGGGGTAACATTAAAAAAGCTGGAAATAGTATATTTTAAGTTGCTAACCTATATGGAAATGTTGCATTTTATGAAATAAAAACAAATTATGTAATTAAGTAAATTAAAGGTTGTTAATGAAATAAGAAGTCTTCTTGATGATATTGACAGTCTAAATTACAATAAATTTCTGCAGCATAAGATCTTGTTCATAAATCAAATGTTAGTTTCAGAATTAGATATAATGTTCTAATCTCTATTATAACAAGTTTATAGATTTAGAAGAATGGTACTGTAGTTTCTAAGTGTGAAAAACAGCAATTAAAACTACCATAATTGTTAGTTTTAATCTTCATATACAAAACGTAAGTCATATTGAATTTTTTTCCTTCTACATGTTCTCTCAAAAACATACTTTTACACTATATACTTTTTTTATCCCAGGTAACTTTTTATAAGGAAAAATAGATGAACTAAAGAAAATAATTACTCCCAGGAAGGGAATTATAAAATCATAGAAACAGAATTATATTGTGCATACTGTGATTTGGTAAGTGACAAAAGATGAACCAACAGAATATCGGTCCCCATTATTACTGCATTTTATGAGAATGTAAGAGATAGGTACAATTTGCAATTGAACTTCTCCCATTTTCCAGGAGGTTTGTATGTGTTAAATGTTTCAGTAAATTTATTATAAAATTTTAAACAAAATTCAGAGGTGTTTTTAGAAATCTAGTAATGCAGTAAAGGTAACATCTCAGAAATATATTCTATAAAGACATTTCTCCATGAGAGGATAACATTAATAAATACATGATGCTATTCATCTTATGAATAAAATACTAACAGTAATTCATGAATTAAAACCTATGTTTTTTTAATGTGTGATAGCCAGTTCATCAAACACTATCATGTTTCCCCGAAAATAAGACCTACCCAGACAATCAGCTCTAAGCCTCTTTTGGAGCAAAAATTGATATGAGACCCAGTCTTATTTTACTATAAGACTGGGTCTAATATAACATAACATAATATAATATCATATGATATAATATGATATAATATGATATCCGGTCTTATATTAATTTTTGCTCCAAAAGATGCATTAGAGCTGACTGTTTGGCTAGGTCTTATTTTCGTGGAAACAGGGTATTAATTCAAAAAACGCTCCTCATCTCTTAGGGACCATATCTCAGAATGCTCTTAAGAAGTGCATTCTTAATCTTTAGAAACACTTCCTCATATCTGGGTCCTAAATCCAGAGCATGAAGAGAAGAGTAACAGAATCGTTGTCAACACATACAATTGTGTTTTCCTGTAGCTACATTACTTCTGACCACATAAGGACTCACAATATTCTAACTCTTGACTTTTATGAAAAAATACCCTGGTTCTTAAAATAAAGTTCCATCTGTCCTTTCATGATGAGATCCAAGGATCAGATGTACACATTATGAATATGGAAAGGAAGTGTCACTATAGGAGAGAAAGTTCCAGGAATAAAATAAGGAAATGCCAGGTGGAGGATTCAAAATGGACACCATGCTATTTTTCTAAGGCAGGTAACATAAGCTTTGTGATTAGCCTAGTGGTTATTTCTCATTCTATAGTCACTTTCAGGATGCAGGATATGTTCAGGGGACTCATTTAAATCCAAAGAATGCTTAAAACTTCATGATCTATGCATGATCATCACATTATTTGGTAAGTTATGATGATAAATGCTGGGCAATCAAAATATAGGAAGTGAATGAAAAATTATATCTTTGAAGACTTTATTAATATCCAGTTTCCTTTTACTAGCAATTCTTTATAATCACCTACAATGTTAATATAATTTTCATCATATTAAACTTGAACAACTTAAACTGTATCTATCACCATGCTTGGCACACAGGAAATAAATGCTCACTAGATGTAACTGTAATTATTACTGAGCTTCAATTAAAAGTACTAATTGATTTGAGTTTGCTAGTAAGCTGCCTCATGGGAATTACTCGATAATGTGGTCTGGCAGATGGTTGGGCTCTATTTATCAAAGTCATGATAAAATAAGTATATATAGACTCCTACCATATTCCTTTAATAGAAGATGAAGAAATTAATATGCATTTTCTTTCTCAGAATAACAAATGATTCCCATCTCAGTTCACTCTACACATTGTATTGCTATATCCTTAAAATTAGTTCAAAATAAAAAAAGTTAAAAAAATAGACAAATAAAAATTCTAATTGCACTAGTAGTTGTAGAATGTAATGATAGATTTGGGTATACATTGTACTGCTGTGGTAGCTGTAATACAAATAAACAAATAAACAATTTAATTGTGTTGCCAGAAGTAAATGTTATTGCTGTGACCAAAATAACACTAAGTAAAATCTAAATGGTTTAAACACTGTAATTTGTATTCCTTTGCCATTGTGCGTGAGGATCAAAGACAAGTGAGTTCTTGGTAATTGTTAAAAACCATGTAGACTACAGACCACCCTATCCCACTACTGGTAAGATATTAAGTGGTGTAAAAGCGGAGATAGATAAGCATTTTTCAATTCCATTCAACTAATATTTATTGAATTCATTCTATTCAGCGCACAAGAAGGGGTCTTTAAAGCTTTAGGTATTTGGTGCGAGACATGATAATGCTCCAAGGACAGGTATGTTGCAGTATCTATTTAAGAAAAGTATGATGCAATATCTATTTGAAGAACATTTATTTGAGAAAGGTATAACACAATATGTATTTGGGGAAATATTTTTAAATCAGAGAAATGTAAGTCCGAACTTGCATTTAATAAAATAAATGTACATTTTATTCTGATTGTACAAATTTGTTTTTGTCAAATGTGCTTTTGAACTCTTAGCTTGCTATCAAGTACAGCCATCTACATCAATACTACAAACACATTCAGATGCAGGCTTTCTACAAATATCACAAAATCTAGGTATATGGTAATTTATTAATCCATCAGTGGCATTTAAACGCAAAATAAATTTATTCTAAATTACTTGAAAGGATCATTATTTGAAAGGATTTTTCACAATTTTCAGGATTATGACTAAAATATTTCTGAAAACTAGTTCTGGGTCATTAGTTGGTTCTTCTCTTGGCATGTTTAAGATAGCAAACAATTAAAAAATAGTAATTAAAAATTTCTTCTTTAAGTGTATGTGTTTGAGAACGAGAGATGGGTCAAGGGAGATAGTCTGCTCTACTAGAATCAGAGAAATCTTAAGTGAGATCCGGATTCTGGCATTTATCCTCCATGAGTCCTAGGAATATCACATGACCTCTAGGAATCTTGATTTTTATTGCTGCGAGATTAAATGGAGTATTATGAGAGAAAGTGCCTAGTACAGTGCATGGCACAAAAGAGGAAGAGATGCTCAATAAATATCAATCCTTTTTCCTTATTCTACACATACATATTCCACATTTAGGTTGATACTTATAATGCTGTATTCCTTTGCTATGCTCCTATAAACAGGAATGACACTAGATGAATCCCTGTTAAGAACCACTTTGCTCTTTTCTAGTCCTTGATGTTTTTTCCCCCAATGTGCTTAGCTCTGACAAAGGATAGAGACAGATTGTGTGTGTGTGTGTGTGTGTGTGTGTGTGTGTGTGTGTGTTCAAGTGAGTGTCCTTGTGTGTGTGCAACAAAAATGATAATATCCTTTTCCTTATTCATGACCACAATGTCTTGTTTAATGAAGTTGTGTTGAACAAAAATCTGAATGACTGTATGAAAAATGTAAAAGTACTTCATACATTTTGGCAGTTATAACTCTGACATTGTCTCCACATCTTTATGCATAGGACTGAGGATTTGCAGTGAGAAGAATGAAGATAAGGCTTTGATTATCTACATAATTTTCATAATCTCATTGAAATTATCTCCCACATTTCTCTTCTCCCAATCTGCAGATAAAAACTTTAAGGATCAGAGAACTGAAGTGAATTTCCATGATAAACAGAATGTAAGTGTATAAGTACGCAATTGGATTCAGAATCCAAGTTCTCAGTCTTTCTTAGTCTTCTTTCCAAAGTATCTCCCATGACCCTCACTTTCTATGGAACTCCAAGTGTGTCCCTTGAATGAAACAGACAACACATCAAATACACAGGTTTTCTTGATTTTAATTTATCCCTTTTCTTTTATATCAATCAATCAATCAATCAATCAATCAATCAATCAATCAATCACCTATCTATTTATCTATGATGTTTATTTTATTTAGAGACTCAGGATACACAAACAGAAGACTATACAAATTAATAAACTATTGTGAAGCTAGCATCTGTGTAACTGCCCCCTCAGGTGAAGACTGAGAACATGGCCAGTACCCCAAAAGTGCTCCCCGTTGTGCCATTTCCTGTTTCCAATCCTTACTCTCCTTATTCTCACATTTATAATCATTCTTTTCTGTCTTGCTATTGAGTTCTGTATAGTATGCATCTTTAAATAACATAAAATGGTTTTGCCTGATGTAGAAATTTTTATAAAATAAATCATAAATTATGTATTCTTCTTGCTTGATTTCTTTCCCCCAACATTGTGATTTGGTGTGTGCTCATTCATTTTCATCATTGCATGTATTTCATTGCATGAATATATTACATTTTATCTATCCATTCTACTATTGATTGATGTTGGGGTTGTTTTCTTAGTCTTCTTAACTAATGACCTTGGCTTCCTATAATATCTATTCAATAGAGAAAAATATAATACTTCAGAATTTTATGATGCTGTTTGTATTTGAGGTGATCTAAAATTACCAAAGCAGGAAAAGCAGAATGATCCCCAAAATGTCATTGAATGTACATTCAATTATATTTATTTTATATATGATAATAGTTATATGCATATTTAAAGGAGTTTAAAATGAACTCCTTTTAAACTCCTAATGTTCAAATCTTCATTTAGCAGGTTTCGAATAAATTGAGAAATGCAATATAATAAGAAATAACCTCTCCCCCCAATTCAGAGGTCATTGGTGATTTTGTTATTATTTGAGTGTAACCCTCTAATTTACACTTCTTAATATAGCGTAAGGATTTGAAATATTCTCAAAACTTTCTCCAGAATTATCAGTCCCATGCCTAACTGGATTTCCCACAGCCACTGAGAGCTCTAAATCAAATTCACCACCAATGTTCTAGTCATCAGAAGAGAATATAAAACAGGAAAATGAAAATAATAAAAGTGAATCTTATTTCAATTCTGGATGAAATCGTAAAATATTCCACACCAATTTAGAATATAGTTAAAGTAAAGATATTACAATCTGAGATAATTCTAGATTAAATTCTAAATTTGACTTTTCTTATTTCCCTAAAGGAGAATAAATAGCATCTACCATATGTTTACTTTTCTCCTACAACTTCTTTCTTGACTACAAGAATAAGAAAGTGTATTTAAAATTTTATGTAACAGAAAACAGATGTCAGTGCAGGCAAGTACACTCCAATGCCAGTTTTATATGACATTACATGTTCCTTCTATTCATATTAATATATATTAGTTTAATTTTCAAAAATGTATCTACCAATGCACAAAAATGAATTATATATGTCTAGTCGGTTATGTAATAATTAAAAAGATATAAAAATTATTCGAGTAAATCTGTAAATACTATCTCCTTTTTTACTTTTTACAAAATAAATCAGTTAAAATTTTACTCACTCACTGAAAAAAAACAAAAAGCATGTTGAATTCTTAACGTTTAGTTTCACATTCAAAATACGTGTGCATATTTTCAAACTCTGAACAACAACAACAAAAACAAAACAAAACAGAAAAGAGTCCCCAATGATACCTGATAATTGGTTTTTAAAAATGTAATGGCGCTTTTTCAAATGAGTGTGGTTTACTTTCTGAAATTTTTCTTTACTCTTTTGTCCCATCTCACTACCTCCCTTCCTTCTGGGGCTCAATATTTTCATAATACCTCCTGACCACATGGGGACCCCTAGCAAAAATCATGTAACTTTTCTTATTTTAATAGAATAAATTATAATTAAACAGAACGAGTAGTACTAAATAGAAATTTCAAAATTGTAAATTAAAGAATATTATGATTTTTTATACTGATGAGTATGTTATGTACTACTTACAACAGGTTACATCAGTCTATTCTGAAGGTTAATAAATGATACGATTTCATATGTAAGATATGAAGAAATGATGTCATAACATACTGCTCTATTTAAAACTCCATCTATATAGTTAATTTTGACAATTTTAATATCTATTCTAGATTGATTTGTCCACTTTTTGATTATAGGCTGGATTATATTTGAAATATATTTAGCAATATATGATGTAAACTATATCAAGTCCTGACTTAATCCTGCATTTATTTCAGTTGTTTCCATTGACCACGACTCTAGGACATGGTTGGTGGTTCCAAGCTTATCTAGATCCAATGAAGTACGACTTCAAAAATTATTACAAACCCTGAAGATTGTAATAGGCTGAGGTGGGCTGGAGCTAGTCAATCAAAGAAGACATTAGAACCTCTTGACTATGCTTCCAGTTAAGTCCTTTTAGATCAACAAAGTTTCTCAATAACTCTCCATCCCCCAATGGATACCCAAGGCGACAGAGATATGGTTTGGGTGTGTGTGACTCATCTTGGTTTCAAAATATTTGTAAAACTTAACCCACAACAACTGCAAAATCTTCTGTTTCTGAAATATATGTCCCTGTTCAATGCCTTCCCCATTCAACATCTCCACAACCATGGCCTCTCACTTGAATATCAGACACCAAATTAGAACTGGACTGTGTTTTCCTGCCTCTATTTGGATCTAGTCTCAGAATTTTGGTGTCCTCTGGAGAGTCCTAATATACATTCTACACCTTCTGTACCAGCATATGCACAGAAGTGTATTTTAATTCCCTGCTGGGAACAAACTACAGAATTTATAAATTTACAATAATTTATGAGATAATTTTTAAACTATCATAATATTTCTCCCTGAGATAAACTATTGCTTTTAGCACTTAAAAGTTTAACATAATAAATATTTAATATCACTGACACATTTATTTTTATCTCGCATTGCAAAAACAATTTGAGGCATTGTCCGTCAGACTGCTCATTGACATTACTTGACAATAGTGAAATTAATGTATCCTTTAGATATTCTAAAACTCAGTATTTTTATGGACTAACAAAGGACTAGGAATGCGTCTTTTTTCTTGTCATAGTTTATGGTCTATTAGCTACTTATTTTGGTTAATGTAGAAATTAGCTAGCTGATGTAAATATCATCCAGAATCAGGTAGTAATTGTGTCAAACAATATAATTTAATACACAAAAAACTCTAATCACCATGGGTTCATTGTTGTAGAATAATTGCAATGAAAAGACCGTTGGAAATTAAATCTGCATTTTCATTGTCTCACATAGGGAAAATGTAGGGAAATCATTCTGATTTAGCTATTATTTTATTGCATCTGCTCCAAAATATTAGGTGTTTGCTTGTTTTTCTATACTCTTCATGTATAATATTGAAAGATAGGAGAATATTCAATATAAGGTTAAGTCAGGAAAAATAGAATAGGTCAACATTCCTGTGCTGAACTTAGCTGATTCTGCTATGGAAAGGAAATACATTGATTAACACTATAAGAACTCTGCAGCAGAGCAGAAGTTCATATAAATTATAGGGCTTTTATTATACGTTATTCTACAACATGTTCAATGCTTACTCCCTTTTTTGCACTACATAAATATTTTCTAATGGCATCAAGTCACGTTTTTTTGTCTGATTCTACCAAAATATGAACTAGCTACTGAATTATTATTTTTGTTTTTGATATTCTAAATTATAGAGCGCTTTTTAAACAGAATAAGTATGCTTAATTTTTATGCTGTAATTTTTTTTATTTGTTGTATTCTAATTAAGAAACTCAATTCAAAACTTCTCCCTTGATTTTAAACATATCTGTGGACAAAGTTCCTTCAGAATAATGACACTTGAAAATGTATATACCCTTCTTTAGATAAAAATTGTCAAGGCTGTAAGAATTCATGCCTGCAGAAAAAGCATCTGATAAGACACACATCCACTTCTGAGTGAAACAATTAATAAAATAGATATAGAAGGAAAATACCTTAACATAATATAGGCTATATATGACAAACCCTCAGCTAATATCATAATTAGTGGTGAAAAACTGAAGCCCTTTGCTCTACTTTCAGGAACACAACAGGGCTGTCCCCATCACCTCTGCTTTTCAACATAGTATTGGAAGTCCTAGCTAGAGTGATCACGCAAGAGAAAGAAATAAAAGGCATCCAAATTGGGAAGGAAGAAGTTATATTGTCACTTTTTTGCAGATGACATGATGCTATATATAGAAAACCCTAAAGACTACACCAAAAAACTATTAGAAACAGTAAACAAATACAGTAAAGTTGCTGGCTACAAAATCAACATACAAAAGTCTACTGCGTTCATATACACAACAATGAAATCTAAGAAAAAGAAATTTTAAAAATTCCTTTTGCAATTGCAACAAAAGGAATAAAATACCTAAGAATAATCTTAACTAAGGATGCGAAAGACCTATACACTGAAAACTATAAGACATTTTTTAAAGAAATTGAAAAAGACACAAAGAAATGGGAAGACATTCCATGTTCATGGATTGGAAGAATGCACATAGTTAAAATGGCCATCTTTCCCAAAGCAATATACAGATTTAATGCAATCCCCATCAAAATTGCAATAGTATTTTTTAAAGAAATAGAACGAAACAATCATCAGATTTGTATGGAATCACAAAAGATCCTGAATAGCCAAAGCAATACTCAGAAAAAACAACAATGCTGGAGGTATAGCACTCCCTGACTTTAGCTTGTACCACAGGGCAACAATAATCAAAACAGTATGGTACTGGCAGAAAAACAGACACACAGATTAATTGAGAACCCAGAAATAAGCCCACATAAATATGGACAGATAATTTTCGACAAAGAAGCCAAAAACATACAATGGAGAAAAAGACAGCATCTTTAATAAATGGTGCTGGGAGAACTGGAAAGCCACATGCAAAAGAATGAAACTGGACTGCTATCTGTCACCATATACCAAAATTAACTCAAAATGGATCAAAGACCTAAACATATGACCTGAAACAATAAACTGCATAGAAGAAAACATAGGTACTAAACTTATGGACCTTGGGTTCAAAGAGCATTTTATGAATTTGACTCCAAAGGCAATAGAAGTAAAAGCTAAAAAAAAATGAATGGGACAATATCAAACTAAAAAGCTTCTGCACAGCAAAAGAAACCATTGACAAAATAAAGAGGCAACCAACCAAATGGGAGAAGATTTTTGCAAACAATGCCTATGATAAGGGACTAATATCCAAAATACATAAGGAACTCATACAACTCAACAACAGAAAAACAAACAATCCAACTAAAAAATGGGCAGAGGACCCGAAGAGACATTTCTCCAAAGAGGACATACAAATGGTCAACAGACATATGAAAAAATGCTCAACGTCACTAATCATCAGAGAAATGCAAATAAAAACCACAATGAGATATCACCTCACCCCAGTCAGAATGGCTATATCAACAAGACAAATAGTAACAAGTATTGGAGAGGCTGTGGAGAAAAAGAAACTCTCGTATACTGTTGGTGGGAATGCAGATTGGTGCAGCCAATATGGAAGGTAGTGTGGAAGTTCCTCAAAAAATTAAGAATAGAATTACCATATGACCCAGCAATCCCTCTCCTGGGTATGTACTCAAAAAATCTGAAAACATTTATCCATAAAGACACGTGTGCTCCAATGTTCATTGCAGCTTTATTTACTTTGGCCAAGACATGGAAACAACCAAAATGTCCTTCGATAGATGAATGGATAAAGAACTTGTGGTATATATATACACAATGGAATACTGTTCTGCCATAAGAAAAGATGAAATATTGGGTTTCCCCGAAAATAAGACCTAACCAGAAAATAAGCCCTAGCATAATTTTTTGGGATTACATCCCCTGAAATTACGCCCTAATGCGTCTTTTGGAGCACAATTTAATATAAGACCCAGTCTTATTTTCAGGGAAACATGATAGTACCATTTGCGACAACTCGGATGGATCTTGACATTATAATGATAAGTAAAATAAGTCAGACAGAAAAAGTTGAGAACCATATGATTTCACTGATATGTGGTATATAAAACTAAAAACAACAAAAGAACAAGACAAATAAATGAAGAAACAAAAACTCAGAGACATAGACAATAGTTTAGTGGTTACCAGAGGGTAAGGGGCACAGGGGTGTTAGATGAAGGTAACGGGAATCAAATATATGGTGGTGGAAAGAGAACTGACTCTGGGTGATGAACACACAATGTGAAATATAGGTGGTGTATTACAGAATTGTACACCTGAAATCTATGTAACCTTACTAACAATTGTCACCCCAATAACCTAAAAAAATAATTAATGCCTATTTTTTATCAAATTATTCGCTATTTTATGGGTCACAATCTTTTCTCCTCTGCTCTACTGATAGATTCTGTAATATACCAAGATGTGGTCTCTGAATCACTTGTCAACCCTTCTCTCAAACTCAGAGTGAGAAGTGTTTTTCGTATGTGCTCATCATGATATTCTTTATATTTTGTAGCATATTTTGTTCTATATTGAAATTACTCACTTTTGGGGTTTCTCCCAGTACACTGCAAGATCCTTGCTGGCAAGGAGTGCATCTTGCTGATGGCTATATCCTCTGTGTCCAACACAGTTACTGATATACGATTTGTTAAAAAGAAGTTAAAAAAAAAATTCCATGGCAGGAACCATATAATTCTTTGCAGCCTTCACTCTGCCAGGGAATTCTTCCCCTGTGGTGTATGTGTATATAATAGTGTAATGAATATTAGTGTATTGATTGTTCTCTCCCTACTTTCAACAACATGCCAAAGTCAATGTCTTGCCTGACTGAGATTTTCCTTTTTCTTTAAATTTTTGTCTAATTAAATGGAAATTATGAGTTTGTTAATGGAGACAAATATAAGTGAAAGTTAAGTCAGGTGCTGGTTCTATCATCGATCTAGCTGTGGAACTCTGAAGAAATTAATCTTACTCTTGATGAGATTCAGTTTCCTCGATTGTTAAAGGTGGATGATAATATTTTGCCTTTCTAAATGCAGGTTAAATGAAATTAAGATTGAAAGGGTGCTTGAAAAACATAAATAACACAATAGGATAGTGGTTGCCCAACTTTAGTGTTCCTCAGAATGACTTTGATGTCACTGTAAAATGCTGATGGTTGGGCATTATCTCTAGAGTTTCTGATTCAGAAATTCTGGGATTTGAGATTGTCGTTTCTCCCAAGTTCCCAGGTATTGCTGATGCTACCAATGCAAGGACCACACTTTGAGAACTACTGACATAGAAGATTGTTATATAATGGTTAAACAGTTTTGCTTTCTCCTATATTGGTATTATAATCCTTTAATATTCATATATTTTATTCTACTCTCCTAGATGAATATATTACTTTCTATGTCAATATGTAGTTGTTTGAAAACTTACCTTTAAAATATGAGGTAATATATTTCCTACCCATACATTTCAATATATTAAAGTGACATACTATTTGATCAGCTGAGATATAATAATAACAAAATGAAAAAATGCATTAAAGAAAACTTTCTCAATGGTATGCATATTGAAGTATAATTTAAATCCATAGGTCATTAAATATAGTTGTAACTTCCAGAAAGTTAACAAACTTGAGTAACAATTAATGCACAATTGTACTAATTTCTTAAGGAAAAGTAAGTTTGGATCATGAATTTAAACAATTTAAGACATTAATCTAACTTGGCCCACTCTACTAATTGGAATGCATGCTTGCAGCATACTATGTGACAGACTTGGTGAAAGATTATTTCTTTTCCAGGGCATATTCAATATTCAATTATTTTCTTGTTAATAATTTATCCTGTATAATAGAGAAAACACTGTAAATAACCATCTGTCTCCAGGAGCAGCTTTTATATTTACAAACAGACACAGTGCAGAATCTTAGCAAAAGGCATGTAGAAAGAAAAAAAAAAATCCAGGTTAACTGCTTAAATAAAGGAATTTGCCAGACTTACATCTCTAAACTAGTTGCTATTCTTAGCTCCTGGTCTGGGTAAAAGAATGGCAGATCAAGATTGATCTATAAGAAAAAGAAGATAATATGGTAGAAACATTAAAGGTTTTAGAGTATATACACACAAACATGCATAAATACATACATAGTTTTCACAAGGAAAACATTTTTATTAATGAGACAAACCTTTATCTACCCATTGGGAATGGGAATTTTCAAAATGGCTGCCACCTATGGCAGAAAGAGAACCTCAATAGAGAAGAGCTACAGAAACTATTAAGAGTTAACTGGGGAAAGAAGAGGAAGTTGCATCATGATACATAAAAGGTGGGACTCTACAAAGTCAACATATTTGTCTCTGGGAGATGGGTAAGTATATATTGCAGTGCTGACTGGGAAAGGAATTTAAGTAAAAATGACAGGAGATAAAATATACGTAGCTTTGGGGAATAATAAAATAAACTATTCATATCATTGGCTTTTATTTATTTATTCCTATCTTGTTTTGAAAAATATTTTAGGGATATTTGGCAGCAAATGTTGAAACAGTTCCTAATACTGATTTTAGCTTATTAATTTTGACATTATTGCTACAGCAAATTACTCAGATCATGGTTTATAGTCAGAATAAGTTACAGAGAAGATTCAGAATTTCTAGAACTTCCATAATTATTATTTGACCACAAATTAATTAATTATCAGGAGGAAGACAGAATTTAACAAGTTTCAGACATAAAGTTTATACTTTTATTGCACAATTAAAAACTAATAATTTATGTAAATAGTTCTTTTTGAAAAACACTTTATTGGACTTATTTATATTTTCTGGATTATTTTCTCTAGATCAGTATATTGTTATGCCTTTGTGATGTTTTCAAAATTTTAATCATCTATCAATTGTTTTTATTCATACTTTATTGACAATTTAGCTATTATCTAATATCAATAAAGGTAAGTATAAAATATTGAGATATACAAATGTATAAAGTGAAACTTTCAAAGATATGATTATTGAAATTTTAAGAAACCAAACACATTTTAAAAGCCAGGGAATCAGTCCTGGCCAGAAAGCACCATTTCTTTTCTCAAAGACTGAAATGCTATCTGAATAATCTTTGAATTTCATGTTGTTCCTCTCTTAGTTTTCAACGAAGTACTCAAAAATGACCTTATGCAATTCTGTTAATGTGTTTACCAGAGTAAGACTTGGGGAGAATGTGTGCGAGTGCTTTAAGTAGCCTTTAAATCACTTCGCTGCTCTGGGCATAATAATTAGATTTTAGTGAGCAGCAAAGGGTCAATATTGGATATAAGACCTTAATCAAAGTTGCTTGTCTTCTAGACTTGACACTTGAAAAAAAAATGGTGGCTGTAATGCTTTCTGTGTTGTGGTTAATGCCATTTGTTTTGTTTGCTCTTTACTTGAGACCTTAAGTTTTTCTTACTAGCTCTTCTAACTACTTGCTCAGAGCCTTTTTTTCCCAATCCTTACATCTGGGCTTGGTCATGTCACTTGCTTGGCCAACGCCAATAGGATGTTATCAGACTTGTCACAAGTAGAGGCTTCAAAAAGTGCTTGTGCTTTTTTAAAAATTTTCTCTGTGACTTCTACCATCATTCTGAGAGAACAATCCTCGACAAACTTCTGTAAGATGAGAGACCCACAGGGGCAGAGCTGAGCATTCCAGCTGAGACCATCCTAGATTAGTCAGCCGCTGCCAGCCCACCAGTAAACTGCACACAAGTGAAGTACAGCTGAGATCCACTGAGTCTTGTGAGAAATAATAAACAGTTCATGTTTTAAACTAATACGTTTAGATTGGTTTGTTATGCAGTGATTCGCAAATCAAATCCTTTTCAGATTCTGTCTCCTGCCTACATTTAAGTAAAGATTGAAGTCCCACTATTGGCATTCTTCCATGAGTTATCAGACTCTGTAATTCAAGATGACTACCTAGCTAGGTAAAAAGCACTGTATAGGGCCAAAATATAAGGAATGATGTTATCAACTTATTTGTAATTGCTTCTCAGTATCAACATAGGCATTTAACTGGAAATTTTTATTTCAATAATGTAGTCAGTTCAAATGATTGGAACAAAACAAACATCCTATATTTATCCTCACTTTTCTTTTTTAAAATCAGATATTATATTATAAGCAAAATGAACTTCTTTATGGGCCGGTGCACAGATTCAATACTCAAAAATTATAAAGACAGCTTTGTTTTTCTCCTTTTTACATTTGAAGCCAAAGAAAAATATATGAAGCATTGTCTAATCTGTTCTCAGGTGAGGAATCCTCTGTGATTGTTGAGATTTTGGTAATATTAAAACTTTGCTACATGTAGGAAGACAATTTTAATACATAAGTAAATATTAATTTACTGTTTCAAATATTCATAACCATGTCTTCAAAATATGTCCAAAATGCAACCATTTGTTTCCTATTTCCACACTGTTCCAAACCTCCATCATCTCTCTCCTGGGTTATCGCAATAGACTCCTTATGCTCTCATTCTCCGTAGTCTCAGGAGCAGCCATATTGGTTTTTATAATACGTAAGACATTGCAATGGATTTCTATCTTAGTAAAGAACCAAAGTACAGAGAATAGCTTGCAAGGCCCTACAAGATTTGGCCCCATCTCCCTCGCCCCATGCATTCTCACATTTTGTCCTCATCTGTCATTCACCCTAGCCCTGGCTCATTCTCTTTTGGCTGCATTGCGCTTTCTTGCTTCTTGAACATTGGAAACAGGTTTCAACCTTCAGTTTTGTTCCTGCTCCCTAGCCCATCTGCATGGCTTAACTGTTACCTTATTAGTGAGCCCTTCTCCGATCATTCTATAAAAATTAGCAATTTCATCCTTCTGCCATAATCCATACCCCTTTGTCCTGCTTTTTAGTTCCAACAGCATCCATGGTCATATGATATATTTTGCATTAGTTCATTACTGTATAATTATCTCTTTCCCCCTGTTATGACAACTGCCATTAGAATGTGACCCCCACTAGATTAAGGTTGATTTTACTCTGTTTCATTGCTGCATGTTCAGACCTAAAACATTGCCTCACCATATTGGGTGCTTTATAAGTATATATGGGATGAATAAGTGTTTGTTTGTAATATTCCTTTGTTCACTTTTAACAAGTAAAGCACTTCAAAACTAAAAATTTCCCAGTATAACATAAACCTTAAGACTAAAGTTACTTTCCTTATCAAAAAAAAAAAAAAAAAAAAACAAAAAAAAACACCAAGCAAACGAACAGAGCTCTGTTCTCAAGGTAATTATTTGTATACCTTTTCCTCCAAAAACCCTTAGTTTTGCAATTCCTTTCTCTGACTTAACTCTCAAGCTTTTCATATGATGTATGTATTATTTATTGGTTGAAAAACTGCAAGGCTATTTGAATGCCTTTGTTATATAATAAATTTGTATTTGACACATGATTACATTTTAGACATAACAAAATTATACATATCGATGAAATCATAAACCTCAATCATAATGTCTTATCTTTAATAGAAATAACTAATATGTACTAATATATATCTTTATGGGACATTCATTGTTTTAATTTTAGAGAAATTGATTCACTTTTTTTTTGGTGAGACATTTTAGTAATTTAGCAAATTGACTAACATGAGAGAAAAAGCTGAAGTGTGGCTGTGGGGAGACAGCTTGGTGTCAGGCCAAAGAAAGTAGTTAAGAAATCAGAAGTCTTAAACAACTCAAAATTATATTGTGTGGATGGAGTTTCATTGCTCCTGGGAAGAAAATTAGAACCCTTACTGTGACATTCAAGGTTATTCATGATCTGAGGTCAAAGCGACTGCAGTCCCACTGTCAGAGGGTCTTTGAACTTGTACTTTAAGTTCTGGACGTGTGGAACAGCCTGCTTTTCTGCAGATGCTCGAAATTTTATTGATTTCAATATATTCATTCTGCTCCCTGTGTAAAACTTCTCCCCATCCTTTGAAACCCATTTCAAAATGCCTCTTCCTTTGGGCAGCCTTGCTCAGTGCCTCCCGGATGAAACATGTCCTTTTCTGATCTCCACACTTTGTTAGTGCAGGGCCTCCTATATGCAAATCTTAGGCAAATGTATGTCTATGTCATCTACAAAATGGTTAACTATCTAAGGGCAGGAACCATCTCTTATTCATATTTATATCTTGCGTACAGTATGAGAATAAACTTGGCACTTAATAAATATTTCAAAAATTGTAATTTAAAACAGACATTGTATTGTAATAGAAATACCTTTTCTCTAAGGAGACTATATAGAATGTACAGTATATTCTGTAAAGACGACTTAAACTTAATGTATTTTAAAATATCATTGTTAAAATTATTTTTATTGCTTTGATTTTTGGTACTGGACAACTACCTCTTAAATTAATAAAGCATCCTATTCTAATAGTTTGCATTTTATTGTTATGAAGCAAAAGGCTGGACCTAATTTTTTTTGTCTTTTAAAAAAAATCCCTTTCTTGTTCTGTGTTTATTATTACCTGTTTGATTTTGTTTATATACTATATGTATTCGGAAATAGGTTGAAAAGTAAACCTACTATAATAAAATGTTGCAGAGTGCCCATGTGGGAGAATTACTATTCTAGGAAAATAAATCTCATAATAATGTAGTATTCATTATTATAATGAATACTTCAGTGACTACTTCAATTTTAGCTTTTGCTAATGACCTGTATGCCACAAAGATTTCTGAAGAGCTTTCATTTTTTTGTGTTAAGGCTAAACAGAGTTTACCTCCAAGAGAGATAAAGTCCCCCAGGAAGATCTGAATGAGCAAAAATAGCTCACAACAATGGAAATCTTCTAATATGTGATGATTCTGTAACATATTTCATGTTAAAAAAAGCAAAAGAAAAAAAATTGACATTATCCATCAACACTTAGTGGTCTTTTTGGGAAGAAAACAGTACCCAACAAATGACTAAAAATTGAATAAGATTCAGACCATCCATTTGGCCCAAATAAATGGTATTTCACCTTGTTTGTACCTGATAAGTACTGGGCCGTGAGGGGAGAGGGGAAGGGAGGTTTCAAAAACATAATCCAAGGCTGAATCTCCAAAGATCGCTATTTAATTGTTATGGGGCATGTCCAGCGGTCACTGTATATACACTCCAGGTAACTCAAAATGCAGTAACTTAGAATATCGTAGGGTAGATGCCTCCTGAGGTTTTAGCTGGGTTAGTCACAGCACTTCATTAAAAAGTAGATGTTTCTGAATGTTTCTGATAATTATATTAATAGGAGTGAGCATTCTACATGGTAAGCAGTTATGTCATGATGTACACAACAGAAAAAAAATCTTTATTTAAAAAAAAAGCATTAACTTGAGTTCTGTGATTCACAGACTGAGTGGAAATTCTTATTTTTTTCCTGAGAGAAAAAATTCAAATTATAATTTGAATGAAACAGGTTAACGAGTTTGTGTGGATATTGAGATTATTTTTGGCTCAAAATAGGTCATCTTTCCACAACATGCTAATGGATAGCAAGTGTCTTAGTTTGTTTATGCTTCTATAACAGTATACCATAAACTGATGGCTTAGAAACAGAATAACTTCATTTCTCACAGTTCTGGAGTCTGGGAAGTCCAAGATCCATGCACTGGAAAAAATAGTGTCTGGTGACGACCTACATCCTGGTTCATAGACCTCTGTCTTTTCTCTGTAACCTCACATGACAGAAGTGGGGAGGGAGCTCTCTGGGGTCTCTTTTATAGGGATACTAATCTCATTGATAAGCGCTCCATTCTTAAGACCTACTCACCTCCCAAAGGCTAATACTAATATCATCACGTCAGAGGTTAGAATTTCAACATATGAATTTTGGAGAGACATATTCAGTTCACTGCCGCAAGGAAATGAAATTCTTAACACATGTTAACATCTTAGTTAGTTGGTGAAGAATCAAAATTATTAGCTATGAGAGACCGTGTCACATTCAGTATTACTGAATATCACACTGGGTATCAAAAGGCACAAACATATATTTTTATTTAAAATGAATATTCAGATCTTATCCTATCCATATATATTGCAATTAGCACTTTACTAATTCTAAAATGATTCTTAAATAATGTTGGCTGATTTTCGAAATCAAACTAGCATTCTAAAAAAATAATCATAGTACTACACTCTCCAAAAGCAAACAAAGATGATGACTTTTTAGATAAAACACCAAAGGCACAACCTATGAAAGAAATGATAAGCTGGACTTCATTAAAATTAAAAACAAAACAAAACAAAACAAAAGAACAACTAGAAAAACAAACTTCTGCTCTGTGAAAGACAATGTGAAGAGAATGAGAAAACAGCCACAGACTGGGAGAAAATATTTATAAACCACACATCTGATAAGGGTCTGTTACCCAAAGTTTACCAAAAAAAAAAAAAAAAAAAAAAATCTCTTGGAACTCAGCAATAAGAAAACAAGTAATCTGATTAAAAAAAATGAGTCAAAGACTTTAACATACCCTTTGCCAAAGAAGATATATAGGTGTCAAATAAGCACATGAAATGTTCTCCACATCATGTGTCATCAGGGAAATGCAAATTAACACAAGATGCCACTACATATTAGGATGGCCAAAATATGGAGCACTGACAACACCACATGCTGGGAAGGATGTGGAGCAGCAAGAACTCTCATTCTATGCTGGTGGAAATGAAAAATGATGCAGACATTTTGGAAGATATTTCAGCAGTTTCTTAAAAACAACAACAACAAAAATAAACCCGAACATACTCTTACCGTGTAAGCCAGTAATCATGCTCTTCGGTATTTACCCAAAAGAGACGAAAACGTATGCCTACACAGAAAGCTGCATGCAGATGTTCATAGCAGCTTTATTTAAAATTGCCCAAACTTGGAAGCAACCAAGATGTCCTTCAGTAGGTGAATGGATAAATAAACTGTGGTAGGTCTAGAAAGGAATATTATTCAGCATTAAATTGAAATGAGCTATCGAGCCATGAAAAGACATGGAGGAAACTTAAATGCATGTTAGTAAGAGAAATAAGCCAATCTGATAAGGCTACACACTGTATGATTCCAACTATATGACATTCTGGAAAAAAGTAAAACTATGGAGACAGAAAAAAGAGCAGGTGTTACCCAGGGTTGTGGTGGGAGGGCGTGACCAACAGTCAGAGCACAGAATATTTTTAGGTCAGTGAAAATGCTTTGTATGTTTTTATCATACATGTGTCCAAACCCATAGAATGTACAACACCAAGAGTGAACTGTAAGGTAAATTCTGGACTTTGGGTGACTATGATGTGTTAATGTAGGTTCATCAATTGGAACAAATGTACCAATCTCGTGATGATAATGGGGAAAGTTATGCATATGGTTATGGGGGAAGAGGGTACATGGAAATATCTGTACCTTCTTTTTAATTTTTCTATGAACCTAAAATTGTTCTAAAAATAAACCCCCCAAATCTAAGATGAATGTGTGCTAAAAAGCACATAATTGAAATGTTAAAGGGAAAATACCAAAGATAGAATAAAATAATCTTCGTACTTTTTGCTTTATAAAGAGTTCTAAAGCCAGTTTGGGATGTACATAGGTTCTGGAATATAAAAATGCCATCTTTTCCTTGTTTTGAGGGATAGGTGGAGAGGAATCAGAAGCTAAAGAAATACATTCAAAAAGAACAAATATCTGCTCTTCAGCAGTTTCTTTAATAGAGTTAAAAAGAAAGATAAGGCCAATTACCAATATACATAACATACAGTAAGACATCTTGCTTTAACCATTATGTGGGATTCATTTAAAGGTGAATATTGCTGAAGTTTGATAGACATGTACGTTTGTTTATCTTGAATAAGAAAAATAGGCTGAAAAGTAAAATCATTGGAGAAAATAGAGACAAATGCCAAACATGAGAAAGAGAATGAAGGAGGGAAATCCCTACCGATGACATTCAAGGCAGACATGAGACAGGTACAAAGAAAATTTGCCATTCTGTAAATTTGGTTCTGCACAAAATATTTGAAAGATTGTCAAAAGAAAAATAAATAAAAACTAGTTGTGGGAGTTGAAAACTTACTGTAGGATGAGGCAATAAAATATACCATTGCATATGCATATAAAACTGTAGTTAGGCAAGCACTAAATAATGTGATCTTGATGAATATTTCCGATGGGAGAATTCTAAAATACAGACAGTGTTTTAGCCAGGATGCGCTAAATGTGTTTGTCATCCAGCTGCAATTATCTAAACCAAAATAAAGGAGTACATTGGCTCTCATAATTAAAACATGGGGGGGGGGGGAAGAAGTGCCAAAAGACCTGATCTTATGACCACCCCTGAGCTGTGGAGATGGTGTCATTTTTTTTCAACCACATGGAATAAGAATGTGTTTGGAGTATTACCCCAAAGATAAATAAAATAAAGAATAGCTAGAAAATAAAATATGTCCATTATAAGGCATATATCTTTTTTACTATGCTAATTTTATGTTGCTTTTAATTAAGTAAAAGACAAAACAACAACAAGAAAAATACTTGAAGATTAATCTATTAATCCATGTAAACACTCATCAAGAGTTTATTATTTCTCTGCCACTAACCTAAGCATTAGAGTAACCTAATAGAAGACTTTAGTTCCCAGAAATTTACAATCCAACATATTTGACTATAATATATAGTTGAAGATGTCTTAGCATATTCAGCTATAACAAATTTCATAATACTAGTATGAATAAAGTGTTATCAGAATACAGAATGAGTGTTTAATTCTGCTTGGGTGTAAGAGGTGTGAATGGGGAATCTGAGAGTCTTTAAGTGGGGAGGCGGGATGGTGACATAACATTCAGGTTATATAATAAGTCTTTCCCCACTGAGAACATGGGGGATTTCATTGCTTAAAAATTAACAAGCTCAAATGCAACTGAAATCAAAGATTAAGTGTTTTCATGCTTCCAGCAGACAGTATTTTGATAATCTCCAATATCTGAAACAATTTCTGAAAATAACTAGTCAGAAAAATCAAGTAAATTTTAGATGGCTGTGGGCAGGCTGAGACACAAGGCTGATTTTTTGGTGAAGGTTCTAACAGCTTAGATAAAAGACCATCTGGATCAAGGATTCAAGGCTTTCTAAAAATGTGTAACCTTTCTCATTATAGAGTTTAAATAGTTACTGGTAATAAAGTTTAAACTAAACTTGGTTTAAATCATATTAAAAATTCTCATTTTTTAAACATTCCAAATCTTGCATTCTTTTAAAGTTAATATGTGAATGTATTGAGTGTTTTTATCTAGATATGTAAAATTTCCTTATAAAATAAACTATCAGAAATGAAGCAGTAACAATGAAAAAATAATTATGTTTCTCTAGAGGTTGAACCTACCAATAGCATATTCTAATTTATCTTGGTTCATGCCTATTAAGTTTATTAATAAGGTTCATACTTTTTAAGCTTGTATCACCTGTTAATGGCAAGTAAAGAAAGAGTAGGCCTAGTATTTCAAACAGAATAATTACTTCCAGTGAGAGTAAATTCATGTAAATTACACTGAACACAGAGAGAGGGAAACTAACAAGAATTTTCACTAAGAATTTGGGAAATTTTATTTATGGAATAAAATTTTGTGCTGTGTAACATATACCATCCAGTTATATTCTAGGCTCTTTATCCCTAATGCCTAAAATAGTAAATGGCACAAGAACAGGCACTCAATAAATTACGTTTTTCTTGTCATCTTTTTTTTTTTCTGATTGGTATTTGTATGAAAGTATAAAAAGAGCAAAAACTCATATATGTGCTTTATATATGCCAAGCAATTGTACCAAGCCTTTTAAATATAGTCCTTCATAGATTACCTTAAATTATAGACAGTACAGAAAATTTTAAATAAGAAAATAAAATTATGTAAATAAGATTGAAATATCTCTACCTGATAAGTTGCTTCTGTCTTACTTTAAAATGCTTTTTATAAATACTGTCAAATATAACTTATAATACTGTTTAGCTTCTCCTAATGATTAGATCTTAACCAATATTTCAAACAAACACCAAACTGAGAATTAAAAACAATGCTGATTATTCTAACATTGAATTTAAATATTGATTTAATACAGTAGGCTCCTGACATTTTCAAATGCCCAAATTTGTAAATAACAAAATGATCTATAATTATCATGAAATGCAATAACACTTAAAGTTATATCATTGGATGCTTAATTATTTCATAAATATTAAACTGAAGTACAACGTGGACTTATTTTGTAACAAACACCATCCTTTAGTTTCACTTTCTCTGTTTCCATTACCAAAACTGATAGTTAGCTTTTCAATTTCCTAAGGCCATTTTTCACAAAATAGTAATATTCCCCCAAATCCCAAGTCTTTCAACCATGATGTTAATTATTCTAGGAGCAGTTCCCCCAAGAGTGGTCACAGTCAATTCCATTGAAATGAAAATGCTGGGGATCAACTCAACCCACTTGTCACGTGACTCACTCACCCTTGCACTCTAGTCTGGAGGTCTGTTCCAAACTTAAGGCCTCAAAAAATTTGCGAATAATTATGTGCTGTGCATCTACCTGACCATTTGTGAAACAGCAAATGTTAAATTTGCGTATATCAAGATATACAGTATTTAATAATAAATCAAAGCACATTTCCCCCCAAAATGAAGTGTAGTAAAACCTCCTTATTACACACATAGTTCTTGTCCTCTCTTCTTAAGGTAGCTTCTTCTGTCAAATGAATGCAGGCAAGAGTTCTGATCATCCTGGCAGGAGCAAAGTCAGGGTAGGCTTTAGCTGAACAATGGACAGACAACCAGGTTAAAGGCAGCTTGAAGGCAAAAGTGAGATCCCCAGGTCTCCAGTATTCTTCTGTGTTAAGTTCCCTCCCTTTGGCATGAAGCTAAAGTTGAAAACAGTCTGTTCTCCTACCCTTCGCTACTATTCCCTGGGACAGTAAGTAATTCTTAAACTGTGGTTTCAAGACTTCTGGGGGTCCCCAAGACCCTTTCAGGTAGATCTGAGGTCTTCCCTTTTCCAACTACAGATCTGGGTAAGACCTGATATTCTTTCTGTTTCTTTTTTTTTTTTTTTAATTGGGGGTGACAATTGTTAATTAAATTACATAATTTTAGGTGTACAATTCTGTATTACATCATCTATAAATCCCATTGTGTGTTCACCACCCAGAGTCAGTTCTCCTTCCATCACCATATATTTGATCCCCTTACCCTCATCTCCCTCCCCCCACCCCCCTTACCTTCTGGTAACAACTAAACTATTGTCTGTGTCTATGAGATTTTGTTTCTCATTTGTTTGTCTTGTTCTTTTGTTGTTTTTGGTTTATATACCACATATTAGTGAAATCATAGGGTTCTCTGCTTTTTCTGTCTGACTTATTTCGCTTAGCATTGTACTCTCAAGATCCATTCATGTTGTCACAAATGTTCCTATATCATCTTTCCTTAATGCCGAATAGTATTCCATTGTGTATATATACCACAATTTATTATACCATTCATGTATCGAAGGACATTTTGGTTGTTTCCATGTCTTGGCCACCATAAACAAAGCTGCAATGAACATTGGAGCACACGTGTCTTTATGTATAAATGATTTCAAATTCTTTGGGTAGATGCCCAGGAGAGGGATTGCTGGGTCATATGGTAATTCTATTTGTAATTTTTTGAGGAACTTCCACACTGCCTTCCACAGCGGCTGCACCAGTCTGCATTCCCACCAACAGTGTATCAGGGTTCCTTTTTCTCCACAGCCTCTCCAACACTTGTTGCTATTTGTGTTGTTGATGATAGCCATTCTGACTAGGGTGAGGTGATATCTCATTGTGGTTTTTATTTGCATTTCTCTGATAATTAGTGATGTTGAGCATTTTTTCATATGTCTATTTGCCATTTGTAAGTCCTCTTTGGAGAAATGTCTCTTCAGGTCCTCTGCCCATTTTTCAATTGGGTTGTTTGTTTTTTGGTTGTTGAGTTTCATGAGTTACTTATGTATTTTGGATATTAGACCCTTATCGGAGGAACTGTTTGGAAAAATCTTCTCCCATTCATTCGGTTGCCTCTTTATTTTGTCGATGGTTTTTTTTGCTGTGCAAAAACTTTTATGTTTCATATAGTCCCATTTGTTTATTTTAGCTTTTACTTCCATTGCTTTTGAAGTCAAATTCATAAAATGCTCTTTGAACCCAAGGTCCATAAGTTTAGTAGCTATGTTTTCCTCTATGCAGTTTATTGTGTCAAGTCTTATACTTAAGTCTTTGATCAATTTTGAATTAATTTTGGTACATGGTGATAGATAACAGTCCAGTTTCATTCTTTTACACGTGGCTATCCAATTCTCCCAGCACCATTTATTGAAGAGGCTGACTTTCCTCCATTGTATGTTTTTAGCTTCTTTGTCAAAAATTATCTGTCCATATTTATGTGGTTTTATTTCTGGGTTCTCAATTCTATTCCATTGGTCTATGTGTCTGTTTTTCTGCCAATACCATGCTGTTTTAATTGTAGCTTTGTAGTACAAGCTAAAGTCAGGGAGTATGATACCTCCAGCACTGTTCATTTTTCTTAAGATTGCTTTGGCTATTCGGGGTCTTTTGTGGTTCCAAACAAATCTGATGATTTTTTGTTCTATTTCTTTAAAAAATGCCATTGGGATTTTGATGGGGATTGCATTAAATCTGTATATTGCTTTGGGTAGTATGGCCATTTTAACTATGTTGATTCTTCCAATTTATGAGCATGGAATGTCTTTCCATTTCTTTGTGTCATCTTCAATTTCTTTCAAAAATGTCTTATAGTTTTCAGAATATAAATCCTTCCAGAATAACGAGAATATACATCCTTGGTTAAGTTTATTCCTAGGTATTTTATTCTTTTTGCTGCAATTGCAAGGGAATTGTTTTTTATATTTCTTTGTCGGAGATTTCATTGTAGTATATAGGAATGCAATGGACTTTTGTACGTTGATTTTGTAGCCAGCAACTTTACTGTATTCGTTGATTGTTTCTAACAGCTTTTTGGTGGAGTCTTTAGGGTTTTCTATATATAGCATCATGTTATCTGCAAAGAGTGATATTTCAACTTCTTCATTCCCAATTTGGATGCTTTTATTTCTTTCTCTTGCCTGATGGCTCTGGCGAGGACTTCCAACACTATGTTGAAAAGCAGAGGTGATAGGGGACAGCCCTGTGGTGTTCCTGAACGTAGAGCAAAGGGCTTCAGTTTTTCACCATTAATTATGAGATTAGCTGAGGGCTTGTCATATATGGCCTTTAAAATGTTAAGGTATTTTCCTTCTATACCTATTTTATTAAGTGTTTTAATCATAAATGGATGTTGCATCTTGTCAAATGCTTTTTCTGCATCGATTGATATAATCATATGATTTTTGTCCTTTATTTTGTTTATGTGATGTATCACATTGATGGATTTGCGGATGTTGAACCATCCTTGTGCCTCAGGGATGAACACCACTTGGTCATGATGAATAATCTTTTTAATGCATTGTTGTACTCGATTTGCTAAAATTTTGTTTAGGATTTTTGCATCAGTATTCATCAGAGATATAGGTCTGTAGTTTTCTCTTGTTGTGTTGTCCTTACCAGGTTTTGGTATCAGGGTAATGTTGGCCTCATAAAATGAGTTAGGGAGTTCTGACTCGTCTTCAATTTTTTGGAAGAGTTTGAGCAGGATTGGTAGTAGATCCTGTTTCAAGGTTTGGTAGAATTCACTAGTGAAGTCATCTGGTCCCAGACTTTTGCTTTTGGGAAGATTTTGGATGACTGATTCAATTTCTTTACTGGTGATCGGTCTGTTTATATTTTCCAGTTCTTCAGCCTTGGAAGGCTATATGTTTCAAAGAACTTGTCCATTTCTTCTAGGTTATTGAATTTGGTGGCATATAGTTCTATGTTTCAACAACAACAAAACACATATCACAAAAGATTGACTGCAGAAGCAAATATTAGCATCTAGATCTCCTATGCTAGACATTAAAAGAGGTTTTAAAAAATGTAAACCAATGCAAATCTCCATCTTTGTTTTGGAAAATATAGATCTTTGTAAAATGTTTGTTTATGTTAGGGTATAAAGACTATTATAGTTATTACATAAATTAATAACTAGTATTTTAAAAATTATGAATATGTTTAAACTTTAATTTAAAATATAGTAAGTATTAAAAGATATAATCTAAATAAGCAAAATATCTTTGGCATCCTCAGTAATTTTTCAGAGTCTAAGAAAGCTATCTTAGAGTCAAAAAAAGGTTATTCGAGAAGTTTGCGAACTATTACCCCAGAAGCAGCTTCAAAACCACTTCTGCAGGCATGCCCAGATATTAACTTTTCCTTTATTTTAATAGCTGTCTCATAAAGTAGCTCTCGCCGTTCACATTTTCAGATGAGAAAACTGAGGTTTATAGACATTAAATAACTGTAAAACATAAACCCACAAATTTGTGGCCTATTCTTTTACAGTGTGGGAAGGGTGTACAGCCTAGCGGAAGTTGATAAGGTTCTTGTACTTATTAACAACTCTTAAGAGTAGTGAAATAAACTTTCATAAAATGTACTTCGGTTTGGAAGCGATAATGTAACAACAGGCTGATTGGGAGTAAGAATGGTATTTAAAGCATGGGCATAATGTAATCAGAGAGGGTCACTTACATGGTCAGAGCTTTTTCTTTAATTTTACAATTTCTTTTTCTTTTTCCCTTTGCTTTTCCCAAGTCAATTAAAATGCAAACAGGAGGTCTGATAAGAGGCAGCAAGACAAGTGAGGCATAGGATAGCACTAAAATATGACTTCCTAATATATGCAGGGTAATAGGAATAATTGGATTTTTAAAGCCTGAGCATTGCATGCTTTACCCCTTATCTCCCATTAAATCGATTGGTGTCTTGCTCTTTTTATATCTGAAATGTTAACCTTTTTGAATTTTTAATAACTAAAACTTTGTAACACTCTTATTAAAATGTGAGGTTGTATTAAATCTGCCACTTGGCTCTTATAAATCATTGCTCCTTACCTGAAATAATGGATTTTAATGTCTGATGAAATTTGTATTTGTTAATCTATAAAATAATGATTGTAAAAATGACCCTATAATTTAACAGTATCTTAATTACATTTTTATATACTCTGTGTCTGTGTAGGGTGCCTGTGCAGAATTTTATTACCCACATCTCTTTAACACAATAACTTCAACCAACAAAATAAGTTCAAAACAATACTTAGTGTACCTAAGTGTTCTCAAATGCTAACTGTACTTAAATTTTCAAAACATTTAGTGTTAAATATGCTTGTCTACATCCCACAATTAACATAAAGCTGTAAAATCAGTTGAGAATTCAATTAACATATTTTACAAAAGTGAGAAAATGCTACAATTTTTACCCCAAATTTGGGAAATACATTTGTACTGCAAAGGTATTCTTACTCTAGAATTTCTTTTTAATAACCATAAGACTTTTTCAAAGTTTTAAATGACAGAATTCAAATGTCTCCCAAATTATAGTCCCAGCTCTTTTTTATTCATTATAGGATAATATTATTTGTACATTTTGACAATATATAAAATTTCACACATAAAAAAGAGAGCTCATGATATTTATCCAATCAATATCCATTCCAAACATGCTTCTCTTTTTATCAACCCTGTAAATCAGAATCCAGATTACCACCCAGCTTCCTTATTTCCTCAGGTTGTATTTTATGTATGTATGCATGCATGTTTGTATTTGTCTATACTGCTTTCCAATCTCTTCCTACCTCCACTCAACCCAATATCCATCTAAAACTGTTTAGGAACAGCTTTATCATGTCCCCTATCCCCCACAATCAAGCATTTCAATATTTGGGTATTTTGTATAAAGTTTAATCCTTCTGTCTAATACTTAAGGCTATCACCGGAATATCATCAACCTTCCTTCTCTCATCAATCTACCAAGTTAAACTAAAATTAAGCTATTGTACTCAGGCATGAATTTGCAATTCCAACCTCCAAGACTTTACATATAATTGTTTGCATCTGTAATGGCCTTTGTCTAACTTTTTGTAATTGTATCTGATAAGACTTTCAAAACTAACTCATCTCCTCAAAATTGCAGAAAAGGGGTCAGATCTTCTTGGGAACTAAGCCAGGAAAGAGCGTGAATGGATTAGAATCCAGACTGAGTAGGTTGAAGGTGAAATTTAAGCCAAAATGAAGTTAGAGGTCAGAATTGTTTGATGATATTGACAAATTAAGTTCATAGTTATGATTGATGAAAAGTAGATTCTAACAGACAGAACAGTGTCACATGGGATCAGGAGGAGAGTGACAGCATTATCATTACAGCCATAGAAATACAGAGTTACAAAGGAAGTTTGTTGCTTTGATAGAAGTTCACCTTCAACCATTATTATGATTACGATGATGATTATTATTTTGGTCCGTAATTCCACTGTCAAATAAAAAATCAAATTTGGACTTAGTAGGGAGAGACTCATTCTAAAGTCTGAGGAAAGAGATTTCCTCCAAGGGTGGGGAAAGGGACAATTGCAATAGGGAACATTTTGCGACCATGAGAACTGCAAGCTTCTCAAGAGTTAGACAAAGGGATTTTATTTTATGGAGAAGCTTAAACAAAGATAGAAAGAACCAGGTGTGGGCAAGAGGAAGGAATGTTTGGCATGGTAGGATAGCAGGTGAAAGAATGTTTTACCCTGAGGCCAGTCTTTTCTTAGGAGGGGCAGTATGCTGGCTCACACTGAAAGTGAGCGAAAGTTCTAGGTCCTGGAGGAAGGGCAGAAACTTAACCAAAGTTTGGTTAACAAGCATTTTGTTCTAAGTAACCAGTAGAGACAAGAAGTTCAGCGAGTCATTTCTGAGACAAGGAATGGGAATTGGTGGATCTGTGTCTGGCCTTGTCTTATGTAAACAAGGAGAGCATCCATGAGTTGTAAGTTAAGTCACATTGGGAAGGTGGTTCCTAGAAGTAAGCCTTTTTCTAGAACACAAAATGGTGAGGAGATTTCTTAATGTTTAAAGAAAATTCATCATCATTACTACTAACATTTATTAAGCACCTTCTATGTTCCAATCACTATATTGGGCATTGGAGATATAGAGATAAATTTTTAAAAAGGTAGATTTACCATAAAAGATAATCAGTCTTAAGCTCTGGGGCCCCTGAAATACAAATAATTTTTGTGAGATGCTGAGAGCTGCAGAGCATTCTAAATGGCAGGGAAAGCCATATTGTTATTTCCATGTATACTTTTCTGGTAAACTGACTAAAAAGATCTTAGAAAAAAGGAGCGTGAATCTTTAAAATCACACTCATTTGTTGTAATTTCTTTCTTAATTTTAAATAAATAGACCTGTAAATAAGACAAGACCCTCAAGTGCCTCATGAGAGATGTGGGGAAAAAACAAACCAAAACAACAAACAAACAAAAAACTCTGACATTTACAGGACAAAATGTCCACTATGATTTGATGAATACGAGAGAAGAGGAGCCTACTGGCCTGAAAGGAGGAATGTCAGGGAGGAAGAGTAGTTGATGAGTTTTTCCGTGTTACAGGAATTAACATGTCAGAGAAAATGTGAAAGATTGAGAAGAGTATTTTAGGCAGAGGGAACAGCATGTATGAATAACATGAAGGTATCAGAAAGCATGTTTCCCCCATAGAGTGAAAAAAAGTTGATCTGTCTAGGAAGAAAGACACCTGCACGGCAATAATGGGGGTTTTGGTACGAGATGTGAGTCTGAGCTCTATTACAAAAGTCACTGTAAGTGAGAAAAGAAACATTAACCTTAGACATGAAAGAAATGGGGCTCTGAAGAAAACGACACCCCTTTTAAAAATTCAAATCTATAAATAGAGTACATTAACCTACTAGTTTTATTCCTAATGGATCCTTATTGGGTTATAATGGTCAGGACCTGTTGAAACTGGTTCAATTCTCTTCTGAAGAGGGAAGCTTTCACCTACTTAGGACCTCTTACTGCTTATTTTAAGGGGATAATAGTATATCTCATGGATGGAACTAATTTTTTTTGAGTTCCCAGATCACTTCTTTCGCTGTACAAAAGTCATTCTCAACTGGGTACAATCCTTTACCCACCCCCCCCTCCATACACACACACAACCAGAGAACCAGGGAACAGTTGTCAAAGTCTGGAAATATTTTTTTTTTAATTAATTTTATTGGGAAATATTTTTGATTGTCACGAAAGTGGTGTTACGGGTATCTAGCAGGTAGAAGCCAAACACTGAATATTCAGCCCAAAATGTCAGTAACAGTGCTATAGCTGAGAAACTGGCCATACACCTATACTGGCTCCCTTGGATTTGAGGTGGAATTCTGGCAGTTGGTCTCTGGCTCTGGTCTCAGCTCCCTGTGGGTTCAGACTGTCTTATGATGCTACAGGCATGGTTTCAGGGTGCTCAAGGTACATGGTGTTCTATGAAGTCAAAGTCTTTGCTTGAAATGCAGAAATAAGTGGTAGCTTCCTGTGAACATTTGTATAAACAAAATCAAGGTGAGGATAGATAGAAAACAGTCTGCATAAAGACTGGATAGAGATGAAGATATTACAGAGTATGGTTCATGTATTCTTTGATTGGTGTGTGGGAAGGAGACAGAAGCCAAGTGAACCCAATTTTGAGAGTTAATAATTTCCTTCACAACTCTGAAATGATCTGCAAATCTGGAAGGGTAAAGGAAGGGTTAGGAAGGGTAAGAAGCAGACCAGGCTGAGTTGTTCAGGCAGCAGATGATGAGAATACACAATCACATAAAGAACAAAGTATTCAGTGGCAGAGGGAAGCTCTTTGAATATATTGACAATGATGATGGCCCATGGTGCATCCAGAGGGTAACCTGGGAAATAAAAAGTTTGTGCTGTGTAGAGTTGTACATTACAATATTCTGAGCACTGAGTTGTGGCGTTTCATAGATTTCCCCCCAAAATGCCTCGGGTCCTGCAATTGAATATTCAGCTGGCTCAGGTATCTTTCAATTTCAAGTGACAAAAAGCATATTCAAATAACTAAAGAGAAAAGGAAGGCTTTTTTGGCTCACCTAAACAAGGGATGGAAAATGGAAAGGATAGAACTCGCTGTGATGATTCTGGGAACTAAAGCTCTACCAGTTCTCACCCTGTGCTCTTCCCTCTGCTTCAGTCTGTCCTTCAGCAACCTGCCCTTCTTTATGCAGTGAGGATCTAATTCAATGTACACTTAGACAGCTGGAGCTTTTACCACAAGAAGAAAGTAAAAAAGTATTAAAGGGATACACCATTACTACCACCCTCCTTAGGGTCTCTTCCAAAACAAGTGAAAGCTCATAGAGGTAAATTTACTGGGAAATAGGCTATAATTCTATTAGCCATATATCATCCTTTGATGCCTTAACATTATGTCACTTGGTTCTCACAAAGTTCTGAGAAGCTAATATTATTATCTTCAAAGGCAGTGGTACCCAAATGCCAGTTTGTGGACTGATATGGGCCCGGCCACTTAAGGATCACTTCCAAACCACGTTAAAAATATAGTAACAAAACAAAAACAAACAAAAAACACATTTTAATTCAGCAAGTCAAGGGAAGTCTCACAATTTTTTAAAATATTGCCCTGGTGATTCTAATATACAAAATGATCTAGGCTAATAAGTACTAATGCAGGTTTACTTCCTCCTTGCTGAAAATATTTTTCCCTTATTACAGTTACTGCATAGCAATTATAAGGAAACGGAATATATGTGAGAGTCGAACAAAATTTTTAAAATTTCTTATAACATGATTATCCATATAGTTATGATCAGCTTCAAGGTTGATATGACACAATACATATTACCTTTGTTAATCACTTAAATGTGTTGACATCTTTCCTTTGTTGTTCAATATACTATATTCATATTATTTTAAACAGTCAAATAGTCTTTTATATGACTATCATAACATATCTACCTATAAATAAACACACTCATATTTACAAATTCCAAAATGTGGCTCTTTTTGTTATTTCCTTATTACAAATAATGACCCTCCTATATATAACCTTGTACTATGCTTAATTATTTCTTTTGGAAAAAAATTCCTATCAATAGAATTTTTGGGTCAAAAGCATACATATTTCTAAGGTTTTTGATATATACTGGTTCCCACTCACAAAGATTATCTTACAGTACTCAGTAATAGTGGACAAAAGCCTCATTTTCCCATAAAAATCGAGTGTCACTATTCTTGAGAAACATTTTACAATTTAACTGGGGCAAATTTTTAATACTAAAGTTTAATTTTTCTATATACGTATAATGTTCATTTGTGTTTTTCTCTGTGACATATTGGCCCATTTTTCTATTTTAGTTTTCTTTCCTATTCACTCATAAGGGCTCTTTATAGATAAAAAATATTTACCTCTTTATATATTTAGGATTTCCACTTTTCTGTTATATGTTACAAAAAATACTTTTTACTGAGAGTATATTTTGCTTTTAATTTTATTTTTATTGTTGTATTGTTTGAAAAAATGTATTTTAATTGTGTGGAGGTATATCTGTTACTTTTTTTTTAGAATAACCAACCTAAGGTAATATGAGAATTCACCATTATTTCTTTTGAATGACTCAAAACTTTATTTATTACATTTAAGTCTGTACTCCATTTGTAAATCTTTTGGTGAATGGCAGAAGGTAGGAATTCGTTACTACTATCACCAACATCATTACGGCTGTAAAGGGTACCCACATGTCTCCAAATCATTTATTTAATAATTTTTCCTTTTTCCAAATATTTGCAATGCTTAGGAGGTGTATTTAGTGTCACATGAATATGTTAACCTCTATTTAAACATGTTATATAATGTTCTAGTTCAAGTCTAGAAACAGTTTTTTGGATCTCTTAAAATAGAACTAGTATCCTATGCAGCAATATTAAAAATTATCATGAGGATCTGAAAATACAATCTCTAATGCATGCTTTAAAAGTATCTAATTTTGACTGGGGATATGACCCTACTCCTCTTCTCTTCCTTACCTTCTAACCCTGTCCTGGAGTTTCAACTTTAACAAATGACACTTACTCAAGCTGATTAAACAGGTGAAGAAAACTGTAGGAAGGAGTATTGATTTCAGATGATGCTCTTGTCCTACACCTGGTATTTGTTGCAAACATTAAATTCTCCTTTTTTTTTTCTTTGACAAGGAGAATACTGAAAGAAGAGTTGGTAAAGGTCAAGTGACAAACATAGTAGATGGATTTTAAGGACTTCCTTGGGGTTATCTCCATTTAAAAGAAAAATAAATACAAGTACTTTACTGGAGTATAGGCTCTTGGTTTCAAATTAATAAATCAAGTAATAGTATTTATTGTGGAAGCTTGTAGGTTAATAACCTCAATTAGGCTTAGAACAAGGTGAAGTGGTAATGTTTCTGGCAAAGCCAAGACATCACTACTGTGGCCACTAGTACCAGTAATGGACCAAATGGGGAGATTGATCATATTGGTAACAATACCTGGCATTAAGGATTAGGGTTACCTACTATCGTGGTAAGAATAGATCAATTGCAAAGACAAATCTCTTCCTATGGCCGGTAATACTCTGTCAAGTTGTTGAAAGGAAAGAGAAAATAGCAGAGGACTTCTCCCTGTGGCTTATTTAATGATTGGGTATGTTGTTTGAACAATTTTCCCAGATTATTTAAACAGAACTTGGATTACACACATTCTGAAAATTTGAAGTAAATCAGAACCTTGTTTACTGTTATTTTATAGCTGATGAGACAGGAATGGTAGGGTAGGAAACACAAGGGAAATCCCTATTTCTGAAAGATTCCTGTGGGTTTCTATACAATTAGGCTGGAAAGATTCTGCTCTTTCATCTTATTCAGAGTTTCTGGTGTGTCCCCAGGATACTGGGCATGAACAGGTAAAAGAGAAACAACACAAATTACATAGTGGCTACAGAGGACTATATCCAGCACGGGGTTCTGTTTTGAGTCTAGACTCTAGGTAGGAAATAATCCTCTCAATTAATGGAATTTAAACTTTTACCATAGCTTTTGGAAAAATAAAGATCTATGTAGGTATTATAGCAGCCAAAAGATAGAATTAAAAAAAATGATAATAACAAAAACAGAGCAGTTGTTTTCAAGAAATAGAAAACATTATCCCTTAACCATAAAGACAAAATCAACAACTAGCATCGATTTATTTAACATTTACTATGTGCCAGGCAATGTTGTAATCACTTGTTATTTCTTCCTATCCAAAAAAGCTTATGAAGTAAGTACTATTATAATCACCATTTTATAAAATAGGACACTGAGGCACAGGAAGAGTAAGTACCTTGCCCATGGTCACATAGCTATTAATCCAGCTAATAAGTTGAATTCAGATTTAGGCATTTTAACTCTCGAAACAATGTTCTTAATCACTATATTATTCTAATGTAACCAATAGTTTGATGGGCCCATTATGCAAAATACAGCCTTCAACTGAAATAGTTTGAACAGACTCAGTACTTAGAGTCTCTACTTGGAGCATGCTTATAAAGAAAAGCTGGGCATGAAAAATAAGGATTTTCAATGAAAGGAAAACCACCCTTTTGGAGCTTGTATTTGAGAAAAGCAATTAGAAACATATAAACTGATCAGCCCCACTGGTGAAGGGCTAGCATCCATTTCTTAATGATAGATATTGAAATTTTGAGTCAGAAATCACTGCATATATTCACTGAACACATAAACTATCACTTTTATTGGTGGAGGACATAATGGGATGGGAAGTGGAATAGGACAGACAGGAAAGAAGGGGACAGGCAGTTACAATAAATTCTTTGTTGCTTTGGTGAGTTCCACATAGAACAATCGAGTCAGAAATTGTTTTAGAACAAGCATCTGAACCAGGTGAACCCTGTTTGATGTTTAGAATCAGAATTCTATCTCCCAGTGTGGGCAGAAATAGATAAATGACACCCCTTACAAAATTCTGAATTGAAGGTAATATTTTGGCCTATGTCATGCTACATAATAGACCCAAAAAGCAGAATGACAGGTTGAACTCCAAAGGTCATAGAAGTTCATAAGGATCATTTTAAGGAAAATCATCTTTTTCTGATAAGGCTCTAAAGCAATTAAGGTTTTCTGTTTTTCTGGTTTTTTTTTGTTGTTTGTTTTTTGTTTTCTTTTAACCAGCAGGTTAAGGAACAAAGATATCTCAGTTTTGAAGAACAAGGGCTAATAAAACCGGTCTAATGCTCAACGGTCATCGTGGTTTCCAGGATAGGGGAAGAGAGGAAAGGGGAGTTACTGTTTTTTGAGTATAGAGATTCAATTTTTCAAGAAGAAAAAAGTTCTACAGATAGATGATGGTGATTGTTTCACAACAGTACGAATATTCTTAATATCATTATACTTTACACTTAAAGTGATAAAGATAGTAAATTTTATGTTATTATGTATATTATCACAATAAATATTGAAAAAGTGCTAAGAGACTGGTGGAGAAAATGACACGCATTTGGAGTAAAATAATATTAACTGTGGATCTATGTTCTATATTTGCTTTAGAAAGCTTAGAATTTATTCTGCTTTTTCAAAAATCCTGAAAAAGCTTTGTTTTTATAAGACTATAATTTTTGTAAATTTATATTCTTATGAGACCTTTTAAAGAATTACAGCTATGCACTGTATAATACCACTTTGGTCAATGACAGACCACGTATGCATTGGTGGTCCCATTGCATATACAAATAAGATTATGTACATGTGAGATGATCAAAAACTATGGTGAATGTTTAAAAGAAACAAAAATACAGTAAAAGACACATTGCCATTAACCCCCCTCAAAATGCTCCCTCTCACTTAGAACACACTTATTCTATTGTTTTTATCACTTTCTGAAGCAGTTCTGGAAGCCCTTTTTCGTGAGTGTCTTTAGTTGCGCTGTCATAGCTGACTTAATGTCTTGAATCCATTAAAAACATTTACCTTTCATGATCATTTTAACTTTGGAGAAGAGCCAGAAGTCACATGGTGCCAGATCCAGCAAATAAGGTGTACTGTACAAACTGTACAAACACTGTAATGTTTTTATTTGACAGAAATTGCCCTACCAGAAGTGATGTGTGACATGGAGCCTTTCATTGTGATCACAAAATACAGTGAATGCTGCTGCTAAATGCCATCCAGAGGAAAGGCAGGGATTTTCAATACAGGAAGTGGTGTGTCGAACCTTAGTAACAGTGTGTGACAAGTTTCCACTTGTTCGGTGCAGTCAGTTGGGTGTGAGCTACGGTTGAAGTGTGTTTTAAAACGTGCCATAAATCATCCTCCATCATGACAAGACTCTGTGTCACACATCACTTCTGGTATGTGGCAATTTCTGTCAGATAAAAACATTACGGTGCATTCTCATCTACCTTATTCACCAGATTTGGCACTGGGCGACTTCTGGCTCTTCCCCAAAGTCAAAATGATTCAGGACATTGAGGCAGCTTCAACAGCACAACTAAAGACACTCACTCATGAAAAAAGACTTCAGAACTGTTTCAGAAAGTGGCAAGAATAATGGGATAAGTGTGTTTGAAACAAGAGGGAGTATTTTGTGGGGGATTAATGGCACTGTGTCTTCTACTGTAATATTTTTTTTTAAATTTAAATGTTCACCATATTGTTTGATCACACCTTGTAGCTTAGGTGTTTACTGGGCTATACTATCTAAGTTTGTGTAAGTACACTCTGATTTTTGCATGACGATGAAATCACCTAACCACACATTTCTCAGACTATATCCCATTAAGCAGCACATGACTATATAAAAAAATACATAATTGTTTTATAATCAGTTTAATTTTTGTTTCACTTATGATTTAAAAGTAAAACAGTACAAATGTTTCACATTTTCAAAATGAAAGATTTGAATGAATTACAAATTGATTTGTGATTTTTAAAAAATTTTAGCTTGCATATTGATATAGGTTTTCATTAGTGTAGTTAGTTGGCTTATGGTCTACATTTTAAATAATTAAGTGATAGGTCAATTCTGTTATCAAATTAGAAATGAAATGGAAGTTAGTTATGTACTAGATTACACATGATTTACACATGGAATCACAGAATATTAAAACCTTGGGCCATTTTCAACCAATAACCCGGTTAAAACTCAATGGAAAATGTATCCCAAATATTGTCTTTCACTGACAATAGAAGTGAAAATAAATGTAATAATGCTTATTTTATAATATTAATATAATTGATTTTTAAAAATCACGGTCTTCAATATTTTCACAAACACTACGAATTAATGGGTTGAATCAACAGAAGAAAAACACCCCCAAAACACAGGTCATTTGTCACATAAACTGATATTATCACACGCAGCTGTCACATGAATGTCAATAAAAAGTAGTAAAGTATAAATAACAGTAGAGCTCTAATGACACAGAAACCTGAAAAAAAAAGTTTTGTGAACTATGTTATATGGAGCACCTAAAACAATTTTATCAGTAATGCCAATGATTTTTGTTTGTAGTAACAATATTTTAACTTTTTCAGTAAAAATGTAGGAGATTTGTGATTATTCACTACGGACATTTACTATTTATTCCACTCATATTATAGAATGTGTCCAAAAGAACAAAATTTTATTAAAATTGAACTTTGTTGATTCAGAAATGTTGTTATTTCTAAATAGGGGTAACAACCTTTTAAAATAATACTAATGTCAAAACAGGACTACAAACCCAGTAAGGATTTTTCCCATTTATTATGTCTGTATACATTGCCTGTTCAGATTTATTGATTTCTAAGTTATGATTGAATGAGGATTAATTTAAATATGTATCAGAACTCTAAACAATATTGTAAGTCAATTTCTGACCTCCATTATTTTTGTTAACGTTTATTTGTGCTCAGAAATTCAGTGGAATGCTGTCAGATTAATTGCCTCAATTTTATCCCAGTAATGTTCTAAAGCTTCATATTGACAGGTATACCTGTCTTCTGTTAACTATATATCCCAGGGCCATTTAAGCCTTTAACTATTTAACTATTAGTAATTAACTTTAACTATTAGTAATTGTGGCTGTTAGAGTTATACATTATCACATAAAGCTAGTATCAAGTAGTTTTCTCTAAACTTGGATTTCTCATCACTTATCCGTATAAGGGTATACTCTGAAATCATTTTTCAATCTAATATAAAAGAATAAAATTGTAGGCTCTGTGGTTTTGATGGATTACGTTGTGCTGTAGGATTCACTGAATTATACTATCCTTCAGCTCTCTCTTACATTACTTTTAGCCAAAGCCTAAATTAATGTTCTGGTTTTGATACTTAAATATTAAATCCAATTAAATTAAGGCATTTACCTAGTTTGAATATAATGCATCTTGTTTTTATTCAAACCTAATAATGTAATAGGCATTATAGATTGGTTTTGTCTTTTCATCTTTCTTCTCCAAAGTTTTCTACTCTCGCACAGTTTTCGAGCATCTTTTCTATGTGTCTTGGTTTGTAGTATCCCTTCAGTTGCGTTTAGAATATTCTGCGTCTAGGTGGTATTTTACCACCCTAGCATTCTGAATTAGGCAATGGTATGTGTCTCTACCTGCATTTCTTTAAATATTAAATAGACACTTAGGCATGTGTCTATTTAGTGGACTCTGTGTCCACTATCTTAGGACAGTTTTCCTTTTTATCATACTTAACTGGTGTCTAAACGATCACGAAGCTCATCTAAATGTGGAAGAGAAATGGCATCAAGATGTCAAATTCTTTCATGTTTAAGTCCTGATGCTAAAGACCATAAGATGCCAAGGTCTCACCAGAAGAAAAAAGTGGATTTCGAAGGACCAAGAGGAAAGGCTGCAGTGGCAGGTTGATTTCTGTCTCTTCTGATATGATGTCTCCCTTCTATCCTATAGCCCCACCTCCCCTGGGCCTAAAAAGCTGAGTTATAACATGCAGTGTGGAGCTATAATGAAAGAAAGGCTGAAAATCTTTCTTTCAGAGCCTAATTGTATCATTATTATTAGACACGGGTGATTCTGGCCTCAGTAATATTTTATGCTTATTTTGAAAATGTTTATAGAAATGCCATATGACACTGTAGACAGACCACTAGGTGTTGATGTTCTTCAAGCTCAGTCCTGGGCATTTTCGTTAATCTCTCTCTCTCTGTTATGCTAGAAGATACTATTTACTGTGTTTCCTCCAAAATAAGACTTAGCTGGGCAATCAACTCTAATGTGTCTTTTGGAGCAAAAATTAATATAAGACCTAGTCTTATGTTACTATAAGACCAGGTATAATATAATGTAATATAATGTAATGTAATATAATACGATACGATACGATACGATACGATACGATATAATAAATACTGGGTCTTACACTAATTTTTGCTCCAAAAGACGCATTAGAGCTGATTGTCCGGCTAAGGTCTTATTTTGGAGGAAACAGGGTACTTACTTGACTTGAAATAAAACCTTAACTAACATTGATGACTTCAAATTCCTAACTGCACTACTAGAAACTCCCCTTCAGAACCCACTCTATATCATTAGCTAGTTTTCTACTTGAATCTTCATTTGGTTCTCATAAGGATCTCAAGCCTAAGTGTAAACATGAACTGCTGGTTTCTCTCCTGAATCTGTCTACTACATTTCCCTAATCTTTTTCATCTCGATGATGGCACAGCACACCATTTAGTGACTGGGACAAGTCAGAACCTTAGGGTCAAGTCACTTTCCTTACTCACTCCCATCTCACATTCCCATCTAGTACGTGTCAGCTCATTCTGTCAGTTTTACCTCTAAATTTTGTTCAAATATATATTATTCACTTCTGTCCACCTCCATTGCCCCACTTTGTAATCTACTTTTACACTTCTATAGTAGCTCCATCAGTGGTCTCTCTGCATCACTTCTAAAGCCCTCTAATTATTTTCCTACACAGTGGGTAATCTTTTTTAAAAACATAAATTAGATCATAACACTTTCCTCTGCTGGAAATCTATCAAGCCTTCATTTGAACTTGGAATAACATTCACACTTTTTAATGTGGCACCTGTCTATATTTATATCTTTCTCTCTCCATGTTAGCAACCATCACTGGTCACTATGCTTCTCTTATACTTCATTTCTGACTCTTCTTAAAACTTTCTGCCCCAGGGCCTTCCTACAAATCATTCATTTTGCCAGGAACTGTTACCTGTTCACCTGGCTGATTCTTCCTCATTAAATGTTATTTCTTCAAGAGGCCATCCCTGTAAGTTCTGCCAGTTATTCTCTTCCATTCTCTGTTCTTTTATTTCACAGCATTCAACATTTGTGATAATTATTTTTGTGTCTACTTGCATTGTGTTGGCCTGCTACATTAGACTGTAAGTTCTATCAGGGACGGGGCATGTTAGTTTTATTCACCACTGAATCCCCAATGTCTATTATAATGACTACCACATGGAGATGCTGTGTAAATAAATATTTTAGTATTGACTAAAATATATGTATGGTGCTGTATTTCAGTCCTCAGAGTAAATGTAAATTTTTTTCCTTCCATCAAATGGACTCCAAAACAAGGCTTTCAGAGTTATGAAAAGAAAAAAGAGAGAGAGAGAGAGAGAGAGAGAGAGAGAGAGAGAGAGAGAGAGAGAGAGAGAGAGAGAGAAAGGTGTTCTTCCTTAAAATCTAACAATGTAATGCACACAGCCAATACATGGACCTATATTTGGATCTGAAATCCATTATTGCCATTTACTAACTTTGTGACTTTGCAAAAATCAAAAGCATTCTGGGTCTTTCTTCACATGTAAAATGAGAGTATTTATTTGACCAGCAAACTCTATGGTGTATTATAAAGATATAAAGTGATAATGTGCATAGATGTATTTTATACTAGTAAAACATACAGAAATTTGAAAAAAATATTGCTCTGGGGCTGTTAGATATCAATGTGAAAATAAGTATATTTATTGTTGGTACCCTTCTTCTATCTTATTGCCCTGCTTCTAATGCACCTGTAGTTTCAGACACCAACTATTTAAAGCATACTATAATAGTTTGCAAGGTATAATAATATAGTTTCCTAAATGAGAATGAGGGGACCTAGTAAATACTCTAGTAATATATGAGTAAATATTAGTATTAGTCTATATACTTTGTGACAATTAGGATCCTGGTAGGTGGATTTGCCTGTAGCTGATTTTAAAAACTCAAGGCATTACTTTTATCTTTAAACAAGTCTGAAGTGTACGTTTTACATATCACCATCTGATAGTGACAAGTAGAAAAAACAAAAGCCCCATTCATGCCTATGAGTCACGTCACGTAACAGCACACTGGTTTAGAATGTGTCAGTGACCGTCTTAAGTATCTTGCCTGTGCAAGTTGTGTTTACCATTTGCTGACTATAATACTTGAGTATTATATAAAGAGTAACTTTCTTTAGAAATCTCTACAGAAAGCCAACCAGTTTTGCTGATGCAACAGTGCATTTGAATAGTGCATTATTTTATCCACTTCAGTAGCGTCTAAAGAATTTATTATTTAAAATAAAAATGTAAAATTAAATGTTTACATAGAAATGATACCCAGTGTTGAGTGTTTTTTCCAGTAAGATGACTTTTGTACTGACACAGCAACACTTTCTCACTTGTACTTTTGGTTTTCAGGAGTTATCTGAGGTCATGAAATGGAGGACAATAAAATAAACTGCACTATAAAAAAAGGAGCCACCATTTTGTATCTCCCTCTGGTTGGCAAACCTGAGCTCTACCCAGTGAAAAAAATGATACTCCTCCCTCATACACACACACACACAATCTTACTTTGGATTGACTTTTAATTAATTTTAATAAAAGCTCTTAACATTTTAGTTCCACAAATATATTTGACTGGCTCAGCAGCCATAGGAGAGGCTATTGGGGCTTCAGCCAGGTTCCTTTTTGTGGGCATATTGCAGTGCAACATCCATCCCCCAGCTGCTGTCAGTGTTGGCTGCACAGGTACAACTTTCTTTTTAATTTTTTTTTTTTTCTAAATGCCATGTTGCCTGGAAATGTCTGTGAAATTATGCCCCACCTTCTACCCCCCGGTAGCCCTCTGCAGCCAATAACTGGCTAATATAGGGATACAAAGCTTGGTGGTTTTGCCTCAAGGTGGGACAACTCTACTGTGTTGATCATGTTCCAGAGCTCCCCATGGGTCAGGGTGATGCTAGACTTGAGCTGAAACCTCATCACGACTTGACTTCTGTCCCTTCCCTATTCTATTCTCTCACTCCAGCATGTTTCTCCTACTGGCACTCCCTTGCATAAGAATCCTTGTTTCAAGCTTTCAAGCTCTTTTTCTAGAGGAATCTGATATAAGAGAGCAACTTGTGCAGTTTCACTACTGCATCTTGGCTATGGGGCAACAATTTTATATAGGTACAATTTGGCAAATGGAGTATTTTGCTTACCCATGGGTCCTTGTTAACCAGATATATATTACATGAAAAACACTTAAGGAAAATAAAATCTTCATAGTATAAAATGTTAGAACTGTCTCCTTGGAAAAGTGAGAAAAAAAAGGATAAAAAGGATTGTACAATGCCAGTAAAATGTAGCAAAATGTAGCTAACTAAACTGTGTAAACAAAACACGATTTCCTCCTTGAATTTTGCTCCTGGGGATGGCAATGTCATCTTAATAGAAGAAACAAATTTCCATCTCTCCTTACGAAATAGAAAATAGAGTGCTTTACCAGATTGTAAAGTTACTTAGTAACAAATTTAACGTTATTTATTATTCCACACAAACTTATTTTTTTAAGTCATCAGGAATAAAAGAAACATTAAAGAAAATAGAGCACGAGGGAGAAAGTGACTTTTTTCACATCAATCATTTATGTGTCCTCCATCACATTTTGTAAATTTATCACCAAGTGAATACCACCACGGGGAAGGTAGAATTGCTTGGTTTTGGGAGCCCTCTAATTATTGTCCAAATTTTCATAAATTTCTACTTAGAAAGAAATCATGGACTTTGTTGTCTTCACAGAGTTTCAGTCTCTGTTGTAAATCCTTCACTTAGTTTCTCTTAGAGTAGTATTAATTTTTTTCCCTCACCTATTCCTTCCTTTACTGTAGTCCTGTTTTCTCAAAGTCAAGTTCAAGGATTCATTCAGACAGCTTGAATAAGAAACTATTGGAATTGAAGCTCAAGAATCTGCACATTAAAAGCATTTTAAGCCCTTAAACTTGCACAATGTCAATTATAGCTTTTTTGAGATGTTGTCAGTGATCTTCAAATCAGTGTACATGTTCTCTTGGGAGTCACAGAGGCTGTCCTTGGATACGTGATCACATAGCTATATGACAATCATTTTCTAGTATCTCAACTTTTATACCGACTCTTTCCTAAAATTGGTTCGTATCATTCTAGTTTACAGCACTCTGGTTTTTCCTTTCCAAATTCCTTTTCTCATCTTTTTCCTACTTTGCTAAAGAAAAGGATATTACTACCCTGGGTTGAACCAAGTCAGCTGTGCCCAAACAAGGGCAATTAGGAAACGCTTGGCTTCTAATGGAAGAGTCTTATAGGGAAGCAAAGAGCCTTGACAAGGACCATTGGAGGTAGTTTTGTCTCTTTTTCCACCAAACCCAAATCACAGCACAAGGTCCCATGCTTCTGTTAGATGATCTCTTTTTATCTATCATCTATCTATCTATCTATCTATCTATCTATCTATCTATCTATCTATCTATCAATCATCTATCATCTATCTATCATCTATCTACCTACCCATCATTCTACTTTTTATCTCTCTATCCAGAATTCCAAACAGATGGTCATCTTGAAAACGCATATTGACAATTTTATTTGAATTGATAATGAGATACGCCTAATTTGGCTGATTGGTTTGATAACAAGGACTGGCTTTTTACCATTTATCACAAATTGAGTAATTTAAATCTGCAGATACAACATTTTGGAAAAATATATTTATGGCACTCATACAATATACAAATGTTGGAGATAACATCCTTTGTGACTATGTACTTTTATGAAATAATTTGAGATACCAACTTTGTGTGGGAGTATATATTATTTTTTGAAGTTTTCAGGCATATGTGAGGGAAAAGAAGCACTTTGCTCTAAATTTTCACACCATCTCTTCTATACAATTTCCAAAGCAAACAATAGAATCTGGCAAATGAGCAAGTCTGCAAAGGATCCACTCAGATTCTCTCTTAATCCTTGTTAGCTACCATTCAATCCAAGAGGAGTATCAGAGAGTGTCTGTATTGAGATAAACACAGCAGAAAAACCTGGAGAAAATTCCAATGATATTGTAGTATGTGTGTTTAGAGAAGGATTGATATTTGACAACATATACCTATACGCATGAATCAAGGTAGAAAAAATAATGCAAAACAGGAAATGGAAGAAAATTTCAGGCTATGACGGTCATTTTGAGTATTTGTTTACTCAATTAAAAATCGTAACCATTCTACTATTTCCAACTATAAAATACAAATTTGTGAAAATTCTAAGTGGCATTAACAATTTTTAAAAGAAGATTGTTAGTTTTCATAATTCAAAAGATAAACTGTTAACTCAGTTTTTGATGGAAAGAGAAACACACCAGTCTACTTTAAATAGTCACATAAATTAATTTACATGTAAAAGAGTTAACTGTATAGTTAAGTTGATTTTTTTAAAAGAATCTCTTAAAAACCTCTCTCTTTCCCTGGAATATATTCAATCATTATCAAGATATCATGGAGAAAAATGTAAAGACAGTGTTTATGCATTCAATACAGAAAAAATACATTTAGCATTTGCTGGTTTTGTGATGGTCTCTTAGGATCACATTTCACTGTAGTCTTAAACAATTCTTCAATTCAAGCCCATATTTTAAAATGTTCAAAACACCCAGGTAAAGTATAGGATTCTATGAAAAGACGGGACACTGTTTATATGACTGGCATTTAAAAGAGTTATCAAAAATTCTCTGTAACATTTTTTGTAGCATGAAAATCATGAACGTCCTAGAAGAGACAATGAAAACACTAGCTAACATGAAAAATAAGATGCATTCAGTGTTCAACGCTTTTGTGATTTTTTTTTAATGTGAACTGCATGTTTTATTAAAAAAAAAAAAATCCCTTTTAGTTTTCTAGTCTCAAAAGCCAGCTCTCCCATTGTTATTCCGCATTAGTTCCATTTGCTGATTTGATGAGTAAAGGCCTGGTGGCCAGATGCAAATTTTGCTTTCTGATGTTAATTTAACAAGCAGAATAGCTGTGAGTGTGTCATTTGCCAGCCAAAAGCTTGGAGGAGTCCGGAGAGTGGTTGTGAGAAGTCCTGCACAAATCTAAGCAAGAGAAGGTATTTATATGAATTAACTTTTCAGTTCTGCAAGTGAAAATTTATAACTCACAGGGAAGAAAACCATGTATTTTTGTGTAAAAAATTGAGCTCTTTCCTGGTCAAGGGATGTTGCTAAGGATAAAATTGTACTCCTAAATCACACACAGACCCATGAGAGATGAGGAATGCCACATTTGAATCAGAGTGACTATCATAAAATTAGCTGACTTTGATCGGAGTAAAAATCAAGTTACAAAGATAGATGTGCTATTTAAGAAGTATGGGATTAATTGCATTAACAGATTTTCACATTTGGACAATGTTGACTAACGGGAGTTCAGTATTCCTAAAATTAGTATTCAGGACCATAACAGGGATACATAAGGCTAAGGAGAGACTTAGAAGTAAAGCTGTCTTTCCTCTGAAGACTGAGCTATTACATTTGTAAAGCCTTTGAATTTTTATGAATATGAAGAAAAACTCTATGTGGATTAGATGCCAAAGAATGTTTAGTTTTTAAATATAAAGAAATATATATATATATAGCTTAATGAGCTCCTTTGATTCAAAAACATGGAATTTTAATATTTTTAATTTACGATTCAAAGAATCACAGATAATTAAAATAACTGCACCTAGACTTAATTTTTAGGCATTGCATTATGGTTGTACCTAAACGAAGACCAAGTAAAAAGGACACATACTTTACCATGTAGTGCTTGACACACAGTACTTGCTTTGGAAACATGTATTGAATGACTGAATATACCATATCTTTGAAAGACTAAATGGGACAAAAATAAGTCTCCTTATAGATCCTTATCATACTTTCAAATATACTTAATGGCATGTCTAATTAATGCTTTATTGGCAGTGTCTCTCAAATTTCAACTGCAGATTTTTATTCTCTAGCTTTAGTGAACCAATCTCACATGGTCAAGTCAGAGGTTGAGCCACCAGAAAGCTATTTAGGTAGGAGGGGAGACACAAAGGAAGAACTAAATCTGTGCAGAGGTAGTGGGGCAGACACTGACCTATTTAATTTCTCGTAACTTGAGCGTCTCATGGTTCTAGATGTAGCTGCTGGAGTAGAGCCTCTGCTTTCAAAATCATATATTCTAAAGGTCTCTGCAATCTGCAAATCTCTTAGAGAAAAAAATGCACTATGATAATAGATGGGAGGAGTCGGGGATAGAGGAAATAGCTCAAAGTATGATTTTGTAATTTGTAAAAAAATTTGGAAACCATATCATTCGCCTCATTTTATTTTCTCTTTACATGATTTTCCTCTGTCCAGCAGAAAAATGGGGAGGCTAAGATATATGGAGTCACAAGAACAATCACAGAGAACTAGAAAGCTAAGATTTGGTTAGGCAGATCTATGTTAACCGGAGGTTCTTTCCATTATTTATTATGGCGGACATTGTTATTTATATAACAATCCCCAACCCTCTTCTTCCAAGCTGCCTTCTCCTATAGAAGATGAAAGACCCTCCTTCCCAGTTTTCCTTGCAGCCAGGGAAGCATACTGGTCATATCTCAACAATGAGAGGTAAACTTAAATTGCTGACATTTTCTGGAAAAGCTCTTGCCTTCTGATAAAGTGACAAATACCGGGGGTGCCAAAAAAAGAGTCATTTTAAGAGACGTTATCTGTGTATTACTTTTCGAAGTTGAATTGAATTACAGTAGCAATGTGTAGTATGACGTTCGCTCAAAAGATCATGTTAATCAAATGAATGCTACTGTCGTTCATTGTATTAAAATTTTAATACAGTGTTTTCCTTTCTTAAGATGTGTATACATTTTTTTGGCACCCTCTGTATTGTTGAATGAATGATGGGTGGATGGATGAGTGCTTAGGTTTCATACTTAGAACAAATGGTAAAATTGGATTGCCATGATTTTATTTTGCCATTTTGGAGTGATGTAAAACACTAATACGACGGTATAAAATACTGATAGATACCTTACAACATAATACCTCTCACCTGCTAAGAGGCTTGGTCGAGGTCAAGGAATAGCTGAGAGGTATTTAAAACAAGAGAATATTCTTATTGATTAAAATATAAATATAATAGAACTTGGTGTGTGTGTGTGTGTGTGTGTGTGTGTGTGTGTGTATGCGCATGGGGTGTATATTGATGAATGCACATATATTTAAGATAGAACTATTTTGTGCCTATATAGTGCTTCCTGAAAGAGTAAACCTTGAAACACTTCTATTTGCTCTTCCATTAAAACAGACTGTATATTGCATACATTTCTGTATTGAGCTCTTTCCCATCCAATAAGGGAAAACTCCACTTTGGCCACTCATAGTAAACAAGGTCAGCTTACTATTTATTCCTTCCATCTGCCCCTTCTCTTCCACATGGCACATATGTTCCAGAGCACAGCATGCAGGTTACTACAACGGGAGGAAGGGAAACTGTGTGGTTCTAGGCCACTCTCATTCTTCCATGTAACATCTACTAATGCGTCTCAAAAATCCCTTCATTCCCTACCATATATTTTGTACAAGAGTCAACTAAATTATTCTGTCACCATCCCCTCCCCCCCATGGGACTCAACTACCAGTAACTTCTCTTTCTTTCTTATAGTCTCCCCTCCTCCTGGCCCCAGCCCATAGATTATTTATTTAGCTTAAAGGAGGGAAAACCTCAAATAATTAGATTGTCACAAATCTTTGTGATTTGTACCCAGGCCATAGATTTAAACTAGAACGGTAAGAATCAGATGCTTTCTACTCTGGCTTCATTTTGAGCTATGGCAGTTCTTCCTGGTGGCAGTAGAGAGCTCACTGAGAGCAGTTCTATGGTGAAAGACAACGCGGTGGGGCGAAGGTGGCATGGAATTCTTTACTTAACACCTGAGAATGTCGTTCCACCATTTACCCAGTACAGTTCATTAAGAGAATTAATCCTTTAATTTTCAGTTCATAGTCATTAATGTATTAATTTAGTTTTTATTTTTTTAAACATTTGCTATTTATTCCACACCTGGTACAGTGCTAGGTATGTCCACATGAGTGCTAACGAAGACAGACTAGGACTCTGCCTTAATAGAATTTATACTGTAGTCGGGGAAAGAGATTGTAAATTAAATCAGTAAGAAAAAAACCCACATAATTACAGACTGTGCAGGTTGATATGAAGGAATAAACAGAGCGAAGGGACAAAGTGGTGATCGTGGTGTGAGTGTGTTGCAGGGCTACTCTAAATACAAGGGTCACGTGCCTCTGCTCCCTGATTTCCATATAACTCCATATCTGTCCCATTCAGCCTTTTGCCCCTTAATCCTGCATAACACAGGTGCAGTTGTTTAGGTCTCCATTAATTCTGTCTCCTTCATCCTGCGAATCTGCCTGCTCTGTGAAAATTTCTCAGACCACTTCAGTTTTATGCAGCTCCATTCTTTAGAATAAAATAACATATATGCTTTTTATATATCTGTTTAACGTTTAAGGAAATACCTCAGTAATTTCTCTAGTTCTTGTCTCTATATCTAATTAATATGATCATTCTGTAAACTCTTCTTATTAGATAGGAATTAATTCATGGACCTTTAATACAGGTATATCTGTTTGTGCTAGTATGTTTTGTTCCTTTTGCTATTTTGTTCCAAACTAGTATTCTCATTTCGAAATACAAAGTAGTTCTACCCAGTAACTAAGAAATAAGCTTCTCTACAATAAACAGAGAAGTTATCAGATACATACTATGTGGCAGGAATTGTACTCATTTCCTGTACTCATGTAATTTATATAAAGTGTATCATTTTTTGGATATAATAACTTTAAGAGAGAGGCAGACTCACTAGAACTGTCTACCAGCTGGATTAGAGTGGAATCTGCTTATAAACAATGTTGCCTCCAAAATGACCACTTTTCGAAGCATTTTTCAGCCTCTGCATAAGTCAAATTTTGTGCGTGTTCAAATCTACCTTAATTGACAATCAGTATGCATGTTAATTTTTTGATGTTAATAAGCACAACTATTGATGATAATAAGAAATGTAGTCCTAAAAGCTCCAGCTGCCTCTAATTTTATATACATAGCAATGTTCTAAGTGAAAATGGAAAAACTAGATTTCTTTTAAAGACTTGAAATCATTATATTTATTTTGTCATTAAGTTATTTATATTTTAATGAAGGCTTTCTATTAGAATTAACATTCATTTTACAGAAGCCTATCTCCCTAAGAACTCAATGAGTAAAATGCAAAAATTTGAAAGCTTTAGGTTTTCAGTGATAAAAAGTGATTTGTTGAATAATATGGCAATAATTACACATATAAATCCTACTGTGAGATCAGCCAGCCATACGCTGCCCTTTAAAAGAATCCAAAACTGCTGACAGATATCTGAGAGGTATCAGGCAATAGATTTTTATCAAATTATTCCCTTTTCTTTCTGGCGTTGAAACTGGCTGCAAATTCACCTTTACGAAATGTACAGGTAATATTCCACCAGTATCTGGCCTTATAAAATACTGCAGTTCTCCCAGAGAACATTGTGGAATTAAAATAAATGCTTACAGTTTTTTGCTGTTATGTAAGGCAAAAGAAATGAGTCCAAACACTCATCTGTCATGGGTTAGCCCAGCTATCCCAATTTTGTTAACAGCAAACTAGTGAAGATTAGCGATTATAGAGAGAATATGTTGAGATGAGTGGTATCAATAAAGCTTGAAAAGATGTCAACTAACCTGATATTTGTGTGAGAAATAAGTTTTCGTGGCTTTTAATATCAGATAATTATGATCAAATTTTATTTAAATAGTAACCAGGAATCAAGCATGTTATCATCTATGTGAAAGAAACATAGATATGTATCATACGTAAATGTAAAGCGAAGAAGAAAATATCAGAATTCAGTAGTCCCCCCCTTATACACTGCTTCGTTTTCCACGATTTCAGTTACTTGCTGTCAACTGCTGTTTAAAAATATTACATGGAAAATTCCAGAAATAAACAATTCCTAAATTTTAAGTTGCACACTGTTCTGAGTAGTGTGATGGAATCTTGTGCTCCCCACCTCCATCCTGCCCAAGGCGTGAATCCTCTGTTTGTTTGTCCAGTGCATTCACGATGGATACGCTCCTTGATCGTCAGTCACTGAGCAATTGACTCGGTTATCAGACTGTTGTAGTGTTGTGGGCGGTGGCAGTGCTCATGCTTAAGGAACCCTTATTTTACTTAAAATGCCACATTCACACAACTTTTATTACAGTAGATTGTTATAATTGCTTTATTTTATTACTATTGTTAATCTCTTACTGTGTCTGCTTTATAAACATTATCAGAGGTATATATGTATAGAAAAAACATAGTATATATAAGGTTCAGTACTATCCATGGTCTCAGGAATCCACTGAGAGTTTTGGAACACATCCCTCATAGATAAGGCGGGATTGCTGTACAGGCATATTTATTTTATTTGACATGTGGTTGCAAAGCTGGTGCTGATATGTCCGTTGTTGTTTGTTTGTTTGTTTGTTTTTACTTTTGCTACTAGTCCATGATGAGTTAAGTAAATAAATTGAAAGTAAGCATTTATAAATTTGTACTATAAATAAATGTATAGTAAATATCACATTTAGAATAAGAACTGACCTAGACTATACCGAGATAATGTGGCAGCTTTTTTGTGGAAACCTTCAAGTGTTTTAAGAGATATACTTCTCATGTGGATTATACTTACCTCAGCCACTTTTGATTGTTTCTCTATAATCTCAGATTGGGTATTCTACCCATGTAGGGTCAATGAAACCTTTGGGCTTCACAAGAGCACGTTTGAGGAAATGACAAGAAGGCTCTATTCCTTACAGTGGAAAAAAAAAAAAGTTAGGCATTGAGAGCTGACGCTAAAACCTCTGACTACATGGATGGAGAGAATAATATAAACAATCAAGACAGTTTCTGAGCAAAAATAAGGAGAGAGTGAAGAGCTGACCTATCCCTTCAACCCTTTTCCCTGCCCTCCTTTCTGCAAAGGCTTGCTGTGTAACAAGGTTCAAGTCAATGAGCTGTAAACAGAAGTCTGTTAGGGTTTTTCTGGGAGAGTTTCCGCTTTTACTGAAGGGTAGGTAACAAGCTGCTCTTGCCTCTCCTCTGCCCTCTTCTTCTTAAGCCTAGAGCTGCACTGCAGTAGCCACCTTTCAGCTAAAGGGGAGCAGAATATGCCACCCCAAAATATACCACTTTGGCATGTTATTTTGAATGAAGTTACTTAAGAAACAGCCTGTACAAGGACACCGCTCCCCTCCTTTGTGGCCCTGGGAGCAGGAACTAAATCTCTCATATGAAATGTACTCTTCCTATAACAGGAGTGTAGAAGGCGTCCTTATCACCATAGACAGAATTTAGGGCTGGGAAGCTATAGAAACAATCCTTATTACTCTGTCCATCACTAAGTTGCTACCCCAAGCCCAAACTCCTTTGTCTTGTAAATTCTTCACAAATTTATTGTTTCCTTGTCTAAAAAGTATAAAAGCTGCCTGCTTTGGTTACCTCTTTGAGTCTCATATTTTATGGGCTCCCATATATATATATGAAGTTAAATTTGTTTTTCTCCTGTTAATCTGTTTTATGTAAATTTAATTATTATACCAACCAAAGATCCTGGAAGCGGAGAAGGCAAAAGTTTTGCTCCCTTACAAAACCAAGAGAGAAAGGCCGAAAGATTTGCAGAGGTGCATGCCCTACCATCCTGAGCCTCCATACCAACACGAGTAACTTCGTCTCCAGAAGTCCTGGACAGGAAAAAAATAAGTCTTTTTTTCTTTTTTAAATTCTCCTTACCAGATATTCTACTGTTTGTTTCCGAGTGAATTCCTTTCTGATAACAGGACACAGTAATCTCAATAAGAAAATTTAGGTAACATATGGAGACAGAAATGGATCTGCTTATGATTAAGCCTGAGCTCAGAGAGCCATGATTGAAAAATGTGTAGTAGATGTTTACACTTCCACATTGAGAGAAACAGGCAGCAATTCAAAAAGGGATGGGCCATCTACAAACACAAAATCATGTTTTTGAAAAGAGGAAGAAAAATGAAACTAGGGATTACCACCAACCTGCTATATTAGGAAAGTACTGAAAGGTTAGAGTCACTTATTCCATCAAGTATGTGAATATTTACTACATGCCAAGCACTTCATTGCTATAATTTCTTCTCGAGTCCCTAACTATTTGGGGTATTAGAAGTACACAACCAATGGCCAGAGTGATAAAATAGCTTAATTTTTAAAGTGTATATTTTACTCATTTTTCAAAATTTTTGTAGAGAGATATGGAAAAGATTTGAGCAACGGATCTAGTATTTTTGTACAATAAGGTGACATGATCCTGGCACCCTATAAAGAGATCTGTCCTTAAAATGGCTAAAAGGCAAAGCAAGTGTGATAATTACAGAATCTACTGGAGCACTTGATTCAGCCTTGGTCCCGATGTAGCACATGAATACTTAGCTATCTTGTAAATCTGCATCATTATAGTTTACAAAATTATGCAGTAGCCATAAAAAGACTGAAAGTTAAAACAAACAAAAAAACTAGCCGTTTTCATCCTTATCATGAAACACATATACCTAATGCACACGTCTGTCATCTCATAACACTTACATTGAACAGAAGAAGGAATTGCAAAACAGGCTTATTATTTTTTAACCTTGGTTGTATAATGTACCATTAGTCTGTTATATAATGTACATATCGATCTATCTGTTAGATAGTCTATCTAAATTATTCACATCTATTTTAGATTATACTTTCTGAAAAGTTAAGGGCCAATATTATGAATGCCCAGTGTACTAGTAGAATCATTGGTACATTTACTTTTAAAATGGGGAAACAGATTACCTATACTCTCAAAAATAAGAATAATAAAATGAGTAAACTGATAACTACAGAGCTTATTACCTACTGTGAAATGTCTAGATTCTTAAGTTTAAGTTTCCTTTTCTCTTGTTCTCTTGTTATAAGTATTTTTTTCCATCTCCAGCAAAAGGTAGAAAAGAGAAAGAGAAAGCAATAAACAGTCAGTTCATTTAACTCCATGAGCAATGTAGAGGAAAATATATAGAAGATCAGAGATCATGAACACAGGGTTTTAAATCATTGCTGCATTTCCTGTTCTTGATGACTTTGTGTATGTCCAGAACTGTGTGTTGGTGGCAGCATGCAGTACTGATTTTAGGTTTCATCCAAAAACGTACTTCAAGTCACTGTGATAGAAGAGGCATGGCAGTTAGAGACGCTCTTAATCATAACCTTTACTTGATTGGAACCACTTTTTAAAATATTTCTTATGGTTCACATATTAACGTAAAAACGAAAACCATCTGCTTGACTATTGGGTACTTGTTTTGATGACAATATATAATTTTACATCTTATGAAAGTGACAGTAGCAGAGAATTATAAGACTTGCTTGATAAAATTTAAACCTAGGTGTGTGAAGAAGGAAGTGAAAGGGCTAGAGCCAGGCTCTAGCAATTTGCGTGCTCTTTGCAGAGATGTCCACGAGTGGAGCAGTTTACCTGCTCCTTCCTCTGTTATGTTTCTTCACTGTGTTTATATAGTGGTATTGGTAGCCATCAGAGGCAGGAAATGAGAAAAAAGACTGCTCAGAAAACAGAAAGCTATGTGATTCTCCCCCCCTCCTTGGAATCACCTTGATAGACAGAAGCACATGGTATTTTCTGCCATGTCAAATCAGAGACCTCTATTTTGTATTACTACCTTTAACCAAGAAGTATGACACCCCTTCTCTCTGCTCATTAGATCATGTTAGGTTGACATGCTTCTGTCAGCTTAGTATTGGAGAGAGATACGTTATAAGCACATAAATTTTAAGTATAAAAATCACATTTCACATTTTTAGATAGTCTGTTATATATGCTCACATTTATTGCTTTTCCTCCTTCCTAGATGTTCTCTGTTCATCTATAGTCTGACTATTGCTAACTTAATGCCTTTCAAAAATATTTCTGTCATGTTTTGTAAAATTATTTCTAAATTTAGTTGGAAAACAGTAACTAAGTCAGTAAAAGTAGCCAGAAGTCTTTTTCACTTTTGGATAGCACAAAATACTTGTATTTTTAATAAAACTGATAATTAAACCAGCCAGAGATGACTGAGAGAACACAGATTTTTAAATGCAATCCATTCAGGCCAAAAGTGCCCTCAGATAGGTTTGGCTTGAGTTATAGACTAGGAAAGGTTAAAGGTCATTTTGCATTAGGCTAATATTATATTAGATCTTTCACATTCAGCCTGAGTTATTAATTATTCCAGGAAATTTCTTTAGGTATAAGAAAAACCTAATCCTGGAACCACCATCAGAGACTAGATTGTGATGACACCCATCACAATTTGTATCTATTCAATAATATGTGGTTGGTTGGCCCAATTCCGAGTATCCAGACCTCTTTTTGTCTTAGTTTTGTGATTATTCTATATTGTCACAGTGTTGGTTTCCTGCAAGATCTTGTTTATACTGAATTAACTGATTATTTAGAGGGAGGATGAATGTTGACTGAGAAAAAGACGGTTTGTAATTAAATTGGATGGACATCATAATCTATTTAAGTTTATTAAAACTTATTTTGGGAATACCTGGACTCAGAATGCTATTCCAGGGATTATAATAGGACTCCATACTAATTCTGACTTCTGGCTTCTTTTTGTGGTCAATTGTCCTTTTATACTGAGGTACTACAGCCATTCCTTCTTCACTCATTGCAGACCACTGTGGCATCATATGAGAAAAGAGGATTAAAATTCCCACTCTGCTCTGGACAAGTCTCCTAAATACTATGAAATATGCAGAAATCTCAAGCATGTTTTATTCTTCCCTCAGTATGTGTGAAGACGTAGAAACTGGAGTACAGACTGTAGGGTAAATTCCTAATGTTCCCCTAAATTACTTTCCAATGGTAGGCAATGTAGGTACTGTAGTCTCTGGTGCTTTTATAATATGCACCGTCATATTTAGTAAAGCTGATATTAGTTTGTCACGAAATGGCAGATGAAGGATGCTTGACACTATTTATCTACAGTTTCATATACAACTTGGTATTTATCTAGGGGGATTTATATAATAAAATTGACAGTCTCTTCCTGTTAGAATAACTGGTAACTAATCTCAAGTATTCTATTACCAATTATATATTTTTCTGAAAAATAATAATAAATCCAAACTGTTAAATTCTAGGCATATGAAACCATTTTTTTTTAGTCATAATGTTCCTTATGATTTTAAATTAAGTTGAAATATACCAGTTTTATGAAATTGACAAATACCAGTTGGCTTACTGCTGCTGAGAAACCCAGACTCACAAGTACATGTAAATATTCTCTGATAGTTATTGTCCATAAGAAAGCTTCCCGTAGACAAAAATCTTTCTAAGCACATTTATTGTATGCCTGTTCTGCTGAGGGCATTGTCTGTCAGATTTGTTTTGTTTTACTTTTTAAGTTATCTCGGACCACTTTTGCTAGTTCTATAATAAACAACCCAGTTTAGAAGGAACAGGAAGAAGTGGAGAAGACAGGAGAGGCCATTCTATGGGGAGCATATTTTGACATCATGGAGCAGTTTTTTGTGGAAGAGGAATTTCTCCTTTGGGAAAAGAAGTGGCTAAAAACAGATGGTATTTGCTAAGGAAAATTGACATATGCAGGTAATGAGTTGTTTCTACAAAAGAAGCTGTTTATCCACTGAGGTTTCAATACTATGGGGCCTAATTATTCCTGACACATTGCCCATTTCATACACTTACAATATTATGGCTAAATAGGAAAAATAATTATACAAACTATTAGCACAAAACTCAATGGAAATGACGCAGGCTATAAAAACATTATCAGAGAATGGGATCCTTATGAATGCAAATCCATCTGTTTTTCCCTAATTTTGCAAATGGTGAATGACAAAACACTATTACAACAACCTCCTAGGAACTAGATCATTTTTTTCTCTTTATACACTTAACTTTTGTTTTACTAAATGTTTCTATTAGTAAGCAAGTGATTAGAGCTTGAAAATATTTTCATTATTCCGATGCCGTAATTGTAATATCTTCTTGTCCTGGACACACATATTATTTGTTTTGGTGGAAGCTTAAGAAGGATGGCACAGTAGGTCATCTGAGTTTGTGACAGAAATTTTCATAAGTCAAATGAAAACTTTCTAAGCATTCCACTATATGATGGGCACAGCTGTGCATTTATTTAATATTACATGTAATAAACAGCATTCTAGAGGAAGGACTTTTAGAAGAATATATTACTTCAGATACTGGGAATTAAAGACTAGAAATATTACTTTAATATTAAAAAACTGTGTGTGCTATAAAACAAACTTAGTTGTGTGTGCACATATGACATATTTGTTAGCAACATATTTTCATGCATGGCTGATTCAAAAGCAAGATAGACTCGAAGATCACTTTAAAATTCACTTTTTTGATTCAACTCTATTCACTCAAGAAATTTCTTGATTTTATTTCTTGTTAGCAAGTTTTAGCTTAGGGATAACACACACATCCAGATGTTCCTTTAGCACAAGACTGCTGAACCAGGGCTATATTATTTTTTGTTCAACCACCTGTGTATTAGCATCTGTTTCCAATTTTATATATGCAGTTTTCTACATTGATTACCATCACTTTCAGCATTTTACAAAGTACATAATGTAGCAACCTCAAGACTGCTACATTCCAATTTCCTAGATTAGTTTATTATAAAAATACACCACAGTGTTTGCAGAAATCTAATATCCCCTGCCTAAAGAGAGATAATTCAGTTAAACAAGAATGTTTTATTCCAAAAATATACTAATTAAATCCAATTAGATTAGATTTAATAACATTTAAGTAAGATTTTTTTGGGTAATAAAAATTATATATGGCCATTATAGAAAATTTAGAAAAGATAACCACCTACATTTTCTCTCAGTTTCTTCTGTATGTATGTATATGCAAATACATTTACTTAAGTATATATTATATATATGTTCCATATATATTATGTATATATATATACACATATATACACAATATTACATATATGTGTGTGTATATATATATATATATATATATATATATATATATATATATATATATATATAATTGGGAGAGACACACACATATCTGTATCCTGCTTTTTTCACTTAAAATTTACCTTGAACACTTCTCTATAATTAGGGAATTATTGTTAAGTCATATTAAATATCTGCTTATAGGAAGAAGCTCATGGTTCTTAATAACTATTGTGAAACTTCATTGTAATGTCAATATGACACTAGCAGAAGTATTGTCAATACTCAACTATAATAATATTTGGTCATACTATAAATGCATCAACTCAAGCTGGGAAGCAAATATAATGACTTTCATAAGCAGCTTCTTTTTGGACAAAAGGCCTTTGGCATAATTCTTATTGTATTCCCAATGATCTGATTTTCTGAGTCACAGAAACTTCCATTTCTCTCTAGGGAAGGTGAAGTGAGGAGCTCTGAAATTGAAGAATCAGTGTCCTGGTGTTTTAGATTTTACAACCCTGAATGTCTCATGCCACAGGGTTCCAGAATTCTTTCTGCTACAACCACACCTATTTCAGCATTAAATTAACCTCAAAGTAATTCCATAGACATTTACTGAGCACCCACACTAGCCCAGGCGCAACGTCAAAGATGCAGAACATGAGGGTGGATAAGGTTGCCTTTCTCCAGGAATTCTGTACTGTAAGGGGGTGGCCAGCGAAACCCAATTTCAGGGTAATGCAATTTGATAAGCAATAGGGATGTGTACACAGTGCAAAATAAAAACCTAGAAAATAATGTATTCTGCTTGAGTAACTAGAGCTGAGGAGCGGAAGCAATATTAGAAAAAGTGCTGTTTGAAGAGAACATTAAAGGATGAATAAGGGGTTTGCAGGCAGAAAGGAAGAAAGCAGGAATTCTCAGAGCAAAGATGTAGAATCTTTCCATTGCTGATAGTGCCTGCAATGAGAAAGAAATGGCTGGTAGAGCAGTAGAGTCCATCGAGGATTTTAAAGACGGGAACTGCCATAATCAGGTCAGTCTTTTTAAAGAAAATTCTAAGGGGGAAGATTTGGCAGCTATTTCTCAAGCAAAGAAGCACTTGGTGATTAGCCTACATGGTCAGAAAAAAGGAGTTAGACAAATTTCAGGGGTTTTGAGCTTAAACAGTGCTGTGAAAGAGGCTCCTTTCTGCAGAAAATAGGTATACGTGTCTAATAGGACCATGACTTCATATTCCTTGGCAAGAAAGATGGTTTTACTTTTTATATAAATATAATTAATACAAACTGGGAGTGGCCATTAACAGAGTGGTATTCCAAGCATCCTTGAAAGTAGACCTTAATTAATTTCCTAATAATTTTTCCATATTTATGAGCATTCCTGGAATTAGGGTATAGCACTAATTATAAATGAATGATAGATATTCCACAAATACACGTTAAAAAAATAATTTAGCATAAAATTCTAGCCCCAGAGATCTGCTAATAATGTCTAGAAAAAACACTGTGACTTCAAAGAAAAACATGTTTATTTTTGTTTGTTTGCTTGTTTTTTGTAAAGAACTCTTTTCTAAAATCGTATGTATAAACACACGCACACAATAAATCCCACTGGAGTCTCTCATGAGAGTGTGAGGAAGCCCAGGGAACTTTGACCATTACTGTACCTCTACTGTTATATGAAAACTTGAAGAAAGATTCAGGGGAAGATTGTCTTACTGAGCTCCCAAAGGAAAAGAATGTGCAACTGTACGTTGTTTGGAATCAAAGGAAAAAAAGAAGAATCTTTTTGTTAGCTTACCTTTAAAAAAATCTACAAAATTATAGGCTTATTTTGCTTTCTTTGTGCATAGATGGCATAGCCATTTGATAAAATGAACCTTTGAAAGACAACTTAGTAGACTACTCAGAAAACTAGAACTACAGGGTAGAGAGTACACTGATAAGAGGGGCATAATAAGACCTATTTGGAGAACTTTTTCATTGTAATTTTTACAATTTTCCCCAGGTCTATCCTGTAATTTCTCAACCTTGAATTCTTGTTTAAGGGATAACTATCTATAGCAACTGGCCCTGGTAATAGAAAAGATTCATTTTACATCTGTGTCAAGGTGGTTCAGGAGAGGGCTTTCTATTTTTTCCTTCTTTTGTCTACTGGCTAGATGGTCACACCCAGGGTGACCTTTGAAACTGCATGCTGAAAATGGAAGAGCCTTTGCCATCCAGGACCATGTCTGCATGGAGGAGAGGCCTCCACACATTGGACTGATGTGAGTGAGAAATTAGCATGTTTGTGTTAAGTTACTGATTTTTGGATCAATTTTTCCCCCCATCCACTACCATTACACTAACTAATTCGTGCAGGTAACAGAAACTAAACTTTTTCAATACTAATAATTTTTCACTTATAATATACAATATTGATTTATTTATTGTTCTTAAAGAACTCCAGTAACCCTTGATACACGGGTATTAGTTGCAAATCATTAGTTTCAAACCTGATTCTTCAACTAGCAATTTATGGAACCACTAAATGTATGGAACAAGATAAAATCTTTTTACAAGTAGGAGTAGAGCTCATGAAATAGTAAACTTTATTAGTGCCAGGAGGCAAAGTTCTCCTTTAAAAGTGAGGCAAAAATGCTGAAAAATATACTATTCAAATTTAAACTTTAAAAGAGTTTAATGGGTGTTTTTCAGAAATCATCTGAAAAGTTCACAGAAAAGCAATGATAATGACTTAGGGTTACAGGTCCTCAATACACATTTTCTTTTTAGATATCAATCAACAAATATTTATTGAAATAATCATACAAGGGGAATGAATGCAAATAACACAGTAAAGTGCAACAAAATAACAAAATTCATTTTGTAAATTAGAGAAAAGTACGCTGAAAAAGGAAAGCTTTGGCATCCTAAAAGCACTTATAAACAATCTATCTTAATGTAAAGGAGCCAAAAATTAGTCTTCCAGGTTTTTCCCATCATAAATTAAGGTCCAACACAACTAAAGCAGTGGCCTTAAGGAAAAGTAACCAGACCTATAAATTAGGATTTTCTTACCTCATTTTATTACTGTATCAATTTTGGAAATATCTCATTGACTCTAATTTCAAGCACTAAGGAGTCACAGAATATTGGGATGCTGTGAGGTGCTCTTGGAGATAAAGGCAGAATGGCAATATTCTGACCCTAGATGTCTTTGAAGAAGTCTCTCACCAATCCCTATTACTCCATCTCAGTGCCACATGGGAGCATGCCCATGACCTCTGATTATGATTTTGGGACTGGAATTGTGAAGCTGTCGGGTTGGAGATGGTAGTTGTTTTTAATTTCTAACACATTGAAGAAATGCATAAAATTATATCACAGGTCCTCTCTTAGTAAACTGGCTCTCGGAGTTTTTATAGGTTGATGATCTCACATGCACAGGCAGCAAGAACAAAGAGGGTGAAGCAACATGTTATATAATCAAATTCACTTTTTCAAAACACAGGACATTATCATGAGCTTATAGAATGCGTCCAATTGACCTGAATTTCATCAATACTTGTGATATCCTGAAGAGAGACAGTCTGAACAGTTATAATAAAAGGCTTATTTGATGACAGACAACCTTGTTTCCTAAATAACACGCTTTCTATTACCTTCTCTGAATAAAAATAATATTCCTTTTTATGTATGTAAAACAGCAAGGGACACAAAGGCATCAGAAACATGATAAGCTGTTAAACTTCAAAGAGATGCTTTCAGAAAGAGAAGGATATATGACCTTCAAAAGGTTGCAGTATCTAACTGATTGCCTATAGCAGCAAGCTAATCAGTAGATAAAGCTCTTGTATTTAAGCCAGACATTGGATAGAGCTGCAGCACTGGAATTCAAACTATATAAGTATTTAAATATGTATGTGTGTATAGTTATACATATATAGTATATATTAAAGCTATATAAGCATATACATATAGTTATATATATAAATATAGAAACATATAGTGTGTGTATATATATATATATATATATATATATATATATATATATATATATATGTATACACATATACATTCATATATAAAACTATATACTGGGGTACCAAAAAAATGTATCCAAGTGGACACTTTGGTCAACGTTTCTCAAGCAGTAGTTTGCCATAATCAGAAGTGTCTGGATGCTGATGGTATCCACTTTGCGCACCTCTTGTAATTGCAGAAGTCAAACGTGATGTATTCATCTTCTGTTATCAGTATATGTTGAGTAATACAATTTTAACATAGTTTTCCTTTCTTAAAATGTGTATGCATTTTTTGGCACCTTCAGTATATTTATACTTTTTAAAATCATATGTATTACATATATATACACATTTACATATATATGTATATATATACACACATATATGTATATATATGCATGTATACCCCTCTCCCACAGAAGACTTCTTTTTAATGGCAGAAAGTTATTTGAATGGAGATTTTGGTATCTGAACCTCTCTGAAACAACAATCACATGATGTATGTGGAGTCATCTGGCATAAAATTTATATGATTTATATGGTTTCCTCAGAATTGTAGCAAAGTGTGACATTTTTAAGTCAAAGACAGTCATCTTCGATTGAACTCACACAAGAGATATAGGCCACTGCCCAGTTAAGTCCTACTGCATGGGCAGATGTCCAAGTAGTTCATTCATGTATTTTCCATTATATTGCTGGCAGAAATCATGCCATTTCCCCCTGTTTTATCCCCAGTATTAACTTGATCATCACCAAGTGTGCTGGCTTAATAACAATACAATCCAGGCTATACTCCTTTTAATGATATTTTCTAGGCAAATGATACCAAGTGTAACTTTGCAAGTTCAGATAAAATTAACAAGTCAGCGTAATGAGACTCCCAATCATCTTACAGAACTTTCTAATGTTCCATATATGTCTTTGAGAGGAGAATATTTAATACCATATTATCTGTTAGACAAAAGCAGTGTCTATTCAACAGCTGTCTGTCTACTCAAGGGAAGGCAGCATTTCTCTCCAAAAAATGAAGAGAGTATCAATGGGGCTAATCTCTTCAAAGTGCTTAGAACTCAAGCAATTGCTTGCAGTTGTAGAGTCCCCACCCTCATTATCTCAGCAAAATAAAAATGACCAAATTGCAAAATACTGCCTGGCCTTTGGGACAGATATTCTCAAAAGAAGTTAAAAATAAACATTCACCAACTCATTTCTAAGCTCGACACTTTAACATTTAATTTACTTCTTTAAAACAAAAAGAGTCAAATTATGAACTTGTTCTTTATTGATGCAAACTAAAGAGTTAAAGTGCACAAAATTAAATTCTATTAGTCCATGTCAAATAAAGAGAATAATTTACATTTCAGATATGTACTATTGTAGTTCAAAAAATAATGATTTTCACAATATAATCACAAATGTCCAAGGATTATCAAATTATGAGTTGCATGATATAACTAGTTCTTTTCTAAGCATCTTATTTCATGAGAAGTTACTCAATATTCTAACCTACCAAATGGTGTTTCTAGAAACTACTAACAGAAGAAACTGGAACACATCTTATAGCACCATGATTATTTATAGCTTTACAAATGACATAAAATGTTTAATTATAGTATCCTAAAGGGAAAATTATTCTGATGAAGTAGCTACTTTGGTGTAACGCCAGTTGCTCATGCTACCTTGTCACAGTGTCTCATGATTTTCATTTTCCATCAGTAGCAAGACATCCTTTAGAGGTTTAATGGTATGGAGTTCTGAACCTGCCTGGGGGGCTTGTTTCCCTTTGCTCTCAAGCAATTCACTAAGCATACATTTCCTCAGGCCAACTCCTGCTCAAACCACACAGAATAAGTACTAAATAAAGAGGCAGATCAAGCTACCACTCATTGTATAAATTGGATACACAGAATTATCAGCACAAGGGAAGATTACTGAGGTGTGGTACACACTGGCCTGAGAGATCTGCTAGACCAGGATTTTCCGAATTGTAGTTTGAAACCAAAACCCGCATCATGCAAAGTAATGTAGTACAGCATTAAACATGTGATAACAGAAAATATCAGAGTGTATCACATGTACTAAGAATAAATACTGTTTTGTGAAACTTTTAATTCAGATATAAATAATATATATAAAATTTTCTATTTATATAATAAATTATTGCATTATATGTTACACACACATACACACACACTCATAGTGTATGTTTGAGATAATGTTTCAGGGTTATGATAAAATCAAATTTCTACTGTAGGTTGTCCTTATAATAAAGTTCTAAAGTCACTGCTTTAGTTTAAATTGTTTCTGATGCTTTGGTTTTCTCTCCTATCCATAGCAATGCTCCTCCAGTCTCCCCAAAAACAGTTCCAGGAGCAGATACTCTGCCTCCTCAGTTACTTTCATGTTGCTGTAGTAGGTAGACCTTCCCCTGCTGCCTAGTTCCTTTCCTTCCTCCTTTTCTCCTTTCACTCTCTTCTTCCCTCCTTCCCCAAACACACACACACACACACACACACACACACACACACACACACACACACACACAGCCACATACCCAAGAAGAAGCTGACACCATTACATAATACAAAAGCAATCATTTCCCTTCTTAGTCCTCATTCTGAGATATGCCTATGACCCAATCCTGGCCAAAAAGACACGAGGGAAGTCTACTTGGAGACTTGAAGAAATAGTTTGCACTCTTCTGAGAGCCACAGGAAGAGACTGTCTCCTCCCTTTCCCCGCATGTTTTGTTGCGGTGTAATCTGTGAAGATCCAAGGGCCACCTTTCTGCCAACACAGAGGATAGCAGAACAGGGAGAAAGAAAGAACCTGATTCCCTGAAAATGTCTTAGATTTGCTGAATCAACCAAATCTGAAATTGGTCCTACCTATGAACTTTCTCTTATGTGAGATAAAAAGGTTTCTTATTGTCAGTTCCAGCTGAGGTTTTTGATACGGGTATCCAAAAGCATTTTTACAAGTGCATTAATCAATAAATAATATTCAATAACTCTTAGAAAAATAATCTTAATTAAATGGTACTTAATATACGTAATATTGAAATACATGACAAAAAAACACAATATAGTGTAGAACTGGCAAACTAATTGAAAGAATAATCAATGGGGTAGAGTACATACTATAATCTACTAACATATCCCAGGCCATATATGAAGTTTATCATACACCTACTATATAATATATGGTAAAGGCTGTATCACAAACAGTACCATATTTCACCTAAATGTTGCAGGAAATATGTTTGAGATTGCGTTTGCTAACATGTTAGATCCAATTCACCAGCAAATTCTGTTGACTCTTCCTTCAAATATATGATGGTATAGTAACAGTTTCTCAGTTGTCAGGTAGGTCCACTGGCATGAACAGGGTGGGATGGGGCAATGAAAGCATTTGTTCCTTTGGGGACAAGTATTTAATCACTGATGTTTAGAATTGCTGGAAGCGTGGTGATAATAAAAAGCAGGATTTCTTTACGATGATTTTATCATGGTCTTTGAATTTTATACCAACAATGCACTGCACTTACGGTTCTCTGAAAGCCCCACTCTTAGTATGTCACTGTCTTGGACCAAGCTCTTTAATTCTGGGTCATAACATGAACATCCTTACTGCCCTCTCTTGCCCTGGATAGAGTGCTGGTCTACATAGTCGTCAAATGGTTTTTTGTTTTTTCACTTGTTCCAATGTAAATAAAATCCCATTCCCTCACTGCTTAAAACCGTCTGATGTTTTCATTTCATACTCAGATAAAATTCAGTTTCTCTACCATGGCCACTGAGGTCCTTCATGATCTCTCTGCTGCTTACCTCATCAAAGTCATCTCACGGCAATCGCTGCCTTATTCATTTTGCTCTTGTCACATGGGTCACCTCAACCATATTCTAACTCAGGTTCTGTCTACGTGAGCCCTCTTCCTATAACGTGTTTTCCCAAGACTTATGCGTGACTTATTATGCATGGCTTTATTTTTCTTATACAATTTGTGTGTGTGTGTGTGTGTGAGAGAGAGAGAGAGAGAGAGAGAGAGAGAGAGAGAGAGAGAGAGAGAGAGAGAAGAGAAACAACAGAGAGAGTTAATTTTCTGCTTCTTCCATTAGAATGTAAACACGGGAGGGTGGAGACTTAAGCCTATTCACCACGTTTCTATATCTTATCTCCTAATGCTTACAAACAGAACATAACAGGTATTGTTTTATTATCCTCATTTCATAGAGGTGGAAATTTAGGCATAGAAACATTAAGAAACAGTGCCCAAAGTTAGAGAACTAATAAGTGCTAGAATCTGGATTCAAAATCAAGCACTGTTACTCTGGAGGCTGTTGTTCTTAACTGCTCTACTGCCTCTGAAAATTAATTAAATTGAAAAAAAGGCCCAAAATAAAGTGTAAGATACTGTATTATTAGAACACTGTAGGACATAAGGTTGGATTTGTGAGAACATTAGGTTATAAAGTGTAAACACTATGTTGTTGTATATGTATATTTTATTTTACTTAATTGTATATTATTTTAATACATTTAGTAATATATAGTATTTAACATTACATAGATAATTATACATAGTAAGTTTACATGGAGTTTCAGAAGAAATATAAAATTTTTAAACTCCAAGTTGTGTGATTTCATGATTCATTTTTCTTTTATATATTTTCAATATTGCTTTTTGAAAATGTCAGCAATAACCACATAAAACATTTAGAATAACAAAACATACACATATTAAAAATAATGCCTCCTGAGGGCATACAAAAGGAATCTGAATGGTTTCCTGGCTTGACAGCATCAGTGAAATGCTCTTTTCTTTCCTGCTCCAGTTTGGAATCACTTGAGGAGTAGATGCAGGAATTATAGAGACAGAGATCAAAATATCTCCTTTCATGTGATAAGGGTGAATTTAAAATATGGCATGGATATGTAGCCTCATCAGTGCCCTCACCGTCCCCACAGTTAATTAACCCTGCCCAGCCAATTATTGGCAGAGTTGCCAGAACTCAGGCTTCTGCTACTGGAATACTCTGCTGGAAGCAATGGATATGATCAGAGGATGGATCTTCCCAAGGAGAAGGTCACAGGAGAATTTATTTTGTAGGACTTGCCTGGTTCTTTCCGAGCTCTTTAGTTAAGCAAAACACCCCTTTCACAGAAGGAGGAAGGAGGGAGGGGAAGATGGAATAGAGAGGGGCTAGAAATATTCTAAGTCCCTTTGGTCCATGCAAAAGTGAAGACTAGAGGGATTAATTGTTAATGTCTCATACGAATAAATGCCACCCTTCACTTGGCTTCAAACGAATATCTGCTCCTTTCTTTCTGGCTCCTTTTGGGAGGAAGTAGGTAGGACCTCAGGCTGTATGTAGGAGATCATTAGGATTAATATAGCCAACTACAATAAGACATTTAAAAGATACCAGCTCTTCATTATTTTATATCAGTTATTCACCTGCATGTTATTTTTCTCTTTCATGTGTAGAATTTTTTTTTTTACTTTGTATTATTTATATTAAAAATTATGATGTATTTACTTGAGAAAATTTAGAACACAGAAAAAACACCTCACAAAGCAAGGCTGTACACATTTTGGTGGTTACAGTGCCAGGATTTTTATGTGCATCTCTATCAGTTAGGGTACAGGAAACAAAGATCACACACACAGAAGGAAGTTTTAAATAGAGTTATTAATGAAGGGACTATCTACAGAGGGAAAAGTAGAGGGAAAGTTCAGGAAATAAATGCATTAATTAGGAGCAGTGGGAAGTTGTTAACCTATACTAGGCATGAAGGAGCAAAGAGTGGAAATGACCGAAGTGGAATCTGGTTGAGAACTACAGCCATAGAAGCAGGGCTGTCTAGCAGGAGCTGCAGCTGTCAAGCAATGACACCACTACCACAAAGCATCCAAGGTGGGAGCAGAAGGAATAAATGCTCCAACCTCTCCTCCTGCCCAATCAGCTCCTGCCAGTGCCTCTCATTGGTCAATTCCAAACATAAGTCAATGGGCAAGTCGGCTTCCCCAGAGAATAGAGGAGGGCAGAGAAGAGCAAAAATGGATGAGTGGAGGGGGAGAGCCAATGGAAAAACAACATAATATCTATCTGCTAATCTGCCTATCTATCTATCATCTATCTATCTATTCATTGAAAAATCACGCTCTGTACTCTGTTTCGTCACTACATTTATTTCCACCATGTACCATGAAAATCTATTTGTGTGATTCATTATATATACATTTCTGATATTTTAATGGTCACATGGTATTGTACTGTAGGAGATATTTGATCACATCCTATGCTTACACATTTAATTTATTTTCAAATTGTTATCAGTTATCTTTTCATGATTGGTGTTCAAAAATGCCCTTTTGAATTATTTTTGAGGATTATTTTATAATTAGCATGAATAATGTTCTCTTTATTTTATCATTCAACACAAAATGAGAATCTCTAAAAATTTCATCACACGAGACAGCTAACTGACTTTGAATTGTAGCAAATATGGCTTTGTTTACCTCAGTTCTACCTTCATTACTAAAAATCATAGAGGGACACTTTAATTTGGTTGACTGAGATAGGGGCTATTGAGTATTACTGTCAACACAATATTCACTGCATTATGTTCAATTGGCTGTTACAAATGCCAAAGCTGGCCCAAGGCTTTCTTACGAGTAGCAATGTTTAATTGAGACAACTTCAGGAGGAAACAAAACAAAACAAAAAGTTACAGGATGCTCTGGGTCTACAAAGAAGAATGGAGGCAACAAATCTAGAAATAGGACCTTGTTCAACTGTCTGAAAACAAACCGAATGCAACTATGGCAAACAAATAAACAACAACAAAAAGGTCAGTGTAAAACATTTAAAAAGAGAAGTCATTTTTGATAACCATAAACTCAGATTACGAATTACATAAAATGCTGGTGAAAGGAATGATCTCAAGATCACTGAATTGTTATACAGATGTGGGGTATTATTACTAACAAACCTCCCATGTTGAGAGGTCTCTAAGCACACTTTCTCATTGCTTCACAGTTCCCGAATGCATAGCAAAATGCTCCAAAATTCATTGACAGACTATTTCCCCTAACATGGAAATACTGTGCTCATGTAAGTGTATATACATGCAAATATCGTCAAGAGATTCTCAATCTAATTTAATAATAAAACACTGCCATCAGACTGATAGTAGTAAAAGCTAAGTACCTCTAAATATCAGCAATGTCACAAGGTCTCTATAAGTATATGGATTTTCAGGGACACAAATTCAGTCCATCATCAGTACATGTTGATAATGAGATTTCTGGAAGCATGAACTAGAACAGTGTGACAGTGCTTAGTGAAATGAAATAATGCACACTCCATGGCATAGCAAGTCCATCCCTGGGCGTACACCATGGAGAAACTTTCATAGAAGGCATCGTGTAGAGATACTTAGCACAGCATACCGTGAAACAGCAGGGGCTTATAGGGAAATTATGTGCCCATCACTAGTACAATGGATAAATAAAATGTTAAGATGAATAAAATGGAATACTATCCAGTAGGCATAACTGACAAATCTGATAGACATATGCTAATATGGGTAAAACTTAAGAACATAGCATAGAATGAAAAAGGAAGAAACTGAATGGAATGTATAATAAAATATAGTTTTTAGAAGCCTTAGGTATATGCATACATGAAACAATTTTATATGTTCTTCAAACATACCTGTAAATATAAGGAAACACATCAGACATTTAAAAATTTAAATTTGTCCATAGAAGGTGGGAGGGAATGAGAGTAGGGATGAGACGTGAAGGGAGAAAAAAAATCAAATCTGATGATTATTGTCTATTATATGCTGAGAAGTACAATTAACTCAGTTCTTTGTACATCAGGAAGAAAAAAGAAGAGAGAGGATTAGATATAGAGAAGGGAGCTAAGCAAGAGGAGGAGGAGGAAGAGGAAAGAAGTAGATAAAGGAGAAAGAAGCAGAAGAAGCAGAAACATCATTGTTACAACCAAAGTTCGACGAGGGTAAATGGTTCCTGATGCAGCACGAATGAAGGAACAAATCAAACATTACGCAAGGCAGCGTGAAAAGATAATAGAATAGAGCACAGTAATCAAAACTTCAAATTAAACCGAGTCCATGAGAACAGAAATGGGTAATTATATAGTTAACTTTATAGGAAGGCCCATCTTTTTTCTCCTGCCACTTATACAGCTACAAGATACTCTTCTTTATAAATACTACTCTGATGGCACGTATAGCATATTACATATGGAACATATAGCATATTACACATATAGCATATTACATATGGAACAGTTTAACTTACAGTTTTTCCCAGTTATTACCTGCAGATTTATGTCTATTGCTTCAATTTACTTTGTAAATAGAATTGTTATCTATTGCTTCATCACTAAATCCCAAGATTTAGATTTACTACTACCTGGAAGATAGTAGTCTTACACTAAATAATAGTTAACTGAATTAACATAATTTCCACAATTAGATCAACAAAAATACAAAAAACAGTGAATGATAAAATTCTTGGATAGAATGCGTGGCCTGCAATGCATATCTACTCTTCAGAGACATTTATCAAACTCATTATTTGAGACCATTTACAGACTGTTGATTTTCATAATACCAATAGCACACTATTTCCTCTTTTCATTTTTTTTTCTTTTGGTAGTAGACTGCAGAATATGGGATGTTGTATGAAGATGATTTTAAGCTATTTTTATTTACACTCTTCTTATATGTGTGAAAAGATACTTCTGAGCGCAATCAGATTTCAGTTACTCATATTTGAATACTGTTTGAAATTTAATTTTAGATAAGTATAACTAAAAGTTATCACAAGTGCCAACCATGCAGTCTCTGTCTCCAACAGCGGTGTGCTATTTGTTCTGGGTTGATTTGCACATCTGTTGAACTGCCATTTTCCTTAAAGGATTATCCTACTAAAAAGTAACAGCTTGGTAGATTAAGGATGGTTATCTATTTAATTTTGTCTACATAATCTAGTATATGTGCTGCCGAAGCGAGCCCATTATCTACGTAATCTATTAAAAAGAAGACAAATGCTTGGGCTACATGATACTGGGCCATGAAATGTGTGTAGATTGCAAATTTTAACTATCAATGTTAAATCTAATAAACTAGTATATGCTGTTAGGTTAAATAATACATTCTCCTTAACACCATATCTGTCGCTTAGAAAAACCCAGAGGTCTGATTATGCCTTATTTCTTTATACAAATGTATTTTTCTTGGTTAATGTATGTGTATAAATGTCACTTGTCATATTTCAAAATGACATGTAATTTTTAATTATATCTGAAAACATACAGGTATTACATACATGTAATTTTTGATTATATCTGCAAACATACAGGCATAGCTAATTATATACATTGGAATATTTTACTGCCTAGATGATATTATGATATTGCAAGTCCTCCAACTAATTTCTCATACTTGCTATATAGATACGTTTTTTAATTTCTTAAATATGTTGAAAAATGTAGCATCAGCATATTGTTGTATGCATATAACTACCATAAATACATTTGAAAAATGTTTATTACATTAATACTATAAAATAAATCTTCATTAAATATGATAGCACTAATTTAGAATTTATCGTCATTTGGACATTTTCTAGATTTAAATCGTATATAATTGAGCATATCAACTTCATAATGAACTTGAGATATTTTATTTACATATGAAATATTTCCAAGCATTTTTTGACTATCTGTGCTCATAATGTTACAAATATACTTCTATGTTACAAATATACTTCTATGTAGTACAACAATAATACTTTAGAGAGCTAAGCAACGATTGAAACTATACTTGTTTAAAAAATACTACACAAAATTGAGTAATTAACAACACAAGTATGACTTCTTTATATCATCTAGGTAATTGAAGCTGCACTAGTTCATTATATCTGAATAATGCCGTAATTTGTAAGATGAATAGTTATTTCCTTCTCTGATCTAACCAGGATGGGTCAGATTCTTACTATCTCATATAGTCCTATAAGAAAGGTTTGATGGTGTCATTGATTATTTATTAAAACATTTATTAAAATGTTGAAACTTATTTATTTATTTTTTTTTTGGCCAAAACTCCTGTTGCTACGGAGACTGAATGTATTGCCAGGAGTGTAAGAATAAAAGTTTTGTACTGCTGAGCAAAAAAGCTGTCATTTAAATTTGAAGCTCAGTTTTTAAATAATCTTGATTTTTTATATCAAATTGTGTTTCCCTGTTGGAGCAAGGAAAAGTGGAATGTTTTACTTGTGTTGACATTCTATTTTCAGGTTTTAAATAGTATAAAAAACATTTACGTTTTATTTTACAACATTATTTTTGTCCCAGGGATACCATGTCTTAATGAACACAGGAAGATACAATGTAAAATTTAGGTTGTAAACCCAACTGATGAAGTCACCTCATCAAAAATTCTCATTTTGGAGATGATAAAGTTGAGGTCAACTGAGATTAAGTGCCGTGCTCAATTTTATATTACAAATCACAGGTAAACAACAATCTCTAAAGTTTAGAACCTCTCTTTGGATGAACTCAAATGTCTTTTGCTGACTCATGAGATGTGAATAATTTCTAGATTCTCTACAAATTCAATCCAGACTCAGATAAGATATTTGTGACTATTGGGGCTATTCAATAATTATTCTTAAACTGTAAAGACAATTCCAAAAGAGAGGCTTCATAGTTTGTGCAGTGATGTCATTGGATTTCAAACATAATGCAGGACAGAAAAATGACTTTGTTACATGTTTACATTCTACCATATTTTGAAAAAAATCAGTAACTTTCATTTATATTAACCTATGATAACTGACGCGAATCAAATGCATTTAATTGTCAGAATTCATGATTCATTATTGCATGATGGTCTAAATACTTAAGAATGAATACGGCATTGCTGTCAACCAATCAGACTGATTTATAGCCATAACACTTGGTACAACTACGAATATTATCCCTGAATTTATGTATTTCTGGTCAGTATACTTTTAACTAAAGTTTTCAAGGTATTCATGCTATTATTGGACTGTTATTTTCTATACTTGCTGTAGAGTAAATAAAATTGCTTCTATCACAGGGGATAGCATGACAAAACCAAAGAGAAAATATAGGAATTTTTTGCAGATAAAGTATAAAACAGTCCTATGACTCTCTCGATTTTTTTCTTTACAACTTTCTAGAGCTAAACGTTAAATAAAATGCAATACAGTCTTTCACAGAACTCTACGAATATGTATATTTATTAATGTACATATGTAATTGAAGCTTACAAAACTCTGAAATGGGAGAAAAGGAACCAAACTCAGAGTGCTGTGATGATTAAAAGAGAAAGCAGTTCCTAGAGGATAGTATACTTCATTCCAAGTATTAATCATAGACTTGGGTCTACAAAGGAGATACATAATCTAATTTCCTTTAGTTCATCCAGTTCCTTTCTCCTGTATCAGAGAGGCCTATATTCTACTCCAGAACAAAATGAATTTACATACACAGCAGAGCCACTCAAAAGGGGGGATGACATAATGTGATTATAAATAATTGAGCAGGGTCATCTGGTTCCCTTTTATCTCATATTTTATCTTCTCTTCTTGGGGCTTTCTTTCCTAGGAAATTGATGTGGTAGAATGGGCTTTCTCTTAAGAGAAGCAACTTAGGTTGGCTCTGCCTTATGCCTTAAACATAAAAGAGGATAGCTTGCTTTCTTCTGTTATTTCAGTTTGTAATCAGGCTGGGACTTTTAAAAATAATGGCAGAAAGAGGGACCCTGAAGGTACTCACATATTCCAGCATTGATTACTCTGGTAGCAATTTATACTTAGGTTGGGGTTGGAGTTCCCTCTCCAATGAGGGACATATAGGTGATTAGGATACTCCTTATGCAGAAGATACAACAAAAACCTGGCAGATAATACTAGGGAAGTCTTTCCTTTTCTTCTTCCAGAGACAAAGATTGACAATTAGTGACAGGAGTCTGTCTTCATCGGCTATGAGTCAAGCAGCGTTAAGTGGACAGTAATGGTGTTATTGCAACATTCACAGCAAATGCATCATTTCTCCCAACATACGTCACAAACCAATGTGAAACTGAATACTATTAGTAAAATGAGAAGCAGAATAATATAAAGTTTAAATTTTAGTCTCCGGAATTAGACTGCCTGGCTTTGAATTCTGATACCATTTTTGATCAGCTAGCTATCACAGGGCTTGCTGTTAACTCCTTTTTGTCCCAGTTTCCTCATCTGTGAAAAGGGGACAAAAGTAACAATCTCACTGAGTTGCAGTAAAGATTAAATAGGTTTTTACATGAGCCAACTTAGATGGTTCAAGAGACATCAGTGAAGGGACTAGATCCAGAGGTGTGGGGTGAGGTTGCCTCACTATTTAGCTAGTACCCTTGTGAGTTCCCTGTCTTGGTACATTTTTTTTTTCTGTAAAGATCCAGATATTAAATATTTTAGGCTTTGTAGGCCATATGGTCTGTTGCAAATACCAAGTTCTGCTGTTGTAGTGTGAAAGTAGCCTTACACAGTATATAAATAAATGGGTGTAGCTGTGTTTCATTAAAACCATATATGAACACAGAGCGAGCTGACTCATGGGCAGTAATTTGCAGATCCCAGCTCTACTCACTTTTCTTTTGAATTGCAAGGTTTTTCAACTCAGGTTGGTGGGAACACAAACTATTCCTATTCCTAGGCTTGGGTGAGCTCCAGGGATTTTTTTTGTTTAACTCTTCAGACACATTTTTCTCTGATTGAGGTAATCAGGTACTGATTTCTGGTCATCAAAACACAGGGGTGAATATTCTGCAAATTTCAGGGCTCTCTCTCTTTGCTGCTCTCTCCTATCCTGTCTGCCAACTCCAGCTGCCTTGGCTTCCCAGAACTGCTCACTTTGCTCCTAAGACTGGGATTCTTCCAGGTTTGTTTTTGGTTTCCATCCATCCTGAGTTGCAACCTGGAAACTTTCTCCAAGCAGTATTCAAGGCTGTCAGAGGGCTCATCTGATTTACTTCCCCTCTCTCAGGTACCATTGTCTTTCGTTGTCCAACACTCAATGTCCAACAACCATTGTTTCATACATTTTGTCTGCTTTTTTGTTTGTTTTGGGTTATAGGGTAAATCTGGCCTCTGTTACTTCACATTGGCTGGAAGAGGAAATCCCAATAGGTTTTTAATATTTCACATATAAGGAAATGGAGGCTCAGAAATGTTTAGAAATTTCACCAAGACCATTCAGCTAGAAGTAGTGGACACAAAGTTCAAAACCAGGGCTTCTAACTACTAAACGAGTACTTTCCCCATTATGCTACACTGCTTCCATCAGAAGGCTTTAACGACAATCTGCCTTTTAAATGCAAAGCAATGAACTTTGTATAGCCTTTACTAACACAGACTGTAAATCCAATTTTAACCAAAGATTTTGTGGTTATCTCATGTTTTGAAAAATTTTGCAGGGGTCTTATACTTTTCATATTTTCCAATGGGGTCAACCTCCCCAAACCCATTTTAGCATTTTTAGTGTGGTTCTTCTGCTTATGAAGAACATTTAGGATTTTTTCCAAATGGTAGTAAATCTTGCCCATTTTTATGATCTTATACTGATAATCTTTCTACTGGAAAATCCCCATCTGGTTCAAACTTTTCCTGCATTTTCTAGGAATGTGTCTTTGCAAATGTACTGGAATTACCTTTTACAAAAGAGGGGAAAACACTGTATTGATAAACTACCTAAACATGATGAAATGAGAAATGTGGAAATGTATGCATAAATTCTCACAGTTCATTTTTATTACTTTATGCAATTCCATTTAACATTTTCTCAAATTGTAATAAATTTTTGAATCGTAAAATATATGGCATTTGAGTATGCCAAGTGAGAGATATTATTTAGATAGTGAATATTCACAGAAACATGTAGCATTATATTACCAGGAGGTTCTCTGTTTAATGAGAAAGGAACATTTATCCCCTTACAAATACACGACTTACAAATATATACTAATATATGTATATATCTATAAACACAGATAAGCTGTGTTTGTCACAAGCAATATATTTGCAAATAAAACATTATGCAAATAATGTTATGCCACATGCAACTCTTTTAAATGTGTGAGAAGCAGATTTCTTACAACAATAGGATAAGGCTAAACTCTGGATGGTGATTCATACATCTTTAAATCTGAGTTTAAATCTTTATTTCTTAGTTAACCATTTAAATTATTTTTAATATTACATGAAAATGAGATATGATGCTTGTTTCTTTTGATATTTATTCATTGGTGTTTACACTTTCACTAGAAACTTTCTATACTAGCATACCTTAGGCATCTTATTTACATACCGATATATACATACATTTTTCTCAGTCCTAAAATAAATGGAATGACTGCTAATACTCCTTCCAGCTAGGATAAAACATAGTAGGTGACTATACCAGGATTTCCTCATTATAGGATATACCTTATGCCTTTGAAACACATTAGAACAATAATGTGTTCTAAGAATTTAGAACTAAGAAATTATCTCCTCCATTGTTTTTATGGGGAAATTTAGTTCAGGGAGATTAAATAATTTGCTTAAAGTCTAAAAGGTGGTAAAGACTTCAGGGTCTGCATTATAGTATATACATATTTTTCTATACCACTGGTTTACAAATACTCTTATCAAAGGTACATTTTAAAAAATATACACTATGAGGAATCATAATTGTAAAACAGATATAGCATTTATTAGTACATATTTACTTTTATAAATTCAAAATGAAAATATGAACTTATGAGTTTAATAAATAATAAGGAAAGTTTTATATACATAAAAATTTGAAGTCAAATGTTATGGACAACAATTTAAGCATTTTAATGACCTCTATCCCAATTTATTTCTATAATGTATTGGATTTGCTGTGACAAGAAATCCCTTACTTATAAAGATAAGTCATTGTACATGGAAACAGTTCTTTTAAACAGCATAACTCATAATCTCAAGATTAATTCCATTAAATGGATCCAGAAATGTGAAATATAATTAGAAATTTTTGTTTCTATGATGATTATTTAGAATATCTAACAACTACTCACATTCCTTATATTAATTATCTCAGACAAAAAACTATGAAAATTTCCACATGTAGTATATAATTTTATGGATATTACATGTATATTTTCAATGACTTTCCCTCAGGTCCATGGGCATCACTGAGACAGCAGAAGAGAGCCTAGCTCATACTAGTTATGACAACTTAATTTTTTCACAGAATTTCAACCTGGAAACCTGAATTGGCCGAACTTAACTAATGTGAGCCCTCAATACATGTTAATTATTATCAAGAGTGCCAATACACTCTTGCTTTTTTGAAAAATTACTGTATCACATATGCTTGTATTGGCCTGTCACTGGGAATAAATAAAAGCATATCAAATAAATATATATTTTGAAGTTAGATTTGATTTTATCCTCACAGTCCAAATATTTCCATGATATAATTTTGTTATACTTTAAAAAGAATCTTTTCCTGAATAAATGCAGATTAGAATAAATCTATGCATCCTTATCCGTATTTTGATTTTGTTTTGCTCTTGACTTGCACTTCTTTACTCTCTTAAGATGAACATAATTTTTGGTATTTTACTTTGTGATTTCATATCTGTTCATGCCCTCATTAAATCTTATGTCTGCTCTCCCTCATTCCTTCAACCTTTGGTATATTTCAACCTTTTAAATGAAGAGTCACTGAAAACGTCTCTTCGAAAGAAGCACAAATTTCTCATTATTCAATGAGGAAAAGGCTTATGACATTAATTTCTCAAACATATAGAATTGAAATGAATTACTGTATGTTTCTTAAGAAATGGTCAAAGGGATGGGAAGGTCAGGTTGTAATTATATTCCCTCAAACTGATAAAGTGTTTTCATTAACAGAGTCGTTAAGTTCATATTTTTTGTCTTTTATGTTTCTAATTGTTCCACCTTTGATTCTTATGCTTTTCTTACTATTAGTGAATTATCAAAAATATAGCAGTCATGGAGAGAAAAAAATAGGTTTGTTGTACCAAAGACTTCAGGATGATCATGACTTGTGTGACAATAAGATGGGTACTGATATTTAATTAAAATCAAGTTTGCCTGACTAACACAGAGACAAATTTTGGGGCTAGATGACAAAGACAGTAAAAAGCAAGCGGCAACATATTTAATAACAGTAAAATACATATCTATTGTTAGTTGTATGGCATTTCAAAATGTATTTAACTTGAATGATTAGAAAATATAGCCTGAAGTTTAGAAACTTCAGAGTTCAAACTTAAAGGACAAACTTACCATATTCTGAATTTCAGTTATGTGATGGCAGAAATCAGTCCCACAAAACAATTTTTTCATGACTCTGTAATTACTAAAAACTTTCTGGAGTATAGAATTAATGTAGACTACTTTTAAATATAACATTATTACCTCCTTTGTATATATTCTACCTTTATTTCTTCCTGTAAAATAGCTATCTGTACAACTTCTATTGACCACAAATTATTATCAAAGATTTAAAAAATTCTCAAAACTTAAAAGAACTATACAAACATGTATCACAGCAAAGGAAAGTTGTATTATCCAATAAAAGACATGCATTCTTTACTCGGCAATGTGTGGTTGTTAATATCTGTTGCTATATTATTTATCATCAGTAACTATAAAATATTATACCAGATTTATAATGTTTGTACTATTTCAGAAAAAATTGCTAAACACAATCAAATAATATTACAGAATGCAGAGCACATAATTGCAACAATAAGATGAATGTTTATCCCAAATGAATTGCAAAATCTAGACAATATGCAGCAAATTTATTATGTTTTTATCAGACTAAAATATTCCACTAAAAATGTCTCAATTTCATTGTGCCAAAATTTTGTTCTTCTATACCCTCAGCTATTTTGCCTCAGAAAACCCAATTTACTTACCTTGGATGGTGGTTCCAAGGGGTATAGGCTTCAAGAATTTTCAGTACTGCTAGGAACTTGTGTTATCTATATTAACACACACTTAACCTCCTCTATTTTTCTTCCTTTACATATATAATAAACATAATGATTTCATGATATGACATAATATGATATATAATATATAATATAATGAAATATAATGGAACAGCATAATATAATATTAAAAACAAATTTACATAGGATAAAACACCAAAAATCAAAAGTAGAAACAGAAAATAGTTTCAGAACAAATATTAAAGGTGTTAGACTGGTCACAAATATTAAACAACAACAACAAATATCCTACCTGATGAATCAAAGTTCACCTCATTTCCAGGACTTGGACCTGTATCAATGGACACAATCGGTAAGAGTTTCCGGAAGTCCCATAGTTTTGTCACTCCACAGGAATCACAGGATGCTATTATGTGACCCTTTAAAGTATATATATATATATATATATAATAAATGTACATACATATATATTACGTATATTCAAAATTATATAGTAATGCATACAAAAGAGAACATTTGTAACAATTTATTAATTTCATAAGAATACACTCCTCAGAACTATAAAGTACCTTTGTTCAAGACCTTTGTCTTGAACATAAAGTTGTTATAAAATGATAATTTAAATATATAAAATCTTTTGATATATTATTTTCCAATAAATCATTTTTATTAGTTTAATTATATTAGAAGATATAATAAAATAAAAGTATACACACACTTAATTTATCTACGTACACATATCCCATATCAGGTATATATGTGAGCTACACATAAAAACTATATATATATATATATATATAAACATTGCACTGAAAGGGCATTTCACTTTACAAGCTAGTGATTAGTTAATGTTGATAGTTTATACCTCAGATAGAATAAAAATAAAAACAGGTACGAAAAACAAAAAACAAATTGAGCAAATGGATACAAGGCAAGGGAAGTTTTTATTATAGAAGGTTTTATTATAGAAGGTAGAATCACTACGGCCACATGAAATTGATGGCAAGGAAACAGTGCTTACTGTGGTCTGTTAGATAAAATTACTAGAAATATTTGGGGCTTTGAGGTAACATGTATGTAGTGAGATAAGGATGAAGGTAACTGGATAAAGGGGATGGAAAACAAAAGGAAGGCTGGATGGATTAAAGGATTAAGGAAACAAGTATAGGTATTTTCCCAGTACAGGAGTACCATTATGGATACAATGGTTCCTAGTTCAAGGTCTCTCTACACCCCTCCTGCTGGCCTCACAGGAAATGTTACTGACCATACACTTCATGTCAGGGTCTCAGATATACCATGTTTTCCCGAAAATAAGACCTATTTTATCTAGAGGCAGGTAAGAAAACCATGCCTACCTATAGTTAGGGATTTACTCTAAACTAAGACAGATTTCAAAGTAAATGCTTTTAGAGACATTTTATTATGTGCAATAATCTCATTTTATACATGAGGAAAATAAGGTTTAAGAGGTCAAGTGAATTCCCTAAAATTACCTAGGTAGAATGATTTTGAGTGGGAAGTCAAACATAGGTCTGGTTGACTTCAGAGTCTGAGATTTTAACCAATATATTACATCCTCTTTTTTGAAAATAATACTGTTTCCCGGAAAATAAGATCTAGTTGGACAATTTTGCCAGAGCAAAAATTAATATAAGACCTGGTATTATATTATATTATATTATATTATATTATATTATATTATATTATACTATATTATATTAAGATCCGGTCTTATATTACAGTGAAATAAGACCAGGTCCTATATTAATTTTTGCTCCAAAAGTCGCATTAGAGCTGATTGTCCAGCTAGGTCTTATTTTGGGGGAAACACAGTATAGCATAATATATTATAAATGTTTAACTATATTGAATATATTCTCCCATTAGTATACAGTTAAGTAAGTGAATAAGTCAGGTCAATATTTGTCACAACAGTGTTTTTCACAATATTAGTTACAAGATGGGATAGCAGAAATATAAGAAATTAAATTTTCATAGATGGATAGATAGATAAGTAGACATGCATGTACATATACATACATATATAAAACTGTAACATATAATTATATAAATAAACTATTATTTCAACTATTATAATGGCATTTCCGAAGATGATTAATACAAGGGAAAACACGCATATGTAGTTCAATGAAAGAAGCAGTAAACAAAATTATTTATACTGTCTCACACACACACACACACAGCATATGTTGAAAATAAGAGTGCTGAGAACTAAATCAGAAATGCTTATCTTTAGGTAGTAGGATATATCATTTTCATTTTATTTGTTTCTTTTAGCATTTTCAAAATTCAAATGTCATGGAATTAGTATATATTACTTGTTACCATCAGAAAAACATTTTTGAATAAGTAAATAATGAAATCAAACAGTATACATCATATCTGTCAAGTGATCTAATTTTCACATCTTAAAGTTCTACCATGTAAAAATGGGCAAAAAAAGAGGGTTCATCAAGTAAATGGCTTAACCATTAAGTCTTAAAACATCAGCTGTTTTCAAGATGTGAAGGTAATGACCTGAAACTTGGTATTAAGGTATAACTATAATAAAATGTTTAGGCTCATTAGGAGAAAAATTCTTATTTCGAACATTTTTAGTATACTGATCCATTAGTGTGTCTCTTAGGACAGGCCTGTGCTGCATTAAGCATTAACTCATTACAACATTTCTTCAGTCCCTAATGGCACAAATAAGGCAAATAAATTATGGAATTTGAATGGAAAGAGAAGGTAAAATTTGGGAATGCTCAAGGAGTTCAAAGCTAAAGAAGGAGGGAATATAAAGCATTCGAAAGATGTAAATAAGATTGCTGTTGTCAATATACTCTTCTTTCTGTGCCATTGTCAATCTATTAGGTATTAATGCATAGCTTATATCACCAATTTTGCCCCAGGTATATGGAAGCTAGACATCTCAAAGATAAGTACTTATCATCTATAGTATACCACACTACACTACATAACCACAATAACTTGTTCAAAGTGATATAATATATACCATCTAATATATATATCCACTTAAATATATATATTATATAATACATATAATATAAATACATATATTATATATATGTAATATATAAATATATATATATTAAATATATATATATTAAATATATATAAACATATATATATTAAATATATATACCCATTTAATCCTTTATCTTTATGGTTATACTGTCCTATTATTCAAGATGAGAAAAACAAGAAAAACAATGTTATACAACTTTCCCCAAATCATTTTGTTAGTAAAACATAGAACCAGAATTCAAATTCAGTCAATCTGGCTCAAGTTTCCAAGCTCTTAAGCTCTTAACACGGAAAATATTTTGCATGCCTCGACTTAGATGATTTCAGGAATGGAAGCCAGTGAAGTAGCACTTAAGTGCTTAGAGAGCACACTGTATTATTGAGGCAGAACACCCTGAAAGAACTAGCAGTACTTTAACAGAATATCAGCAAATACCTATCAGCAAAGAACAAATTGAGCAAACAGGTGTTTAAATTCATAAAGCGGGAGAATAATTAGGAACAGGTGAAGACAATTAATGTACATAAAGGAACAAATATTTACTGAGCTATACTATGTCCCTGGCTTCAGGCCAGGAACAAGAGATACGATGGATGTAAATTCACAAGGAGTTTATAGTTAATTATTGGAGAGAGGAATAATCAAGCACTTACAATACAAAGTTAAATGCCAGAAGTAGGTAAAGGGTTATTTATAGTACAAATTAAACTCCTAACTCAAGCCAGTAGGATCAGAGATTTCTTCTAAGAATGCAGTCCTAGGATAGGTCAACCAGGTGAATGAGGCTTTCTAGAAATAACATTTTAAACAGATTAAGATTATGAACAGATATCAGCGAAGAGAAGGTAGGAGGACAGTCTCACTATAGAAAACGACACAATGATAAAAATCAAAAGCAGGAATTAACATATTTCACTATGAGAAACATGGTGAATTTATGATGAGATTAACGATGTGTAAAAATTCTAAGAAGTTGTTGGAGCCCACACTGAGAAATGTAAATTTTATGTATGATGTAAAAACACTATGTGTTTTAAACATAAAATATTGATATGTTAAAAATAATGTTTGAAGGCCAGTAGTCTCAGTGTATTAAGCAGGTATTGTCAAGTACAAAATTGTCTCTGAGATCCCAAAAAACAAGTGATCATTACTTTCCTGTGTTTTTCTAGTTTGTGTCAAAAGTCTAAGCAAGAATTTGAATACAAGCAAAACTGTTTGGGCCAGTGGAAAACCTATTACTTCATCTATCAAAGAAATATCGACTGAGCCTACTACCTAGTAGTAGGTACCGATTTAAGTGGTTGAATATATGGCAGTGAACAAAATAGGAACATGGAACTTGTATACTTCTGGGGAGAATTGTATCATAAATTAAGTAAATCATTCATATATGTGGTATGTTAAATGTTAAGAGCTATGGAGAATAAACATATTATAAACAAGGAATGTCTGGCAAAAAAAGTGTTGAAATGTAAATAGCCTGGTCAGGAAAGGTCTCATCAAGAATATGACTTTTGAGTTAAGAGCAAAAGGATTCACGGGGACAAGCTGTGCTATAGGGGAAGAAGAGTGATCCAGGAACAGGGAAGAGTGAAAAGCCACCCACGCAGAAGTGCTGAAAATAAATTGACCAGTGTAGCTGGAACTCCAAGTCTTGATCCTACATGAAATCAGGAAAAATAAAAAAACAAAAACAAAACAAAATTGATGCTTCCTGTTGAAAGGACTGAATAGGGTTGTATTTGGAGATCAGTTGAAAACAATGACAGTCGTTTTTTAAATCTAGATTGCTGGGGGCAATCCCATGATTTCAAAAATTATCTAGATGTTTATGACCCCCAAATCTACATGTCCAATTCATGATACTCTTCTGAAACCCTGATCATTATTTCCAACTACCCATAGAACATATCAATTTCCATGTTCCTTACATACACCCCAAGTCTGCATGTTCAAAGCCAAATTCGTCTTTCCCTCACACTTGATCCTTCTGTACTTTCCATACTTCATGCAATCACCGGACCTTGTTATCATATTCTCCACCTCTGCTGTCTCCAATCCTGTTCAGTTGGCTTCCATTCTCCACAATCCCTAATTGTAGGTCCTCATCATCTCGCACATAGCAGGTAGTGAACTCCCTACCTTCAACTCTGTATCTTCCTGCCTCATTTTCACAACAGGTGTTCTCAACCAGGGCTATTTTGCTTCTCAGAAGACATTTGGCAATGACAACTTTGATTGTAACACCAGGGGGACCTAACACTGGCATTCAGTTGGCAGAGGCCAGGGATGCTGATAAACATCTTACAATGCAGAGGATTGCCCCAACGCCTCTAACCCCAACATGAAGTTATGTGGTCCATGATATCAATGATGCCATAGTTGAAAAACTAATGGCAGAGTAAGGTTTTTCTAAAATGCAAATGTGAGCCCCTTCTTCTTGAATATTATCTCTCACAACTCCCCCACCTTACTCTGGTTTCTAGTCTTCAAATACACCATGACTTCATTCCCTCCTTTTTTCCTGCAGACTAGGATACTCATTCCCTATTTCTTCCTCTGGGAGAATGTAATAATTAAATAACTAACATACTTATTTAGCAAGTATATTATATATACTTAAAATTTGCTTCAGACACAACTTCTAAGTGTTCTAGGGAAGACAAGAACATATTTCTTCTCTTGCTCACACGTAATGATGTCATAAAACTTATATAACGAATTATCATTTTTTTGTATACATGACTTCTACAGCTATATGTGCAATACATAATACTTGAAATGTTACTACTGCAATTGACGAACTGAATATTTTATTTTAATTAGTTAAAATTAAAATTTCCTCATGCAGCTAATCACTATCATACTGAATATTTTAGACAATGAACATTTCTCTCAGTACAGAAAAGTTATATTAGACAATTCTGTCCTATTAGACACTACTGAGCTAGACCATTTGCACACAGTTTGGGGCTTATATTATACACTTAGTAAATATTTAAATAAATGAATTAATGAATCATATTTCCATAGGTGAATAGTCAGAGCAAAACTTTTCTTAATGGTTGTGATTGAACTCTCTCGGGAGTAATACCAGATATTCCCACTAACTTTTAATTAGCTATCTGATCTGTGGTACTTATAATTTGTTGTCTTACATTGACAGTTATCTACTTTATGTATATATAGTTTGATTTTAAATTATGTTCTAGTTCATCAAAGAAAAGGACTAAATACTTTGTTTGAATCGCCCATAAAATCTAGCATAAAATGTTTTTCATTTTGCAAATTCTAAATAAATTGAGCACAGTTCTGGTAGAAGTGAGAATAGATTGGCTCAACTTCCTCCCTGTCAAATAGGGTGCAAAATTAGTAGATTTCTGAAGATAAAGGGGAGAAGAAGATTTAATAAATCACTGAGGGTCTTTCCACTCTACGGATAATTTTTGAAACTAACGTTTTATTCAAGGAGAAATGGAAATTCCTAACATGGCATATGAAATTAATGCATTCTGCCTCTGGCAATGATCCTCTTCTAAAAGCACTAAAGATAAATTTTCTGACTCTCATGTGAGTTTACTTCATTTTCAGCGTCATTATTGGCATTATTTCAGATATTCATATATGAAATCTTTGTCTTATAGGTCCTTGGTGTTTTCTTCTGATAAAACTTGTCACATTGCAGCAATCTTTCATGATATATTTACATAGTAACATACTGTAAAAGTAGGGCAATAGGATTTTTTTTTAATATGAAAGAATAAACCAAAGAGATATGAAGCGAAAACTAAAGCTTAGTACTCAATATCTGAAGAGTACAGTTTTAAATTATTTCAGTTTGGCATTGCTGTATATGTCAAAGCAAAGATTTAAGTTTTACTTTTGCGTTTGCTAGTAAGTACTGAGTAACAAAGAACATTTCAAGTGGGGGGTGGGAGATGAGGGTAAGGGGAATCAAATATATGGTGATGGAAGGAGAACTGACTCTGGGTGGTGAACACACAATGGGATTTATAGATGATGTAATACAGAATTGTACACTTGAAATTATGTAATTTTATTAACAATTGTCACCCCAATAAATTAAAAAAGAAAAAGAAAAAAAGAAAAACATTAAAAAAAATGTTCTCATTACATGAAAGAAATTGTAATTATGTGAGGTGTTGGAGGTGTTAGCTAATGCTACAGTAGTGATCATTTCACAATATATCAGTGTATCAAATCAACATGTTGCTTACCTTAAACTGATACAATGTTGTATCTCAATTATATCTCAATAAAATTAAATTAAGATTTGTAGAAAAAAAAAGATCAGATGTTGAAAATACTTTCTTATTTCCCTTAAAAATCGTCTAACTGACATTCCATTTCAATAGCTTTTCTCAATTTCTAAAGAAAATGTTAATGATTGTTGATAGATTTCTGAAAGAGAGCATAAAGGTTGTCCATATCAATGTCTCCCACAGATTAGAAAAGTAAAAGTTTTGAGAAATGACCAGACATGCCTAAGCCTTCACTTGAAATCCATGGGCCTTATCAGGATTATAATTCAGATCTCCTGCAAACACACTGTTGTCAACCTTTATCTTTGAGAGGAGGAAAGGTTTACTATAAATTTGAAAAATAATACCATTATCATTATCATCACATACCTTCTGCTTTAAATTGTTGACAATTAAAAACAGCTAACAAGACTTCCATTGCCAGTCACAATGGAGTAATAGGGATCAGCTTTACTCTCCTGCCTGAAACAACCGACAAAATGGACAGGATATAGGAAACAATGATTTGGGAGACATGGTGCATCAGACAGCAAAGGACAATAATCCCTGCAAAAGCGGAAATTAATGAGGTGAGCCACAGAAGAGTGTTGTGAGATACTACCTTGAGAGTTTCTAACCCACAATATAGGGATAGGGAACCCAGAGAGAGCATGGCATGGCTCAAGGTTGAAAGGATAGAGCGCAGAGTCTAGGGAGACAAAGGTAGCTCAAGTTTGCAGTACAGGGTGCAGGAGAAGACAGCTGCAAAGAGAAAGACCTGGAGATCTCTAAAGCAACTTCCTCCAGTATTTACCTGAGTACTGACTGGCATATGCATATGAGGAAACTAACTGGAGGCCGGGGAAAAAAACATCTGAAATTATTAGAGGAAACATGAAAAGGCACTTACACAAGACTGGGACTTATGCCTGCCACAGAAGCCATACTGAAAAATTTCAAGATTTGAGAGTACTAGGTAGATTAGAGCACACAGAAAGGTTTTGCTTGAGTACTGGGAAAACGATTAGCTCTAAATTGAGCATGGCTTCAGTTCCACCTAAGAAATCTTAAAAGCAGACCTAAAAGAACCAAACAGTTTCTAAGTAACTTAACATCATCCCAGAACAAAGCTCAAGAATAGATATAGGAATACAAAAATATCCAGCATTAACTTGATTAACTTGATGAATTTTTGGGGTACATGGTAATATTGCCGTTTTATATATGAGCATATTGAGGCTATTTCAAATTCATATACCTGGTCTATGGTAGCTGACAGCTAAAACTCAATCTGATTGACTTCAAATCCATTAGATAAATAAGAATAAGGTCAGGAATAAAGTCACATGTAAATCAGATGGAGGGTTTTATTCAAAGCTTTTTAATTTAATTTTGATGCACATTATTATTTGATTATGGCATAGTGACTTGGAAGTAGCAGAAGTTGTGGGTGAAAATAAAAGATGTTGGGGGAGAGGGAGAGTGAGGTGGCTCATTAGTGAACATGGCCATACAATAAAATGCATTAGTAGAACTTAGAGGTTTATAATTTTTCTTGGCACTTTCTTATATAAACTGGGAAATATAAGGTTTAATTAAAATATACAAATAAACTTCTCACTTAGTCTTTGAGCAATTATGACACATGCACACAATTAATGTGGTCACCCAACTGAGTAATTCATATACACACTATACTCACAGACAGAGCATATATTTTCCTAAAATAATCAGAACTTGAGATATCTTTGGCTCTGTCCATCAACTTAGTTTCTTCTAAACAACTATCTTTAAATGAAGCATGCATGCCATATTTATTTACATTTGAATGAGCCTGCACTGACAATCATCCCAAAACAACCCATAATAATAGGCGATCCAATTTGAGAATTAAAGGATATTCAAATGCTTTTAAATGCTGCTAGACTTCTACTACTCTTTGATCCATTTAATCAAGCTGCTGTAACCCATCATATTTCTAGAATAGTATAAGTCTATGCCTTTACTAGTCTTGTTTTCTTATGTTATGGTGAGCTGAACAAAGAAATCTGAACATAATTTTAAAAGATGATGAAATTTCTTTTTGCAAGGACTTTGATAAAATTATTAATCATTCATTAAATATTGACCAATGTTCCCTGTTAGAAGGGCCTTATGCCAGGTGATGGAGTGTGGGGAGAGGGGAAGGGGACAGGAAAAATGCAATACAGAAATGGATAACACGTGATCTTAGACCTTAATGAGCTATGGAGTCATCTTGTTCATATTAATTTGTAAACCATCTAAGTAAAATAAAATGTGTTGTCCTGAAACTTTACATTTTAGGAATATGTATATATGAGAATAACATAGATACAGGTGAATCTCCAATTCAACACACTTGAAAATATACATGGTGCCTTCTTCCCCAATGCGCATCATCCCTGGTTGGACCAATATTCTGTTTGTTAACTTGTAACTCAGCACACTGCCACTCTGATCCTTCTATTTACCTAATCCAGAAATAGAACATTCCGTGTGGAGTTTGAAGTGAACAGTACGTGATTCTGTTGGAGCAGTTTTTGCATTAATTTACATAAACAACTGGCAATCACAGGACCCCCTAAAGAGTAAAAGCTAGTCACAATTGCTGCTGCACTTTAAATAGTATACCAGGGATGATGATTTTAATGATGCAGGCACTTAAATTCATTAATCTGTTGTCCTTTATCAGGGGAGAAAATCAGTCCTTTTATATTCCCAGAGTAATGAAGGGGGCAGGGCAGGGAATGAAAATTGGAGAAGCACTAGTCTTCTGAGACAGTGTAGAAGTCAGGGAGGGGCTTGGAACCTGAATGTCCACATTAGCAGCTCACTGAGGAGTAGACCACAAAACATCCAGTCAAATCCGTTCCTTTCCTGGCTGGAAAAATACTGGGGGTGTCAAAAAAAAAAATGTATACAAATGGACACTGGTTAGAGTTGCTCAAGCAGTAGTTAGCCGTAATCAGAAGTGTCTGGACACTGATGGTAACCACTTTAAGCACCTCTTGTAATTGAAGAAGTCAAAGGTGACTTATATGCATCTTTTGTTATCATTATATATACTGAGTATTACAATTTTAATGTAGTTTTCCTTTCTTAAAATATGAATACATTTTTTGACACCCTCTGTATATGATTTTTTGTTTTATTTACCTAAATTAGTTCCTCAGATATTTACAGAGTGCTTACTATGAACAAGGTACAAATTTGTATTTCTAATAATTTCAAAAGAATCATTTCTTAAGTGCGTAGGTGGAGCTTTTCAAAATATATGTGTTTTAAATACTTCATTGTGAAATAAATCATTTAGTGAAGGTGGCAGCAATTATCTTAATAACTTTTCTTAGTCACAATCCCTTTTTCTTTGTCCTTCTGCTCTTTAATCATTGCAGAGGATGTTATATGTAGATCAGCATAAATTCAGTTAACTTTGTTTTATTTATTGTGATAGCAACCCAAAGTGTTACTCTAATTGGCACAAGTCTCTTTTAAAGTGGCCAATTATTACTGATTCATATAGTGTTCACTGCAATAACATTTCTGGGATAAACTGCAATATGTTTATTTTCTCTTAATATGTATATAAGTGTAGTTGCATAAAATCAGGGCAATTCTACTATATACATAAAATGATAATTTATGCATAGGTTTGTCATCATAATGTTTACATTACTAAGGTTCGTGTTTCTGTCGATAGGCTATTATTTAGCTGTGGCCATATTAAAGTGAAGGATAAAATATCCTCAAATCTATAGTTTGATTCATAAAAATCAATAGGTTAGAGGGTTAAGCTGTATATATTTAATGAAAATTCAGAGTCTTTCAAAGAACTATTGCTTTACTAGGCTGTGCTTCTGCTCATGCAGATTTTTTTTATAAATCTGTAATTTCTTTCTTTTCTTTCTTTTCTTTCTTTCTTTCCTTCCTTCTTTTCTTCCTTCCTTCATTCCTTCCTTCCTTCCTTCCTTTCTTTCTTTTTTTTTTTTTTTTTTTTTTTTTTTTACCACGGAAACAATACTATTTTCTTGAAGATGTGGAATTGTATCCACAGAATGTTCTTTGGAGAAAGAAAGGTAAAAATCAAAAAAGACATATTCTATTTTTATCATTGTTAGATATTAACACAATAGGGAAGCAATCCATAATTTAATGATTTGGTTTCTTTTGTAATTTTGTACTTGGGTATGTAAACTGAAAACCAACTATTTCTAAGGAAAAATTCTACCCCTCAGCCTAAGAAATTTTGACAAACAAATGAGAAACAAAAACTCATAGACACAGACAATAGTTTAGTGGTTACCAGAGGGTAAGGGGGCTGGGGTGGGTGGGAGATGAGGGTAAGGGGATCAAATATATGGTGATGGAAGGAGAACTGACTCTTGGTGGTGAATACACAATGGAATTTATAGATGATGTAATACAGAATTGTACACCTGAAAACTATGTAATTTCACTAACAATTGTCACCCCAATAAATTTAAATAAATAAATAAATAAATAAATAAATAAATAAATAAATAAATAAATAAAAATAAAAAAAGAAAGAAATTTTGAACACTTTTGGTCAATTTCAATATCAAGACGCACCAGAAAGAAACAGTCTGTGTTCAAGATTCTTTGTGGACTTAATTTTCTCTAGCTTGGGTGGAATAAAAATCTAGATGCAACCAGCATTTAAGTTAGAAACAAAAAGTTCTTTTGTTTCACTACCACCCAAGTATTATACAAGTCAAGGAATAATTGCAAATGCTTAAAAAAAAATGAGCATAAAAACTTGAATATTTTAGGAAAAATACAATAAATGTGGGTTTCTAAATGCAATCTAAATCTAGCAGCTTAAATTTCTTTAGTTAGAACACTGTCCAGTTTTTTGGTTACAGCTGTTGAATTGGGGTGGGGCAAGAGAGGCGGAGCATGGTTATAATCAACAATGCTGGGCCCCAAGACTTTTGTAAAATCTGTCACAGGAAATTCCAGGCCATCTGCTGGGAGATGTAACTTTTAAAACATTTTCCCTGCAGGGACACTCTGAGTATACAAATTACATTTCTGAACAGAAAGGGCAGATTCTTCTGCTCTGCCTGAGTTTTGCATCCTAACAAGCAGTCACTTCTTGATTCACAGGGTCACATTCATCCACAACTCACAATTAAGTGGGGAAAATTACATTAAAGGGGATAATCAAGTTATCTTGTAATTATGCTTTTGAGTAAATTGGTGTGACAATTCTTTTTGCTCTAATTATGTGATTCAGGGATAATAGATGATGTATTAGACATTATCCCTACATGTAAAACAATTTCTTAAAAAAACTCATGTGGTGTATCATACATGTAGTTTTTCCATCTTTTTAAATCACATGCAAGTTTAGACTGACTACAATTAATCAAGTTTAGAGAAAAATGTATAATTTTGTATTGATATTTTGATATTATGTAAAACATTTTTTGTGCTGTGAAAACTGTTTAAATGAGACAGTTGTACTGGAAGCCACTTGTCTAAATGGCCAAATATTCTGAGTAGTGACATCGCATCGTTTCTTATAAAAGTAGTAAATATATTTTGAACTATTTTTAGCAGTCATATGCTCAGAACAAACATGGGAAGTATGCAAGGTGTATTAAGTTTTAAAACATTTTAAGATTAGTATAAAATAAATTTAATTGTGTCACAGTATTGTTGTAACTATGTCATCTTAAATACCTCTTATGTTCCAACCTGCAGTGACTTATTGATATTTCTTATTAGGGTATCTACTGATTACTTTATGTACCAAGAATTGTACCTAAGGAGTAAAAGAAGTTATTACATTACTAAGCCAAAATAATCTATTTTATTTCCCACAGCAGGGGCGTTATTTTTGTTGTTGTTGTTTTTTTTTAATATAAATATATATATTTGAAGCCACAGATAATGCTATGGGGTTATTCTACAATGGCTTCAACCATTCCTCATTTAACCAATAAGAACAATCTAATAGTGATCTGTTAGATGTAAGATATTTCAACTGCTTAATCTAATATTTTCTTAAATATCATTCTCTCAGAGTCCCTCCCTAACTATTCTATTATAAATCCCAACTGTCACCTCATTACTCTTTTTACCCTAATTTTTTCAGGTTATATAACATTTATTTTTTTTAGCCTATTCATTTGTTTATTTGTTTACTGTCTCTGGTCCTTACCAGAGTACAAGGTTCATAAGCACAGGGCTTGGCATTGTTCATTGCTGGACCCTCAATATGTAGAGCAGTGTTTAAGACTAAGATATAGTAGGTGCTCAGTAAAGAGTTGCTAAATTGAAAGTCCATATGAGTTATTCATACATGCCAAAAAAGTTTTAAATCATTCAGAGGATGTATATATAGAAAAACAAATGATTAGTTTTATAGTAAAAGAGAAAGTATCAAGAAATACGACATAATCACATTGCTTCTAACTTTCATGGAACCATCAAGAAAACTACAAATGCTTGAATTCATCTTTATGCAACTGTAGAAATTACTGAATATTAAACTTTGGGGCACAGTGATCTGATCTTAAATATACTATTCTTTGTCATTTAAAATGTTACATTTCTAAGAACAAAGTAGAAATAAAGGGAGAGGGCTCTTATCATTTATTACATTAAAAAATAATTTCTTCACTTTTATTTTCTTTTTATACTAATTATTTTATTTCTTTTACTTTTCTTTAAACTTTTCTATCAGACATTATTTTCTTTGCAATGTGTTAGTGTAAGGCTATTTCATGTAAGATTTCATTTAAGGATATCATATACTATCAGATTAGTTTAAAAGATATAATATTGATGTTGGGATACATAGGAGCATCAAAATAATTCCAATATTATGTAAAATAAAATTGGCACATTACATGTCCGTTAATCTTTTATTCTGTTGTTGTTTGCATTTCCTCAAGTAGACAGACACTGCTTTGGTTTTTTTACCACATATCTAAAAAGTTTTGACTTATGCACTGTCTAGGTGCAGCAGTGAATAAGAAGTGACATAAAATATCAATATTATTGGCCTAGTTAAAGGGTAGTTGACATCAAGTTGGACTGACTGCTGAAGAAGTAAACAAAATTGAAATTTTTTTGGTGTGTAAGTTACTGCCCGACATCGTTTGTCCTTCAGAGGATCAATGGCTGCATGACCTAAATATTGTTTGTATTGTTTGATATAAATGGCCAAAGATTGATACTAAGTATATATGTTTGAGTTTGGATAATAAACAAAATATAGAAAATGAGAAATTGAGCTTCCTTTGATAAAATGGACTGAAGATAACTTTTCTAGGTAGGCAATTGCAGGTACATGTTTATCCATCATATAAAGATAATGCGAATTAATGCATTTATGTCCACATATTAGCAACTTAGAAAAAACAACCTATCTCACATAAAATTTAAAACTCTTAACTGCCTAATTATTAAATGGTATGTTCTGATGTAAAAAGACAAAATAATCCTACTGAGGCTTATGCGCATTTTCAGTAAGATTTAGCTCAAGTTTAATACAATTACATAATTTTTTACACAAAATAGTTTTAGAATTACATTTTCTTATCTTTGTTAAACTGCAAAACATGTGCTGCAGCTTTATATTCCTAACATTGATATTATATTAAATGAAATAAAATTATGGGATATAAAGTATTAATCTTATATATTTGAGTGTGTATGAGTATGTGTGTGTTCTTCCATTTATCTCTACTTATTTGAACACAAATGGTTAAAAAAAGTTAGCTCCACTAATAATAATAATAATAATGATAATAATAATAATAATGATAATAATAATAATGGTATTATCCAATGCTCACTGTTCTTTGTATTATTCATTTTTACAGAAGAACTGAATGATTTGTTCAAGATTATATATGAGTTGTGTGAATGGCAAAGCTGGGATCTAGGTACTAGGAGGAGATAGTAACTAAAATTGGGTAATTTTCCAGTACTCCAAAATCATGGGTTACAATGATGCTGTCCAAGCTTTCTAAGTAGCAAGTACTCTATCCTGAGAATTAAATGATTTTAGCTTTCAGTTCAATATCCACACAATTTGGAAGGCCAATAAAGGTGAAATAGGATACAATGATACAATGCTATAATGAAATCCTTGTGCTTTCATTTGCTCAGTATTCATTCATCACATTTCTGAATATTAAATATGTAAATCAAACTATAATGGATACTGTGGATGTTGAATCAAGATTTAAAACATTTTTGTCATTTCTTTTTGTTGTATTCAAATGTAAAAAGATTTTTTTTTTTTAAATGAACAGATGAAAAGCCCCAAAGCACTTGTGAACTATGACTGATCCTCCTGCTTCTGCAAGGCAATAAATAAAGTCACATTGACTAAGGTGATAAGATGGAGAGAAGAACCAGTTAAGATGACGGAAAAGCAAGAGTTTCATTTTAGCATATTAAAATTAGTTATCATAGATTGTTAGGCTGAGATACAAAATAACTAATGATAATTCTGGAAGTCATAGTGGGATTTACTTTGAAATTATCAATGTAGATGGAATTAAAAATCACAGGAGTGAATGAGATGATGTAAGAAGAGAATCTGCTAGAGAATAGGATTTAAGATTGAGTCTTAATACAATTTAATAATTTATCAGTCAAGTAGTAAAGGCGGATCCAGCACTGTAGTTTGAGAAGCAGTGACCATGGAGATTTTCCTTCTTAGGATTCAAGAAGAGGTTTTAATTGATTATAAAAGTAAAGCCTGATAATAATGGAGGAATGGTCATTGGATGTAAACACAGGAGAATCCAGGGCAATTTCAGTGGAGCTGTTGACTTGGAGTTCACATCTGAATGGTTGAGAACAAAATGATATTGGGCACTTCTGGGAGGAATAAGATAATGTAGAAATAACATTGCCACTCAAAATTTTATGGATTAAATTTTTTTTTAAATATCTATCTGAATTCAAACAAAACATAGTAAAACACACACAGGCAAATTTGAAAAGAATCAAATAGAAATTCTATAAATGTAGTAATCAAAATATAAAAACTCAATAGGAAGATTAAGTAGTAAACTAAATTCAGCTTAATAAAATTTAGTGAATTTAAGACAAATCTGAATAAGTCCACCAAAATGCAAAGTAAAGAACTAAAGCATAGGAAACATTAAGAAAAAATACGAAAGTTGGGGAACTGAACAAAAAATGTTCAACATGAGTATAAAAGGAGAGTCTAAAGGAAAGACTTGAGACAAGTGACAAGAAATGATATTTAAAGAAGTGATGGCTGAAGATCTTCCAGAATTACAGAAAGACAAGTTTGCTCATCTTGAGGAAGTCCATCGAGTTTTGAGAAAAACAAATATGAGACAAATCCATATATAGACACATCATAGAAATATTGAAAATAAAATATCAACTATATTAAAATGTACCAGAGAGAATATCAGACAGATTACTTACACAGGATCAACTACTAGACTAAAAGTAGACTTTCATTGGTAAAAACAGTTCCAGAAGAAAATGAAATATAAGAATGAAAATAAAATATACAAAGACCAAGAATATTTGTTACCTATTCACTCCCCCTGAAAGAATGAAAAGAGTAAAGAAGAAAATAAAACACTGAAAGGAGGGAAAATCAATAAGTGAATCATAGACAAAGAGGTAATAAGACATATTGGTAGCTCTAATAAATGTCAACTGTTTACATGACTAATTTCAACATGGGACCAAAACACAAAATAAAAATATCATGGGATATGGAAAAGTAAAGACTAGAAAAAAGCTTGAATGTTTTAAGCTTTTTGCACTGTTTGATTGGGAATAACAGTATTGTTTAGGGAAGTAAAATGTATGTGTGTTAAAAACAGAGGGGTAACTACATAGGCATAGACAAGAAGGAGAAGATCAAGAAAATCCTATTATCAATAGAATACAAAATAAGACGGTAAAGGTGAGTCCAACTACATTAACAATCATAATAAATGTGACTGAGGTAAAGCCAGCTGGTAAAGGACTCAGATTTTATTAAAAGCACAAAGTAAAACAGTACATACTGCTTATAATAAAAATAACTCAAATGAAACCACAAAAAAGAAAGGAAATTAAGGGATGATAAAAGATGTATCATATAAACACAATCAAAATAAATAATTTAACGCAAAATGTTTTAATTGTGTTAAAGAGGGCAATTACATAAATCTATAAGGGAGCGTTCACAGAGGAGATATGAGTCATAAACTTACATGCATCTAACATTTAGACTCAACATACAAAATGTCAAAGAATGAATGAAAATGGAAACATGAAGAAAATGAAAGAATTGGATTTACAGTACAATCTGAAATAGCAGAATGCCTTAGTAGCTGATATAGTCCTTCTATGATGACTAGAGGTGAGATACAGAAGATGCTTGGAGATTCCCATGCATTTAAATATGTAGTAGGAGGAAGATAAGAGATTTCTTCTCTAATGGCTTCTATTTTCTCATGAAGAGAGTTTGTGGATGAAAGGGAAGTTAGAGAGCTAGGATATTTAAGGAGAAGGTATAAAAGCAATTTAAGTGAATGGAAAAGTAAACACACTATAGAAATGTACTTTAAATGTTGAGCAATAGTGAGTGGTAATTTGTACTTCAGAGTCGTAAATTTAAAGTTAATTAAATGTAAAAAGTTTGTATCTTTCCTTCAGCATTTAAAAATCTGTTCTGGTATAGGCCAAATAATATAGATTTGCCACGTAATCACTGCAGAGGAAATGAGGTCAAATTGAACTAAAGTCCTTTGCAATAGAATTGCTGGAATGACAACTGAGGAACCTATGCCAATGTAAAATGATCAGTAAAGGCAGAGGGGGTAATAAGGTAGTAAGAGTTTGGTGGGTTAGAGCTTTTAATGACGTGAAATTATTGTAGTGGGATTACTTAAGAACTGGAAAGATGGACAGGTATGTTCAGAAAAGCAGTGCTTGGAATTGAGATTTTGGGGGTGATACAATTACAGTTAATGACAAAGTGTTTAGAGTGTGACTGTAGGAGTATGTGGCTGAGGACAAAAAAAGTTGTTAGACGAAAAGTGGTCAAGGAAATAAGTGGGTAGAGTGCTGCATGGGTCCGTGGAGGTACAGAAAGACAGTGATTCAAAAACTCTAGTCTTCAAAAAATGAGGGAGAGTGACTGGGAGGCCCTCAGTAGTGACTCTGCCTTAGGATTTTAGGGGGATTCTGGTGTATTTTGAGTTTAACACATCTCATGTGATCCTTCATTCTCCTCAGTGATCTTTGAACTGAAGCTGACTTAGACCATACTTCCTTGGGTAACTCCTTATGAAACTCTGATACCTGTAGGTGGAACATGCAGGGTAAGGTGCCTAGTGATAGGATACAGAGTCCACTTAATCTCTTTTCTATATCATCACGTTTTATGAGTACTTGATTGTTTGATGTTTTTATTTTGATTCTATGACCATTTTGCCATACAGAATATAGATGATTATATTTATTTCTGTTATGCATAGATGTCAAAGCTCTTATTATTTAGACTCTCATCTCCAAAGAACTGTTTGCCCCTTAATCTGATCCCATTATCCCTCGCATCTCATGTACTCTTCTACTCCATCCTCGTGATCCAATTAACCAATTTCCATCATCAACCAATTCCCATCTAACGCTACTCTCTCCTCTAAGCACTTCCTTTACCTTCTTGGCTTGAATTGTGACCCGAATATCACCTACAATTACCATGTTTCTTCTAATTCTCTAAAACAGGAAATTAGTTCTCTTACTCTCCACATAACTCAAGGCCAACAGTTGGGGAAGGTGTCTTCCTTGCTGCAAATTCCTGTTATACCCCTTTCCCTCTTATCTATTTAAAACTCCCAAGTGCTATAAAAATGAAACTGACAGGCTTCATTTTCCTTCACCCCTAGTCACAGCAGCTATAACTTCCATGGAATTATATAAAATTGGTATAAATTATATAAATTCTAACTTGTTTAAGTTAGAATTTGACTTGTCTTCTATTAAAGGCTATATACCTGGGGTGCCAAAATAATGTATACATATGACTTGTATTCATCTTTTCTTATCGGTAAGATAAGAAATATTGTAATATTTAGTATTACAATTTTAATACAGTGTTTTTTTTTTCCTTTCTTAAAATGTGCATACATTTTTTTGACACCCTCTGTACTACGTCATCCATTTTGACCTCCAAATATCCATATTTTATATAATTAGTTGCAATGAAGGCACACACCTCTACAGTTAAAAAATCAATATAATAATATTTGAGTTAATCCAACAAGCCAATTAGGAAAAGTGAGAATAGCTTTTGAGGTAGGTGGAAACCTCCTCTTTCATGAGCTGGTGAAAACCACAGAGTTATCTTCAATCTTACACAATCTTTCAATTTTGTTCAACAATTGAGTTGAGACTGAATTCCTAGCTTAAATGTGTGAGATGGCCGTAAGTACTCCCAAGGAAAGATGCAATGGCATTCTAACAGAGTTGATTTATAGTGTGCACCTGACTTCACCAAGCAGACACAACAACTTCCTGGAAAACTGACGGCAAGGAAGGCTCTATTATAGGTATACCTGCTCATTTTCTTGCCATGTGTTTTTACATAGTTTTTGTTTTCTTTTTACTTACATTGAATTGTCTGTATCTATTAATATTTTTCCAGCAATTACTGTCCACTTCCTTTTTTTAGTTTTGGTTTTACTTTACAAAAGGGACTTAGTAAAAAGATTCCATAGTTCCTTAAAATATTTCACTAATGGATTACTTTAAAAAGAATTTTTAAATAAATATCTACTGCTATTAGAAAATTCAGTAAGAAATAATGGTGTCAGAACCCTAATACTATATAACGTAGAAATAAAGTTATATTAACATAGCTTTTTAGAACCATGCATAAACATAATATGTTGTTTATTTGTTTCTGTGATTCTTGGTTGACGGGTAGATAACAGTGAATTTTGCATTTGTGATTTGTGTTTACAAACATAAAATTGTAGAATTCTCCTAAAATTATGTTTACATAAATAGCTAAATGTATATTTAACTAGTAATCTAAGCTGAATGCATATCCCTAAAGGCATCAAACAATTAGCAAGTCGAATACAAAGTAATTCAAATATCTGCCTGCTACATATGCACCTTATAATGCATTTATTATCGCAACTTTTTCTGATATTTTGTTAAATATGAAATGTGTCACAATGTCCTGTCCTTGAGAGATGCCTAAAAGTCTTTGGGCTCTTTCAGTCATTGATGACTCCCAATCTTTTGACATTCCTTAGCAGGTATGTATAATGAAACAGTTTTCAAAACAATTAACATATGTGATTGAAAATTTCACTTAGAGGTGTCAGTTATATTAACAAAATATCATTCCTTTAATAGTTATGAAATATTTACGGCAAGAGATAAATTAATGGAAAAATTCAATGAGACCCTGGGATGTTGATTTGGAACTATGTTGTAATAGTCATTTTAGTATGAACAAAGTTTGTAAACAAAAACAGGTTAACCACTTTGATATTGGACACCTGGACTTCATATTCATCATTTTGTCTTCGAAACAAGCATAATTAATGTATGTTTCCCTTGATTGCTGATTCAATAAATCTAATTTGGCTATTTCCATATTTATTAATTTTACTATTTGGGATGTTAAACGGTGTGTCTTTTTCAACTATAATATTGCTTACCAAAATAAAATGCCTAACTTACAAAATATTAGTTTACTTCATTTTAGCTTCCATTTAATTTTCCTAGGATACGTAAAGCTGTAAGCCACTTAATAGATTTTTGGCATAAATATCCTATATTACGTGGGTCTGTAGTGCTTAAATGACTTATAATCTCCTGGAAATAAAATTTTGCTTGGTATCTAGAACTAATCCATAATATATTGGCTCAAGAGAGTCAATCAAATGGAAATTCCTTACTAAGATGATTTTGTTAGAATATAATTATAGTAGAGCCCCATATTAACATTCCAGGGCTGACAATGACACTGGGACAATTTCAATTGGAGGAAACAACTGAAATTCCTTTAGTAGAAATAATTTTTAGTGAGCATTTTTCCTCTTTTTAAAAGAATAACAACAGCATGATAGTAACAGAATTTTAACTATGCTGTCATTTGGAAGTTAGATGTAGGGAATCTATCAGATTTCTTTTTTAGCTAATTGGAAAAGAAGAGGGGTTTGGAATTAATATTCACACTCCACTGGGAACTTAGAGACAAATTAAAATGTTAGGTATAATTAAATTATAAAGTTTGAAAGGACTTGGGAGGTCATCTATCTTGTCAAATGGCTTTCCTTTGAGAAGGAACAAACATATCATCCTTCCATGATTACTATCTGAACCCTTTTAAAGATAACCCCAGTTAGAGTAGCAACTCAAAACAATATTTAACAATTTTCATCTTTGGAAAAATTATCCTGGTCTCTGAATACTTCAAGCTGCAGATAAACACTTTTGGTATTTCATCCGTTTGTCATGTGAATAAAGACATATTTAAAATCTTTCCATGAGGAATTAAACAGCTGTCAATTCAAGGTTGCTCTGTTCTAACCAGAAGAAATTCCCTTTTTCCTTTAATAGTTTTTATTCTCGGGTTTCCTTTCAAGCATTTTCAGTATTCTTATGATTCTGCATTAATATTTACAAGTCTATATCCCACTTACTTTCTTGAAGCCCAAATTAGACAAGAAGATTTCAAAAATCCGCTTATGTGTAGCAAGTACAGTAGAAGAATTCCTAATTATTCCTATCACTGTATATTGTTTGTGTTTTAAACTTGTGCAGCCCTATACTATCTATACGCTTTTTGTGTTCTCATAATTAATTATCAAATTTGTTCTCCACTCACCCTGTTCACTTACAGTTTTCCCTGGGACTTTGTTTCATTAAAATGAATTTGTATATATGAAGAGATAAAAAAAAAACAATATTGGGAGAATTGAACTTACCCTAGGAGCGAAGGTGGCATCATTGATAGAATGCATGTGACCATAAAGTGTCTGCTCACATTTACCCTAGGAAGACAAAGCAGAAATAAAATAAATCCCATTCAACGTGTATAAAGAAATGGAAGGGTAATTAATTTTATTTTTTTAAGTAATGTTTTAGTCAAATAATGAAATTAACACATTCTCATGATTGAAAATATAGCTTTTTTTCAGCTTCCAGTCACAATCAGACAGAGCTGTGCTGATGAGTATGCCACTAGGGCTGGTAACTACGCTGACATTCTTGTGTCCTTGCTTTTATACCATTGAACTGGTGTCGACTTCTCACCAAATGACTCCATTTTGCAATTAGCATAGTTTTTAAATAATAGGGCAACGTAGTGAAGCTCTTACAGAAGGCTCTTGCTTTCAGCACATGATTTCTACCACTGCTAGGGGTATGGGTTCTTTATTCTCTTCTCTTTGTAGTTACAAGATCATGTTTTAATTCCTGAATTTTCACAATTTGGCATTAAGATCATTACCTGTATAAAAATGTTATACAACACGTACAGTAGTATTTTTAATACAAAATAAGCATTTTGTGAAAACTGTATCTATCCAACCAGATCATCTTTTCCAAACAAAAGCAAAAGTAACCACACAAAAATTTCCAAGCTTCAGTTTAAATAATTCCAGGGAAAATGGTCCATAATACAATTACAAAAGGGATTTAAATATGGTGCCTATCATTTTTACACCACTATTCAAAGGGCATAATAGAGAAATAGCCCAGATTCTGTAGAAGAACCAGAGAAAGATATACCTGGAATATCATTTGTAGATATTAACACATATTGTTTGTTATGGACTGGGATTCAGATTTAATTCAACAATGTACTCATTCAACAAATATTTTTGAATAACTAATATATGTCAAGCATAATTCTAGGTGCCTACAATATGTCAATGAATAAAACAAAGAAACTTGTTCTCAATGACCTTACATTCCAGGGGGAGAGAGAGGGAATAGACGTATTTTAAAAAGGTATAAGTATTTTAGAAGATAATAAGTATTGTGAAAATAGTAATAGTCAGGCAGGGTAAAGGGTACCATCATGAGTTTTGGGACTGAGGAGCTAAGGGCAAATCAAATTATCAAGTAAAATAAGATGGTTTGACCACACTCCTAAAGTTCAGTTTGAACAAAGTTTGATGTGGGTAAGCGAGTGAGCCAAGCAGATATTTGGAGAAAAAGCATTCCAGGAACAAGGAAAAGCTGGAGCAAAATGTCTCAAGGTGGGAGTTTGCCTGGTATGTTTCGGGAATAGCAGGGAGCCAATGTGACTAGAGAGAAGTCAGTCAGAAGTAGTTTACTCAAAAATCTTCATCCACTTTCATTCACTACCTTGTGTTTACTTAGTTTTAAATCCTTTAGGGCTGGAAGAGTGATTACAGAAATGATTATAAAAAAAGAGATATTAAAGATAGAGGGTTATCAACACGTACCTCATTGTTATAGGACATTCATGGAACTTTTTGGAACTGAAAAGTTAGAAAGGCTTTACAAGTAGGCTCCAATTAGTCTTCACCACTGAATTCAGCAAATTAAATTTCAAATATTTATTTAAAGAATTAGTGCATGCTATTAATAACTTTTCACAGAATGCAAAATTTACCTACATGAATTTAAATTTTGTAAAAATATATTGAATCACTTTGCCACTATTTCAAAATGCCCCCTACCCATGTTATTCTGGTTCAGTATCTTGATACCGTTATAACACCAACTATGCTGAGAACTTTAAATCACCCAAGTTCCTAAAGCAGAAATAAATTACTTACAAGGCCAAAAAGGTGAGATATAAAATGTCATAATTATCTTACATACGTTAGCTTAGGAATTTTTACAGTTAATTTCACTTGAGAAATAATATTGTATATAGTTAAATAACATTATAACTGTATGGTGAGTGTTAAAATTTAAAAAATATATTTAAATTGGCATATTTATCCTAAAATATTTTTGTGCATTAATATAAGTTTTACATTTGGTCCTCTTCTAAATTGTGAACCTCTAAACTATTTGATTAATTAGTAAAAAAAATGGAGTTTTCTGATTCAAATTCTGAATGCCAAGTTTTAATTCAAAGTGGAATCTCTCAGGCACTCTTGAAAAGCCCTGGAAATACAGGGTAATAATGGAAATGCTGATGGAACACATTTGTGTTGCTATAACAAAACCTGACTCGAAGATAAATGTATCATGAATTAAGAAAAGTTAAAAAAAGCTTTTCCTATCCAGCTTTGTTCCCAAGATATAAGCAAACCTACTCTTCTTGTGGTATAGGGAATATGTGGGTTACTAATATGCTAGTTTGCAAACAGCCTTAACCAAAAGCAATATTCAAACTGGGGCATTAAAATTTGGAATATCTTTCTTGATGAAATCTTGTCAGAATTGTTTTATTTCAAAGAAGTGGAAAAAATTAAAAAGAGCAAAGAGTAAAAAAAAATAATATATCATGTGACCAAACATTATTGCTCCAGCATTTGATTCTCTCAACGAAGCTATGTGCAACAATGGTGTCTATCATGGGCCCTAGAGATAGAAACATCTGGGACTTAATTCTTGGCACTACTACCTAACAGCCATGTAACCTTAAACAAACCCATTCACTTCACTATGACTCAGTTGCCTCATTTAATTCTTAAAACTAACCTATAGTTTAAATAACATTACCTGTGTTCAATGAGGTAAAATAATTAACCTATAGGTTGGTTTAGAGAATTAAATGAGACAATGCAGGTGAAATGTTGGTAGAATGCCTAGAACAATGTAAGAGCTTAACAAATATTAGCTCTTAACTTCAGACATAAAGCATTAAAATTCTGATGGCTTTGAAATCAACATCTCTACCCTCCGCTAGGAGTCTTAGAGGCATCAGTGCTGTTTCTTCTGTTTGTCCCTCAGATTCATTCCCCATGAGGCACACTGCCCTGCTCCATGGCCTGCTCTCTGCGAACCACATCACTTAGGGTTCTCAGACCCTCAGTTTTGGGGTTGGACTGAGCCAGAGGAGAGTGCCAGCAGGATATGGTAGAGCAGAAAGATCTAGAGGACAGATATAAAACCACTTGAGTTCCCTTCCTGTTCAGCTGTGATTTTGTCAGTAGCTCTACCTAATTCCACAACTCCCAGTGTATAGGACCTCTCCCATGGCTACAACTCACGTGTGTCTAGTAATGCTCTCCTTCTCCTGCCCCTTCAGACCCAGGAGCAGCAATGACTTCCCACTGTCGCTAGCCCTTGGGTGCTGTGTTTGGTCCCTTAACCCTGTTCACATTCCTGTAAACATTCACCTGGAATTTCCCCCATGTGTCATCTGTTTCCTGCTAGTGACATGTCTGATAGAGCATGTCAGACATAAAATGCAAAAGCGGCCTTTTTAACTTAGGACTTCCCGGTTGCCTAGCTTGACCCTGGACAAATCTTTCTCTCTGAGTAAATGGCATCACCAATTGCTCAAACAAAACACCTAGGCTATCAAACACCTGAGAATTAGAGTACCTCTCCTTCTTCCACCCTTATCCCACTTCTCACCCAGTATATCAGCTCTTTCTGAAACATACAGCCCTACTCTGCCCACCTCTTCCCTCCATCATTACCACTCTAGTCCAGGCCACTGTCATATAGAGCATGGGGACAGCAGGGGCATCCTTATTGATCTACTTGTCCCCACTCTCACCCTACTCCACAGCCATTTCTCTCACAGCCACTAAAATGATCAATAAAAGCTGAATCAGATCATACATGCTTCTGCTTACGGTCACCCAAACAATTACCACTGTACTCAAAATACATTCTAGCTCTTAACTTAGGTCCAAAGGCTCTGTATTGTTTGCCTCTGTCTGGCTATCTGACTTCATCTTGTACCATTCTCTCTTCTTTTATACTGTGTTCCATAAATATTTTCATGTTTCTACATGGTCAGGATTTCTGAGCAAAGACTACTATACCTGAGTTAAAGGATGATCCAATAGCAACCCTAAAGATACAGACCTCTGCAGAGATTTAGGGGCACTTCCCCTTGAGGTTTTGTTGTTTTGTTTGTTTTGTTTATATTCCAGAGGTTGCAAGCCTTGTCGAGGCTTTCCCTCCCTCTTCCCAGAGAGGATTTGTTTATATTACAAAACAAATGTTCTCTCTCTCTTCTTCTTCCCCTCTCTCATTCTCTCTCTCTCTCTCTCTCTCTCTCTCTCTCTCTCTTTCTCCTCCCTTCCCTTCCCTTCCCTTCCCTTCCCTTCCCTTCCCTTCCCTTCCCTTCCCTTCCCTTCCCTTCCCTTCCCCTCTCTCTGTCTCTCCACCCCTCCACCACCCCTGCTACCTGGAGGAGGGAGGGGCAGAGGGGCTCTGACTTTCATAATTTGGAGGTTTCATGTTACATAACTCCACAACTTCATGGTACATAATTCCACTCTACCCGCAGGGTGTACCTGGCTCTTACTATTTCTCCCCATGAGAAATTAGGGGATGGCAAATCAATACAAACTGCGTGGTGGGTAAATACATAGTCTGACCTCTGACCCAGCAACCTTCTGTTTCCTGTCAGGATATATAAGTAAATATAAACATAAAACTATAACACTGTCACATTGGCCTTCCTGTTCTTCTAACAGTCCTAGCATATTCCTGCCTTTATACTTCCTGTTTTCTCTACCTTGGATATTTTCATGTAGCTATAGACATGTTCTCATCCTTCTTCCCATTCTGCTTTCAACTCAAACTTATCCTTTTCAGTGATGTGGGGGATCAAATATTCCTGCCCCTTCTTTTATATCCACTCATTACAGTAGCAGAAATTGTATGAAACCCCTTTCTTTTTCTTCTTGGGCAGTCAGCCAGACTTGAGGTCAGGTGTGGCCATGTGACTGAACTCTGCTCTGTGGATGGGCAATTATGAAATAAGTCTCATGTAGGACTGGCCCTTAAAACACCCCACACAATCCCCTAAGCTCTTTATTTTTGCCTGTTTTCAGGCTGTAGTTAGAGGGGCCCTGGAAGATGGAGGAACACAAATGGAAGGAGCCTGGGTTTCTGAATCCCCACAAGGAGAAAAGTCACCAAATAGGACACTCCAACTGGATATTCCACAACTAAGAACTAAGCTTCTCTTGTGTCAAATCCCTGAGAATCCAGGGCTTAACTCCTTCAACGGATGTTGATCCCATCAGGCAGGTGACCGTATTTTGTTTCTTTCATATCACTCATCATCAACTGAATTTACTTAATGAACTTGTTTCCTTGTTTATTGTTAGATTCCTCCCATTACAATTAAGCCCCACCAGAGAAACATGCTTGATACTTGTTTGTCCTGTCCACCACTCTATCACCTCCAAAGTCCAAGACAGCTATGGGAGGATTTGATCAATATTTGTTGAGTGAAAAAGCAATCAGTTACATGGAGATCACAACCAAAAGTTAGAAAAAACATCCTCACCAAGTATGCTTATTTTTGGACAAACAACTTGGTCTTTTCCCCAATGTTTATTTTCATATTAATCAGTCACAACATGGAATGTACACTGTCTTATGATTCTAAGCCAGTAGCATATTTACCCACTGACACTGCCATTGCCTCTTAAACAACTGTAGGGAGATGGAGACAACTGACACTCTGAGTGAAGAAAGCAACTTTACATTTATTGAATGTTTATTATGTCACTAAAGGCTTGTGGTAAGTACTTCACTTTCATTACCACATTTGATACTCACGACAACTCAATGAGACAGGCACTACTGTAATTCCCATTCTAGAGATGAGAAAACAAGCACTAGTCCATGAGGGCATAAATACAACATGTCAGAGCCAAGGCAGTAACTGTTTTGTCTAATTACTAAGTCACCTATCCCTTTATGTGCCAGAAATTGAAGTAATAGAATGTAGGGAACTTTTCAATACCACTTGCTAATGTCTCCTTTCTGGTAGATGTGCACCTCCTGGACCCCGTGTGGCTGTGTGTGGGCCACATAATTTATTCTGGCCCGAGAGTTGTGAGTGGAAATGACATGTAACGCTCCGCTCATGCTCTCTGCAACCCTACCGTTTTAGTACTTAATTAGAGGTGCCATACCCCCCAGGGATATCTTTTCTGTCAAAACCCAGCAACATTCAAGGTGCATCATCCTGGATCCTAGGTGAGTATGATTAGCAGAGGTCTCCCTTCCCATCTATGAAGGACACAGACCATGTGCAAATAAATGCACACGTTGCTGTGATTTGAATGTTGTCTTTTACCATAACACAATCTAGCCTAGTATGATTGACATAAACCTCATGTGGGAACATTAGTCATGTCTCCTCAAATATGAAAAGCTTTTTCTACTATCAATAGTGCAATGAGAAAAGTTGAAAAATATTAAAATAGTACTTATCTGGAACCTAATACTCAAGACAAAGGTTTAAAAACTATTACAAATTAGATCTAATAAAAAATTAAAAAATAATCATAAATATAAAATCACAGTCATAAAATAAGTAACCAAACACCATCATTGAAATCATTAAAGACCTAATGTTCAAAAAGTTTTCTTACTATAATGACTTACTTATTTAACAAATGGAGTCATTATTCTTTTGAAAAAAGTTAACAGACTTCAAAATATAAAGTAAGCTTTCTCAGTTATTTTTTTAACCAGACTATCTTTTATAATGTCTTTTTTGATGTGTTAACGTGTTTTTAGTGACATATAACTTACAGTAAAATGCAAAATTTTAGAGACTTAGCTCAATAAATTTTTACCTACAGATATATCTATGTAACTGCTATTCAGATTAAGATACAGGACATTTCCATCAGTCCAGAATGCTCCTTCATGCCCCTTTCAGCAAAAACATCCCCATGATTTTTTTTAAACTACATTTTATTGGAGAAAAGAAATATAAGGATATGGTTGAAAAATCAAATATTATGAAAGACAATCCAATGAAAAGTTGGTCTCCCATTTCAGGCCATCCCTAAAAGCAACCACTGTAAATGGTGTCTTTTGTGTATTTTATGGTACAGTCTGTGCAAATATATATATATTTTTTTACTATGCCATGTTGTCTACCTCAGTTCTTGCATAAACGAAATTATATTATATGTGCATTTTATTATGAGAGGTAGTGTATTGTGGTGGTGAAAAATGTGATGCTGGAGTGAAATTACAGGGTTTAGAACTCCGTTCATTAGGAAGTTATTGGTAATGTCTCTTATTTGTATAAATACCATGCTAAATACTTTACATATAGTAATTCTTTTAATCTCTACAAATGCAGAAATGATAATATTTTAAATTTTCATTTACGGTTGGAGAAGTTTGTATAAAGTGGTTAGCACAGTGTTTACACAAGAGATATTACCACTTACAGATTCATTGGTAGTCTTCTGTCCTATTCCTTGTTCACCTTTGCAATTTTTGTTGGCTCCTGAGAATAAAAAAAATAACCACACTTCCAGAAAAAGATGCATTGTTCTATAGCCAGGGTAACAAACACCAGAGCTAGTTTTAAATTTGTCCAATCAATTAGTAACAGTTCCATAGCCCTGCTTACAAATTAACAACCAGAACTGATTTTAAACCTATATGATTAATCAATGACAACAAACTTCACTGAACCTCCTCAAAAAGCCAAACAGCATCAGACTCATGATTTGAAAGTCAGCCAATTGGCCAAAGATTCAATGCAGTGCACATATTCCTAAGGCTGATATTAACCTCTTTCCACCTGTGAAAGAGGCCAAAAAAAAAGCCTTAATAACTAACGCAACTACTCTTCTAAGCCTAACTTAACTCACTCTTGCCTCTATAACCAATACAATCCAAAGTCAACTCTTCACAAAAACAGAATATAAGATCAGCTATGGGGTTTGCTTAATGAGTATAACTGACTACTATAACTCTTCCTCACTTACGTATACATAGTATATTCAGTTTGTTTCGTTTGTTTTTGTTTTTGTTATTGTTTGTTTCAGATATTAAGCAGTGGTCTCATCCTTTAACACCAAAGAGATGATTTAAGGGTGTGTTAGTTTTGGGACTGCCATAACAAAGTACCACGGACTGTGTGGTTTAAACAACAAAAGTTTATTTTGTCACTCTTCTGGAGACTAAAATTCCAAGATCAAGAATTTGGCAAGGTTGGTTTCATTGTGAGGCCTCTCCATGGTTTGTAGAATGCCTCTTCTCCCTGTGTCTTCACATGGCCTTCCCTCTCTGTGTATCTGCATTTTAATTTCTTCTTATAAGGACACCAGTCAGACGATTAGGGCCCATGCCAAGGAACTCTTTTAACCTTAATTACCTCTTTAAAGACACTATCTCCAAATACAATCACATTCTTCATTACTGGGCCTTAGGGCTTCAACATATGAATTGAAGTGACACAATTCAGCCCATGACAAAAGGCTGCAGAAATCTTTATTCCTCTACTCATGAAATATCTTAAGAGTCCAATAGCCATTGGGGCATTAGCTAGTTGCAAGCATTAAATTGTGACATTATTTCATAATATTTATTGCCGTGTATATAGAATTTATATATATTAACACACATTGAGCTAATATGAAATCCCAAAATTACAAGTTCATTTTTATGTCATATTTGAGGATATGTTTAAATAGATAAATATTATATGTGCATATAATGTAATGGTTAAGAGCACAGTGTCTGGTATAACACTGCTTGAATTTGAATTTGGGCTATGTGGTGTCCTTGGAACACTCTGAGCCTCAGTTTTCTCATCAGTAAAATAGAAATAATAAGAGCACCTACATGATGGCAACATTGTGAGGATTTAAGTAATTCATGTAACGTGCTTAGATTGTTGCCTGGAACATAGCAAGTGCTCAATAAATGTTAATGATTACATGGTAACAATATGAGGACTACAAACTTTGTGATAGATAGGACTTCATAATTATAACTGCAACACTTCATAACTTCAGCACTTCATAATTATAACTGCAGCACTTCATAATTATAACTGCAGAGATGAGCCTCCTTATAAGAGGTATTTAATACATATCTTTGAATTAGTAAACTGCACACACTCACACCACATACACACACACACACACACACACACACACACACACACACGGGCCATTCCTAGAAAAGTTTTAAGTAAGATTGGTATGTTTGCCCTTCACCAACTTTCTTTTCTTCACCTTGTGACCTCTATCTTTTCAAGGTAATTCAGGCAAAAGGGTTTACCTCTCAGAATTTTTGATTTTATGAAAGAATCCTCATGGAGAGGAACTCTAGAAAATGGACTCCTAATAATTGAATTACGCAACTATTTGACAGTGGCACAGAATCCAGCTTTGCTCATGCACTGTTTGTTTTCCTGTCCACTGCCCTGCCCTCCCCACCCCACTGAGCCTGGCCGGCCCCTCACATTGCAATACAGAGGCAGGTGTCCTCAAAGCATATACAATGCCTCAAAGCATTGTATATTTCTAGAAAATAATTGTTCATAGTTAAATAAAACATTGTAAGAAATATTCTATAAATAAAACTTATTAAAGTTAGAGAATTATATTGTGTAATTGTGCATTATGCATTTTTATTTAAATTTTATGATCAAAAAAAGTACTGTTAAAACAGAGAAAGCAAACTGTGCCCAAGGGTGAGCAGAATTAAAATTTATACCAGCTGTGAGAAAAATATTCTCCTACTCATTACCAGCTACTTTTTTTATTATACGTATTACCTTAGTTATCCAGTTTAAAAATAATGTCAAAGAATTTTATGAAGATTCTTTTTTAATCAAATAGGGTCAAATATTTAATAAAATAATTTATATAGCATTCATATTTCCTGTAAATCTTGTTTTTAAATAACTTTGTGAAACCAATAGAGTATATTTTTCTTTAGTTTACATATCATTAAAGGAAAATATACTCCACTACTATTACTGAAATAATCCCACTGGTATATATATTGATAAACAAAATAATCATTTACAAGGCTCCTAGTTTTTGTTATTTCACATAAATAACTAACCATGTCCGCTAAAGATTGATTGTAGCTTTAAAAATCTTTGCTGAATCCATGTGTAATTAAGATGAGTTAAGTATGCAAATCAAGCCTAATTAGCTTCATTTATTAACGTTAGTTTGCCTTGCTTCTATAAAATTTCTACTGTGTTTTTTAGCACATGGTATTTTTGATTTTTTTGCTCTAGATTGAATGGCTGAAAAAACAAGCTTTTTTTCCAGAAGAAGGAAAAGCTTTCACATGGGGTTCTGCATGCCATTTAGAAACAAGCGTTTTAAAAATTGTTCCCAATAGCATAAAAACTGACTTAACTGTTGTATTTCCAACCACCTTCTTTTAAATTATATTTAATTAACTCAATTTTATCAAAACAGCAATCCCCTCCAGGAATTTCTCTTGATGAAAACAAGTCTTTTGTCACAATATGTCCAATACAGTGATTAAGTAGAACACTGAGATTGGGTACAGCAGGCCACATCAATGAACTAAAGTTGTCTGGAGAAGTGACTTTCCCATAATAAAATATCTAAATTATCTGGCATGAATGAAACAAACCTCTCCATGTAAAACCACCAGCCTCATGTAATTCATGGGAAAACATTAAGTGAGGTATTTACAAGAAACATAGTTATTGAAAATAATGCAAAGTTTATATAGGGTAGGGATCAGAGGAAAACACAATAATTCAAGTTCAGAGTCAATCTCAGGGACTCCTGATAAGCAAAAATCACATCTCAGGGCAAACAGATTTTAAATTTCCACAAGTTTCTTTGTGTTACCTATTTAATTTTCACCATTGTAGGCCACAATTCATTTCCAAAATCAGGAAATTATTGTTTTTACTGCCTGCTTAAGAATTGACTGTTATTTTTAATAAAATTCTTTTTCTAGTGGAAAAGAAGTCCTTTTTTCAAGATTTCTGAGGGAAGATATTTACATGTATTTGTATAAGTATATTTATATTTTTTACACAGCTATATCTATAAAATATGTATACAGAGGGTGCCAAAAATGTATACATATTTTAAGAAAGGAAAACAGTGTCAAAATTGTAATAATATATACTGATAACAAAAGATAAATACTGTGTTTCCCCAAAAATAAGACTGAGCCGGATCATCCGCTGTAATGCATTTTTTGGAGCAAACACTAATATAAGACCCAATTTATATTATATTTTATATTATATTATATTATATTATATTATATTATATTATATTATATTATATTATATTATATTATATATTACATTATATTATACCCGGTCTTACATTATATTAAAATAAGACCGGGTCTTATATTAATGTTTGCTCCAAAATACGCATTATAGCTGATGGTCTGGTTAGGTCTTATTTTCGGGGAAACACAGTACAAGTTACGTTTGACTTCTGCAATTACAAGAGGTGCTCAAAGTGGTTGTCATCAGTGTCCAGACACTTCTGATTACAGTGACTCACTGCTTGAGGAACATTGACCAAAGTGTCCACTGTATACATTTTTTTGGCACCACTGATATATATATATGTGTATATATGAATATATATATATATATATATATACATATGCATTAACTGTGGTAAAAATATGAAGATACAAACACATAACATGAGATTTACCCTTATTATATCAAGATAAAATCAGAAGTTAGAAATCATAGCATTTATTCCAAAAGAGAATTTAGGAAGAAAAATGTTATAAACATAAATTTGCTAACCAGGTAGCTGAAAGGGTTAAAAGAGAACCCTAAAGCATTCCAGAGGTACTAACAGCAGGAAGCATCTATAATTCCTAGGGTTAAGGGACCAAGGGGAAGAGATTTGAGTTATTAAATCTTAATTTAGAACAAGGGCTTAAAATTAGCCCTCTGAGAGGCAGCACTGCTTGGTTGAGGTTTGTCTCTGAATTGGGTGCAATATGACTGGTTCTATGAATCTGGGAAAAACTGAAAATTGGATTCAGCTGCTGGAGCCATTAGAAGGGCCTGCTACTTCTGGGATCAAAAAGCAAGCCACAAAAAGCCACAGGAATCCCACAGCAAGTATACATACAGGGAGGATGAAGTCCCACTTCCTCCTCCAGCCTCCGAATCTTTCTTAGCTTCTCCAATGGCAAAGCTCAGTAAGAATGCAGACCTACAAAAACGCAGTTTGTAGGTCTCAGCTCCAGAGAGCAAGTTGAGAAGAGTGGATTTGGATCTGACTGACAGGCCATAAGTTAATAATTGGCATAAGTACAAAATGTGACTAGGCGAATTACCTAATCATATATATACATATATATGTATATATGTATATATATGTATACATACATATGTATATACACATACATATGTGTGTATATATGTATACATATATATGGTATATATATATATGGTATATATACACATACATATGTGTGTATATATGTATACATATATATGGTATATATATATATGTATATGTATATATATACCATTTTTTTACCCCAATGGCCAAAATACCACTAACAAGGCAAATGATGAAAATGTTTGTCTATGGTCTTGATTATTTCTTGGGAATAAATTCTAAGAATAGAAGTTACTAGATCAGAATGTATAGATTCCGAAGACTTTTAATACATAATGTAAAAATGCCCTATTTATCAAATTTATCCATTTTAATTCCACAATAAGTTCATTTGAAGGCCAGTCTTCTACGCTGTCCCAAATATATATTATCATTTTTAACTTAATGTTGCTAGAGCCAGATTTAACTTATTTATAAGTTTTTATATTATCAAATATATGCTCAAAGTTTAAAAAGTTCAAACAATACTTTTAAAGTCATTTATGCTTTTAGAATCTGATAATAGTGAAGAATGATTATAATACTGAAAAACAGTAGTCACCTGCCCAGGCTTTGGTGATTCCACTCTCTGAAGACAACAAAATTGAAATTCCTTCAGTTGTTTTATTTTACATCATCTTAGTATTCACATCCATATCCTTAAATGAAATTTTAAACTGCTATTAACTGATGCATATGTATTAGATAATATATTTTGATTTCCTAGTTATTATGGATAATTATTGAACTGTCATAAAATAGCATCCCATTTTCCCTCATGCCATGCCCCTAGCATAACATTTACAGTTAAATCAATATTCTATGTTTACATTATTAGGATTATGTTCATAATGTTCACTGCTGAACTAAATATCAAGATTAGGTTTATTTTATTTTTCCCTCCTCCCAGTTAATGATGGGCTCACTTTTTTTTTTAATTTGCCAAATTTTATCTGGACATATTGGTAATGGCTCTCATCACTCTCTGACAACTTCTCCATTCAATTTTCCACATATTAGGAGAGATTTATTGATCACTCTGGCAAGGTATTGGGACGGACACCAGGTTTAAAAGACAAACATAACCCTTGTCCTGCTCTGCTGTAAGGGATTTACCATTGAAGCATTTGAGAAGGTGGGAATGGAAGGGGTATACGGTATATTAATATATTTCCTATTAAGAAGCAATTATTGTTATTCTATAATGTGTTTGATTCTGACATTTTAATATACTGCTGGGTTTCAGTTTGCACATCATTTTTACAACTATATTCTAAAGTAAAATTGGCCTGTGGTTTTATTTTCTGTTATACTTCAATATCATTGTTATGCTAGTTTTATAAAATGACTAGGACATCTTTCTATTGTTTTCATGTCCTGGAATAGTTTGAACCGCATTGGTTTTATCTGTCCCTTGAAGGGTCAGAGGACTCATTCATAAAAACCATCTGGTCCCAGCACCTGTTTTAGAGGTTCGATCTCTCAGCTATTTCCAGTTCTTCCCAGGATATGGCTCTATTCAGGTTATCTACTTGTTTTGGTTTTTGTTTCAGTTTTTTAAGTTTATAATTGTCTAGAGCACTTATTATTTCAACAAATATTAGGTGAGTATTACTCTGCTAGCCACTGGTCAAGTTGCTATGGTTACATTGTCAATTTTATTCCCATTTGAAATATTTTAAACTCTTAAACATTTTAAAGCTCTAGTCCTTATACATTGGTATTTTCTCTCCTTTATTTCATGTCTGTGTATATTACGTGTGTGCATTTTCTAACATCTATTGGATATATCGTACTATCAATTATTGGTTCCTCTATGCGTGAAAGAAAATGTGGTGTGTTATCAAATCACAGAGTCCCTTTTTTTCCCCCTTCAAATCTGTCCTTGTTGTATCCTGGCCTTTCATGTTTCAAAGGTGAATTATTTGTTCTTTAGTATGGCTAATGTATTTTTATTCCTGTAGACTGGTAGATTTTTTTTTTATTCTTTCAATTCAAGTGGCTTTCTAGAATGCATCTATTACACAGAATGAATTCAGTGCTGTGACTGAGGGGGCTGGAGTGCCCAAATCTGTGGGAGAGAGGAATGGTTTTTGCATCTTTACCTGAAGTCTGCAGAGCTCCTTCTAACTGTACATACAGATACCTAGCAGAGTTTGGAATAAGTTTGGTTACATGCGTTCTAATAGTTTTTTTTCTGGAAGACTATTCTATGTGATGGCTCCTTGTTTTCAGACCTCTATAATTGTCACCTTCCAGGTTATTTTTACAACTCTTTTGCTCCTTTGCAAACCATGATGAATGCTTCCATCCTCTTCTTCTACTCCCTTGAGAAGGTATTCAAAGTTGTCTTCTGTAAAATTATTAGTTTTCTGCAGTATCAATTCTGCTATTGCACAGTTAATATCTATTCAACATATTTTAAATTGTATTTATCTTCCTCTCCATATTGCAATTTTCTTTTCATTAACTTCTCCTTATATTGTAATTCTTTTTAAATAAACAAAATGTCCTCTTGGATTACATCAATGATAACTTTTTGGGTTTTTTAAATACATATTTTGTCTAAATTGTGCAGAAAACCATTTTCAAAGCGATGTTCTTTCTCTGGATCTTCTAGATGTCATTCTTTTCTAGTAGATGCCTCTACATGTGTTTTATTTTTATTCAGCCTCCAAAAAAAGCACAATTTGTCTTGATGTTGTTTTTGCCAGTAACATCGAGTGTCAGGAATACACACTAACATACACTTGTGCCGACGTGTTGATGTCTATTTTCAAATTTGTAACTAAAAGTTTTATTTTATTCCCTTATCAATTCCTTGTCTTGAACAGAAATTAGTTCCCATCTCCTCAGCCCTCTCTCTATCCCTCTTTGGTAATTTGGAACACTCACCTATAATTCCCAGCATGCATTTTACCCTGATTTCTTCCTATGTCTACTCTTTTCATTGTCGATTTACTCTTATTGTCATGGTCACATCTTATGGAAAGCAACCAAATATTTTTAGCTATAAAACTCTAATAACTTGTACAGTTGTTTGGGATGTAGCAAGGACTTAATAAATATTTAGTAAATGACTGAACTAACACGTGAATAAATTATTACATAAGCCATTTGTAATTGGATTGCTAATAGTTTCATGTCATGTTGCGTAGGAGGTGAAAAGTAGAAATGGAACAGTGTGCATCACTTTTCCATATAATAATGTCTTACTTTTCTTAGGTCTCTATAACTGTGTCCATATATTTTTCATACATTACTTTATTGCTTCCTAATACTAAAGTTAGTATAGAAAATAATATCTGCATTTAAATCATTACTACCATTCGTCACAGGATTGAAAATACCTTTATACTGAACCAAAAAATACATTCAGGACATATATTAGTAGAGCTCCCAAGGCTCAGCTCTCCCTTTCTTTTCAGGACAGAAATGAGAAAAGGAGTTACAAAACCATATAATAGAGTGGGGATGGAAAATCGTCTGCAGTTCGAGATAACGTGTCTCTCTTTCAATCTGGTAATAACCACTTGGCATCAACGAGTTGTTGAAACAAACAAAAAACAAAACAAAAACAAAATATATCATATTGTTTATCTGGCATTGTGAAATTTAAATTTTCTTTTTTATCATACTGTATTGCTTGAAGATACTTTATGAGTCTCCAGTTTGCATTTATTTTAAATTATTACTTTTTAGAGGCAGTGGAGTAGGGGGGTAACAAAAATATAGGCAACTAAAGATAGCTGTTAAGACTCATACTTCTTGCTCGGCGTACAAATTACCACAACTAAATACATAGCCATCTTGAACTAGCAAGGTTAATAAAAGAAAACAACATGGCCTCTTAAATTATGTTTAAAGTAACTATCCTAACTAACATGTACTTTGAATAAAGCAATATGTTGAAATGAAATGAGAGAAAATGTAAACCAGCAACACAGTGTTACTTTCAAAAGCTTACATCTATGGTAATGGGGAAAATGGCTGCAGCAGATACATTTACAAGCCACATTATAAAAAAAGAATGTGTCATAAAAGCAAAAAGAGAGAATCACATATATTTGGAATGATTTGAAATTTTAATCTTGGCAGAAGGTGTATTTTAAGGTAAATTTATAAGGACGGACAAGATTTCAAAAGGCTGAGAGGAGGAGGTGCTGAAGGTGAAAGAAACTTAAAAGCAAAGGCAGAGAGAAAGTTTTTGTCATGTAATGTCAGGCAAGAGTGCTGCTTGGCTGTGACCATGAACATATTTACTTCATATTAGCAGATAATTAAATAGCTAGGTCTTTGAGGAAAGTCTTCAGTGTGGTAATAGGATGTCCTAAAAGTCTGTGATTTTGTGAATGACATCATTAGAATTGTTCTCTTTGAAGATGTCAAATCCCATTTTATAGTAGAGTCTGGAGTCAGAGGTCAGTAGTCTGTATATCCAAGGGAAAGATACTGAACTCCTGAACCAGGATGGGGGCAGTGGGATATAGACAGTAGGGAAAGATGTAAAAGGCAAAATATAGGAAATATTTGTAAGATTTAACAAATGATTGAATGCTTGGAAAACTGAAGAAGTAGAATCAAAGGTGACTATTTTCCCCCACTCCATGTTGTAGCTAGGATGACTGCCCTAAAAATAAATTTGATCACAGGTTCAGTAGACCAGAATATGGAAACCTTCACGATAACTCTTTAGACTCATCCCTCTTTGTTCTATCATTTACTTCCCCCCCCATATACTCCAGTCAAATCAAATTTCATATGGTTTTAAGCATCATTGACTTTATAAATGCCATCCTAATAGCCTCCTGGAAGTATCTTGTCTACTTTTTAAATGCCAAATTCTTATTAAAGATTCAACTGAAGCATCTACTTCAGGTGAAGCATTCCTTCCAACTCCCCCACATACAATTAATTACTGTCTACTCTGTGTTAGCCTTTTAGTAATACCTCAAGAACGGCTGTGGGGACAAAGCCCCAAAAAGCAGTTTCCAAGCTCTCGGCCTTACATAGAAAGGTGCTGGCTCAGGTAGTAAATGGCCATCAACTGTGATCGGATGGCCATCAGCTGTGGCTAGTTGGCCATCAGCTGTAACCAGTGAGCCATTGGCCACTAAGATAACTGCTGTGGCTACGCTAGCAGATAGAATGGGGGCTAGCAAGAGCGGATTGCAGAGAGGCGGATGCCGCCGGCGAGAATATAGTGATATGACTGCCCTATCTATGGCTCCGTGGGTGTTCCTTTTTGGCCTCACCATGTCCTGTGTTCTTATGTAGGGAGCGGGACCAGAGACCCCGCAGGCCGCCCCACGTGACAACGGCTCTTGTCACATACTTTGTTTATTTATCAGTCCTTCTTCCCTGATATACCACAAGGTCAGTGAAGAGAGATATTGTTTTATTCTCCTTTGTAATTTTCAGGACATAGATGTGCTCCTGAGCAAGGAGCTGTACACAATGAATGATGAAGAAATTAACAAATAAAATGTATGAAATGACATTGACACTTTGAGCCTGAGTCATTAGGAAATGATGTTGTCATTTACTGAAACAAACAGTAACCTGAGGAATTGGCATAAAGACTATTGAGTTCAAGCCCAAGTGAATAACTGTAAATATTAATATGAAGTGGGGGGAGTGACAACAACTTTATATTATTACCTACACAGGGAGCTGAAGCCTAGGATATGGATGGATTAGAAAGAGTGGGGTGAGACAATGTGAGAACTTAAAAAAAAATGCTGTCAATGTGATCTTTACTATTTTATTGATGAATTATAAATGAGGCATTTCCATTGATTTAGAGGGGTTTTAAATCACATTGTGAGGTAAGGAAAAAAAAGTAGAGTCAGCAAATCTAGGTGATTCTTTCAAGAATTATGTGCCGAAGGTAGGGAAACAAAGAAGTCATTTCAAGGAGTTATAGGATTGAGAATTTTGTTTTCATTTATGGCCTTGTTGGTTGTGCCCACGTTGGTAGGCAGACAGAAACTATTTTGCAGAGCGGCAGACGTTATAGATGTAAACAAATGGGAGGACTTGATGGAATGTTTTAGAAAGGGGAAAGTTTGAGAATGTTGTGAAGGATGATCAAGGACAAGAAGAATAGTTAATCCTGAGAGAGAAACACAAAGGAAGAGAAGATGGATTGAGACACATTTTAAAGTGAAGAAGAGGAAAGGGAAGAGTGTAAATGCTGTATGGTCTTCTCAAAACTCTATAAGCTGAATTTATTCCCTGAAAATTTGGGAGGGCATAGCTTTAGTATTAGAGTTTTAGTAGAATAGGGAAGATCAAAATGGGAAAAGAACTAAACAGTAAGCACATACAAGTAATTAAAAAAATTATGCAACTATGAGGGTCTAGCTGAGTTTAGAAGAATTACAGTGGATCCAGGAAGCATGATTTTGTTCATTTCTCTAAATGTGCAGCAACAAGAGTGGTTAAGGAATACAAATCCTCTTTTACAAGTTACCAGATCAATTCCTCAACAAAAGGAGAATGAAAGGGGGTTAATTAGTTTAGTCTGTTGACAGGGATCAGAACACAAGTTTTGTTACTATTATAGCCGAATCAAAGAATACAAATAGGAAACCCATATCAAAGTATTCCCTCCACAGAATTAAACTTATCTACATAGTTACTGATGGAGCTGAAAAATTGAACTGAATGACCGGTAGAGAAGAAATAACTTCATCCTTAACTAAGTAGAAAGATAAAGAGACAGACCATATGTGCACGGAAGCATGTGCTGCCATGCTTATCAATTAGATGTTTATCAGACATATCCTTCATTGGGGGTGTGTCTAGGAGGGGCTCTGGAGAAAAGGTCTCAAGTATGCCCCTGATTCTTTCTTCCCAGGAAGCAGAAATTTCCTCTCCTCTGTGGAAAAGTGTGATGCCTGCAGGGAAAGCATTTCTTCCTAATAGATGGTAGCATTATTGAAATGGCTGACCACACTTCCGGCTGTGTAGACTTGAAAGTAAAGTCATCTGGTATGATAAACTGAAAAAAACTCAAGGAACAATATAGGGGCATATTAAGAATTTAGAGTTTATTCACTGGAAGTGAAAAAAAAAGGTGAGGAAAAGGATGCAATTATTTCATTGTCAGAGTTTGAGACTGCACTGATAGTTGCTGGAGTTATTTCAATTTATGATGAATTGCCCGGCATGACTGTGTGATGGGGTAGGTGAAACAAAGTGACAATGCTAGAACTGGAACTGAGGAACTGTGGGGCTAGGAAGCGAGGAAGATTTTTATCACAGATGTTGAAACTGCTGAGCCACTGGTTATTCATAGTGGATGAACCGTTGAATTACCTGGGAAACAATTTTAAGATATATGATACTTGGGCCCAATTAAATTAGAATCTCTGGGAGTAGGGCTGTCGGAGAATTAGTTTTCTAAAGCTTCTCAGGTGATTCTAATGTGAAGTCCTGACCGAGAACCACTCTATCAGATAATGAAGAAAGGAAGAACAGGGTGAAACAGGTATTGAAAGCAGTGATAAATGTGGGATGATGTCCTGAAAACAGAAGACAGGACAAGAAAGAGAAAAGGGTATAAGAAAAAGGGAAAAAGTGGAGGAGACCACTGAGTGGAGGCAGTGGAACAACAGACTGAAAGTGGCAGTAGAACTAAAGTAGTGGGGGGAGTCAACCTATCAGGGCCCCCAAAGTCAGTGGACATGGAGAAGGGAAAAAGTAGTGGAGAAAGATGTAAAAGATCTTGTGTCTTCAGGGTACAGACACATTTCATTTAATAAAACATTGATTTATTTGTAGAAAAACAAAGTGGAGTGGACTTCTTAGGTGAGGAGATGGTTATATTGTTAAGAGTTGCCTCAGGGATAGACAAGGAAACACTGGCTAAACTCAAGTAGCAAGAGCCAAAAATGAAGGGCAGGTGGAAAGTTTTACCACTTTCAGCTGCAGGACACGGCAGGGGTACAAAGCCAAGAGCAAGGGGCAGGAAGAGCTGGGAGGAACGCCAAGGATCAGAGCCAAAATTAAATAACTGAGCCAGGATTTTTGAAGCTAAGGGTGAAGGAGAAATAAAACAGGGCCCAGAGCTGGAGAAACCGGATGTGGAGCCAGAGGTGAACGAGCAGTCGAGCACTTCCATGGTGGCGCAGCTTTCTGGATCTCTGGTGATCCAGAAATAGTCATACTTGCCCCACCTTCCTATCACATCTTTTCTTTCTTTAATGCAGCCCTCATAAAGATGAGGAAATAAAATAAGTGGGGGAGAAGATACACTAACAATGTTGAGAACTGAAGCAAATTTGAGAGATAGGCTGAGAATCTTGTGGGTACTTGAGTAAAGAAAGTGTATTAGTTGCCTAGCGCTGTTCTAACAAAGGGCCACAGACTGGGTGGCTTAAAACAACTGAAATTTACTCTCTCAGGGTTCTGGAGGCCAGAAATATGAGATCAAGGTGTCATCACCCTGGTGCCTTCTTGACAGCTCTGAGGATGAATCTGTTCTATGTCTCTCTCTTAGTTTACGGTGATGGCTGGTGATCTGTAACCTTCCTTGGCTAGTAGATGCAGCATTCCAATCTCTGCCTCCATCTTCACATGGCATTCTCCTTTTGTGTCTTTCTTCTCTTCTTATAAAGACAACAATCATTAAATTAGGGCCCAACCTACTCCTATATGAGCTCATCTTAACTAATTCATCTGCAGAGACTCTATTTACAACCCAGTACCATTCACAAGTACTGGGGTTTCGACTTGAACACATCCTTTTAGAGGGTGTAATTCAATTGACAACAGAGGATTTGTTGTTAGGTAATATTTAGTTAATGAAAGGATTTAAAACACTATGCAGCTTGGAGTATCCATGCAATTCTACTTCTGGAAGAATCATACTTTTGAAGATGTTTTAGTTTGTGTTTTTCAATGAGGGGATGGAGAAAGGAGACAGTTTGTTGCTATGTTATATATATACATACATATACATATACTATATATATGTATATATATACATATATAACATGTATATGTATATACTATGTTGTATATGTATATACATAGTTATATACATAGTATATAGTTATATACATAGTTATATGTATATATAGTTAGTTATAGTATAGTTATAGTTATATACATAGTTATATACATAGTATAACTATGTATACTAAGTATGTATATACTATGTTTCCCCAAAAATAAGACCCAAAAATAAGACCTAGACGGACAATCAACTCTAACGCATCTTTTGGAGCAAAAATTAATTTAAGACTGGGTATTATACTATATTATGTTATATAAGACCCAGTCTTATATTATATTAAAATAAGACTGGGTCTTATATTGACTTTTGCTCCAAAAGACAGATTAGAGCTGATTGTCTGGCTCTATGTATACAGATATATACATATACATATGTAATGTGTGTGTGTGTGTGTGTGTGTGTGTGTGTGTGTGTAGATAGAGAGTGAGAGAGAGTACATATCTATATATCATGCAAACATTCCATACATACATATTCCTATTTATTTTACGTTACTGTATAGTCTTGTATTTGAAAGCAGCTAAGAGATAATTTCCTTATACAGTAGTTATCAAAGTATGTTCCACAGACCAGATGCATCAACCACACCTGGGGACTTGTTTGAACTGTACCCCAGACCAACTGTATCAGACTTCTGGGTGTGTACCCAGTCATCTGTGCTTTTCCCGAGCCTTCCCAGTCAGTCTGGTTTCAGAACTAGGTAGTTCTGCTTAGAGAAACTTGCCTGTAACTAGTTGTTCAGTGAGGGTTACATTTGTTTGGGCTGTGGAATTTTGGCCTAAAGAACTTGTGTCTTGCAGAGTTTGATTAATAAAGAGGATCAGCCTAACACTTTTATCCTAAGTTATTCAAAAATATTTTAAATGTTTTATGTAATTAGCATTGCTGTAAAGGTGTGTTAGTCTGTAGAACATATTTGAAAACATTCTGAGGTCAGGATCTCTTACTAAAGTATGTTGGTACTTTTCATGCTCCGAGTCTTCAGATTATTCTATTGCCAATAAATCCTTGGCCTCACTTCAGTTTACCATGTGCCAGGAGCCCTATATGTGTCATATATTAAGTGATATATTTGATTTCTTACAAAAATCGTATCACAGCTATTATCAGCCTTTTAAGAATGAAGAAACAGACACCAAGAGGTTAAGTAAATTGCCCACATTTACACAGCAAGGGGTGACAAAAAATAGATTTCAAATCCAATTTAACTGCCTGCAAAGCCCATCTTCCTTCAACTATACTGCTTTGTTTCAATTTAGAGACCCAAATAGCTGCTTATATTAATCAGAATTAGTTTGCTTTTCTAAACTCTCTTTTCTCATCTAAAACAAAAACAATAGATCTGGGACTTAGGTTGGGGCTGAATGAACTGGTACCTTCTTTCTGGGTTCCAGTTCCTAGATTCTTCTGAGTCTGAAATCTGACCGCTAAAAGGAGGCAATTAATAAAATAGGTAACAGAAGCCTATGATTTACATGAAGTTCCATATCTAGTTAATACAAAACTTCTTGACTATTTTTCTAATTTTCCCTAAGCACTGCATTTCAACAGAGACTGACAGATTTTAGGTATTGCTTGAATTTTACTGGGAATTTAAACACAATGATGACGTTTTTGTATTAATGCCTTCTCTGGAATTCTAATTTTTTAACTTGGTTCATTTAAGAATTGCCATGAGTAAGAGAACATTATAATTGTAGTAAAATTTAGCATTTTAAATACCATGAATCCAGAACATAACAAATTATTTAAACAAAGTGATTTCCCTACCAGATTGTGAGGTGATTACTGCCAAGGGCAGTGATATATAATTTTGTTAGTATTTATAGCCCTTTTATGGTGCTCTACATGTCACACACTTCATACAATTTGCTAAGTGCATTAAAGGGAAAGGAAGACAGTTAGTAGCGCCTTCTGATGGTGAGGCGACATATGAAGAAAGTTAGATGGTGATTTAGTTCTTTTTTTCTCCGTGGTTGGAAGATATCATTTTGAAGTATTTCATGTTATTTTTTAAATATTGCTTTCTATCTTGCTATGACTATCTTCACTCTTAACTATGCTTAAATGTGTCTTAGGCCTATAAGAGACAATGGGAGGGCAAAGATATGAGAGGCCCTGGAAGATCTAAACACAGATTTCACAGGTCACACCAAGATTGACTATAAGTCCCTAACCCATTTTCTAACTGGTTGCTGCTGCCTTCTTCTATGGTAGGAAGGGCAATTGTGTCTCTCTCTACCTTACCTCAGCAAACTGAAGTGAATCAGTGGTTGGTCTCAGAAATTCAAAAAGCATGCCTTTCAAAGAATTATTTTGATAAGGGTATATAATTACATCTGAAAGTAATTATGTGTACATTAAAAGCACATTAAAATAAGTATTTTCATTTCATAGAGAAATAGCCATATATATTATATAGTATATAGTATATATTATGTATACACACATACATATATACACACATGTATAAATCATGTCACTTCCTAAATCTACAAAAATTATCAGTTATGATAAATTTCCCAATACTATTACTTTGTCATGGAATTACACTATATTTATCGTAACACTTCATCTGATCTGATTCATTCAACTGTTTAAAGAAGGAAAAATGTAAAATGGAAGCACTTGCAATTATCAAACTCACAGGGAAGGAGTAGTAAGTAACAGAATGATCTTTGAGGACTACACTTTTAACTTCTGTCAAATATATTTTGGGGTATCTGACTTGATGGCAGTAGCTCTTTCTCCTCTGGAAACAAGCTCCACTGTACCCTCTGAGTGATTCTGAGTCTCAGAATCATATGGATGGGTCCCTAGCAGACATATTGGCTTACTTTGCCTTTCTTCCCCATGGAGACAGAGTCATGGAGGTGCTGGGGCACGTACATCTAAGGAATCAGCTGCCTCTTTTAGCTTGAGTTCCCTAGAAAATGGAGCCTGAAGCAAGGATTAACGTGCTAACGCTTTATTTGCAAGGTGCCCACCCCATGCGGCTTAGGTGAGAATAGAGAAATAAGGCAGGGAGAGATGGGCAATGAGGCATTATGACATTGGCTACTACACACACGAAAACAGCACGTTGCTCAGCAGTTGTACCCCTTGGCTTATAGGATTTCTGTGGACAGAATACAGGAAAAACTCTGACTGAATAATTCATGGCAGGGAGGAAGGAGTGGGGCTCAGTTAAAGTTTGCTTCTTGGAAATCCAGTCCCCGATACTTCCGTAGTGCATCATCTAGGTACTTTGGCAGCAGTGCAATATGCCTGATTCTGTGCCCTCCAGTGTGTTTTCTCATTGAAGTCTGAAAGTGGTCAGTGCAACCAGAATTCTTGGCACATGAATTCTTGGCAACCAGAATTCAGCCGGCCTGCATGGGGCAGCCAAGAAGAGGGGAGAGTTCAGCTCTCCCAAAACAAGTGCTTAAATATCTCTGGCACAGTAGTGCATTCTGGCTGGCAGTGCTGCTGCAATTAGTGAAATTGTGTAAGATTTATATCTGAAATAATATCCTTTTTCCAAAACTCAGAATAAGGATTTAAATTCTACTTGCACATTGAGCTGGCTTCTTGGATGGGTGCAAGATACAACCCAGAATCTGTAGTGTAAATATTTTTCAACACATGTTCAGAGGAACAAATAAAGTCTGTGTGTACAAAAATAAAGAAGTCATTATTAAGGTGGAAGGAGAGGCCAGAGAGAGCATACTCGCAGGATCCCTGAAGGCTTCTCATTCCTGGTTCCAGTCCCTTGCAGAGTATAGTTTCTGTTCTTGCCCAAGGGTACCCAGAGACTTTTGTGACCTGTTATTTTTATTAAATAATTCTTCTCTTCTTGCTCAAATATGTTTCTTTTTTTTTGTACTTAGAATCAGACGGGATGGATGGTATCCATACCACCAAATTATGGTATCCAAAATAAATGTCTTCTTGGACGTCCTGTAATAAGTTTTTACAGTCAAGGCTCTCCTCTTTGCTCATAAAACACCACCATCCTAGTGGCCTAGGTTCATACCCATAGCTTCCTTTGCCACATAGATATGATAACTCTGTAACTTACATTTCCTTCCCTGATCTCTCTAAATTCAACTTGCTGTTATTGATCATGGTGCAATTAGGTGGTCCCATTTCACTGACTATATCACGAATGGAATTCATCACCTTCCAACACAAACCTCTCTAACTCATGATCTGATCCCTGCTTACTTATTAAGTTTGCCCCACCAAAAGCAAACTATTAACTTATGTGCCATTATGGTTAAATTCCCACAATCAGTCCAAGTTATATGCTATTGCAAGAACTGGAAGAAGCCTAGCTACTTGCTAACACACCTTAAAAAGTAACAAACTCAATATTTGAACACTTGTCAGAATCTGAAAGCTGTGATCTTTTTATTATAGCACATTTTCTCAAAACACACACACACACACACACACACACACACGAGGGAGGGAGAGAGAGAGGGAGGGAGGGAGGGAGGGAGGGAGGGAGGGAGGGAGGGAGGGAGGGAGGAAAGAAAAAAGGGAGGGAGGAAGAGAGAGAAGAATAGAACTAAAAAGGATTAAAATTAATTGAAATATATTAATTTTCACTTTAGGCCAATTTCTTAATTGCGTTTAACTTCAGGCATGTCCTTATTTTACTGATTAATTTTAATTTATAGCTAATACCCACTTATCAGTATGCTGCTAATATTTTTTGGTGAATATTGGTGTAAAATAACTTAATCCCCAGACAGCTTCTTTCGGTTAACCAGTATATTGTAAATATAATTCTTCAAGATTTGATGTTGTGTCTTAAAGTAGTGCAGACTAATTTTAATATCGGGCTAAACAAACTCTAATCAAGAAGATAAATATGCCTTCAGAATCATGTAAGGCATTTCTAAATTCAAAGAGAAATGAAAATGATTTTTAGTCGATCCATACCACTTTTTTTCACTCATTTAAGACTGAATATATGTGTTTTTCTGTGACTCTATATTTAAATACATACTCTCCTATGTAAAATGCATATTTAAATATATAAAAATACATTGAAATACACATATACTTAACTTATTTTGGTAAGTTTTTGATTCCATATGAAGAAATATGATGACAGAAATTTTCTTTTGGTAATCAGTTGTAATCAAGGCACAAATTTTTACTTAAGAAAATTAACAATTCCTTTTTAAATATCTAAACTCAAGCACAGTTGTTGAATTTACAATCTGTTCTTTCTTACTGCAGACATCAGAATTCATTTTTCCCTAAGCACAACACATAAAGACATAAAGAGCTATGATGATATATATAGAGATAAAAAATAAATCAGCTTCACTTAGTTATCGTCATATTTGTATTTTCTTGTCTTGGACTTGATGAGTGGGGCTGCGTTTGAATTTTGCTTCTGTTGTAGGATGTATATTTTATTTCATAAGAAAACATTTTTATTGAAGTATATGACATACATACAGATGTAAGTGTTTAAATTGATGAGTTTACATCAAGTGAAAACAACTAGATGAACGTATAGAGCATTACTGGCACCCAGAAGCCTTCTTCACGGGCCTCCCAATCACCATCTCCCCACCATGTAACCATTATTTTGATTTTTATCAATACAGATTAGTTTTTTCTGGTTCCAAATTTTATATAAATGGTAGTCCTATTTACATACTCTTTCATGTTTAAATTTATGCTTATAGACGTCATCCACATTGTGTATAGCAGTATTTCATTATTTTTCATTGTTTTATGGTATTCTAATGTATGAAGTGACCCTATTTATTTATAGATCCTACTGTTGATGGACATTTGAAGTTATTTGAGGCAATGACTATTACAGATAACGCTATATGAATATTCTTTTCCACTTACACTACATCCTTGCCAACATTTAGTATTTTCCATTTTTTTTTTAATTTTAGGCTTTGTAGTGGTGTATAGTGAGTGGTATGTATCTCATTGAGTTTTAATTTGCATTTCCTGATAACTAATGATGTTGAATACCTTTTCACATGTTTATTAGCCTTTGAATATCTTATTTTGTAAATGCCATTTCAAATCTCTTACCTTTTTTTAATTGAAAATTGTCTGTCTTTTTCTTATGATTTATAGAACTACTTTATTTTTCTGTATGCTAGTTTGTTTGTTTTTTCAGATATTTTTTCCCACTCTTGGATGTCTTTACTTCTTAGTGGTGTTTTTAATGAAGAGAATTACTTGATTTGTATAATATCCAATTTATCAACCTTTTCTTTTAGTGGTAATATGTTTTATGGTCTATTTAATAAATCCTCACCTACTTAAAAGTCAAGGATGATTAGAATATCCTTTTCTTTATCTTCCAGAAAATTTATTGACTTAATTTCACTTTAGGTCTATGATTTGTCTGGAATTAATTTCTGTGTATTATGTAAGTTTGGAATAAAAATGTATTATTTTCTCTATATTAGTAGATATAAAATTGGTCCTGCACCACTTATAAAAACATCCTTTCTCCCACTGTATTTCAGTATCACTTATTTTCCTAGCTTTACTGACATACATTCAATAAACACAATCATATATATTTAAAGTGTACAACATGATGATTTGATATACATTGTAAAATGAGTATCATCATCAAGCTAATTAACACATCCATCAGCTCAAGCTCACAGTTCCCTTTATTTTTTCTTTTTTTTTTTTTGGTGTTAATACTAAGATCTACTCTCTTACCAAATGTCAAGTATACAATACAGTGTTATAAACTAGAGTCACATGTTGTAGATCCCCAGAACTTATGCATGGTAAAACTGAAGGTTTGTGCCCTTTGATCCTTTTATTTCCATATGAATTTTATAATCAGCTTGTCTTTCCATAAAAGAAACTAATGGAATTTTTATTGCTACTGCAATGAATTTATAAATCAATTTGGGAACAATTGACATCTTTATGATATTGAGTTCTTCCAGTGCACGTATGTAGCATATTTCTACCTACGTTTAGGTCTTTTAAAATTTTTTTCAACCTGTTATAGTTTGTAGTGTATAGGACTTCCACATCTTTCATTAAATTAGTTGCTAGGTACTTGGGTTTATTTTAATGCTACTTTAAGTGATAGCTTACTTTAATTTTATAATAATTTGTTGCAAGTACAAAGACTACTACTTATTTCAGCATAGTGACCTTATATTCAGCAATTTTTCTAAAATGCATAAAGGACCAATAATTATTACAATTTTTAACTTTATGATAAAAAGAAAGAATGGCCTAACCTTTTTTTTAGTGTTCATAATCACACATATGCTGAGTGGTTGCATGTATATGACTATATTAGAAATGTAAATATTAAATACCTTAGGAACTAAATCCAAATTTGGTTATTAGTAAAACTTGGCTTCCCATCTTATTGTTGAAATGCGTTACTTTTGAATCTTTAATTTTTTTTAACAAAACTCATCTTCCTGATTAAAATATATATATTTTTTTACTTTTTCTGAGAATGACAATTTTTATTAAATCAACTTGGATTCCATTTTTAAATACTTAAAATGTCTGCCTTCAAATGCTTGCCTTCATTTCAGTCACATAAATTTCTATCAAACATATTTCTATCTTCGATTTCCTATGTTATTAAATCTAAGGCAATTTTATGCAATAGTAGATTTCATTAAACTGATTCCCTAGTCCAGTATCTCGCTTTAATGTCAATTAAATGGTATGTAACTGAAGGAAAAAATGTTGACAAAGAATATTCTGAGCCAGATTTGTATGCGAGGGGAGTGCGGCTGTGGTAGGTGTAGGTGTGGTGTGACGGGATATGTTTAACAAGAACTATCTTCCAGCAATTTTCCTTAATGGGATTTGAGATTTTGAGACAACCGAACATTATTTTGAGCATTAGAAAGACAACCAGAAATAGCAACAAGTTTCCTCATATCCATCATTAGGTATTTCTATTTTCCTTTTATAAGATTAAAAACTGTGTTCTTCTTCACTTTGCTGTAATTTATCTGTCAGTCAGAGTATTTCAAGGCATATTTACTTCTCTCACATAAACTATGTAAATTTTGTGCTTGCCATTTTAAGGAGGTGTGACAACTGGAAAACTGGAAATGTTAAAGGCCGTGAATTTATGTTTAGAAAAGTACAGCAGGGTTGAAATAAAGTACAGCAGGGTTGAAATATAAAAAGTAGTTTCTTGTATATACTACTTTTCTGAAAATTCAATTTGTAACTTTTGTGGTTAAGAAGTTGTTCCTCAAAACAAAATTTCTGCATATATTTAGGATACATTAACTTTCAAACCACAGGGGAAAAATATCTCACTACCTTTGAAACCTAACCTAAGTTAGTTATAATTTCTCATTGAGTCAGTGAGTTGAATTTTCACTAAATGAGTGTTTTGCCTTAAAATAAGGCATAAGTAAAAGGATATGATGAACAAAGACAGCGATTGGGTTCTTTATCCTAGATCCTGATTGCAGTGACCAAATGAAAATATACATGAAAATGAGGGCAAGGTGCCATTCACTTAGGAAAGTTTAAAACTTAAAAACATAGGAAATTTTAACAATCCATTATGGCACTTAAAGGGAAATAGGAACAAATGACTGGAGATCGCATCTCCTGTGTAAACATAGAGATATCCCTTAACAACTCCCAACATCCTGTTAGAGTTCACATATAGAACAACCTATATCTTAGCTTCTCATGGTTAGTTATCTATGCAATTGGTTTTCCTCTGGTTGTTTTCATTACATTTCCTTTCTCCCCTGCGTTCTAGATGATCATCTCAAGCTTGTCCTCCCATTCCTTATATAATTTACTGTTATTTTATTCTTTATAGCTTTTAATGCCACAACTGGGACAAGTTCAGCTGTCTGAAGGTGTTGGTCTAATATGGCTACATTTCTCTTTAATTTGCTAAGCAAATTGAATTTAATGTGCTAGGCATAGCCACACCATTGCAATGGTGATAAAAATTTCAGATGTCATCTATCTATAGACTTGTTCTTGCTTTCAGGCCCCAACTATTAAACAAGGAGGTTTTATTAGCGATCTGCCTAGGTTTTCTTTACTTTCTTCCTGAGACACCACACTATTCTCTTGGGACATGGAGTTGTGAGTTATCTATCATGAAATTCTTTCGTTTGTTCCCATATGCACCACATACAACAGCAATTACTCAATATTATCTTCTATGTGGACAGATTTCCTTCCGGGCTTCCAGTATTGGTGTGGGCTTTTAGTTTTTCTCTATCTTTATACAGTGGTACCTTGGTTTTCTAACGTAATCCATTCCGGAAGGCTGTTCGAGTTCTGAAACTAGAAAAGCGAGGAGTGGTTTCCCCATAGAAAGTAATGCAAAATGGATTAATCCGTTCCACGTCCTTTAAAATCAACCCCCAAAACTGCAAATATAACATGAATTTTACTATCTAATGATACTGTAGTTCCGTAAACTTTATGGCGGTTTGTAAACTGAAATGTTTGTCAACAGAGACGTTCGAAAACCGAGGTACCACTGTAATTCTTTGTTTTTTTCTATGGATTCTGAGTAGGGCAGATAAAAGGAAAGCACTGAATGTCTTCACTAACTCAGCCATATTCTTAAAACTTTTAAACTATATTTTCCAATTCATTTCATGAATCAAGAAGGAAAGGACTTATAAAACCCTGGGCAATGACAGATCAAAAAGAAAATTATAGAATATTCTTAGTTATGCTATATATGCAGAAATCCAAAGCATATTAGTAATACGTTAATATAATAAAACCACAACCAGATAGGATGTTAGCAAAGCAAGAATGGTTAAATATTAGAAATCCTATGAATAAAATCACATTATTATATTGATATATCAAAAAAAGAGAAACTATATCATAAGCTCAGCAGATGCTAAAAAGACAATTGAAAAAACTGAATACTTACTACCATGTTTCCCTGAAAGTAAGACGGGGTCTTATATTAATTTTTTGCTCCAAAAGACGAATTAGAGCTTATTGTCTGGCTAGGTCTTATTTTTAGGGAAACAGAGTAGTATCCTGAGGATAGTAAAACATTTCTAATATTGGAGTAAAAATTAAAAAATGACTGGAGCATACTAAAAAACCTATTAATACATTCATATATAGTGTATTCGGTCATTTACTAACTTATAAATGAGATATATATTTATAATACATAAATATATATTACTGCCAAAGCAGTAGAGAAATAATTTTATTTGATAAATGGTCTTTGGGCAATTGGTTAAGTATTTGTCAAATAACAAATAAATATTTACCCCATATGATATACCAAATGAATTACATTTGTCATAGAAAACAATAAACCAAAACTACAGAAAAATATAAGTAAATATTTATCTGATATCAGAGTAGGGATAGATTTTTTAAAAATAAAAATATGTAAGAAGATATTAAGGAAAATATGGATATATTTAATCATATAGAAGAATCGACCATCTATGCATTAAAAGGCAAATGATAGGGTGGAAAATATTTGTAGAAAGAATAGTCTTAATATATTAAGAATTCTTTCAAATCAATCAGAAAAAAAATCCAATAGAAAACTGCAAAAGAAAGAAAAAACAAGCAATTAAAAAAACGAAAAATTGCCAAAACATATATAAGAGAACTTAACTGTATTCACAATCCAGTGTTACTAAGCAATGCTACTGATACAGATTATTACACAGAAATTCCACTGAAAACACCCTGGCTTTGACCTGGTTGATATAATGGATTGCGGCCATCCTGGGCATTTGCCTGCTGCCTGATGTTGAACAATCCTGAGAATTTTAATAAAACATCAGATTTCTTTAAAAGCCCAAATTCTTCAGTATTTATGAGTGGATGCAGAAGTTTATAAAATGCCAAAGGGCTTAAGGAAAAAAAAAGATAGAAGGGGACACATCTGGACAAATGAGAGGCCATTTATCATGTTTCACCTGATAATGCTTCCTCTACCCCATCCCTATGATTTTAGGTTGGTGCTGGGATGAGAGTGAAGGGATGGACAAGCTAGGGGACCAATGAATTTCCATTTAAAACCACTCTGAATAAACCACTGTTCTGACTCATCCTTGGACTAGCCTTTCTCCTGACTCATAGTTTAAGGGGGATGTCACACAGCCAATAAAATCTCCTGAGATGTTTTCTGCCCAACATTCCTTGCTTAGTCACAACTATGTGGGAGGGGGCCATAGAAGCAAGAACAGAAATAGCTCTGAAATCTTAGAACTGGAACATAAATCTAACCTTATTAAGAATACTCAAGGATTCTGTGATGTTTACAATACAGACTGCCAATAACAAAATGGTGTGTCAAAGGGAAAATGCAAGTCTTTCAATGGTCTTAAAGAAATCAACAGCTAAATAATATAACACTATCAAGGATTTTAAACTTTATCTTATGCAGGAAACAATCTCATCGCACAGAAAGTTTGTGGAAGAGTGGCAATTTATGTATCCTCAAGAATTTAATCAATGTGGAATATATATATATATGTATGTATATATATAATATATACATACATATATATATATATTCATACACACACACACACAGCACATAGTACTTGGGTATTTAAAAATACAGGCTTTATAATTACTTTTCTCCTAAGTGGCACATCTTTAGAGTACATATAATATAGTGTGACTAATTTCCAGAGTACATATAGTGTGACTAATTTCCGACGTCATTTTGACCTTTACTTCCTAGCTCATAAAGTATTATTCTCTGTAAAGAAGTTCATAGTTTAATGGATAAGGTGTCAGGGAGTAAAAAAATGAGACTAAGCAAGAATACCCTGGTTCTTGGGCTCTCTTGTTATAAATAATGCTCTCATTAAAATTCTGCCTCGGAAGAAAGGCAAGTCCATTAGTCTAGGAGCTAATTTTTACTGGCTCCTTAGATGTATGCATATTAAAAATTCAGCTTTTATAATTGCCAGTCATCAACCACCTAGTCCATGCTGTTCTTGGAGTTTTTAATTATTTACTTCATTTGCATAGACACTCCAATTTATGATCAACCATTTCATTATCAAAGGATAGTTTAGTAATTTTTCTTTTCTTTTTTATTTATCCCTTTTGTATACCTAGGAAAAGCTTTGAGTCAGACCTTGCAATATAGTGAGTCTTATTAGGAAATAAAAACTAAGCCCCCCTCCATGAGTACTATGAGGAAGCCATGGTTACTGATAGAATTTGGGCAAATTAGGGTTTTATTAGAACAAATAAAGGCTCTATGTGTGGCTAAAATACACTCTTCCCGAGTTCAGCATAATGGTTTGTGTGAAAAAATCTAATAGCACAGTGCACACTGATAATGCTTGTTCTCTGTTATTTCCTTTTGGGAGTGGATCTTTTCAGGAAAATAGCAAACATGGCATCTTGAGTAACTAAAATACAGTCACAAGTTGTTTGTCATCCCAATATTTTCATGATCTCTTGTTAGGAATCTGTGTCATGTTTCCATTTTTTTAAATAATATGATTGGAAGGCTCTGAAAATTAAATGACTAGCTCTAATGTCATTGAAGCCAGGGATGGTTGCGGGAATAAATTCTGTGTTCTAGTACTGTATCATGGGAAATTTTCTGTTATACTGCATGGCTTTTATACATGTTGAATGTCTTCTCATTGCTTTCCAAAACAAAAGTTAGAGTTAAACTCTAATTTGAATTCTATTTGCAAAGGTACACATTATATTTTTTTATAGTTTTGTATTTTCTTCTCAAGTAAATACTGTCTTTCTAACCACTGAAGCACGTTTTATACTATCTCTGTCCCACTCATAACTAATGTGGGTGTTACGTTTGGTGGTAACATTGTAAGAGAATGAGGGAGAAAGTGGGGGCCCCAAACAAGCAAACAAAAACACCAAAATGACATTCATTTAAAATATTTGATAGCATAAAAAGTTATTTCAACAAAGTCCTGGCAAAGTCCATCTTGAAGAGACTCCGATGTATTCAAATCCATACAGATATATGACCTTTATATCATTATGATAGTAGTGTCATAACTTTAGTTTTTATTTTTCAGAAAGAAATATACACACATATTGATTTGAATAAAATTCTTTTGTCTTATCTTTGCCCAATTTGTGAGTGCATTTTCTAAATTTACTCAGTTACAGCGCCTTACCTGAATCACCCTTCATCTAAGGAATGTGCACCTTTCCATTTTCATGGGGACAGGAATTACAAATATTTTGGCTGTATACATGCAGGAGAGCTGATCCTTCCCCAAATCGAATCAAATCTGCCTCACAGCATTTGATGTTCATAGTAAGATCCACTATTAAAACTTACATTTCTATTGTGTGCCATCCAATCTTTGAAACAATATACTTATTTTCTAAAAGAGTAGAATATTTAAAAGACGTCCTTTTCTCCCCTAGGCAACAACTTCATTATTGAACAAAACCATTGCATTGTCTGTCATCTGTGTCCTGCTACCTGCTCTGGCAGCAATAAAAGTGATTGATGTGTAATCACTGGGCTTATCGTGCTCCCTCCCTCTGCACTATCTGGAGGTTTTCTCCACATAGAAGACTGAAAAGGTAATGTGAATGGAGCCAAACAGCACCACCTGGGAAGTGGGGAATTGATCGCCAAATCTTCCTGTGCGGCAAGACTTAATGCCATTGTGTCCAAGGCTCCTGGTGTGTGTCTGCTGAAAAACCCCAGAGAGAACGGTAGGTGAAGGACAACAGGGTAACAAAGGATGACAGCCTGGGAAATTACAAAATGACTCCTTCCCAATGCAGATAAACTTAGTACCTGAAAATAATTTTTCCATGAAAAATTGAAATCAAAGAATAATTTTGATTCATTTTCCTTTCAGCTTTTCTGTTTTCCATTTCCAATACGACATCCATCTAAATTCACCCAGGTATCAATACGAGTTTTATCACGTTCCGTTTCTATAATAGAGAGACTATGTTTTCTCCCCTGTGTTCTTTATTCTCTATATTTAAAAAATATTTTATTGTAGTTTTGAGTTTATTTGATAGGTCGGTAAACAACGTATATTTATTGTATTGGATGTTTTTCCTGTAAATATTGCCCTATCATAGGCACTGAAGGAAAAAACTTAAATAATTCATTGTACTTGTCTACAGAGAGTACAAACTCAATGAGAAAATAAATGATGACAATTATAATAAAGATAAAGAGTGGAGATGCAGCAAATAGAGGTATGAATAAAGTTTGATGAGAATGATTAACTCTAAGTTGGGAATGAAATGGGAAACTCTAGGAAAGTATCATGAAAAGATGGCATTTTTTTCTGAGCTTTGATGCTTGAGGAGGATTTTGATGACCAAAGACCACGATATTTAAGAAACAGGGCTTAGCATGAGATGGTGCTGATATTTAAGAAACAGGGCTTCGCATGAGATGGTGCTTGGCAATTTTGGGCAGTCAAAAGGTGATCTTTATGATTATAATTCCAGTGTATTAGAAGGTTGTGGGAAGGTGAACCTAGGAAAGGTCTCTGGGGCAAGTTCGTGGCATTCTTTAATTTTATGAGGAAGCTTCAGACCTGAGTTTTGTAGGTGACACAGAATTAATAAGATTTAAGAACAGATCATAGTTCCAGGAAGATAAATCTGGTGACAGTGGGAATGGAGGATTGGTAAAGTGGACTTCTAACTTAAGGAGAATATTTTGAAGGTGATTTCATTAGTGCTAGCCACACATGATGATCTGCACTTAGTGAAGTGGTAAAAAGAATGAAAAGATGAGGTGAATTTGAGAATCATTATATACATAGAATCCAACATGATATGCTATTTTAAAAGTGGCTGATCATGTTTGGAGTCAAAGAGCAAGGGAAGCATTACCAGTTTGCTTGACTAGGTCAGAGTGAAACTTCAAAGGCTACGATAGAAATCTCCTAATTTAATGGGGAATAATGAGTGACACATTACATCTGGACTGCAGAGAATGTTTCATATATTACCGTGTTTCCCCCAAAATAAGACTCATCTTATATTAATTTTTGCTCCAAAAGACATATTAGGGCTTATGTTCAGGGGATGTCATCCTGAAAAATCATGTTAGGGCTTATTTTCCAGTTAGGTCTTATTTTCAGGGAAACACAGTAACTAGGCCCTCAAATATTTCAAGATGCATTAAAATTACCAGAGGAAATAAACATTTTTTTCTATGAGTTATAAAAATGGAGGTAATCTATTTTTTAATCAATAGAGCTATATAATTATCTACGTAATGTATTTAAAAATGTATCTCTATGGAGTGATACCTCAGATAGGTATATTGTGGAATATTCTGGCACTTTGCAGCTTTCAATTCATCAATTGTTCCTTCCTGATTGCAGTCAAGTGAATTTTAATTCCTTTTATTCTTAAATGCTAACAGGTCTCCATGCTATTTGCTTCTGTCCTTTCCTTTTTATAAGTTTTTGTCATTCATCGTAAAGATTTTGAATGTTACACTAGACAAAATTTTCCCTGATTTCATTAGTTCAAGATTTTGACTGTGTTTCAGTTGTTCTAAGTTTTGTGATATAGTATTACACATGTCATTTTCATATAACTGACTTATAATAGATTTTAGGTCAAAATTCTTTGTAATTTTAGGACCACTTATTCTTAAGATAATCAGAAGTCCTTGGTCTTACTACGAAAACCATATTAGCGACATAGGGTTTAAGAACACAGTTTTGAAAAGAAACCAAATATGATATTTACATGTTGATTATAATCTTAGCTGAGTGGATACAGGCAAGTTACCTCTTTAAACCTCAACTTTCTCATCTGTAAAAATAGAAATAATATTAGTACAGACTTTATAGGCTTATTGTAAGAATCACATGGAATAAAATATTTAAACTCAGCATAGTGGCAATTCTACATACTACTAGAAAACTATTCATATTTCCATTTTTCAAAAGAAACAATGAATTAAAATGTGCATCTTCTAAAGTAATAAAATAGAAACTGCATTAAATAGTCCCTCTTTTCTTTGGGGCACATACTCATTTTAATTCAAACCCTAGTTATTACTTGTGTAAAACACAAATCAGTTGTATTACTGCACAGAGTATTTAAAAATCTCAAATGAATTGGCAGAATTGTTTAATAGTAGTTACAGGATAAATTGTCATAGGGTCAATTAAAACCAATTCAAATCACTACATCAAATGGATAGCTAAAATCTGTTCATGTGTTTATGTCTCATTTCTATAACTTACTACATCACCTTACAATTTAATCACAAAGATTATGAATTGAGGAAGGATTTATCAAATAATTTCTAAGAATTAAAATGATGAAATCCATATGACCCTGTATATGCAATAAAAAACGTGGCAAAATAATACCTGTACAATGTAGATGACTTAGGATATTTCTGGAGAAATGCCTATAGAGTATGCAATGGTAACCTCTAAGAAATGGATTTTAGCACCCTGAGTGAATTATCACTGGAAGACAATAAGTTCTTATAATATTTTATAGCCATTACTAGTCTTTAAACTTATACTATTAGATGATATGCCATCTTAAACATTTACATCTGTGGATGTATATTTTGAAACAATAAAAGGATATATTTTATATAGTTCTTAAACATGTGATTTTTTTTCTTTACCAAAATATCTTGGCTATCCTCAAAGTTAATACACATGACTCCACATTATTAAAATGACTGCATAGAGATAACACTGCCTTTATTCTGTTCATTCATTTAAAAAGGATTTATTGAGCAATTACAACATATTAGGCATTATTTGAGACCCAGGGGATACATAAATGAAAAAAAAAAAGTCCAAAATCTCATGGCAAAGATGTTAGTGGCAGGGAGAGACATATAATAAACATGATAAATAAGCAATTTATATATTATTAAAAGCTGATGATATTGTAAACTATGAGGTTGGTGCAAAAGTCATTGCGGTTTAAAAGGTTAAAAATAATTGCAAAAACTGCAGTTACTTTTCCACCAACCTAAGAGAGCAGGTAAGACGAATAGGATATGTAAGGATTGGATAAGGTAGGAGGTGTCTTAAATAGAGTAGTCTGGCATGGACTCACTGAGATGACCACATTCAAAAAAAAAAAAAAAAAAGATTAGAAAGAGGTGGAAGAGCAAGCAATGTACATATCAGTGATAAGGGGTCCAGGAAAAGGGAAGAAAAAACCAAAAACTGATGCAAAGGCTATGTAAAAGTATGAGGTAAAAGTATGGCTAGCATGTCGTAGGAATATCAAGGAATCCAGTGTGGCTGAAGAGGAATGAGTTAGAACTGTGTTGTGCAGTATAATAACCACTAATCACAGGTGGCTATCGGGCTAATCCAATTTGAGATGTGCTATAAAATATGGAAAAAAATGTCTCATTAAAATATTTATATTGATTGTATATTGAAATTATAATATATGTACTATACTGGGTTAAATACAGTATGTTATTAAATTTATTTCACCTGTTTTTGAATTTTTAAAAATGTGCCACTAAAAACTTTAAAATTGTGTATATGATTCACATTGCATTGCTAGTGGACATTGCTGAATCAGAATGGCAGGAGGATTTTCTCAGAAGGAGAAAATCATGTAGGCTATTGGAAAGACATTGGCTTCCATTTTATAAAATAAAGAGCCTTTGGTGAGATTGGACGTAGAAGTGATGGATGAGGCTTACATTTTGCAAGAATCGCTCTTGTTACCATGTTAAGAATAAACTTTAAGGGAAGAAGGACTGAAACAAGAACAGTTAGAAGGCTATTACAGTAGAAGATACACAGTTCTATGTACCGATGTAGGGCTACATATCCAGGTATTGGCCACCAGTGACTTCCAGACAACAATTTGCCTGCTAGCTTTCATTGCCCTGAGATTTTTAATTAATACACACACTGTTTTGTATACGAGTATAGGTAGATAGATAAAAAGATAGATAGATATGGATAGATAGATTGAGATAGATAGACAGACAAGCGTAGATATAGACACAGATATCCATATAGAGTTCGGAGGAAAGATATATGTGTCAATCTTTCCTCAGAATTCTACACGTGTGTCTGTGTGTGTAAATTGGGGAGTCATCAACATGTAGGTGGTGGTAATGAAAGCCATGAGACTTGATGAAATCCCCAAGGGAATAAGTATCAAAAAAAAAAAAAAAAGAGTTCGAAAGGCTGACTTTTCAGGGACTCCAGGGTTAAGAGAAGGAGCCAACAAATAAGATAAAAAGGCTGAGTATATGGGTGTAGATTTTTGTCAGTGAGTAAATATGATGGGGGAGATTGTTAAAGTTTTCTTTTTGTTGCTTTTGTTTTCTTGGTGAAATAAAAAAGCAAAGACATCAAATAAAAGTGAGGGGAAAGAGGAAATGTTGAAGATTTCATCCAGGAGAGGTGGTATAGTGAATGATTCCTGGACTTCATTAAGGACTCATTTGAGGTTTAAAGTAAGAACATTCAGCTTGACATTGTGTTTTTCCTAGCCGTATTTAGCTGCACAGGAATAGGTATAGTTGGAAGAAATTTGGATGCAATTTAAGTAAGCTGAATAGGAAAATGAAGGGGACATCAGGTGAGATACATACAATAAAAGTAAAAATTCAATGGATTTTAGTTTCCAGAGGAGTATAAGGAATGTTGGCAAGATAGGTTGCTGAGTCAGAGAGTGGGATTGTGGAGAGAGAGTTGTTGTTGGTAATGCTAATAAGCTATTAGGTTGGTGCAAAAGTAACTGCGGTTTTTGCAATTATTTTTAACCTTTTAGCTGCAATTACTTTTGCACCAACCTAATTGATAGACTATATTCATGGAAGTGAGTGACTGAGGTAGGGTATAGGATAAATCATTGGTGGGAAGAGCTCACGGTACTGAGAGGCCATGGTGTTGGAAGATCATTTATATTTATATGAAAATCATAAGTTCTATACAAGTAGAATTAGGGAGAGTGACTCTAGGCCAGAAGTTACGGTCTTCAAGAAGAAAGAGGGATTTTCAGGATGAGGGATGTCAGTGGATGACTGCAACACTGAGGAGTGGTGGGTGGTAGAGTCTTTAAATGTGGCAAGAAAGAGTAAGGAGACCTACTATACATTCGGCCCAGTGGAGGAGGGCTCTGAAAGCAAAATTAGCCACCAATTAAGAAGGCTACAGTGGAATCAGTGTCTTAAGGGAGCATTTGGGTTTGGTAAAAGAAGCTGAAATGGACCTTCAAGGAATAAAGATATAACAGATTTTGCCAATGCCGAACAGTGAGTTGCAAAAGTTACATTACATGTATTTTGGGAACTGAGAGAAGTGAGAGAACTACATGGACACATGATCCTTAAGTTTTCATTTTCCCTCCAATGAATAATTTTAATATTTCCACTTTTTTGCATTTACCAACAATGCTAATGCTTAAGTACCTTGGCAAATGGAACTACGAGGTCAAAAAATTACCTATATGTATTTTAATAAGTTTTGCCAAATATTATATCTATTTGTACTGCAAACACTATGTGAAAGTCAGTTTCCGAATTTACTTGGAATAGGCTCTAAGTATTCTCAAACTTAAATCTTTGTCCATATGCTAAGCAAAAAAAGTCTCTAATTGATTTTTTATCATTTCTTTGCTGCTGATAATATTGTCATATGTTTATCATTTTAAATATTCTAAATAAATGTTGATATCTTTTGCCATTTATCTAGTAGGTTCATTAAGGTGTAATTAATATAAACTGGACATATTTAAAAGGTAAAATTTGAAAAGTTTTGACAACGAATACACCTTTGGAACCATTACCTCAACCTCATTCAAGATAATGAATGTATAATAGAAAAAATGTGCCACACACCCATTTACAATCTCTCTCTCTTGCCTTTTCTTTTCCTCCACACTCCCAGGACACACTGATACATTTTGTGTCACTGTAGATTAGTTTACATATCCTAGATTTTTACAAAAATGGAATGTGCTTTTTTGTAGCTTGTTTCTTTCATTCAGAAAATTTATTTGAGAATAACGTTTCTGTATGTACTGATAACTCATTATTTATTAGTTTAAATATTTTTATTGCTGAATAGTATCCTATCATAGGGATATACCACATTTATCTATTTAATTGTTGATGGAGATTTGAGTTGTTTCCAGTTCTTGGCTATTACAAAAAGGCTGCTGTAAACATTTAAGTGTAAGTCTTTGTATACACACAAGTTTTCTTTTCAGTTGGATAAAACTTCAGAATGGAATAGCTGGATAACATGGTAGATGAATATTTATCTTCTTAAGAAACTGCCAAACTTTTACAAAAGGATCTTTTTGTCACTGATTTCTAATTCAATTATAGTGTGGTCAGGGAACATACTTTGAATTGAATCCAGTTAAAGTTATTGAGACTTATTTGATGGCCAACATATACTCTCTGTAAATATCTCACGTGCATTTGAAAAGAATGTGTATTCTGCTGTTTTTAGGTAGAATGTTCTATAAATGTGAATTCAGTCAATTTGGTGAATATTTTTAAAATCTATTATATCCTTGATGATTTTCTCTGTCTTATCAATTTGAAAGAAGGATACTGAAATCTCTGACTATATTTGTGGATTTGTTTATTTCTATCAGTTTTTACTCTATGATTTTTGGTGCTTTATTACTATATGTACACATATTTGAAATTATTATGTCCTCTTGATTAATTGGCCTCTTTATCATTATGAAATAACTTTATCCTTAAAAATGTTCTTTGCTATGAAATCTAGTTTGATATCAATATAGTGACTCCAGATTTCTTTGTCTTCAAATGATATTTATTTTTTCATTCTTTTATTTTCAACTGATTTGTATCTTTATATTTAAATTGGGGTTTATGAAGATTGCATATAGTAGGGTCTTGGTTACTATCCAATGTGACAATCTCTGCCTTTTAATTGGGGTATTTAGATATTTCCATGAAATGTGATCCTTGATAAGGTTATCTTATGTCTTGTGTCTTGCTAATTGTTTTCTACTTATCCCCATCTATGCTTTGGTTAGTTTTTTTCTACCTTTTGTTATTTATTTATTTAGATTAAGTAGAGTTTATGACTCCATTTTATCTACTCTCATCTCACTCAATTCTCTTATTATTTTCAAAAACATTTCAGTTTTCTCTTGGGTTTTAGAGGTATACAATCACATTTTCACATTTCAAAATATTTTGCCTCCTTCTTTACAAAACAATGGAAACTTCAGATCTCATCCCTGGCTCCTATCCCTTTTAAAAGCATGGAATAATTGAGAAACTAGGGCATAAAAGGTGGTAGATTCTGAAGGATGCATCTGATATTCTGGGGATAGAGTGGGGAAAACAAAAAAAAGGCTTCAAATTCCCTTGATGAGGTTGTACACTTGCTAAGTGTGGTCTCTTGAGGGTCTGCATGATCCCAGTCACTCTCTTAGACTTGTAGGAAACCCAGTCACCTAGCTCACACCTGCATTAGTTGGCAACACTGCCCAAAGTTCCTGTAACAGACAGAGGGCTGTCGGTAACAGACAGAGGGCTGGGTTATTTTAACCCAGGTAAAATAAGGGTTAAGGAAGTTGTACTTCCATGCTTTAAGAGAGAACAACCCGTTTGACAGATAATGCAGCTTGATGCTAAGAGCAAAAATATTTGAGCCTTCCATTTTATTCCATCATCCCCACTGAAAATTTTCTGTGGCTCAAAACCCATAATATCCCCATATGTATGAAGGCCAAGGGCACATACAATGAAATACAGGCAAAGAAAAAAAAAATACTTGAAGAATATTAGTAACCTGAGAAATGATGATTGAACCTAAGTTCTATAACTGATGTTTCCCAGAAGTAAAACTGATAAGGAGTCTAAAGAAACCAAAGGCCAAATATAGCTCTCAAACCTATCTTTGTAATTTAAGATCAAATGGAAGAAATAAGTTAAAACTGAGAGAAAAAACACAAGATTATAAGAATCACAGGGAAAGATACTAAATAAATTTATAAATAAATAAACCTGGAGGACAGATCCCAGAGACATAACATGCCAATAGTAATTGTTTCAGAAGAAGAAAAAGTAAGCAATGGAAGTTAAATAATAATTAAACAAATAATAAAATAATCCATTAACTGAAAAAAAGACTCTATCCTTCAGAAGCCCAATGTTGGGATAAATCTAAAAAAAAAAAAAAAAAAAGAAATCCTTGGTGACATACCAAGGACACATCTACCTAAAGAGCAAGATAATGAAGAGCATGATATTTAAAACTGTAAGGAAATTATACTGACATCAGATTTTACATAAGCTACTGGAAGCAAGAAGACAGAATAATACATAGAGACTACTGAGAGAAAAGGACTGAGATCCTCACATAACTATAAAAGAATTAATTAATCTCCCCACATCACTGTAGCAACATCCTGGGGTTCCCTTAACTTGGGTTATCCACTTAATAGGACCTATCCACCTTTTGATTTCAGAAGTTCTCAGAAATATCCTGTCTGAGATGTCCTCATCTACTCTTCTCAGCATTTCGTAAATATATTCATGTTATTTTTTGTTTGTTTGTTTATCTTCCTTTACTTTGTTGATATTTGGAGATTCAAAGGGAGATAAATGCTTGTAACTCTCTCTCTCTCTCTCTCTCTCTCTCTCTCTCTCTCTCTCTCTCTATGTGTTTCTATTGTATCTTGTGCAAAACCATTCAAGACATTTTGGTTAACTGGGCGTGCATAAAGAATTCAGAATGGTTTCCACTTTGTATATGAGGAGTTTATTGTCATGTTCTTTCACTCATTAAAAGACAAATTACACACATATAGTAGAAGAGGTGTTAAGAGTCAAAGAGTCCTGTCTTTACTTGCCACTCTGTGATCCATTTAATAGATGAATATTACTAGACATAAGTATAGTAATTATCTAAACACCAACAAGGAATCACATCATTGAACTGATTATTTTAAATTACTGTTGACAGAATCCACTCCAACTAAACAATAGTGCTTCATTTCATACAGAAACTTTTCAATTTATTGATTTTTCTCTATTAAAACACGTCTTTCATAAATGATTACAATTATCATTCAATCATTTTTAGAATTTAATATAGGATAAACTGAGCTATGCTCCAAAATAAGTATGTATGGTTAGAAGGAATTTATTAAGTTAGTTTGGTTGTAAGCAAGATATTTTTTAAACGAAGGCAGTATCTTTCTTTTACTGGCAGCTACAATTGGCACTGAGCCACCCATATCCTAACTTTGTAATTTTTATGCCTCTGTGCCAGGCAGATGTTTATCTAAATCATTTAAATATCTGTCTTTTACATTTTAGACATATTTATTATTAAGAGATGCTCCCTGTGTAGCAGCATAGATTAAAAGTTAATTAAAAATAAGTTAAAGAAGGAGAAAAGTAATTACTTTTCCATAGGCATTTGTTTCATTTTTGGCAGGTTAAAATTGAGAAAGTGGAATAAAATCTTGAAAATCAGAAATATTTTTAAAAAATCATTATTGTCTGCTACTTTATATACTGAGAAGACAAGTTAATTAAGAAAACTAATCCATTTAGTGATGCAGGATGGCTAGTGGATAAAGTAACTCTGCTCATTCACTAGGATTATTTTGTAGAAGTGATGTTTTTAAAATTCTGTACCTAAATTATCAATTGAAATGGAAATCACCAATATGTAATTGGAAATTTTCACAGGATTTCAAACATAGTAGGATATGGGAAAAGTTTTTGGGGGAGCTTTTCCTGGCACTGTGAAAACATATAAACTCTAGTTTCAAAATAAGTGTAAATGAAGTGATTTAACTCATCCAATTTTATGCTACTGTGATTTAATGGGGGGCAGGGGGGTGGATACTGCTAAATGACTGCAGAAGTTGGGTTTCCCATATATGCTCTGTCAGTCTCCTGCTGTGAATATCTCTTCAACCTTTATAAATCCCTAGAGCTATTTCATACAGTGGTATCGTTAGGGCAAAGGGATTAGTATACATGTATTATGAATCTCAGAAAATCTCTAGATTAGGACAAATTATTTTCAGCCATTCCCCAATATAACACTGCTAATTGCCATATATTTATATTAAATTCTTCGCGATAATAAAAACTGTCATTAGAACTGCAAGATTACTGCCATTAAAAACCATTTTAATCTCTTTAAGTTTGCAGCAACAAAAAACAAATCTCTTTGGACTGAAATGATATACGTAGCTGCATAAGCAGAAGGGAACACTAAGTGAGGCATTCTGATTTAGAGACACAGATTCTGTGGGAGAAGTCCAAGGCGACTGTTCTTTGAAATAGGTGGTGTCCAGCTAACAGTTACAGAAATAGTATACTAGGTTCTTCAGTTCTCATTCCCATGGGTTTAATTAATAGTTAGTTAATTAATTGATTAACTTATACTAGAGTCCACTAGACCTCAAAGATATATTAAGCTTTGCAAAGGAAATACGTTATTTCCATATTTTCTCTTTTGTGCTCTATAATGCTGTATGAAACATTTTAAATGTTTCTGATAGTGACAATTATATAAATAAATCCTTGACCTAAGAATTCCCTATGGATTTTCTAATTATTAGTTTGTATGTCGCAATAAAGAGATAAAGGGTTTTAGAATTAAAAAAGGGGGAGAGGGCAGAAAAAACTATTTCATTGTTCCATTATTACCGTGTGAGTTCCTCTTGTTCCTCTAAACAAAATAAAACATTCAGCTGTATCACTAGTGACATATATAAATACAACCCAAAATTTGAAAAGGATTTTTAAACTTCGTATATCTTTGTTTCCTTGTCTTCATAATCATCTGCCACTCTCTGAGTTAAACCAGAAAAAGTAAAAAAGCAGTGTGACTACAACAAAGATCATAAGACTTCTAGAGCATCCATTTCTGCTTCAACAAAGGTCAATTAGTTGACCTTTGGTCACTAAGCTGACCCTGGTCACTAAGCTCCCTCCCTGTCCAGTCTAGCTAAGTTGGACCAGTTAAATCAATGGATTTTATCATTGAAGAACTATAGGGGTACTAGGTAGAGATTGATGTTAATGTTTATATTTTAAGGAGCTTTTTAAATTGGCTTCTCTACTCCACTACAAATAGTCCTACCAATAAAAATGATTTCACGATAATAAGAACAATGAAAACCATTGTTTTAATTGACATGAATAGAGCTCACATAGCACATTCACACATCCGAAAATGGTATACAAATATGTACCATCCAAAATCAATATGCTGTATCACAAATCATGTAGGAAAAAAGAAATCTACTTTTCATTAAATAAATATGAATATGTTAAAATTAAGTCTGCCTCTTGGGCAAAATTTATCAAGTGCATCTAATGACATACGATATAAACCCTAAGATATGCCACTGTGGGGAGCTTGAGAATGGATTACCAAGGAAAGTGATGGTAACATACATCAGCCCTTAAGGCTGATGATCGCAGGAATGTCATCTGTCAGACTCGGGAAGGCAGACCCCTCTTGGCTATGTCAGTATTCTTGCTGACTCCACTAAACTGCATCTATTTGAACTTCCCCAGCATGGGTTATCTACTCGTCAGGTGCAAGAAATGTTCTATCTTGAGATTTTACACTGTTCTAAGTACGACTGGAAAAGGCCTAATTAGAATGTTACAGCAGACAGAGTACATCATTTAGAAAAGCTAAGTGAAAGTTAGCACCTATAAGGGAAGAGAAAATACAAACTTTGGAGGGAATGAGATGAGGAAGAAAACAGCAAATAAAAAAGCAAATGAGCTTGATGCAACTTGATTCTCTAAAGGGTGTTAGAGCTCTCTAAATCTGGCCGTTTTATCATCATCTGAATGTGCTTCTGTAACTATTCTTTGCATGGAGCATTCGTAAAAGCTTTTCTTGACAATTTGTCTTGGTCTCCTTTTTTTCTACTTTAGTTTGATAAATGTCTTTCCTTTCTGAGATAGGATTCCATTGTTAAAAAATATTTTCAGAGAAAGAAAGAAACACAATGAGCTGACTAAGAGATTGGCATGTAAAACACTAGCATTAGCAAAGTAGTATTGCACATTGTCCTTGAAAGAGTACCTTCTGGGTGGAGGCCACAGAAGAAGTAACGTTAAATGCTGGAGATACTCTTAGAGCTAAATTAAAAGATAACAAACCATCATTTTGCTAATATTAAAGGAGAAGACAGTGCTGTGATTGTATTTTCAAAAAGTACAATCATAACTAGTCCTCAAAGAAACTAGCAACCCCATTTTTCTGGAATGTCTCACCCTTGTGCGTTCTGGGTACTTAACAATAATTTTTTAGAGTAAAAGTGAGTAATAGTGTTTCACTAGTGACTGTGATGGTTTGGTTCACACCCTGTAAACTTTTTTGTAGGTTAAACTTTCTTTTTCAAAGCCCATAATAATTTTTGTGGGGAAAGAATTTAGTTTAATAACTTGGGATAAGAAATGATCTGGTGACAGAGAGGGGATTAAGATGGGAATAGGGGGAAGACAGTTAGCAGTGCAGACTATCCAACTTCACATGTCAATAGGTGATGGTGCCTGTTAAATTTTTCAGGTATGACTTTTACATCAATTGCTTTATTCTAGATAAATAAGTGTGCTTCTTTATAGATTTATTTGAATATGAAACGGTTAAAATGAACCAATTCATTCATAAAAATGTTTATGTGGGTTTTTAAATATTATTGTTAAACAAAGCTAGGTAGTCAGAATTGAAGCAAATAGTACTGAACAATCCAAAGCAATATTCTCTTTGAGACTTATAATTAATTAATTAATTAATTAATTCATTCATTCATTCATTCATTCATTCATTCATGAATGCATGCATTTACTCTAAGATATTTATTATGTTCCTACTCAGAGTTAAGTGCTCATCTGTGAAGATACAAATGTGAGCAGAAACTTGTTCCCTGTTTTTGTGTAGCTCACACTGTTACGTTGAGAACAGTTTGCATTTTTATGAGGGACCATAACAATGACATTTCAGTCAGGCTTCCCTAAGGAAGTGATTTCAGTGCTGAGATAAAGGATCCTAAGTGTTAACTATGCAAAGAACAGTAGGAAGAGCATTACAAGTAGAGAGAACAACATATGAAAAGGCCCTGAAAAGTGAGTATGGGGACTACGGAAAAAACAATTGGACTAAGCCAGACAGATTAAGGAGGAGGATGACACAAGATGAGGTTGGGGAGGTAGGCAGAGGCCAGGTCAATTGAAGTGGTATAGGTCAGATTAAGAGATTTTGATTTTTCCTAAGAGCAAAGTAAAGCTCTAACTTTGGAGGGAAGTATGGATACACAAATCAGACTGCAGTGTGGAAAATCACTATGGCTATAATATAAAGAAGAGGATCAGGTAGACTATACATGGATAGAGTAATTAAGACATCTCTGCGGTAACATTTAAAGAAGTTGCCCCACCCTCTGGAACTGAAGAGGAGATAGTCCTACCTTTAGGGTCATTCTTCCCTTTTATCGGAGAATAACACATTTAAGGTCAGGTAGCTCCCACCCTGTGGAATCCCACAAATCCAATAGCCTTTCTTCATTTTGTCCCATCTCTGTTCCCTTTAGTCCAAGATAGCAGAGTTTCTGCTGGTATAATCCCATCTCTGTTCCTGGCTTCTCCTGAGATGACTGACTAGATCCATGAGTCCCACCATAATCTCCTTATGGAGTTACTGTCCAGCACCACCCTGGTGTTCTCTCTAGAACATATTTTCTCATTTAAAAACAAAATTTTTTTTGCAGTATGGATAGGCTGAGAATTTTCTAAGTCTTCAAGTTCTGGTTTCTTCTTCAATTCTTCTTCAACTCCTTCTTCAATTCATTTCTTTTCTCTCACATTTTATTATAAGCAGCAGGGAGAAACCAGTTTTGCACCCTCAATACTTTGCTTAGAAATACCCCCAAGCTGAATATCCAAGTTCATCACTTACTAATTTTCACAAAACACTAGAAAACGATTCAGTCAAGGTCTTTACTACTTTATAACAAGGATGGCCTTTCCTTCAGGTTCCAGAAATATGGTCCTCTGAGGCCTCATCAGGATCACCTTCAACATCCATATTCCTAATAGCAATCTGTTCACTGCAATCTAGGCTTTTTCTAACATGCATCTCCAAACTCTTCTAGTCTCTCCCCATTACCTAGTTCCAAAGTCACATCCACCTTTTTGGGTATTTGTTACAGCAGCACCCCCTTCTTGGTACCAAAATCTGTATTAATTTGCTAGGGCTGCCATAACAAAATACCACAGTCTAAGTATCTGAAACAACAGAAATTTATGTTCTCACAGTTTTGAAAGCTGAAAGTTCAAGATCAAGGCGCCCTTCAGGATTGGTTTTTCCTGAAGCCTCTCTCCTTGGCTGGTAAATGGCTGACCTCTCACTATGTCCTCACATGGACCTTCCTCTGTGGGTACAGATCCCCGGTACCTGTTTCTCTGAATTTCCTCTTCCTAGAAGGATCCTAGTTATGTTCAATTAGGACCTCATTGAACCTTAACTACCTTTTTAAAGGACCTTTATCCAAATGCACTCATATTCTGAGGTACTGGGGTTAGAGATTCAACATAAAATAAATTAATAAATAAATAACATTTTAAAAATAAGCGGATCATAGTTCAGACCTAATAGTACCCTTCCCATGCTGCTGTTTAAATTAACTCCATAGTTCCTTACTAGGAAACTCACCTGTTAGGCTGGTACCCTCAGTACATAGATCTAGAATTTTGATTTGTTGTAATGAGGTAAACTATATGTGTATATGTGTGTGTGTGTGTGTGTGTGTGTGTGTGTATATATATATATATATGTAAATATATATCAAACATACACGTACACATATATATAAAACATTTCTACATATACAGTCATGCACCACGTAATGGACTGACTATAAGATGGTGTTCCCATAAGATTACACTGGAGCTGAATTTCCTGTAAGAAATGGAAAGATACATGGTTCAGGAGGAAGTTTAATTTTTCTCTGATGGGAGCAATATCTGTGGGGCTTTGCAATAGAGTCCCTCTCACTCACAGAACCTCAATGTTGAGTGAACAGATGGCATACCAATCAATCAGTCACTGACCTCTTTCAGCACAGAGGAGCCTGTCCCCTCAGTACTACATATTCAGAGGGCATTACAGCCCTCTTAAATCTAGCTTGAAGGTCTTCAAAGTACACTGCTGTAAATTCTTTGTTGAGGACCTCAGATCCTGCACAAAGACACAGGTTCACAGCATCTACCTTAATGAGCATTAAGTGCCACTGACACTTTAGTAAAAGCTTTCTGTGGTACTGTGCAACCAGTCTGTTCCTGTACTTTGGCAATATTTTCAGGTTTTAATAATGTAAAGCATAAATAAGTTTTATTTCTTTCATCAATTCAATGTCAAAGAGAGCCCTTTGTACTACTATGTTCCCTGAAAATAAGACTGGGTCTTGTATTAATTTTTGCTCCAAAAGACGCATTAGGGCTTATGTTCAGGGGATGTCATCCTGAAAAATCATGCTAGGGCTAATTTTCTGGTTAGGTCTTATTTTCGGGGAAACACAGTAAATAATCCTAATGGAACCAAAAACAAATTTCCAAAGTCAAAATACCGAGTTCTCAGATCTATACCCCTTCCATGTTAAACACCCTATTTTTTTTAAATGAATACCACAAAGTTCTTTAATCTGACAACTGTTCCAACATGCAATAGCCAAAACCACACTGCCATAACAATTCCCTACGTTCTTTTATCTCTCCATCTTGATTTCTTATTTCTACTGATTGTCAGGCCACCTTTCACTCCCTCCTGACAGTTACTATGATGGTTTTTCCTCAATATTTCCCATCAATCCAACCCACATCTCTGTTCATGGAGCAGCACTGACTGCATCTATGTTCTATTTCTGAGCTTGTCAGAAGTAGTAGGGCAGAGAGGTTTATGGGACAATGTTTATAAAGTCTACAGTAGCATACAGTAGGTCCTCAATGTTGCTGATACATTCTGTGACCTCACGTGAACAACATACAACAAAACCAATTTTATCATACACTAGTTGTTATATACAAGTTAAATTCCTATGGCGTCTCATCAACATTATAATGAAAAGACATTAAACAAAATGACTTTGTCTGAGGACTCACTGTAATGTACTTGGCCTTCGCATTCCCTCACCACTCTGTCCCTGATTCACCCAAAGCAACTTCTCGTCAGTCCTGCAAGCTCCGTTCATGGTGTAAGGGCCCTATACAGGTGGACAATTTCTCTTCTATGTTGTATTTTTATGACACTTTTCCTATGTGTAGATATGTTTAGATACACAAATTTTTAACCACTGTGTTACATTGCCTACAGTATTCAGTACAGTAACGTGCTGTTCAGGCTCATGGCCCAGCAACAATAGGATACACAATAGAGTCTAGGTGTGCAGTAGGCTCTACCATCTGGGTTAATGTAAGAGTTCTCTGTAATGTTCGCACAATGATGAAATTTCCTAATGATGCATTTCTTAGAAGGTATTCCCATTGTTAAATGACATGTAATCGCATGCATATACAGAGTACATATACTGTTTTCTAATTTTCTATGGTATTTAATGAGAGTCAAAGTTCTGTTCCCTGATTTTATGGATAATATCAATTACATAAGAAATATGAGTTATATCAAGTGTTTGGACAGGAACGTGATGACTTTATTAAAGTTCTAGGGATGTGATCTACCCATGTTTCTCACATCAGACCACTCAGATATTGATGTTGACACAGAAAGGGCCAAGACAGTGTTCCTCAAAATATGCTTAGAGAATTTCACCTTCATCAGAACTACTTGGGATACTTATTAAAATACACATTCCTGGGATCAAGACAAACTTAATTAGAATTTCTCAAGCTGGGGCCCAGGAGTGCACTTAAACAAAACCTCGTCAGATAACACTTAAGTTCACTCAAGCTAAAAACACAATCAAACTAAAATTTCTTTCACCTCATGGTCTTGGTGATTGAGACTACCATTTTGTCCCTAAGGAAGGCACTCCTTCCTAAAACTCTGAAAGGAACAAAATACTGTAATGCAATTGGTTACAAATTTTGATAATATGGAATGTGAAAAATATGAAGTACGGTCACTTTGGTGATGGACTTCAAGAATAAAGACTATCTAACTCTAACGTATACAAATAAAATCTAAGGTGTATATATTCTTCTTTTTCATCAGCTATGTTTCTTGACACAGAACATATCTTACAGCTCTTCTATATATTTTTTCAAATAATGTTTCCATAAAAAGTGTAAGTTAAAATATGATTTTTTAAAAAGTTTCTTTTTTCCTTGCCTTGTAATTTGAGGTATGTTATATAACTTCTCTTCAAAAATTAGTTCTGGGTTGGTCTACTCTAACTCTCCTGGGATTCTGACCCTTGGGTTTTCCCAAGGCTGCCTCCAGCTTTTTCGCAGTAAATTCACAGTGGCTATGGGGCAGTCCACTGGTCCCCAGCTACCTGGCATATAGCCCACTGAATGTACCATAGCAAAAGCTGGTTTTGAGACATCTTAGAAAATACTGATATTATGTGAATGAAAAATATTTATTGATGAATGTATTTTAAAGTTCATAATTTTAATCAATATAAACTTCCATCCATTACAAATAGGAATATATCTAAAATGAAAAATGTAATTAAGTTATGTAGATATAGGGGTATATCTACAATGAAAGATTTCACTAAAACCAAAATAATTTATTTATTTTCATATATAAATATATGTTATTTTATCTAAGATAGCATTGTCATTTCTGAAATAAATCTCAAGAGACCGTTGCAAATAAGAGAACATAGAGTTTTTTGTTGTTTTTTTTTTTGTATTTTTAAGTAGCTTTCACTTGTATAGTCTGGGTAAGAAGATGAGGCTATCATTCTTATAATACAGATCAAAAAAGTCAAATATTACAGGGAAAGGATATGTGCTTCTGCTCAAAGGATCAAGATCATGACTCCCTTTTATATAACTAAGCCCCATATAATTTCTTAACTGTTCTTTTCTAGTCATTGAGGCTAGATTTGGTAGATTACTACAAGAATATTTTCACTTTAGAAAATGTCTAAATTACCAAATTCTCCTTCCATTACACCAATGGGGAATAATAGCTAAAAGTTGTTTGTTCCTTACTTAAAAGACATTTCCAACATCTACCAAGTTATCCAGGGGTGGTAGGGACTTCAGAAAGCTTCAGTAAGCAGCTGTTATTGATTGGGAGAAACTATAGACAGTAGCAGAGAGAGAAAAAAAACAAGTAAATGGTGTTTTATAAACTAAAATGACTAAGATGATTACAGCATTTCTCAAAATTACTTTATTACTTGGAGAACTGTAGAGTACTTAGAGCAATTTCTAGATGTTTAATGATTTATAAATTAAAAATTATACCTAAGTACTGTTACTAATATTTTCTTGATATTATATTTTTGTAAATGAAATTTGATAATATCTCAAAATCATTGACATGAAATAGAAGAGATAGAGAAGAAAAGGCAAGACCCTGAGGGAGTCATTCAATACATCCTCTATTCAGAAAACAGGACAAAAATATATCATAATTCTTATTCTACATGGAATTGGGGATGAAAAATAGAAGAATAACAGAAGTTTATGTACAGATGAGCAGTATATACATTTAGAAGTTTGATTTACTATAATGACAATAAGGGAAACTATATAAATAGATATGTATATATGAGTATTACATGGCTATATGAGTCTATATGCACACATATATTTACACAGATATAGTTTTAGTATTATACATATATAAACTATGTACATTGTTTTCTAGTTTTTAAAGGGACTTTATACAATTCTAAATTCTGCCTCTGATACCATGGGTAAAAATATGAATCAAGGGGTACAAGAAAAAAAAAGAGTGCGAGTTAGTGCTGCATTTTTCTAAGTCTGCTAAAATCTTAACAAAGTCTACTAAATATCAGAAAATTATCAGGACTATGTATTTCTCATAGGTACTCACCCCAGGGATAATATTCTTTCCTATGATGAAACATGGGGGGAAAAAAAGAGAAATAGTGCCTGGACAGAGAAAGGACTATCAAGACCAAAAAATATACCAATTATAGATAATTTATTTTTTTACTTCATGTGGTGAAATTATATATTTGAAGCAAGCTTAATTAGGTCTCCCAGCTGTAGAGGAGTTCCAGCTGATAGGTTTTGATATACTTACATGTGTTTGTGTATATTATATAAAGATAATGGGATTACATAATATCTCCTATAACTTAGCTTACTTATTCATCTATTCTATTCCTTACTTATTCATCTAGTTCTATTCTGAAACTATTCCAGAAAAAGTCTTCCTATGTGTGAAAATTCTGAAAAAAATATAGATCAGAGGATTTTCTAAAACAAAATAAAACCCATCTCATCACAATATCATCACCACCACCACCCCCAGACCCCAAAAGAAATCCACTCAATAAAAACAGTTTTTTCACACTGACAACAGATAGCATTTTTAAACCACGGATCTCAAAAACCACCACAAATCACCAATTTAAGCACATGAAAAGACAGAAGTACGAACAGTCTTCATTTTTTAAAAACTACTATAAAATAAATTAGAAAATGAGAATACAAAAAATTCTGTTGATAAACCCCCCCTTCTACAACCAACCAAAACCAACTGAAGAAGAAGAAAACTACAAACTCCACACTAAATTAATTATCTTCTATCAAGCAGGACTGATGGTGAGTTTTTGAGATGTGTGGGAAAAGAAACCCAAAATACTTGAGCCATACATTCAAAAACTAAGAAAAGAAAGATAACGGAGAGATTTTTAAAATACAACATCATATTAAAAAAAAAAAAGAAAACTAATTACAAGGTACCCAAGGAAAAATGGTTTCAAATGAAAACATAGTAAGATTCATTTAAAAATAATAGAAAAACAAAACCAAAAAAATGAAAATGAGACAAAGAAAGAAATAAAAAGAGTCTGAAACAAAATGGTTAAAGTGGAATATAGGCAAATGAGACCCAATTTAGTAAAATTGGAGTCTAAAATACAATTAAAACAATTAATAAAAATTAATTTTTAAAACACAGTTCAAGGTGGCCTTTCAGAAACAAAAATTCTGAATCAGCTTACTGAAAAGTCTTATGGCATAACAGAGAAAGACAAATATAAAGAGATGGGCAAAGACAAACTAGGTAACACTGATACTAAACAAAATAAACTTTAAACTAAGATGCATTAAATGGCAAAGGATCATTAGCTTTTAATGCTAGAAACCTCAATTAACAACAAATATATAATAATTGTGAATATCTGTGCACCAAAGTAATAAAGCAAGCACCTTTGTAAGCAAAAACTACAAATGATTCAAAGAGACATAAAGATAAACATTAAAAATAGGGCATTTTAATACATCAGAACTTTTACAAGATAAATCAAGTGGACACAAGGACAGGATATAGAAGTCCTAAAAACCTAATCAATAAGGAAGGGATATATATATATATATATATATATATATATACACCCTAATAATAATTAATACATCTTCTCAAGTACTCATGGGGCAATCATAAAATATGATTATATATTAAGTCACAAAAATGTTTCATAATTATAAATATTATAATTAAAAATCTAACAACATAAAAAATAGAAATTATTTAAACATTAAGAAGACAAAAAGGTCATTTTGACTGAAAATAACAAAAGAAAAATATTTTATTAAACAACTTTTGAGTGAATGTGGAAATATGAAACAAAATTAAAGAACATATTTAAAAAGAATGAAAACTAACATATATACATATACATATGTGTGTATTAGAATATATATATCAGAATCTGGGACAGAAAGCAGTGATCAAAGGAAAGTACATATTCTTAAACACTTTAGCAATTATAGAATATACCTAAATGACATAATTAAATTATTTGTTTAAAAATCTAGAAATACAAAAAAGAAATTAAACCAAAAGAAAACACAATGAAGGGAATAATGTAGATGTATGTACAATTTAACGTAGTTCTGACTCTTAGAATGTTAATGTTTCACAGAAAAAAACACAAATGAATAAAACAAAAAAGAGTGTCATATTCTAAAACTGAACATAAAGAGAAATGAATGACCCAACATATATCGAATGAATAACATTTGAATAAATAACATTAACGGGGACACAGGAGATCTAACCCAAATAACTGTTGAATGCAGTACACACTAGCTGGACCATATGCCTTCAGGCTAAAGACAAAAAGAACTCTAAACAAACAAGAAATGCTAATTAGGAGGCTTCATTTATTAGAGACCTGTGTTGGTAACATTGAAACTACTTTCTGTACATTGTAAGCTTGAACATAAAAGTAAATGTATTGTAGATAACAGGATCTATGTTTGTCATTGGCAAAGAGGTGAGTTTTAAATATGGAAAGGGAGAACATAGAATGAATTCTATTATTGGATTGGAATTAGAGATATCAGTGTGAATCCACAGCCGACAGATAAATATAGAAGTGTGTGTGTGTGTGTGTGTGTGTGTGAATATATTAATCTTTATATCTATTTATAGCTCTGTTTACTAAGAAGGACTAGAAGTTAAGAAGTTAGGACTCCTCTGCAGTGGCAAGAACATGAGAATCGGTTCTTGAACTCGAATAACATTCTCCACAGAAAGAAACCAGGGCGTCTTGGAGAAATGGCTGATTCTAGTGTTAGGGTAAAGAAAAATACAAGATGAGCAGGAAACACATCATGTTATAAGGGAGGGAAGTACTCAGAGAATTATGGGAACATGTCAGAAAGGACATGATGGCCACTTTGAAGGAGCTTTCATTAACCAAGAATAGAACAATTGGAGCATTAAAATAATAACATAAAGGATTATAACTTATTGAATAAAACAGAACTACAGTAATCTATCTTGATATAAGTAAAAAATGAAGGAGAAGGGAAAACTCTTCCGTTCAGTAGAAAACCAACTAATGAATGAAGAAGAAATTATGGGATTAGAAAAGCATGGTGGACAACCACAGTAATAATGATAGCTGAAGGTGAGAATTATCAGTAGATGCTAAAATGAGAAGACACAGGATATTTAATAATCTCCAAGTAACAATATATGTATTAATTATAAAATGAAATACTCAGCTCTACAGTGGACATACTTAGCAGAGTTTACCATAAACAAGTGATCAAAGTTAAAATCAACAGTAATGAGATATACCACCATGTGCCTCCTGATAAAATTCCCTGAAAAGATCATCACTTCTGAGGTATTCTGTTAAAGTTTCATAAGCTGAATCTAATTAAGAGCAGATATCAAACAAATCCAAATTGAGGGACATTTTATAAATAACTAGCCTGTACTCTTTCAAATGTCAATATAATGAAACACAAAGACTGAAGAACTAGTTCAGATTACAGAGAGCTAAAGAGACAACTGAATGCAGAACATGCTCCTGGATTTTCTTTTGTTATAAGGCATTATTGGGGCAATTGGACAAATTTAAATAAGGTCTGTAGATTAGATAATTGTATCAACACTGATTTACTGATCTGCATAATTTTCCTGTAGTTGTTTAAGAGCATGACCTTGTTTGTTGATATTACACAACAAACTATTCACGGGTTAGGGGATATCATGCCTACAATTTACTCTCAAATGTTTTGGGATAACATACATGCATGTATATATTCAGAAAGAGAGAAAAGGATAAAGCAAATACAGTACAATGTAACAGTTAGAGAACCTGTAACTTTTCAAAAAGACTGAACCTATGTCTAAATGAATGAAGACTAAATACATGAATGAATCCATAAATAAAACCCTTTTTCATCACCTTTTTTGTCACCTCCACTGCTACCATCTTGTTCCAAGCCCATCAAAGTTTTCTGCCTAGATTGTTGTCTCTCTGCCTCCTTTCAGTCTATTCCCAACAGGATAGCCAGAGAAATGCTTTGAAACTATAAATCAGATAATGTCATGCCTCTGTATCTAACTCTATGGAGGACCCATGCCCTTTTTACACTGTACTAAAATAACTTGTTTACATGTCTTTTTCAACCACTAAACTACAAATTCCTCAAGGAAAGAACTGTACTTTCTGTTTGTCTCATTTCCTCTCGTCCACACCCATCAGAGTACTGACACTCCACAAATGTTTCTTTTGTGAAATTAATCTATTTAGCACCAATCATGGAGAAAATACATGATTATAAATTTGCTGCAATTTTCACCTATTTTACAAGTTTATTAGTTGTTACATAATTTACCTTAATTTGGTTCATGCTGTGTTGATCAAAAACATTTCACTTTTCCTATCATTGCAGGAGAATGACATAAGGCTTCTGACTTCAGAGTCCCACTTTGTGTCTTTCTCTGCTGTCTGATTTATCTGAAAATCTTTTTGTGGCACAGGAATGTGTTCTCTGTTAATAGTTTTTCAGATCTCTAATCAATGTAGTGTTTTCCCGATTTTTCATATAGCAGAAAAAAGGTGACTGCACCATGGATATTTATGTTGCTGAGGCTAGATTATGCCAGAAGAGATAAAGGACCATTGAATATTTACTCATCCACAGTTCTTATATCTCAACTTTCTCAAACCAGAAAAACCCTGTTATACCTTCAAAGGACATTGACATCAAAAATAAATACAAAATTTGGGGTTTTATTTTTGTCTTTCCTAAATTCATTTTCTTATAATCTCAGGATCTGATATTTATCGATGGCTTACAACATGTGATTTCCCCCAGAATTCAGTCTAACTCTGAATCCAATTGTGCTTTCTAGATGACTATGGCACTTTAAATTCTCCCCAGCTTCACTCTAGATGGTAGAAACACAGAGTCCTTTGGCAAAGCCTTCCTTTTCCCTCTAAACTGGCCCAGGTTCCAAGCAGCTGTATCTGTGCTTCTCTGTTACTGATACAAGTGATCATTATATCTGCTCAGTATGCTCATACACTCTCAGCTCCCTATTATTCATTCTGCATTTCATGGCCGTGTTTACTTGTGACTATTGACAAAAATGATTAATTACAGAAATAGCCCCAGATTTACCATTTGTAAAATATATGATTACAGACGGTACATTTGGTAGGGGACCATAAAGAACTCTACAGCTCTTTAAGATCCTTTGTTTCTGTAATGCCAGACAAAGTGGGAGCCATGAAGGCAAAGAGGGGTAGAATAAAGCCAAAAGGGCCACTTATCACCTTTGCTTAATTCCTGTGGAAGATTCCTGGACCCTTTGCTTTGACAACCAGACATGAGCAACTTGATTCAAGGATCCCCATCTGGCTTGGTGTGGGACAACCCCCTTAAATACACCCTGAAGCAAATGCTTTAAAGGTCATTTACTTGGGAGGTGAACACAGGAAACATGGGCAAGGGAATGGGAAAAATGAAAAAAAGAAGGGAGAAAGCCACCAAAGGGGTGTTTTGGACACATTATGAGAAGCTGGGAATAGAACCCACTGAGGACTCTTTGAGGACTCATATAAAACATGTCTCACAATGTCCAACTGAGGGACAGGGATGCTGAACTATTTATCTACTGATTTCCATCTGTTGCCAGGGATGTTAACTTCCTCCCCTTGAACCTAGTAAATTGTAGCATCTAAGAAAAGGCCTCAGACGAGGAAACCTCAGAGAGATGCCCATGTGACCACTGAGGTGGGACCTGTCCGGCGCAGCTGCAGGTAGATGCAAGGTTACGGGTGAGGCATCAACAGCATCTGCTAATCTCCTAGCTTTATTTTGGTGGCTGAGTAAGATTATATACAGCATTTCTGAACACAGAGCTGTTCAGTGGACACTTAGAGAACTGAATTCACTTGAAAGGCATAATTCATTGATAGAAATCTGTACATTTTTAGTATTGATTTCAGATGGACCTCAAATTCATAACTATGGCACTAAAATACCAGCACATTTTTATGTAATACATGTAAGAGAATACAAAAACTGAAAATGGCTATTTGCAAGTTCCATATATAATACCAAAATAATAAATAAAAATAAATGTGTTAAAATTATGTTTTCCTTTTATTTTTCCGTTCTGAGTGACTGTTGCCTTTCGAAGGTTAGATTAGCAAGGAAAGGCTCAGAGTTAAGTTTGAGTGAGTCTTGTTTGTGGGCACTTCCACATTTTCTAAGCCACTGTATATCTTCTCTTCTCCACATTCTTTCCTTGTGTGTGTGTGCGTGTGTGTGTATTTGTTTTTTCTTTTCTTTAGTCAAATATTCCTCTCTATTATCATTCTGTTCCAAGCCACTATCGTCATTTGCATAGAAGGATTATAATAGCTACACATGATTTTTCTTCTTCCATCATTTCTCCTCACTCTAAACTTTAGACTGTTAAAAGGTAAAGTCATTCCTTCGCTCAAAACTCTCCAGTATCTTCCAATTACACCCGAGTAAAGGCTAAAGTCATCAAAATGACACCTTTTTCCTACAATCAGATATGGCAATCCCGGGGCATAATTATAGAAAATATGATGAAGACATGATCGGTTGGGTGTAATGTGAGTACTGAAGTAGAGTGATTTAGGCACCAGAGTGTACTCGCTTCCTCCCATCTCACCTGACATCATCCAACCACTGACAGATGCTGCAAATCACAGAAAACAACTGGGAAGAAAATATGGAAACTAGAGGGTATTATTACAACAAATAAATATATATATGTATGTGTGTATATATATATATATATATATATATATATATATATACACATATATGTATGTATATTATAATTAGTGAACTGAAAAAAGACAATCATGAATTCTATCATTAAAAGAATCACAATAAATTTCAAGAAGCAGTAATTTCCTAAGACAAAGAGAGAAATCATAAAATAATTGAAATTTTACCAAAACATTCAACTAGTATGAATTTAAAACAAAGATACTAGTTAACCAAACTAAATTTTTAAAAAATTGTCCGAAATTCTATGTCAAACAACTTAAACATCAGTTAAAGATTACATAGACATTAAGGTTAATGGTAGCCTGTATCTCAAATGAATGCTTCATAAACATATAAAACACTTCAACAATCTTAATAATTATATAATTATATATTAAAACACTGACAAGATAATTTTAATTTATCTAATTGCCCATATCAAAGTGACAAGAGTGTGGGAAAGTGGGCACACTACTGGATTACTCGAGGAAGTACATGAGTAGATATGGTCAACATATTATAGAACTTTTGTCAGTATGATTTAAATGCTTTCTTTAAAATGTAGATGAAACCACTTATAAATGTATCGCAATAAAATGAGTTGACAGGTGTGAAAAAAGACACCTGCAAGGATGTTTTGTGCAGTCTGATGTAGACTATCAAATACATAAGAAACAATCCAAATATCCATTAGTAAGACACTGTTGAAGCAAACAGTGATGCACTTATATAATCCGTTATGATGAATGTATGGTACCCTGATAATGAGAATGAGAATGTGTATGTAATAATACATTTGCTAACTACCATCTCCCCCAAAATAGAGAAAAAATTTAGAAGGTTTGGAAAAAAAAATCCAAGAACCAATGAAAACTAAATAACAGTAAACATTGGAATTCCTGATAAGAAAGTCTGGTCAGGACACGGCCTTTGGTAAATTTGGACTCAACGCTTCTGTAACTGCAAGTAATTTTCTGTCTGATCCTCTGTCTTTTCATTACTACCCCTACATGCCTAGTTCTAGGTGGGCGTGCCCCTATGCTAACGTCCTGTAAACCATAAAAACAAATAAAAACAGGCAAACAAAAAAACCCAAACTTTTTCAGCCTTACCTCCCAAATTTCATACGTATAGTGTTGGTTTTGCCCTCAAATATAAATATTTCTTAGATGTTGGGTAGTCAAAAAACAAAGTATCCATTTTCATTTATCTTTTACAGCAACTTATAATTTCATTTTTGGGTGGCTAAATTTGAGATTTTTTTACCTTTAAATATAGAACACAAAACTGCCATAAACTGATGTGTCTGATTTTATATCAGTTTACTATGTAAGAATCCAGGGAATGTTATACGATGAGGAAAGGAGTGTACAGAAGGCAGCTTGTCTTCTTTCTCAGTATTTTCTTTACTGAATGAAATGCTTGAGTATAATTAATGGTAAAAAAAAATGATTATATGGAGCATTCATGATTATCCACTAGAAATGCACTTTAATTAACTGTTAATGATTTTCTGGTGCTGTGGATCTACATAACAAGAGATGTAGTTTCACCTTACACTGATAACAACCACTGTAGGATGCCAAAAACACTTGCCAAAAATGCTGCACTTAATTTCTAGTTTCATCAATGGTACCTAAAAATTATAATTAACATGTAGTGCTACAATGAATTTAAAGTTAACACTCTCTTGAAGTACAGCCAAGTCATCACTAATGAAGCGTTAATGGGTTGAATGTATAAAAGAATAAATAACAAGTGACAAGATTATTCCTAAGTAATTTCTATATGTTGAACTGAAATTAGGGAACTACAAGCAAGATAGGTCAAATAAACACTCACATGGACAGTGGAATTACAAATTGATGTAATGAATTACAGTCACTGAGTTCTTGAAAGTGACAATGACAGACAAAACACCGGGTGAAGCAATCTGCAATGGAATTGTTCAATTTCATTAAGCATCATTTAACCCATCAACCAAAGAGACAGAACTACAAATCATGAAAAGACTTGCTACTGGCATTCTCAGCTACCAATAAAAGGAAAAATTACTTGTTTTTTGACTTCCAAATATATACTCCCAATGCTAACACTGTGATTTAATTATTATTTCCATTTAAAAAGAGAATGATGAACTTGACCTGTATTAAATATCGTGCCTTACTACACACAACCAAGAAGAGAAACCCTCCATTCCAACTCCATTCTATCTGATTTCAAAGACTATATATTCACTACATTATACTCAAGGCAGAAAGGGCTGGGGACGATGCACTACGGTTTCCTTTTGGTCAAACACCTTCTATGATAAATTACCCTCAATAGTCTTACACAATAATCCTGTATCATGCTATACAAGTAGGTCTGAAAATTTATTTTTGCCAAGAGACCAGACATAAGTTATATCACATTTAAAAAGGTGTTATCTTGTGCTCGCTTCGGCAGCACATATACTAAAAAGCTGTTATCCATGGATATTAAATTAAATACTTATTTTTACAATACTTCAATCTTTACTCTTCCCTAAGAACATACATTATGAGGAGGCAAAGTGATGAAGTTGAATTAGACTTGGGGGGAGGGGTATTTTTTTGGAACAGTTTCAACCCCAGTGCTATACACAGATGCTTACAAATGCCTTTTGATAATCAGATTTTATTTAATGTCATGTTAAAAATAGAGATGGCATGTCACTTTAAAGATATACGGATTTTGAAGCTGGAATAAACAGGGTTGCAATCTCAGGCCGCCACTTATATAGTTGCAGACCTTTGAAAAAAGTTATTTAACATCTGTGATCTTCATTGTCTTCATCTATAACATGGTGAAAATATTCTCTAACTTGAAATGTTGTTTGTGATAATTAAATATAATCATGTACCCAAAGTGCCTGACAGAATAAATACTAGCTATTTTCATTACAGCTATTATTAAAGAATGTAAGAGGAACTGAGTTGTCTATACCTGCTGTATCTAAATTTTATAACTTCCTAAATGATCATTTCTTTCCTAATAATACAAATATTCTCAAATTTATACAAATAACACATTTCAATAAATATTAGGCAAGCATATGGGGAAAAGTTTATTAGAAGATTTAGCCCATGATATTTTTATTCTAAAGATAAGTTTTTATACCTACTATTTTCTTTAGGATTTTCCCACATCCTAAAATTCAACTCAATCCATATAATACATACACTTCGATGTAAAAGGCAGTGCAAAGAGGTGTTTTAACTATGACAAGAGTAAAGTGTTATCAAGAATATTTAAGTTATTCTAAACAATTGGTTAGGGATTTTACTTAATCTTATGCCTCTTTATACTACAACTTTACATTTTTATTGGATTAAATTTAAATGAACTGCATGAAGTATGAAGGGATTATTTCTAACTCTTAAATAATTGAAATAATCTCATAAAACTAATTGATCTGTATATTTCCTTTAGAAATACACAGTGATCAATCATTGTTTCCATTGAAATATGACAGTTTTTCAAAACCCGACACACCCAAATACAAAAATCCAGTCTTCCCATGGCTGGCAACTGTAATGCTATTTACATTAATTGCAAAGGGTAAGGGGAAAAAAATGATGGTACTTGTGATATATGTGCATTAATTTTATGTGGTGTATATAAGATATATAAAGAAATGCAACATTTTATGAATTAAATAACAATGTTTTGAAACCTTATACTAAATTGATTTCTTTAATAATGATAATTTTATTGTGTATTAAAATACTTATTTTTTAATTTTTAGAAAACAGTGGCTTTTTCAGATGAAACAATTTTCTTCATAAAAAGCAAAACCTCTGATTTATGAGCCTCTCTCCCTCTCTCCCTCTCTCCCTTACTTACTTCAACATCTATTGAGCAGCTATTATGCCAACCATTGTGAAATTAGAGTAAAACCCTCAGAGTTTCATGACAGACAAACATTAGTAGACAAACAACTCTAATATGATACGATAGCTGCTATAAGAATATCTAAAACATATTAAATTCTTATATGTATCAATATTCTTGGCATTTTACATGATTAACCACTGGCCCCATTACACTCCTATGTAATATGTACCACTACTGTGTGCATTTTACAAATGAGGGAATTGAAACAGAAAGATTTCAGACATTTGATGCTAAGACCACACTGCTCATAAGCATCAGAATTTGGGTTTGAATTGAGGCAGAATGTGTAGCATAACTGTGCTATAATGTTTGACATAAATACATGATAACATATGATATAAGCCCAGGATTCTATAGAAACGATTAAGTACATTTATTTTTTCAAACATATTTGCTTGTATCACATTATTGAAGCTACTAGTTATTACACAAAAAGTTAGCAATTTGGCAAGGCTTGCCTTTTTGTGAAAATAAGTATTTCTCGTTTGTCAAGTTCAATATTTTAAGTACTTTATTTTTAAAAAAATAGCAATATTCTATGTGGTACAAAGTTTTCTTGATTACCTCTTAGGACAGCTAATTCAGAGGTACAAACATGGAGAGTTTTTTTAGGAAAGATGAAGTAAAAATAGAAACAAACTCACCAGTCGAAGGCAGAAAAGGTATGTTAGGTAGAAAAGAGAAAAAAGGGAAAGGTTTTCAAAAGAAAGATCATTGTACATGTTGGTTAATTCCACATAGTTAGGGTTTAAATGTGTTTAATAACTGATGGTAGCTGACATTTATTTAGTGAGGGAATTGTGCGATTTTGCATAGGATTTGTGCAATCTAAAGGTCCTGAGTCAAGGTCTCCAAAGCAAGCTGCATCACTATCTGGAAAAGATCACAGTGCAGCTTTCTTTAAGTATTGCAGTGTATTACTGCAATTTGGAGCACTTTGGATATGTGTAAGCTGGTTAATTTTATGCAAACCAGTCCTTTGATGATTATAACCTTAACAATCATTTCTAATGAATCAGGGAGTAACCAAAAAAATGTTTCATGCCCCCACTGAATTTGACTGCTAGAGTTTAGCAAAGCATTTTTTTTTAAAGTTGACCTTAGAGATGAGTTATGCTATGCCCCCCCTCCCCCAAACACAAGTAATCCTAATTTGTTGATGTTTTATGTGATGGCAAATATTTGTCAATCATGTGGTAGAAGCAGATATTTTTGAAAATAATAATACAGTTAATCACCCCATCAAAGGAAACGTGACATTTTAACAGTGAACATAAAAAGGACCATTTTTAAAGGAAATTTGCTCGACGGAACATTTGATAACAGTTGTTTTGAAGAGCTTCATCTGCCAAATCTCTATCAGGGTAATCACTTTTGAAAGTTCTTGAATTGGACTCTTTATAAAAGTGTAGGAACAGAATTTTCTACATTGTTTCAAAATATGGGAAAACTTCTGATTGCTTTACAAGACCAACTGATTGACCTCAGGATGAACAAAATGCCTAGCAAAATTTTAACAAAAATGCCTTTGCATAACTGGTGGATGAATTTGACAATCCTGTATATAATTGATAGCAACAGACCATGATATACTGTTTCCCTTTAAAGTTTTGTATCTCTGCAAGGGACCATTTGCAGCTTTGATAGTCGATAAATACAAGCATAGATCTGACTTATGAATCATTGAATTACAGTGTTAAAAATATTTTTGAAAATATAAGCATACTGAATCATCTTTATTTTTTTTTTCATGGAACGTCATTTTAACACTGTCCAAATTTTTCAGTGAGAACCAGCAAAAAATTAGAGGCCATAAAATAACAATACAGAATTGAGGTTTCCTGAGTCAGCCACTGGCTAGTTGGCCAGTCTTGGGCAAATTACTTTACTCTTCTAAGCCTTTGTTTTTTCAATTGCTAATATAGATAATAATGATAATTGCAGTAAGCATCACATAGATGGTATAAGCAAAGTGATGGCACATAGTAGGTATTAAATAAGTGTTGGTCATAACATCACCTCTTGGAAGAGTAAGCTTTAGCACAAAAAGCCAAAGCTATACTTATACCAAGTGTATAGCAATTACTACATTATTTTAAGATAATGTATCTTTATGTCTGCTCCCTAGTAGACTATTTGTTCATTGAGCGAAGGGGCCCTCACAGTCAATAGTCCAGAAGCCAGAATGTTGCCTGGCACAAAGATCTTCAATAAATATTACTAAACTGAAGAATATAACCTAAAGAGAGAACATACAAGCTTTGCCTTTGTTCCCACACGCTGGCTCATGAATAATGCCAGGCTCCTCTGAGAGGCCACCAGATCTTACATCGGGCAACCAACAGACCTATGCAGGTGCAAACTGAACTACGGGCTGAACAATAAGGCAGGCACCAGCCAGGACCCAAGAGTGTAACTTTCTTGGTGAATTCTTAGTTTCTCCACTTTATAGGAACTCACAGTGCTCAGTAACTGGATCCTTTGGCTAAAGCTAAGTCAGAACACCACCATATGCTGGACTAGAGCCTGCAGTTAGTCTAGGGAGCAGGCCACAGCCACCAAAGGCTCCCATGCCATGAACTCTCTGTGCCTGATTCATCACAAGAGACAAAATGTCAGCAACTCTGACCATTGCCAACCCAGCTCTGAACAACTCACAGATGCATTACTCATCCTATTCTATGTTTTACTGTACTGTGAGCACATTCTTTTAGAAAAACATATCAAAGCCTTAATATTTTTATTGGACTTGTGAATAACTCATAATCTCATTGTATTTATTTTAAATGGGTTTCCAAACCACTGACATATGTTGGGATTTTTCATGTCACTTTTTGAGAGGGCATTATAAATTTTCATTACATGTACTATATTATACATTTTCTGGCAATATTACAATCTTATTTTTCAATTTCAATAAAATAATTTTCCTGTTTCATAACCTTGAGGAAAACTACTCTGCATGTTGGGTCTGTAAAACAGAACAATTTCATGAGTTTCCAAAATGCAAGCTATTTAATAGCCTCAATTTGGTAATTAGAGAGATTTATATCCCTCTCCTCATCTCCCACAATATTCAGAGCTGATCTGTCCAGTTGACTTAGAGACTGACTTAGAGGTCTGCACATTCATCATCTTTGACAAAAAGCTGTTACATTAGGTTAATGATTTAAGACTAATTTATGTTTGGGAATGGGATAAAACAGTTTCAAACTAATTTATAGAAATATAATCCACTGGTCATTTTCAGGTTTCATCAAAAAATATTTAAGAGGATGTCTCAATACTAATTGATCACATTAAAGTGACAAAATATACTGTTCTTGCTTTACTAAGAAGAGAAGAAAGTCATTCCTGTTCTGTTAGGTTCAGACTTTCAGTATAACCTGACAGCTTTATTATTTATTTATTAAGGGATTAACATAATCTTAAAGTTATTAAGATCAGCATACTATGGATGTAGTTAATAATACAAGTAAAATAATATCATCAATACAAGTAAAACAATAGCAATGTGTTGCACAGTTTTTACTATCACATGGCACTATAGTTATCCTGGTTACTCTTCTCAATATCTCCTATTATTCAACCACAAAACTTAATTTATTTTTAACTCCTTCATGAACCGTTGGGATATAAAATAGCTAATAATTCCATATTATATAAATAACATATAGCATGTACCTTTTAAAAACTATGACTATTATATGAATTTTTAAAATCTGGTTATTTCAATTTTTTTGTTGTTTTGTGTTTTAAATAAATTCAATGCAGATCTAAAACAAAATTACCAGAGGTGCCTAATACAACATTAGTGAAATTATTCTGTTGAATTATACAGTTGTTGTCACACATTATTTGTAGAATTTAGTATCGATATTTCAGTTAACACCTTGCATTTTCTAATTATTAATAACAAGTAAATTTCCCTTTTGTTTTACATGCTCATTCTATATTGCATAGATATCAATTTAAATATGTATTTCTTACCATCTAGTTTGAAAATATTTTCAGAAAACAAACACATTCAATTCACTTTATTTCTAATTGTAGATGAATTTCCCAATATTTGTGACTACCATTTAATTCATACAAAATATTTTAGAGCCCTTTTCCTAGTATTAATGAATATAAAGTTAGTATGCGTACTAACAGTATTACAATAATAATATTAATAATATAATATTTAATATGCCATTAATCCTATTCAGATGTTCATATTTACATTTATATTTATATATATTGTGATTATAGTAATACTTTTTGGGATTCACAGCCTTTCTTTGCATATATATCAATCCATATGCTATGCTATATGCTAAAGGCTCTGTGTGGTGCTGAATCCCTTTTCTCCTGCTCTTAGAGATACAGTGAGGAATAAAAACAGCACACTAGAGAGATTGCGACATCAGGAAGGAAGGTCACCGTCAATAAACAACCCCATGCATTTAAGGCAGGCATATGAGAGGCAACTTTTCTTAATAACAGTTTTACTTCCAAGCATTAGTGCTCCAGTTTTTCACATGAGAGAAAGTAAATGAGCGACACGCTTTCTGAGAACGTTCAGTCAGAACACGTTGAGAGACAGGAAAGAAAAAAAACTGAAATCAAGAGAAAATGAACATAAAATTTAGGTCACTGCTAAATTAATATTTTCACTATGGGTTTTCCTTTACCAATTACTTTTACATGCACTTCACATCTAAGGATTTGGACTAAATGCATTGAATACCTTGCTTTTCCATTGATGCTCCATTAGCAAAAGTGAACTCCACTGTATCAGGGCCTAAGCTATTTTAATACAAGGAAGATGCTGTGGGACTATTGTACCCCAAAATTAATCATTCTGGTTTTATTCTTAAGTCACATCAGCCATACTTTTCCCACAATGCCCCCTTGGCTTCTGCTTCCTCAGAAGTCTAAAGATCTGCAACATGTGAAGTTGGTGTCTGTAAGATACTTGTAGCTCTGCCATTTGCTTTTTCTATAACACGTGAACCTAAAGACTTATTCTTTATTCATCCCAAATGAAATTGCCTCAGAGGACTAATTAGCATGTCCTGCCCCGCAACAGATCTTGGTTCCCTGTTTGTATCATCTGTATGATATCATATTCTTTTATTGGTATCAATCATGTATTTTATATGGGAAGATAAACAGGAGAAATTACAAGCTCCATTTCTTTACTGACCCAGGAACCAGGTATTTTGGATATTTCTTCCTTTTTGTACAGTCTCCTAGAGTCCTAGTTTCCTTTATTATTGTCATCAAATGTTGCTAAGAACGACTATAGAGACTCTGTTTTGCATATCTTGGCATTCCTCAAATTACTAAAATCTGTACTCAATAAGCCTCTCTATTATTTCTTCTCTTTCCTGCATCTCCAACCCTTTCCTTTCCCCCTGCTCTAACCCCTAACCAAATAAACATTCTGTCTCCTATCGGAAAAAGAGAAGAGCTTTTATTTGACCCTAGAGCTACAGCCTTTTCTCCTCTTCATCTTCACAGCCAACGTGTTTGAAAATGTAGATCCCACATTGTATTTTCATTTCTTCACATGTAAAGCACTCTAGTAGGCACAGTAACCCAGGACTGTCTAGTTTCAGCACTGAAAATCCCATGACCCAGGAAAACCCTTACTCCTAGACAAACTAGGAGTCCGTCATCCTAAATCCCTCCTCCTCCCATAATCTCCACCTCCAATCACTTCAAATTCTGACAAAACTCTTCTCTTTAATTCATTCAATCCTGTTTATTTTCAGAATCTCCTCGTTCAAATTCTCATCTGCCCCTCACCTGTGGTACTAGCATCCTCAATGAAACGGATTCTTTTATCCTAATATCAAACTTTCTATAAGGCAAATCCGATTATGTTACTCTCCAAGGCAGTATAAAACTTCAATCAGATACTTCAGGATTCTGTCATCGTCCATCTGTTTACTCTTTCCTGTCCTTTCTTTCTTCTTCTGTAAGCTCTATTCATACATGTCATTGCTCCCAGTATGTGCCATTGTAGGGTCACATCTCATGGCTTTGTACAATCACTGCCCTTTCCTGGAAGCCACCCTTCACAAGAATACCTGCCATATCCTACTTATACTCCAAAGCTCAGCTCGAGCAAGCTATCCATACTCTTCCAAGCAGGTGAGGGTTTTCCTTCTTGTTTTCCCCCCTGTACTTTGTATATTCTCCCATTTTAACACACTTCATTGCATTGAAAGAACCTCTTTTTTCTTCTTCCTTACCTAACTACACTTAAAAAGAGGCACTATGTGTTTCCCTTTCATATCTGCTGCACCAGCAGAGTTTAAATAAATAATTGAATTAATGTTTAATGAAGTAATTGCAATATTTTTATAGTCCTTACATTCAGGAGGCTGGGTAGATGAGTACATTAATAGGATCTTGTAAATAGAAACCTACGACCATTCTTTTACCCTACCTGCCCTTGCACAATTACTTTATGAGTTGTACCCAGTCCCTGAAGAGTAACTAAGAGTGTCTAGACTTATTAAAACCTGGAAAAACTGTTAATGGTATGCTTACCGTTCTTGCATCCCACAGAGACAGAGATTTATCTGCAGATCCAGTGAGAAGAGTGTTGGAGTAAGGGAAAAACTCAATGCTGTTCACAGAGTCTGTATGTCCATACAAAGTGCATCTGCATCTTTCACTGTAGAGTAAGAAATTAAGAGTTAAAGTTTTAGGCGTTAGTACTTAAGTGTTTCTTATGCTGTCTATACAATGCTAATAAACACGATTGAAATATCTGAGGCATAAAGTAGGTTTATAATTGGCAAAAATGTACAAGAACACTTTAAAAGTTCTATGACTACCTTATATTTTAAGCATTTTATAAAGTTAGCAGCATAAAAAGGATTAAATTTAAATTACCTTCAATTTATAAAGTCACTTGGTAAAGTCAACTTTATACAGTCATTCATTCCTTATTATGAATGACTATATCAGCATTCTTCCTACCTAATAAAGGAATATGCTGAGAAAACATTAAGTTAATGCATTAAGATCTGACAAACTTCTTTAAGTTATTCTGTTTCTTTTTTTCTCTCAGTTTAGGCTGCATGTCAGAATCACCTGAGACACATATGGCCCATACAAAGCCTCAAGTCCCAGACATTCTGTTTCAATTTGTCTGAAAGGGAGCCTGAGCATTAGTGTGAATTAACGTCTCCTCTTGATGATTATAATTTGCCTTTAGGGATAAGAATCTAAACCAGTGATTCTAAAAGGGTTTTACCCCGACCAGCAGCAGCAGCATCATTTGGGAACATGTCAAAATGCAAATTGCAAATTCTTGAGACTCATCCTAAACCCACTGTCAGAAACTCTGGAGTTGAGGCTCAATAATCTGTGTTTTAACAAACTCTCCAGGTGAGTAAGATGCAGGCTAACGTTCGAGAACCACTGATCTAAACGATCAGCAGTAATTGAAAAGGAAAAACAAGGGCACTTTTCTCATTTTATGAAAGGACTCTGTCGTGCGGGGCGGCCTGCGGGGTCTCTTCTCCCGCTCCCCACATAAGAACGCAGGATATGGTGAGGCCAAAAAGGAACACCCACGGAGCCATAGGTAGGAAAGTCATACCACTATGGTCTCACTGGAGGCTGAATTCACATGATCTGTGACCGGCTGTTCCCTCTGCTGCCAACTGACCGATTCTCCTCGACTCTCCTTCAATCTCCTTCACTCTCCTTCATAGCCGCGGCACTTATATCAGTTGCCAATGGCTCAACGGTTACAGCTGACGGCCAACCAGCCACAGCTGACGGCCATCTACTACCCTAGCCAGCACCTCTCCACATGAGGCCGAGAGCCTGGAAACTGCTCTGTGGGGCTCTGTCCCCACAGACTCTTTCTTAATGAAACAGAATACCCATACAGCTGTATCACCCCTCATTTGTAATGTTTGATTGCTTTTAAGTAACTTTATTTATAAATGTATTTTAAAACTAGAGAAAGAGTAGAAGTAGGGTGACTAATAGAGTAGGTAGGAAAGTAGGCATGGGCAGGGGGAGGAGGAACAAGGAGGCCTCCATAATTGACCCATTCTCGTCATCAACATCCTGTTGAAAACCCAATGAAACGAACCACCAGAACACTCAGGCTATCTCAGACGCACTAGAATGAAGGAAACATGCAGGACGAGGCAGCTTGTCAGAGAAAAGGGAAACCACATCAAACAAACCAGCAGGAAGAGGAAGGGGACAATCCAATTGTCATGCAGGGTCTCAGCTCCTGCTCCCCACATAAGAACACAGGATATGGAGAGGCCAAAAAGGAACAACAACGAAGCCATAGATAGGGGAGTCATGCCACTGTATTCTCAATGGTGGCTGGTCGAGATACAAAAGCAAACATCTGCCAGTACCCCAATGAGGAATCTGCCTGTACCCTAGTCTCACTGGTGGCCGGCCGAGATACAGGAAGTAGCATCAACACGATCCGCAATCCACAATCTGCTTGCTAACCACACTTGCTAGCCGCAATCCACGCTTGCTAGCATAGCCACAGCAGTTATATTAGTGGCCAACAGCCTACTGGTTACCTCTGATGGCCAACTAGTTACAGCCGATGGCCATCCACTACCCGAACCAGCACCCCTCTATGTGAGGTCGAGAGCCTGGAAACTGCTCTCTGGGACTCCATCTCTACACCAATCTACAGGATAAAAGAGACATTGGGCTGCTCCCCACCTTGGGTGAGTCCATACCTACTTTCACTGATAAACTTTGCTTTTTGCCCTTCACCTAACTGTGTTTCTTGACTGAATTCCTTCTTTCAAGAAGACAAGAACTCAGGGAAAAATCATTGTTCCTGGTGGTATAACTAATAATGCTGTGACCAGATGCATCGAACTGAGTACATTTCTGATTACTAGTTAGTTAAGCTCTGATCAGTATAGCACTTTTTGTCTGAATTATTGATAGCTTAATACTGTATGATAACTTATGCACTGTATGTTCTTCAGTGGAATTTGATTTACATTCATGTATTCTTCAATTTTTGCAATTCTTCATAAGTTCTGGTCCCTTTTTATTATGACTTATCTTTGCATGGGGACAGTTATTTGCTAAAGATTAGTGGCTAAAGGAGGGAAATTGAAATTAGGTTCTAATTTCTAATCATATATGTTGTCTTCTACAGAAACATCTCATCAAATGTGTTACTGACTTGATCCCTTAATCCTTGAAGTACATCTCTCTTCCATTCTTGTATTTGAAAGTACAGACGTAGCTTGTTGCAAAACTCCTTTAGCCATTGGCTCTATAATAACTGTAAATGCTCCTGACCCCCTTTACCACCCTCCACTTGCCTCACTTCTGGCAATCTTATTTATCTCCTTATCTAACAATAAAGTCCTGTTAGGATTTATGTTTCTAACCATGATGGAGTAACCAGTATTGTACTTCTCCTACCATAAACAACTATAAAATTACACAAATTATTTAAGGCAACTATTTTCTGACGTTGAGCTAAACACAGTGCAGTATGGTGATCCTTGAGTGAAGGAAAAAAACTCAACCTGAGTTCTCTGACTTCCTTGTGTTTTGGCTTGGAAGTACTGTCCTGCCATCAACTACAGTGCTAGAACCCCAGTAGACTAAAGTCTCACTGAGCCAATGAGTAGTAAGAAGTCTGGGCCCCTGATATGCCTGGAATTTGCAGTTAGGGTACCTGAGAAAAGTAAGCTGTTCTGGGAATGGCAGTAGTTTGTGTGGGGACTCACTATGAATTGTTGGTTAAGATCTAAAAGCATTTCTACAGAGTATGATTCCTTAAGGCCTAGGAGAGATTTCCTGCTCTGCGATTGAGAGTTGAATGGTGATACCAGACACCAGGCATGCTGGAAGGTTTTAGACTCTAATCCCAACCAGAGTGGAGGAAACTCACTGAGTACATCAGACTTTCAGTTGAGACTGAGGAAAAGACCCACAATAGAAGTAAGGGTCAAGGTCATGAAGTAAGTTCAAAACCAAAGTAGACTTGTTTTACCCAAGAATAAAATGAAACGTAAAGGGTAAAAATAATTTGCCTATAATTAAACTGATTGCTAAAACAGAATTCATTACCTTTTATAGAAAGACCACCTAATATAGACTCCCTATAATTTGCCATTAACAACATCCACCATGTAATTTTTTAAAATAATTACTAAACATGTTAAGAGGCAGGAAATGTGTGTGAGTGTGTGCACATTTATATCAGTGAATAATTGAATATCTATAGTGATCCTATTCTTTCATCAAGTATGTTTACCATACATGCCTTGGTCAATTGCATCCATCTTCTCGGATGGACAGATAACCTTTAACATTTGGAATAGTTATTCCATTATCATATATTCTGCTTTCTAAAGACAGGCAATACATAGCTGATGGAAGGTATTTTATGTTTTATTAAAAGGAAGTATAAAGAAAAGGAAAAATATAGACACAAATCCACTAAAGATTTAACAAAAACAAGTAAAAAGAAATAAATAAAGGAATGCAGATAATTCCATTAAAGAAAGAAAGATATATGTGAACAGCACCAGGAAACTATTAAAGTACGGTTAATATTTTTAACCTCCTATGAGCTATTATTCAAATATAATTCCAATTCAATCATAAATTAAGCATTACTATTTGTAAGTAGTTGACTAGTGGAGACTTCTATGAGGCTATATTTACTAAATAGAATAAACCTGAATAGGATTTTTATTATTTTTTAATTGAAGCATTTCAACCTACAAAGAATTATGCTCTTACCTTAAAAAAAAATTTACATACAGAGTGCGCCAGTAAACTAAAACAGTCTCCTATTTGCAAAATTTGATATTATTTTTAAAGCAAATGAAACAGTATTATATCTGTTTCATCACAATAAAAATCTAGCAAATACAAATACACAGAAAATGTATAATTTAGTAATATATGTCCTTACATATTTTATGCACCATTGGTAAAATACAGTGCACATTCACAATTTATATTCAGGCTTTGTCTGTTGTCATGAAAACCCAATTCAATTATTTGGGAGTATATTCATTTATGGTGGTAGAGTAGAGGGAGCAATTTCTCAGTGATAGATTAAAGCTCACATAACTTCCCAAATGAAAAGGAAAAGATGTGACTTCGTATAGCTTAAGGGAAGAAAGAACTGCCCAAGGGGAAAGAAACCTGCTCAGGAGTCAACAGATTAAGGTGTGGGGCATTCCAGGCAGACAAGCTGCAAGAGCAGGCTTGTGGGAGATTAATTAGCTGCCAGAGAAGGAAGTCCCATTCAGAATTCCTTTGCAAGGTGAAAATGGACTAAAGTGATGGAGCATGACAGCACCATAAGGAATGGAAATGATTTGCACATTTCCATCAAAAGCATAAACACTGAAGTCTGATGCAATTTTCTCTCTGTTGCCCTATCTGCTGTTTTCCTATCACTTTTTGTAGGAAGTAGTTCATAAGCAATAGCTCTTTCTTAACTCACCTCCTCCTTTTCCTTTATTTCCCATTGTCTCCTCTATTCTCTTTCCTTGGCCCCTTGATTTAATTTATTATTGTAGTAACTGAATGATGGATATTTCTCTGAACTTTCAATTTGCTGTAAAACAAACCTATCTATTCCTCTAGAGCAGTTACATTTTCATTTAAAATGTATTTCCTATACGTATGTTAACTCAAAGAGGACACCATTTTAACACATACTTTTCCTTTGTAAGGCATTCAGTTTTAAGGATTATTTTTTTTTAGTGTATTTGTTTTAACACTATTAATATTGGCTATAAAATTGTACCTTTAAAATTTTGGGCTTGTATGACTTTACAGATCAACAAAATGTGGTAAATGGAATTATGGCACACTTACGAAAAAGCGGCAGCAATACTTTTAAAAATAAATATGAAGAAAATGGCCAAAAACATATATCCTTGTTTTGAAAAAGCAAATTGAAATTCATTATCTTATTAACCCATAGTAAGACCTGAATTTTAAAAAGTATTTATATAATTTATATAGTTAAGTTACAATAATAAAATTTATCATGGGGTTTATCTGAAATTTAAAAAAAATCGTTATGAAATACCTAAATCTAAGAAACTGACATAAACAAATGAAACAAACTTAAATCCTTATACTGCAATTCATAACATCTAAGTTCAGTGAGGGATTCCTCTCAGGTCTTGGCTTATTTTTCAAAGTTTATATATAGGCTATTTTTAAAACCCACTAGAATTTTCATCTCAGCAAGGCAAAGTCCTCAAATAACAGCCACATTTTGACTATAAAAGTTATTAAAATGTTAATAATAAGAGCCTTTTAATATTACCACAAATAATATAAAATCCTTCAACATGCAATAATTTCTTTCCTTTTTTTTTTTTCTGTGACTATGGAATTCAGTTGAACATTTAGTGGAAGAAGTGATATTTAAATAACATCTCCCAGAGAGTCTACCACAATCTTAAAGTTTCAAGTCACCATACTCTATTGTGAAATAATACCTTAAAGTTTCAAGTCACCATAATCTATTGTGAAATAATAATCTGTGATGTAGTCTGAGTGTCTCACCTAGGAAAGATCATGAATTGGTCACAGCTCCTGGACAAGGAAAGTTCTTGGCCAAAACCCTTGACAATAAACATACAATCTGCATATGTAAATGGTGGATATGTAAATAAGATAACTCTACCATAGCTGAGGACTCATTCCGAGTACTATCAAGTCCTCACTGGTTAAAAAGTCAATTGAATTGTGTTTGCACGGGTTGGGGGTGCAGGGAGAGCTTATGAGGCTGAAGAGGTGCACACTGATAAGCAGTCAAAAAAAGTGAAAATTAAGCAGTAAATGGCAATAAACTGGGAAATGGAACAAATAAAATAAAAGGACCACATACTGGAATGGCAATCTTTTTTTTTTTTTTTTTTTTTTTTTTTTTTAATTAATTTTATTGGGGTGACAATTGTTAGTAAATTTACATAGATTTCAGGTGTACAATTCTGTATTACATTGTCTATAAATCCCATTGTGTGTTCACCATCCAGAGTCAGTTCTCCTTCCATCACCATATATTTGATCCCCTTTACCCTCATCACCCACCCCCCACCCCCTTACCCTCTAGTAACCACTAAATTATTGTCTGTGTCTATGAGTTTTTGTTTCTCATATGTTTGTCTTGTTCTTTTTGGTTTATATACCACATATCAGTGAAATCATAGGGTTCTCTGCTTTTTCTGTCTGACTTATTTCACTTAGCATTATTCTCTCGAGATCCATCCATGTTGTCACAAATGCTCCTATATCATCTTTCCTTAACGCCGAATAGTATTCCATTGTGTATATGTACCACAACTTCTTTATCCATTCATCTATCGAAGGACATTTTGGTTGTTTCCATGTCTTGGCCACCGTAAACAAAGCTGCAATGAACATTGGAGTACACGTGTCTCTGTAGAGAAATGCTTTTATATTTTTGGGGTAGATACCCAGGAGAGCGATTGCTGGGTCATATGGTAATTCTATTCGTAATTTCTTGAGGAACCTCCACACTGCCTTCCATAGCGGCTGCACCAGTCTGCATTCCCACCAACAGTGTATGAGAGTTCCTTTTTCTCCACAGCCTCTCCAACACTTGTTACTATTTGTTTTGTTGATGAAAGCCATTCTGACTGGGGTGAGGTGATATCTCATTGTGGTTTTCATTTGCATTTCTCTGATGATTAGCGATGTTGAGCATTTTTTCATATGTCTATTTGCCATTTGTATATCCTCTTTGGAGAAATGTCTCTTCAGGTCCTCTGTCCATTTTTCAATTGGGTTGTTTGTTTTTTTGTTGTTGAGTTTCATGAGTTCCTTGTATATTTTGGATATTAGCCCCTTATCAGAGGAACTGTTTGCGAAAATCTTCTCCCATTCAGTTGGTTGCCTCATTATTTTGTCAATAGTTTCTTTTGCTGTGCAGAAGCTTTTCAGTTTCATATAATCCCATTTGTTTATTTTAGTTTTTACTTCCATTGCCTTTGGAGTCAAATTCATAAAATGCTCTTTGAACCCAAGGTCCATAAGTTTAGTACCTATGTTTTCTTCAATGCAGTTTATTGTGTCAGGTCTTATGCTTAAGTCTTTGATCCATTTTGAATTAATTTTGGTACATGGTGACAGATAGCAGTCCAGTTTCATTCTTTTGCACGTGGCTATCCAATTCTGCCAGCACCATTTATTGAAGAGGCTGTCTTTTCTCCATTGTATGTTTTTAGCTTCTTTGTCAAAAATTATCTGTCCATATTTATGTGGTTTTATTTCTGGGTTCTCAATTCTGTTCCATTGGTCTATGAGTCTGTTTTTCCGCCAATACCAAGCTGTTTTGATTATTGTAGCCCTGTAGTACAAGGAAAAATCAGGGAGTGTGATACCTCCAGTATTGTTCTTTTTTTTTAATATTGCTTTGGCTATTCGGGGTCTTTTGTGGTTCCAAACAAATCTGATGATTTTTTGTTCTATTTCTTTAAAAAATGCCATTGGGATTTTAATGGGGATTGCATTAAATCTGTATATGGCTTTGGGTAATATGGCCATTTTAACGATGTTGATTCTTCCAATCCATGAGCACGGAATGTCTTTCCATTTCTTTGTGTCTTCTTCAATTTCTTTCAAAAATGTCTTATAGTTTTCAGCATATAAATCCTTCACATCCTTGGTTAAGTTTATTCCTAGGTATTTTATTCTTTTTGCTGCAATTGCAAAAGGAATTGTTTTTTCTATCTCTTTTTCTGAGATTTCATTGTTGGTATATAGGAAAGCAATGGACTTTTGTACGTTGATTTTGTAGCCAGCAACTTTACTATATTCATTGATTGTTTCTAATAGCTTTTTGGTGGAGTCTTTAGGGTTTTCTATGTATAGCATCATGTCATCTGCAAAGAGTGACAATTTAACTTCTTCATTCCCAATTTGGATGCCTTTTATTTCTTTCTCTTGCCTGATAGCTCTGGCGAGGACTTCCAACACTATGTTGAAAAGCAGAGGTGATAGGGGACAACCTTGTCGTGTTCCTGAACGTAGAGCAAAGGGCTTCAGCTTTTCACCATTAATTATGAGGTTAGCTGAGGGCTTGTCGTATATGGCCTTTATTATGTTGAGGTATTTTCCTTCTATACCAATTTTAGTAAGTGTTTTAATCATAAATGGATGTTGTATCTTATCAAATGCTTTTTCTGCATCAATTGATAGAATCATATGGTTTTTGTCCTTTATTTTGTTTATGTGATGTATCACATTGATGGATTTGCGAATGTTGAACCATCCTTGTGCCCCGGGGATGAACCCCACTTGGTCGTGATGAATAATCTTTTTAATGCATTGTTGTATTCGATTTGCTAGAATTTTGTTTAGGATTTTAGCATCTGTATTCATCAGAGATATAGGTCTGTAGTTTTCTGTTTTTGTGTTGTCCTTACCAGGTTTTGGTATCAGGGTAATGTTGGCCTCATAAAATGAGTTAGGGAGTACTGACTCTTCTTCAATTTTTTGGAAGAGTTTGAGCAGGATTGGTATTAGATCCTCTTTGAAGGTTTGGTAGAATTCACTGGTGAAGCCATCTGGTCCAGGAGTTTTGCTTTTGGGAAGGTTTTTGATGACTGATTCAATTTCGTTACTGGTGATCGGCCTGTTTAGATTTTCCACTTCTTCTTGGTTCAGCCTTGGAAGGCTATATGTTTCTAAGAACTTGTCCATTTCTTCTAAGTTATTAAATTTGGTGGCATATAGTCCTTCATAGTATTCTTGGATAATCCTTTGTATTTCTGTGGTGTCCGTGATAACTTCCCCTTTTTCATTTCTGATTTTGTTAATTAGTGTCTTCTCTCTTTTTATCTTAGTGAGTCTAGCCAAGGGTTTGTCGATTTTGTTAATCTTTTCAAAGAACCAGCTTTTTGTCACATTAATTTTTTCTATTGTCTTTTTGTTCTCTATTTCATTTAGTTCTGCTCTGATTTTTGTTATTTCCTTTCTTCTGCTGACCTTGGGTTTCGCTTGTTCTTCTTTTTCTAGTTTTTTAAGGTGTAACATGAGGTTATTTATTTGGGATTTTTCTTGTTTCTTGAGATAGGCCTGTAATGATATAAATTTCCCTCTTAAAACTGCTTTCGCGGCATCCCAAAAATTTTGGTAGGATGTATTTTCATTGTCATTTGTTTCTATGTATCTTTTGAGCTCTCCTCTAATTTCTTCTTTGACCCAGTCGTTCTTTAAAAGTATGTTGTTTAATCTCCATGTATTTGTGTTTTTTCCTGCTTTCTTTTTGTAGTTGATATCCAATTTCAAAGCTTTGTGATCAGAGAATATGCTTGGTATGATTTCAATCTTCTTAAATTTGCTGAGGCTGATTTTGTGTCCCAATATATGGTCTATCCTTGAGAGTGTTCCATGTACAGTCGAAAAGAATGTATAGTCTGATGTTTTAGGATGAAGTGCTCTATATATGTCAATTATGTCCAATTCATCTAATGTGTCATTTAGGGCTGCGATTTCGTTATTTATCTTCTGTTTGGATGATCTATCCATAGCTGTCAATGATGTATTTAAGTCCCCTAGTATAATTGTGTTTTGGTCAATTTCTCCCTTTAGTTCTGTTAGTAGTTGCTTGGTATATTTCGGTGCTCCCTGATTGGGGGCATAAATATTGATGACTGTTATGTCTTCTTGTTGTATAGTCCCCTTTACCATTATGAAATGTCCATCTTTGTCTCTTGTTATCTTTTTCACCCTGAAGTCTGTTTCATCGGAAATCATTATGGCTACACCTGATTTTTTCTGGGTACCATTTGCTTGAAGTGTCAATTTCCACCCTTTCACTTTGAGTCTATGCTTGTCCTTGTAGCTGAGATGTGTCTCTTGTAGGCAGCATATGGTTGGGTTTAGTTTTTTGATCCAATCTGCTACTCTGTGTCTCTTTATTGGTGAGTTCAGTCCATTTACATTTAGGGTGATTATTGATATGTGAGGATTTCCTGTCATTCTGTCTTTAGTTTTCTGGTAAGGCTGTATCTCCATTGTTTCTTTGCCTTTTTGTTGTTGTCTGTTATTTCTGTGTGGTAGTATTCTATGATGTTTCCCTCTGTTTTCTTTTATTACAGTATATATTTCAGATTTGGATGTTTTTTGAGTGGTTACCCTTGAGTTTATGTAAAAGAAAGTTTGATATTTAGAGTATGGAATGGCAATCTTTTAATCAAAGCAAAGAAAATCACTCTTTATACTTCAACAGTTCCTATTAACATGTAGTTTCAGCTGGAATCTATGGATTGCTTATTGTTCTAAGTAATTTACATATATTAACGACACTGTGATAACAACACGATGAAGTACACTTGGCCCTCATTATTTGGAGATTCCGTATGTGTGAATTGCCTACTTGCTAATGTTTACTTATAACCCTCACATCCATGCTTTTGCAGGCATTCTCAGATGTAGACATGAACAGAAGGGCAGAAAACTAGAATCACATGATGCACATATTCCCCACTGAGGTCAAACTAGGTGAAGCTCTGCTTTCTTATTTCATAACAAAACAAGAAGTCTCATACTGTGTTTCCCCGAAAATAAGGCCAGGTCTTATACTGTATTTCCCCGAAAATAAGACTGGGTCTTATATTAATTTTTGCTCTAAAAGATGCATTAGGGCATATTTTAAAGGGATGTCTTATTTTTTCATGTACAACAATCTACACTTATTCATGTACAAAAATCTACATTTATTCAAATACAGTCATGTCATCTTCTTCTGGAACATCGTTGTAATGTAGTACTACCTAAATGCATCCATCTGGCTGACGATCTTAACTGGGGATTATTTTAGGGGTAGGTCTTATATTGGGGGAAACACGATACTATAAACAGTGTCCATTTTGAGTCTATTCACTGCCACATTTTTCACATTTGCGTGCTTTTTGTGGTGATTTTGGTGAGTTTGCTGTTTAAAATGGCCCTCAAGTGTGGTATTATCTTATGTTCCTAAGAGCAAGAAGGTATGATGTGACATATGGAGGAAATAAGTGTGTTAGATGAGCTTTGTTCACACATGAGCTATGGTGCTATGGAGCTATGGCTGTGAGTTCAACGTTAATGAGTCAATAATATATATTAAAGAAGGTGTCTATTAACAGAAACACACACAAAACACATTTATATACTGATTGATTGATGAAACAGCTTGCAGAAAACTAACCCTGTATTTCTCTTAGGAGCAATGATTTTGTATTCACCAATTCGGTGTTTGTGGTGACTATAAAACATAACTACTTTAAATAACAAGAACTAAACTGCACTTACAATTTCCCCACTTTACAGATAAGAAAACCAAAATGGACAGAATCTAGGTAGCCGGCTCGTTTTACTCAGGTAGTTAGTGATGGAAGCCATTCAGTTGGCCCAAGACTATGGCCCAAGACTATGTACTTTTAACCACTATCTACACCATGTCCCTCACTGCACAGCATAATGCAATGCCAGCTGAGGACCTTGGGTCATCAGCCATTAATTAAACTATGCTCTGCAGGCAGAAAAATATAACACACATTTCACAGTTTCTTTAAGAAATAGCTACTATTTGAAATATTTCAGTGCTTGAGGTGAAACGTTATTTAGAAAATTAATTTCTGTCAGCCTATCCTCCCACAAGTGCCAGAGAGATCAACTTTTATGAATTAGAAACATTTTTAAATTTAGGTAAAATGAATGTTATCTTGTCTGACATAGTGGCACACTGTAGTTAATTTGTACTAGTTTACAAGACAGTGGTACACATCTCTCTCCAATTCCACATTTAGTGACTTCACCTGGGTAATTTGAAATTTGTCATGGTGTTAGTAGTTAGACTACAGAAACTGGCAAATGCTACAAATCAGGGTGTTATTTTTCTGAGAGTGGGTTTACAAGCACACAATGGCTCCCTAAACCTAATGTCCTTAGTTTAGCCATTATTTATTCACTTTTCAAATTTAAGATTTGTTTAAAAATTACATTTATCGTCTGATCACCTCTTGCATGTATTGACTAGAGTTTTCTTTGCATTCCCTATTTTATTTTGTTTTGTGTATTTCTTTATTTTTTAATCCAGCACATTTGATACAGTGGCTCATAAGAGTAAGAATGAGTATGAGAATAAATATGAGAATCATAAGAGTAAGAATAAATATGAGAATAAGTGCTTCAGTCTTAAGAATGTCAATGGCAAACAATATCTTTAGCAATGCCCTAACTCTTCCTTTACTTTCAGAGCATAGGTGGGTTACCCGTCACCCTTATCTTCTAGGTAATTTTGTATCTACTACACAGATTTAAAATATTATTTCCCTGATTATTATTACAAAGGACAAAGAGGGCTAGAAGTGAAATGTCACATTGCTGAGTTGGTTCACATGGTCTGAGTTTCTGAAGATGAGAGACTAAGTAAAATGGTACTTGTGCTTTAGAACCTGCATCTTACGATGTGGAATGATGAAAGACAATCCTTCATTTGCCTGAAACCTTTGACCTGAGTAAGAAAGAGTGAAATCTCATAGGGTTCAAACATACAGTGCTGCTTTTTTATGTTCTGCAGTTAGATGAGTTTTCAAGAGAACTTTTGATTCTAAAAATTCTGATTTAAAACTATCAAGGAACCATTTAATGTCTTGTTTTTTACATACAAAGAAAGTCAACATGGTTGTTTTGAAATATCTTTCTTGAAAATAGAGCTTTAAACAGAATACGAAATATGTTAGTTTTAAAGATAATTGTAATCAACTTTACTGTTGATTAGTCAATAAATGTAACATTAAGTACTTTAAATCCATAAAACACTTCTGAAATCTTCTACTCAATTTTATTTCTACCCAATTCTTTAACATAATATACTCACACGTAGCCACATTGACACATTTAAATCTTATAGCTCTTTTCCTTTCCATGCCAACCTCCTGAAAGAGATTTTAGTCAGAAAGAAGATATCCAGAGTGGGAAAATGACAAACTGCAAGATCTCTAGCCAGAGCACCATGGCTCTAAGAGAGTAGGGAGCCCAGCAAGCAGAGCAGAAAAGAGAGAAAGAAGAGCTGAAATGAGGGGGATAATCCTTAGATTATCCAAGGACTGGGTTGTTGTAAAAAAGAGATTTCAATCCAGGTGTTCACACTCAGAGTTTTCATTCCAAGGTCAGTATCTTCTCACCATAAAGAGATGGAAAACTGACTGGACCCATGACACCCATCTGTCACATCATCCTGTTTGTTTCCTTCATAGCACCAATCACTAGGTGAAATTAGCTTGATTCTTTTTGTTCTTGCACAGTCTCCCACCCATCAACCCTGCCTAGAGTTATACACTCCATGAGGAGAGCATTATGTCCCAATACTTAACCTCCAATCCAATATCTTTCCCTTTGGACTTCATGTTAAAACACTAAATATATTGTTTAAAAAAAACAAACAAAAACTTAACTGAGCTTTTTGTGGATTTCAATTACCTTACCAAAACAAAACAACAACAAAAAAATTGCATGATTAACACAAATGATCCAAAATGTATTTTTTATTTTTTCCAATCCAAAAGTAGAATCTTGTTAGCTTAAACTTCCGATCTTAGTTCACAAGCTTACTCTTAGCAAAGAAACCTTCTTAGAAGTCTTAATTTAAATCCTATGTCATGATCCTTGATGGTATCAATCTGCAAAAGGTCCCATTTTTGCACTGTGTTACTTTAAAATGTCAGTAAAAAAAACAGCATGTTAAATGTTGTTTTATGTGAGAATAGAAACATTGGTAAAGAAAATGTTGGAAAATATTTTAAGCCTATCAGGAGACCTTCAGTTTTGTGACTGCATGTCTACAACATTCCTTGCAACTTTATTTATTCTGTTGTTTCAGCCATCATCTGCCCAGAGTGACTTGAGGCAAAACAGAGAAATGAAAAGTTTATATTTGGAATCTTAGTTCCCTATGTCTCTCTCATTCTGCTATGCCATCTAACCCTTCTGAGTTGGAAACAAAACAGTTTTATACTAATACTTCAGATAGAGTCATTTTCAACATCTAAAGACAAATGGTATGAAACTGTCAGTACACTCTTATTCGTCTGTCCCTGGTGTGCCTTACTGTTTCCTTCTCTTCTTACTCTTTAATAAATTCTAACAATTGTAAGCAAGGATAAAAGATAGGGATCATTGGCAGAGGTTATGTGAAACTCTAGAAGGAATACAATTAAACCCAGCTTGAACTTCCTAAGTCTGGATACATTTCTTTACGAATGTCCTCCTTAGAAGTGGAAGTACTGGAAATGGTAAACACAATTGAAATATATATCGTTTATCTCAATCAGTCCAAATTTCATGTTTACTTAAAGGATGCCCTCTTTTTTTTCCAGACCCCAGAGATTTCTACTTACCATACAAGAATATAAAATATATAGAACTATTTTTTTGATAGAAGACAAAAACTGAAAGGGCAAATAGCTTGGAAATAGCTTTGTAGAAGAGTTTCCTCATTACTTTCCTCTCTAGCATTTTAAGTGAGAGATCCAATGGCTTTATACCTGTCTTTATTCAATTATTTCTTAATACTGAGTGCAGTGACCAGACATTCCAAATTTTCCTTACAGTCTTGATTTTTTTATAATTTTATTATTTTTGATAAATATAATACATCAAATATAATGTCTTAAATATGATTTGATTTCCGTGTCTCTGAAATAGTGCACATGAATGATGCACAAATCTGACTAAACTCTTTGTCAGAATTTAGCCATTGCATATTTGTTTTAAGGCTGTATTTTAGAATGAATTTCATTAGCACCTGTGTGCCTGGTGATACGGATATGTGAAGCTAGTCCTCTATGACAGTATAATTTGTTAAAATATTGATCTGCATGACATTCCTGGTGTTTCCCTGCTAATCCCTTAGTTGAAGCAAGGACACAGACTTTGTAATCCCTTGACTCTGCAATGTTGGATGGACAGATAGTAGAAACTACGTGGAGACAAAGGTATTTCTCATCATTTGTAAAACTCTAAACTTAAGCGAGTTATCTCTGAATGGAAGGGAAAGCTGCTGGGAAGCTTTTAAAGATGAGGAGAGAGAGTGGGACGGATTTCCTTGAAGTGGGAAGGGTGCAGGGATACTTGTCAGGTTCTGTGATAAGGAATGTTATATCACCCATTGCAGTGCCTAGAGAAGGTGGCCAAATGGCAGAGGGAAAGGCCGCATCATTCTTCATGTGAAGGACCTAGTCCCGGGCCCAAGGCTCACGATTTGTCCACAAATACCCCATGTATGGCACTGAAGTAACACACACCACCATGAAGCTGGGAGAGTGGGCAGTAGGTTGATAACAATTGACTAGAAAAGACTCCTGATGACTAGGAGCGAATAAGGCCCTAGATCACTGGCACAATTCTAGGGAAAGGATGCACTAAGGATTCCTACATGAGAATTTCCAGCTAGGTTTACAAGAGACTCAAGGCCAAATTATCTTGACTTCTAGAAAACAAGGAAATGAAATGTTTCCTCCACACCTGATTCGTAGGCAGTGATTCATATGCAGTGGTTATAAACATATCCCTCATACAATTAAAAGTAATTCCATATATGCTATTCATGACAGGGAGACAGAGAAGTTAGGAGGGGTGACATCAGTCTTTTCTATGCCACAACATGAGTGCCTCCATGGTCCTCTCAAACCCTGGGTCAGCTTTCCCTGACACGCTGTGCTGCCTTGAGGCATCCCTGGGCTCTTCCGCCATGCACCCCAGCTGACAATAGTCCATGCTGTTCGCCAATTCTCTAAGGATTTTTGCTGCTGTTTTTAATACATATTTACACTTAGTAGCTTTTCTACGTCATAATTCTTAGGTCAGGCTATGGTGAGCATCTCACTAATTTAATAAATTAATCCAGGCTAATGAAATGAGAAGGATACCTGAGAAGACTTCCTTTAAACTAGCATCCACCCTTCCATTTCTCTTGGGGCCATTCCACCAGAGAATATTTTTAATAGTTACCACCTAAATATAATAATAAATATTATACAAAAACCATAACAAAGTTGTTTCTGTATTTTTCTTCCGAGAGAAATTATTCTAATTGCAGGAATCTTACTCTAAGAAAAGAAACAATTAAGATAGTAAGCTGGTAGGAAAACAGATATTCAGGGTCACAACGGACCTTGTAATACCATTTAAAGTGTATGATTAAGTCAATTGTCTGTGTTTAGATCTGCTCTTAATTATGGAAATAATTTTGCTCCTTTGATATCTTTAAACAAAGTATATCTACTTCATTTCGTTTATACTACAACTGCAATATGGAGAGCGAAATTTAAAATAGAGGTCACTTAACAAAAGAAGCCATTAATATGTAAGCAAATCAGTCAGATCTGTCTCAGATTCTGTGAATGGAAGCAGACACTTTAATAATAATAATAGTAATTATTTTCTATTTGCAACTTAGTATTCTAAACAACTTAAGGAAAATTGTTTTCTCTCTTTGAAATATCTATTCAAATAATAGCTGGATTGAAGAGACATGACTTCTAAAAGGTTCTCATTTTTGATCTGTAACTAACTAGTAAACGAAACTTTGATCATTTGATTGATCAGAAAGGATTAACTATAAAAGAAATGATTTGATCTAGTAAAATCTAAAGAATATTTTAAGAATCTATTTTCTTGCCTCCACTTTATTTATTCAATCCCTTGTACCTTTTATATTGAAACTGAAGGTCTCTCTTTTCCTGGTCATTCTTTTACCAGTCCATTAAAATGCATCACCTGGTGTGTGTTTCTCACCATTATTACAATGAATTATATATTAGGGCTCACTGAATTTTACTGCCACCATGATGACGACTCACACCTCCTCCCCATAAATCACACAAACACTGAACTAATTAATGCTTTAAAGAAAACTACCATCTGTAAACAATATATTAAACTGTTTGAAAAGAGACACACATGCTTTTCTTTATATGTATTTATAACATCATGTTGCACTAACTTCTCTTAACTTCAGCTGCTCTTTGTGCATCATAAATTGATTTATTAGGATCTGAATACATTGTTAGAAAAGTTCTACAGGATTGTACAGATCATTATAAAGATATATTATTACCTTGGTTGTGTTGAGAGATTGTCACCAACCTAAAGATAAGAATCATAAACAGAATAATATCTATCTGTATCCCCCACCTACCATGTGCCTTTTACCTCTCATATGTGACGTGTGCAAATCAGGGACAGAATTTTGCAGTGAGGACCCATATATAAACACAGTAAAGTGACCAGATTAAGATATTAAAACGCCAGTTTGTTTTATGAGGTTATAAATATGTCCTATCACATCTTTCCATTTTATGACCTCTATTTTATTTCTTGGTAGATGCACACAAGACATAGACAATTACTCATGTCAAGAATTTAAAACTACCGTCATTTCACTAAAGAAAGACACACTATTTTTTTCTTTACTATATCTTTGAATTCAATATTTTTCTCGAATAAAACCTAGATTATATGTGAGAAAACATTGTTTTCTTATTAAGCATTAGCTTTCGTAAAAAGCAATGGATATTTATGTAATAGTTATTTCAGTTAAACTTGGAGACCCCCTGCTTTACGGCCTGGACCTGGAACTGGACTCAATATGGTACAGTTTCCAGAACAGAAATTAAATACAGTATGTGGCTCTAGGGCAGTACCATTAAAATTATGCTGTAGGGTACTTGGTTTTGAATGCATATTTTTCTTAAGAAACCATAATCGGCACATTATTTATACTGATGCAAATGACACACTCACAATATCGTGTTTCCCCGAAAGTAAGACCTAGCCATCCAGACAGCTGTAGTCCCATAAAAAATGACTTCATCTATTCCACTGAATCATATAAATATGGCAATATCTTCTGCACTGTGTGATTGGGCTATTGACCTTGACGCTTCCTGTTCGTAAGAGTGGGTCTGAAAAGACCGACTCCTGTCAGGCAATCACTTCCTCACAAATTGTGAAAATAAATAAATACACCTATACATTCTGTCCTTTGAGTGTTAGCAGCAGCTGTTACCTGCAGGGTACCGTTCCCTGGAAGCTGTGTGTTAGTTACATGCTGAGCATACGCTTCTGTTTAAATGAGGCACTGAAGCAGCTCAAACTTTGCTTGCTTCAAGCCAACATAATCTGCTTCTGCTTGTGCCTGTCACTTTTTAGCTCATTATGTTGCTGTTAGTTTTGCTTGAAGTATTTCGTTCATCCTTTGGGTATGGCCACCCTCCTTCAAATAGTCACATCATTGTTTTCTTAAGCAGGTGCCATCCATTTTCATTACTTGACTGGTCAGCACAGCTGAAAGTTGATAAGGATGACGTATATGCCTATTAGATATCTGGATTATGAGGCTGACTTTTATATGACTTTGTTTTATTATTTATATATAGCATCATTTATACCCGGTGGGAATATCAATCAATGCACATAAGTGTGTCAATGATTCCCAAAAAATCTTTTCTTTTTCAGGCTTATATAATTAGCACTCATCATGTTCAGCTAAATAACTTACTATGCAATTTTTGCACCTACTAGTTGGTACTAGTCTGATTAATTACTTCATACAGTAATTCTTAATTCTATGAGCTCTAGTGGTCACTCTGAAAAACAAATATATAAAGCTCCATCTACTATATTGAAATGAAAGTAATAGATACTAATAATTTTTAAAAATCAATATATTGGCCTAACTGTCATATAAAAAGAAATAGAAAGTAAACAATTTGTAACAAAGTGATGTGTTTTTCAAAATATAAATGCTCAGGCCCAACTCTACTAGGAGACATAATAATGGAGCCAGATGCTCACACCTGTATTGCAGAATCATCATGATTGAAATGCCGTCAATGCAAACTGCTAAGGCATACTGTCTAGGAGACTCAAATTCAAGGAATCTGACTTACTGTCCATGAGGTACTTTTCTGCAATAATAAACAACTCTTGGTAAAGTTCTTATAAAATTTACTTAAATGTGCCTTTGATTTACAAAACAGTTGCATTCCTGAAAACCAGTATATAACTAAAGCTTAGTAAACACTTTGTTTTTATTTGTATTGTGGAGTTGAGTTCTAGGCAAAAAATATAATTTAAAAAGAATTATCAACAGGACTTTTCTTTCAACTTCATGAATACTCACATACCTGGGGGCATTTGGAAGTCATGTAGTACAGAAAATTTTTTTTCACTGTACACGACTATCCTACGTGGCAAGATATATGGCATGCCTAGTGCCATCCATTTCATGCCAGCAGTGCCCATCAATCTTTGAAACAAGAAAAAAACACTTGGTGCATTATCAAAATGTCCCTTTGGGAGTGATACTGCCCTGGAACCACTGACTTGAGGATTACATTGACTTTGCTATTTGTTCTTACTGGTCAATGCATTGTCCCGAAAAGAAGACTTTGAAACCCATCCCTTGAAGGTTCCAGGAAAGCCAATTTTGTATTTATTATTGCTCTCCTTTAAATCAGTCTAAAATAGAAACTGGTTGCAGTGGGGTGTGTGTCTCATGATTATCTCAACTCCGTCCTGTAGTTGGAGCACCAAGAAGAAGTTGGCAAAGTAGCATGAGACAAGTGAGGAGGAGGATCAGGAGGCCCAGGATGTGGGAAATGTATGGAGTTGGATGAAGAAACAGAACGTGAAGATGCCAAACCAAAGAACGTGGGAACTGGAGGGTTTAGAGAAGAAAGAAGCTGGGAAAACACTCCACATTCTGCCAACCCTATAAAGTACTTCTTTTGCTTCCATGTTTCAAGGTCATCATAAAGAGACTAGGTCAGGTGATACAATTCCACAGCTGTTTTTAAAATCCCATATAATCTTTTTGAGTGGCTTATCAGAGAAATTATTAATAGACAGATTGCAAAAAAAGTGAATTAACATTTTGGCTTCTAATATGGTCTTTTCCCACAATGTAACTCTAGTATTTTGACTAAAGATAATTTATCACCCATATGCAGATATAATGATATTTAAATGTAAATATAAATCACACTTCTAGATAAATTATTTTTATGTGATCTTCAATTTTGAACCAAATATATTTAGAAAATATATTTCTAATTATCCTTATGTCAGAGCAAGAGATGAATATACAGAAATGTAAAAGGGGAAAGTACTCAGTTTAGATCTGACACTTTTCTAATTAATATAAAGAAAACACCATATCAAATCCCTTTTGAAATAAGTCAAAATGTAACTGATTAACTACTAGAATCAAAGAAGAACTACAAACTAAATGACTTTTCTAAAAACCACAATATTTTTATTCCTGACAACATACACTGCTTTATTAACACTTTACTTCCTAAAGAAAGAGTACTAACTAGACTAGGAGCTTGGGTTTATGGACCAATTCTGCCATACATGTATATAGGCAAATCATGTACTCTCTATATGTATATATAATCAGGATAGGATAAAGTAAAAATGTCAAAGCAATTTGAAAATTGTAAAAGGCTGGCTAAATATTAATCAATATCATTAACACCCCTTATGTGTCTAACAAGGTGATATGAGTTTGATTATTTCCATCAGGAATGATTTCTGCGAGAAGTCATATCTGACTTGGACATGTGGTCCTGACGTGACTTTCCTTGGCTGTGGTAAACTATGAGGACATGAGAATTAGTGGGGTCATATAGAACAGATATTTCTACTAAGTGCATGCTCAAATGAATTTATTAAATTGGAGCTTTAGAAACTAGACTAAATGAAATAAGTCAGAAAGAAAAAGTCAAGAATCATGTAATTTCACTCTTACTTGTTTGTGGGATATAAAACTGAAACAGCAAAGGAACAAGACAAATGACAGAGAAACAAAAACTTATAGACACAGACAACAGTTTAGTGGTTACCAGAGGGTAAAGGGGTTCAGGGGTGGTGGAAGTGAGAAAAGGGAGTCAAATATATGGTGATGGAAGAACTAACTATGGGTGGTAAACACACAATGCAACAAATAGATGATATATTACAGAAATGTATGCTTGAAACCTACATAATTTTACTAACCAATGTCACCCCAGTAAATTTAATAAAAAAAGAAACTAGAGAGTTAATTTTTAAAAATGAAAAACCCCACGATAACAGACCATGTGATAATGCAAACATGGATATAATGCAATTGACATTTGCTCCTTTTTCCTGCAAAATGGGTTGGAAAAAAAGTCTTATCTTTGGTATGATGGCCTGAGAGGATATGGAGAAAAGAGTGAGGATAGCCAAGTAAAGATTAGGTAACTCTATCAGGAAATGAGAAGATAAACAGAGGGTTACGGTATACTCAGTTTCCTTACAGAGAATTGGGCCCTCAAAGCAAACATTAACTGGAGAATCATTCTCATTGTCCTAGTACATTCAGCCCATTATAGAATGCACTCTGGGTGGTGAACACACAATGTGATATATAGATGATGTATTACAGAATTGTACACTTGAAACCTACGTAAATTTACTAACCATTGTCACCCCAATAAATTTAATTAAAAAAAAAAGAATACAGAATCATCCCTGTACCCAGAACAAATTAGAATCCAGCATTCAAACTCCTGCAATTGCTGGCATGTAAGCTGCAAAGACTTGCCCTAGCTATTTCAATAACTGCAATAATAGGACCTCATTTTACACAATTGAATTGTCTACATTTATAGAAAATATTTCTGGATTTGATAGGAATTGCATTAAATTTGTATATCAATTTAGGGAGAATTGGCATCTTTACTATATTGAGTCCTCGGTACTATAAACAATGTTTCTCATTTATCGAGGTCTTGGATTTCTTTCTTTAGCACACAGATATTATATATATATTTTTTATTTATACCTAAGTATTTCTGTTTTTGGAACTATTGTAAGTAGGATTTTTAAAATTTTGGTACAATTGTACATTGCTGGTATAGAGAAATAAGATTGATTTTGTTTGTTGATCTTGTATTCTTCAGCCTTGTTAGACTTTATCCCACTAATTTTAATATGCTATGCTTTTACCTAATCAGGTTGTTTCTAATTTCCCTGTGATTTCTTCTATGACCTTTGAGTTATTTACAATGTATTTTTTTAATTTCAAAATATTTGGAGGTATTCCAGACACCTTTCTGTTATTGATTTCTAATTTAATTCATCTTTGTACAGGAAACACACTGTGTGATTTAAATCATTTAAAATTTATTGATCTTGTTTTATGGCTCAAAATACAGTCTATCTTGCTGATATTCCATGTGTACTTAAAAATAATGTGTACTCTGCTGTTGTTGGTGGAGTACCCTATAAATCGCAATTAGGGAAATATGATTGACAGAGTTGTTCAAGTTTTCTAGAGCTTCACTGATTTTCTATTTGTTCTATCAAGTATTCATACCATGTATTTGTACAGATGACCTTTATATAAATGGATTCAAACATCCCTTTGGAAAAGTTAGGCATTTATCCAACTAATTATCTATTTGTGTCTTATACCATCATCTCAACTCCTTAAGTTTACAATCCCTTTATTCTTCCATTTCAGTTGGCTACTTCTTGACAGTATACAATGCATGTGCATATAATAGTGCCATCATCATCCTAGAAAATCTCTTATGATCTGCTAAAAGTAGATACAGATCCTCTCTTACAACATTAACACAGTCTTCCTTGTTTATATATTGTTGTTAACACCATTTACTAAAATGTAAGGACATTGTGGTTAAAAATGTGCCTATATATTTTTAATATGTGCAGAGCTCAATATTGCCCCTTCTTGACAGTGTCAAATATATGCCTAATTGAGAAATTAAACATTAGCCATGTGAGTGAAACTGGAATTATCCAGAAATATGATTCTAGCCTCAGACAAAAGCCAGAGAACTAAACATGAGGACATGAACAGAGAAATATTAGTCTATAAACGAGTATTTAGAGAACTCAATCCAAAAGCAGAAGGCACAATCTAATTGGACTTACAAAACGTATGTGATTTAACATTAACTTGATTTATCAGAAAATTAGGATAAGCCTGAAAACATAGTTAGCATGAACCATTAACTAAGGTACTGGATCCAAAATTTAGCCTTTCTCCTACAGGTTGGTGAGTCTCAGAGGTCCTAATACAGGTCTATTTCAGTTAAAGATGTAATAGACAGGCATTGTGTGTGGCAGAGAAATTTGAAAGTATCAGTGCCTGAGTAGAAATAAGAACACAGTTCAGAGCCAGGTGAAAGGAGTAAATATCAAGCTGCAATCTCTAACATATTGTAGGAAAAAGGGGGAGAGAGAGAGGGAGAGGGAGAGGGAGAGGGAGAGGGAGAGGGAGAGGGAGAGGGAGAGGGAGAGGGAGAGGCAGAGGGAGGGGGAGGGGGAGGGGGAGGGGGAAAGGGGAGGGGAAGAGGAGAGGGAGGGGGGAGGGGGAGGGGGAGAGGGAGAAGGAAGGAGAAAAGGAAGGAAGGGAGATTATAATGCATGACCAATTACAAGATTATCATGACCTTGAACAAATGAATTTAGATGTTCTATTTCCTCCCACTGGGATTTCCATAAAGGATAATTATGATCAGATCTCAAGATAATAAAGATTGCTTTGTGACATTTTTCTTTGTTACTCTCTTCAACTTTTAACTATTTTTTGATACTTTCTCAGATTATTTTGTAAAAGCTAGGGGCAGAAAAATTGACTAGAAACTGTCTTCATTTAATGAGCACTACTAAAAAGAGTTTATACATGTTTTATTAACTGTTATAGTTATATGCATAGTCCAATTTCTTTCTCCCCAGTTTCACAAGTTGTAGTAAGGCACGATTTAAACCTGTTCTATGTCTAAAAGAAATATAAACAGTTGAGCTTTTTTTTAAAATTTAAGAATAATCAAAATAGCTGTTTGAAGGTAAGGTTTTTCTAAGTGTTCACTATTTCTTTGAAGTATTCTAACAAATCATTTGTTTCTTTTGTAAACACTCTAGCATTTTATAGGTTCGAATATGAAGCACTTTATAAAATCTTAATTTCATTTTTTACCTAAAATATACTATAGATTTTTTTCCATGGATTTCAGTGTACTTCCAAGCTAAGAAGATATAAACACATTTTAAAATATGGCCTTTTCAAATTATTATATTTAAATGTATGTTTAATAAGCATTTCTCTTGACAGATATATGCAAGATAGAACTGAGTAGTTTATTGTTAACTAAATTAATATAAAACATGTCAGAAAAAAACTAAAATACATAATGGGAATAATACAGCCCAGGTAGAATTACCTACTCATTGGTTCTTTGCATATTTTCTGGTCCAGAGCACGTAATATTTGCTCATCTTAGAATGTCTTTCTGGACCCTGGACAATCCAAATTCTACCCAAACTTCAAGGCCCACCTCTAGTCCTACCTTCTCTGTGAAGTCTTCCTTTATCACCCTAGAAAAGGTAAGGTCCTTTTCTCTATATTCCCACAGGACTACAACGAATCATTATTTTCTTTTAGTGCTTACTACCTCCTGCCTTGTATTAAATGTTATAGTTTATTAACATATTGTGTCTATATTTCTTTCAGTGCCAAAAGACAACTACTTTCCCTCATTCCTCCTTATAGAAAGAGAAGTTACCAATTTGATTTATCAGCTTCATGACGTTAAGTATAGCAGATTCACTAGTGTGTAGGCCCCTGCACGTTGGAGAGCTATAGCCGTGTGTAACTCGACTCTTTCCCTAAGTCCTGAGCTCTTGAAGGTATGAAGATGTGGCCTGGCCTCGGCAGCCTCTGCCATTTCTCTGTGCGGCTCTCTATTCTCCTTCACCTGTTAGAACTGACTAGTAGAATGATTTTCTACTAATGAGACAGACTATCATTTGGGTACTCTGTCCCTTTATTCCCTCCCTCTTTGCTCACACACCATAGAGCTCTGGTTATTGTCCCAATTTCCATCCAGCCAGAACTCTGCATCATCCCCACTTCCACATTCTGTCCACTTCACTGTCGTACTTTTGTGTATAGCTCCATGGGGGGATTTTATGTGGCAGAAGTGATTCACAATGCAAGATTCGGGTTTGTAAGAACCTTCTTGCAGAGTAATATAAATTGTTATCAAAACTGTACTGACACAAAAAACAATTAGGTTTATGTTTGCCGAATATATTTGGCAATCCTGTCACAAGGATGGTGTTATAAATTATTTTGATACTATGTTTAAGATGATTTAATAGAATTATTTTCAGTAGCATCAAAAAAAAACATACTTAGAACTTATGCTACCAAGTATCAGAGGTTTTAATAAGTCAAACTTTTTTTCAGACACAGAGATCTTGTTACAAAAGAAAGTGTACTTAAAAGTTCAATGTGCTAAACAGCAAAACATAAAATCCAAACTGCTTGACACGGATGTGAAGGACTCACTTCTTCATTTGTTCATTCAACAAACACTTTTCGAGGACCTTCTATTTTCTATACTGCATTCTAAGCAGTAGGACATATCACTATAATTCTGGTAAACTATTCCTCTCAGAAAGCTGTTATTATTGGGTTTGTGTGTGTAAAAGAACAGCAAATAAATATTTAAGGCATCCTATTGAGATAAATTCGACAATAAAAATTAAAAGTAGTATAAAAATTAAAATTATTTAGTTAGGTAGTCAGGGAAGTCCTCTCTAATAAGATGATTCTGAGCAGAGATTTAAATGAAGTGAGAGGAGAAACCATATGGAAGTGATGTACTGGTGTAGAAAGGTCACTGAGGCATAGAGGCTCCTTTGGAGGAGCAGCAGAAGAGAATGGAATGTGGGATGGGACGCGTAGAAGCAGATGAGGTTGGACATGGAGCAGGAGGCCAATTCACATCTGGCTTTAAACCATGGTAAGAATGTGGGTTTCTTTCTCCTCCTATTTGCTTCTTCAATGCTCTACCTAAGGTACCTCCTCAGAACACCCGAGTCCCTGTGGAGAGCCTAGCTTTACAATGGTTGACAACCAAAAAGCGGATGTTCAAACTTGGGAGCTCCACAGACTGCTTGCCATATACCGAGTGATGGGCTGGGTGTTAGAGATACAGCTCTCTACAGAACAGACAAGGTCCACTCTGGAGCTGTGTTGCTAGACTGGAGGGAAATATGGAAACTGGTAGAGGTGGACAGTTATGGTGAGCTTTGCTGTCCAGCCATCCAAGTTGGAAGGACACAAAGAAGGCTTTGACGTACTGCACACCATTTTATATATTATATACAACTGTGTCTACTTCTGTATGTACACATACATGTATGTGTACATCTGCATCTATGTACACATGTATTGCTATATCATGTATGTGTGCATATACATATATACACTTCCAAGTATTTTCTTCTAATGAACATGAAGAACATAAAGAACATGAGGTATAGTTCTATATGTGATGTCAATTTGAAACATATGAGAAGAATCTCAGTAATAAGTTCTGTAATCAGCAATTTGATTTTTTAGCCAGTTGATAATGTTCATGTAATTGGATTTGATAGAATAACATATCAATTATTTCAATCATATTCATCCATGCATATAATGATATAAGCAGCATTCACTTCTCAATTGGGAATTCCAGCTAGAAAATGAAGAAAGTGCTACCAGTCATGAAATCTCTTAATCCTGATGTCAACCTCACTCAGTTCCACTTATTCCTTTTACTCCATTTTTTCTTCTATTTTGATGTATGTGATACGGACAGAAGTTTATAATGAGTTTTATGCTTGTTCCATTGCCACAGCAATGATAATACTATGATTTCTATCTTTAGGAAGCTAGGGTAGTATCTTTATCATTTTTTTATTCTACATTATGTCCTAAACATTAGAGGATAAAAACAGGAGAGTAAACTCTCCTTATCTGTGTCTATATGTTCCAAGTACCCAGTGGATGACTGAAACCATGGATAGCACTGAACACTATATATATATATATATATATATATATATATATATATATAATTTTTTTTTTCCCTACACATAGATACCTTTTCACATAAAGTAAGAACTTTATGGCTTCCCTCCGGCATATGTGAACAGGCAGCATCACTACTCTTGTGCTTTGGGGCCATTATCAATTAAAATAAGGATTACTTGAACATAAGCACTGTTATATCACAACAGTGCTTAATCTAATCATTTATGACCTAGGCGGCTACTAAGTGACTAAAGGGCAGGGAGCATATGTAATGTGTATACTTTGGACAAAGGGATGACTCATATCTGGCCAGGATACTTTGGACAAAGGGAAGACTCACGTCTGGTCACGATGATGCAGGATGGTAAGAGATTTCATCATGCTACCCAGAATGACATGCAATTTAAAACATTAATTGCTTATTTCGGGAATTATCCATTTAATAGTTTTGAAACTTGGTTGACCACTGGGAAGTGATACCATGGATAAGGGGGGACTACTGTTTGTCAAGGGCTTCGTCAACTCCCCCATTGTCCTGGCACATAATAAATATTGTTTACTAATCACAAATAAGCTAAATGAATGACATAATAAAGCTTTGTTTTTACTCAGGAGAACTACATTTCACTTGGGGGAAGTTTGAAAATAGAATCAAAACTCATTCTGCTTCTAGATGGTAGAATAATTGGTATCCAAAGATTCTTCTTTCATGGAATATCATAGGCCTTTCAAAGTATCTTTACAATCATGTTAAATTTAATTCTGATATATATTGACTCTAAGAGCTGTTATTAGATTTTCAAGAGGTTAAGCATGTCGTTTCATACAGGCCACTTAAGACATAGATAAAAAGTTATCCAGAAACCAAGGATGACACTAACAGAGTAAGTGCCACCTGAGAGTGTAATGGTTTATTACTACTATTGTTATTATGCAAAAACAAACTATCTTAAACTTTGTCTTAATAAAGCCTGAACTGGCTCATTCTAAACTTGTTACTTGATCTTCAAGGCAAAATACCAAACCTTCAAGTGACCTTTAAATGATTGATATATTTAGCATTTCCAACTGATTTTACCAATCGCAAATCTGCAAAACTGGGTACCACAGTTCTTTCTTTTAATTCATAAACAAAACATTATAAGCTTAAACCTTTAGTAAAAAATAGTCTCTTATGTTTAAAATTTTCAATAACAGCAATTATTTATTATGCATTCTACAGCATTTCTCACAAAAGCTTAGAATTTATACAAGACAATGTAATTTAAAGTAAATATTTAAGATAGCAAATTTTGTTAGGAGTTGCATTTAGGACTGTATGAATTCCAGGTGACTATTTAAAAACATAGTATAATAAAAATTGTTAAAATAATAATACTATTAAAATACATTTTTACAACTTTTCTATGATTTATTCTTTCACAGAAAAACAAACAAACAACAACCAAAAAAACCCAACAATATTTGTCTCAATTAACAAATTTTGAAAAAGCAAAGAATTTGTGATTTTTCCAAACTCCATAGAGGTTAACTTTCAGCTGTCATATTTTGCTCAATGATTTTGTGGTCTTACATTTACAGAAGTGTTTGAGTCAAATACTGTTATCCTGTAATCTCAGATGAACCACACCATGTACACACTCCCTCCATTCTCTCTCTCTCTCTCTCTCTCTCTCTCTCTCTCTCTCTCTCTCTCTCTCTCTCTCTCTCTCACACACACACACACACACACACACACACACACCAGAAACTATGTCTTAAGGATACTTTTCATTTGTTTGTCTTCTTTTTTTTCTAGTTTTTTTTTTTAATTTATTGGGGTGACAATTGTTAGTGAAATTACATAGATTTCAGGTGTACAATTCTGTATTACATCATCTATAAATCCCATTGTGTGTCCACCAACCAGAGTCAGTTCTCCTTCCATCACCATATATTTGATCCCCCTTACCCTCATCTCCCACCCCCAACCCCCCCTTACCCTCTGGTAACCACTGAAGTATTGTCTGTGTCTATGAGTTTTTGGTTCTCATTTGCTTGTCTTGTTCTTTTGTTGTTTTCGGTTTATATACCACATGTCAGTGAAATCATAGGGTTCTCTGCTTTTTCTGTCTGACTTATTTCACTTAGCATTATACTCTCAAGATCCATCCATGTTGTCACAAATGCTCCTATATCATCTTTCCTTAACATCGAATAGTATTCCATTGTGTATATATACCACAACTTCTTAATCCATTCATCTATCGAAGGACATTTTGGTTGTTTCCATGTCTTGGCCACTGTAAACAAAGCTGCAATGAACATTGGAGTACACGTGTCTCTATAGAGAAATGCTTTCAGATTTTTTTCGTAGATACGCAGGAGAGTGATTGCTGGGTCATATGGTAATTCTATTCGTAATTTCTTGAGGAACCTCCACACTGCCTTCCATAGCGGCTGCACCAGTCTGCATTCCCACCAACAGTGTATGAGTGTTCCTTTTTCTCCACAGCCTCTCCAACACTTGTTACTATTTGTCTTGTTGATGATAGCCGTTCTGACTGGGGTGAGGTGATATCTCATTGTGGTTTTTATTTGCATTTCTCTGATGATAAGTGATGTTGAGCATTTTTTCATATGTCTATTTGCCATTTGTATGTCCTCTTTGGAGAAATGTCTCTTCAGGTCCTCTGCCCATTTTTCAAATGGGTTGTTTGTTTTTTTGTTGTTGAGTTTCATGGGTTCCTTGCATATTTTGGATATTAGCCCCTTATCGGAGGCACTGTTTGCAAAAATCTTCTCCCATTCAGTCGGTTGCCTCTTTATTTTGTCAATGGTTTCTTTTGCTGTGCAGAAGCTTTTAAGTTTCATATAGACCCATTCGTTTATTTTAGCTTTTACTTCCATTGCCTTTGGAGTCAAATTCATGAAATCCTCTTTGAACCCAAGGTCCGTAAGTTTAGTGCCTATGTTTTCTTCTATGTAGTTTATTGTATAAGGTCTTATGCTTAAGTCTTTGATCCATTTTGAAATAATTTTGGTACATGGTGACAGATAGCAGTCCAGTTTCATTCTTTTGCACGTGCTATCCAATTCTCCCAGCACCATTTATTGAAAAGGCTGTCTTTCCTCCATTGTATGTTTTTAGCTTCTTTGTCAAAAATTATCTGTCCATATTTATGTGGTTTTATTTCTGGGTTCTCAATTCTATTCCATTGGTCTATGTGTCTGTTTTTCTACCAATACCATGCTGTTTTGATTATTGTAGCCCTATAGTACAAGCTAAAGTCAGGGAGTGTGTTACCTCCAGTATTGTTCTTTTTTCTTAAGATTGCTTTGGTTATTTGGGGTCTTTCGTGGTTCCAAACAAATCTGATGATTTTTTTGTTCTATTTCTTTAAAAACTGTCATTGGGATTTTGATGGGGATTGAATTAAATCTGTGTATTTCTTTGGGTAATATGGCCATTACGTTGATTCTTCCAATCCCTGAGCACGAAATGTCTTTCCATTTCTTTCTGTCTTCTTCAATTTCTTTCAAAAATGTCTTATAGTTTTCAGCATATAGGTCCTTCACATCCTTGGTTAAGTTTATTCCTAGGTATTTTATTCTTTTTGCTTCAGTTGCAAAAGGAATTGTTTTTTGTATTTCTTTTTCTGAGATTTCATTGTTAGTATATAGGAATGCAATGGACTTTTGTACGTTGATTTTGTAGCCAGAAACTTTACTGTATTCGTTGATTGTTTCTAATAGCTTTTTGGTGGAGTCTTTAGGGTTTTCTATGTATAGCATCATGTCATCTGCAAAGAATGATAATTTAACTTCTTCATTCCCAATTTGGATGCCTTTTATTTCTTTCTCTTGCCTGATTGCTCTGGCAAGGACTTCCAACACTATGTTGAAAAACAGAGGTGATATGGGACAGACCTGTCGTGTTCCTGAACGTAGAACAAAGGGCTTCAGTTTTCACCATTAATTATGAGATTAGCTGAGTGCTTGTCATATATGGCCTTTATTATGTTAAGGTATTTTCTTTCTATTTTGTGAAGTGTTTTAATCATAAATGGATGTATCTTGTCAAATGCTTTTTCTGCATCAATTGATATAATCATATGATTTTTGTCCTTTATGTTGTTTATGTGATGTATCACATTGTTGGATTTGCGGATGTTGAACCATCCTTGTGCCCTGGGGATGAACCCCACTTGGTCGTGATGAATAATCTTTTTAATGCATTGTTGTATTCGATTTGCTAGAATTTTGTTTAGGAATTTTGCATCTATATTCATCAGAGATATTGGCCTGTAGTTTTCTTTTTTTGTGTTGTCCTTACCAGGTTTTGGTATCAGGGTAATGTTGGACTCATAAAATGAGTTAGGGAGTACTGTCTCTTCTTCAATTTTTGGAAGATTTTGAGCAGGATTGGTATTAGATGCTGTTTGAAGGTTTGGTAGAATTCACTAGTGAAGCCATCTGGTTTAGGACTTTTGCTTTGGGGAAGGTTTTGGATGACTGATTCAATTTTGTTACTGGTGATCGATCTGTTTAGATTTTCCAGTTCTTCATGGTTCAGCCTTGGAAGGCCATACATTTCTAAGAACTTGTACATTTCTTCTAGGTTATTGAATTTGGTGGCATATAGTCCTTCACAATATTCTTGGATGATCCTTTGAATTTCTGTGGTATCCGTCATAACTTCCCCTTTTTCATTTCTGATTTTGTTAATTAGTGTCTTCTCTCTTTTTATCTTAGTGAGTCTAGCCAAGGATTTGTCAATTTTGTTAATCTTTTCAAAGAACCAGATCTTTGTCACATTATTATTTTTTTTTATTTTTTTCCTCTCTATTTCATTTAGCTCTGCTCTAATTTTTGTTATTTTCTTTCTTCTGCTGACCTTGGGTTTCACTTGTTCTTCTTTTTCTAGTTCTTTAAGGTGTAGCATGAGGTTATTTATTTGGGATTTTTCTTGTTTCTTGAGATAGGCCTGTAATGATATAAATTTCCCTCTTAAAACTGCTTTCGCTGCATCCCAAAAATTTTGGTAGGATGTATTTTCATTGTCATTTGTTTCTATGTATCTTTTGAGCTCTCCTCTAATTTCTTCTTTGACCCAGTCGTTCTTTAAAAGTATGTCGTTTAATCTCCATGTATTTGTGTTTTTTCCTGCTTTCTTTTTGCAGTTGATATCCAATTTCAAAGCTTTGTGATCAGAGAATATGCTTGGCATGATTTCAATCTTCTTAAATTTGCTGAGGCTGATTTTATGTCCCAATATATGGTCTATCCTTGAGAGTGTTCCATGTACAGTCGAAAAGAATGTATAGTCTGATGTTTTAGGATGAAGTGCTCTATATATGTCAATGATGTCCATTTTTTCTAATGTGTCATTTAGAGCTGCTATTTCGCTACTTACTTTCAGTTTGGATGATCTATCCATAGCTGCCAATGATGTATTTAAGTCCCCTAGTATAATTGTGTTTTGGTCAATTTCTCCCTTTGGTTCTGTTAGTTTTGCTTGGTATATTTCATTGCTCCCTGATTGGGGGCATAAATATTGATGACTGTTATGTCTTCTTGTTGTATAGTCCCCTTTACCATTATGAAATGTCCATCTTTGTCTTTTGTTATCTTTTTCACCCTGAAGTCTGTTTCATCTGATATCATTATGGCTACACCTGATTTTCTCTGGGTACCATTTGCTTGGAGTGTCAATTTCCACCCTTTCACTTTGAGTCTATGCTTGTCCTTGTAGCTGAGACGTATCTCTTGGAGACAGCATATGGTTGGGTTTAGTTTTTTGATCCAATCTGCTACTCTGTGCCTTTTTATTGGTGAGTTCAGTCCATTACATTTGGGGTGATTATTGATATGTGAGGATTTCCTGTCATTCTATCTTTAGTTTTCTGGTAAGGCTCTGTCCCCATTGTTTCTTTGCCTTTTTGTTGTTGTCTATTATTTCTGTGTGGTGGTATTCTATGATGTTTCCCTGTTTCTTCTTTTATTACAGTATATATGTCAGTTCTGGATTTTTTTTGAGTGGTTAACCTTAAGTTTATGTAAAAGAAAGTTTGATAGTTAGAATATTCCATTTTCTTCAGCACGCTTACTTTCCCCATTCCCATATTCCGGTTTAGGCCTTTATTCACCCCCTTTTTATGTTTCAGTTGCCACAAATTGTCCCTGTTGATGGTGGTCGAATAGCCTCCTTTAGTATTTCTTGTAGTGCAGGTTGTGTATTAGAAAATTTCCTCAGCTTCTGTATGTCTGGAAAGGTCTTTATTCCTCTTTCATATCTAAAGGATATCTTTGCTGGATATATTATTCTTGGCTCATAATTTCTCTCTTTCAATAGTTTGAATATTTGGTTCCACTCCCTCCTGGCTTGTAGAGTTTCTGCTGAAAAATCTGGTGATAATCTAATGGACTTACCTTTGTAGGTTACCTTCTTCTTTTCCCTGGCTGCCTTGAGGATTCTTTCTTTGTCTTTGATTTTAGACAGCTTCAATACAATGTGCCTTGGAGAAGGCTTGTTGGGATTGAGGTAATTAGGTGTTCTATTTGCTTCTTGGATTCAAGGATCTAGTTCTGTCCACAAGTTTGGAAAGTTCTCATCAACAATTTGTTTGAATATATTCTCTGTTCCCTTCTTTCTTTTTTATCCTTTTGGTATGCCCATTATTCTTATATTGGTCTTTCTGATGAAGTCAGAAAGTTCTTGTAGAGTTCTTTAATTTCTTTTAAGTCTCAAGACTCTTTCTTCTTCCATCTGTGTAATTTCCAGGTTTCTATCTTCAATGTCACTGATTCTTTCCTCCATCTGGTCAACTCTGCTACCTAAACTGGTTATTTCATTCTTAATTTCTTCTATTGAGTTGTTAATCTCCAGAAATTCTATTTGGTTCTTTTTCAAAATTTCAATCTCTTTCATAAAATGCTCATGTTGTTCTTTGATTGTGATTCTCAGTTCATTAAACTGTCTTTCTGTGTTTTCTTGCATCTCGTTGAGTTTTTTTCAGAAGTGCAATCTTGAATTCTCTGTCATTTAATCACATATTTCCATATCTTTAAGTTCCTTTTCTGGTGACTTTTAACTTTCTTTCTGAGCTATCTTGTTGCCTTGGTTATTCATGGCAATTACTGATTTATTATTTCTCTTCCTAGACATCTACAGGAGTGGCTTCTGCAACAGGTTGATAGGAAGAGGTCTTTCTTTTGTTTTCCAGTACTTGTTGGTAGAATGTTTTATTTTCTCTCCGACTGCAGCCATTTTTGTCTCTCTCACACAGTAGTGCTATGTTTTCTCTGCACTATTCCAGCTTCTGACATAATGGGGGGATTCCTTAGGAGACAGGCTTCTCCTTTGTTAATAGTTCGCCTGGGTGACAGGGCACAGTGTCCGTGTGGGTATGTGGAGAGCTTTTGAAGTTCCAAAGCTCTTCCTGCACCAGATTCAGAGCCTGTATGTTTCAGCAGTTCTGTTTACTCCTTCAGGGATCCACCCAGATAGGTGGGGCCAGGGGCGGGGTGAGTTGTGAGAGGTGGCCCAGAGCAATGGCGGCCACCACCACAGCCGGTCCTGCTTCCACAGCTCCCTCCCCTTTGCCAGAACTAGTTGGGCTGCAAATCTGTGTCTGCGATCCACAGTTCTCAGAATAGCAAATATTCTGTTCTTTTGATCTGACACTGCTACTGTTCTACTTCTAGCACCGGGCTGGTGGGTGCTAGGCGAGCTCTGTGAGGGTAGGGAGGGGGCGGCTAGTCTCAGTGCCTAAGGCTTCCATTCTCTGCTCAGCAGTGAGGGCTTAAACCACTGTTTTCAGCCTTCTTCCCTCAGTCTTTTCTCCAAGGTCTCTGCCGTGAGCGTTGGGTTCAGCCGTGTTATATGCTACCCCTCAGCCCTGTGGGCCATAAATGGAGCCCTAGCAATCCGAGTTCTTCCCTCTCCCACAGCTGTGGTAGTTCCGGGATGCAGTGAGCTCGGAGCACCGAGCTAGGTCTGCACCCTGCGCCCCTGCGGCTTCGTCTCCGCACTTCTCCCTTCCCTCCTCCCCCACTCGCACGATTCTCCACGATTCTCCCACCTTTAGGTGAATTCAGTAGTGGGCCTCTTCCTCTTGCCTGTCTGCTGTGCAAGGAGTCCTCTGTGTAGTTATTGTTATTCGATTAGTTGTAAATTCCAGGGGAGCTTTACAGAGGCTTACCTCACACAGCCATTTTGACGTCTATCTCTTTGTTTTCTTTAATGTAAGATATATTTTATTTCCAAATACTCATTGTTATAAATTCCTTTTTAGAGCTAAACAGTGCTTCGAAACTTTGTTGTAAATAATTCTAAAATACAAAAGCATCTTCAAGTTGTTTTCAGTTGCTAAGACGATATTTGAATTCATTAGTAAAAATGACATAACAGAATGTAATTAACGCACTTGACAATTAACTTGTCATTGAGAAGGAATTAGAGAGAGAATATGTGCAGTTTTTAATCTCAATAAAAACCGATTGCAGACTAATGGATCAAAACATGGAAACATGGTGGCTTCTTAAAATCACTCTTAAAATAATCCCTTCCTTTACTGACTTCAGAAAATAGGTTGATAAATGTAACATAAGTTGGTACAAATTGAATATAATACTAGCTGTATCTCTAATGTTACTATTACATATAACTAAGAACATACATCTTATAGTTAGGCTATAACATGCATTAGTTACTAACTTTAGTATATTCAATAGCGTGCCTAGCTCTCTATTGTAAGCTTCACATTTTCCTTAAAACAGTATAAACAAAGTATTTTTGAAATGTAATAAAATCAGAAACTCAAATATTAATTCAAAAACTGGATCTTTCATGAATTAAATTGGTTTACTTCAAAAATGGTTATCAAATAAGCCATTCGATTATTGTAAGCATGTGTGTAAGTATGTCTAGAAAGGTAATGTTGAGAAATGCATAGACAATCTATGAGAGTTTATCAACAGCCTTGTATAATAATTAAATCATTATAGATTTTTGTATTCTTCATATTAATATAAATTCAATATAACCCTCTAATAAGGAGCTACTTAGGTGAGTAAAACAAATTTAAGTCTACCTTCAGGTAATGCTACTTTCCTTTTCTAAAAATTTTACTTACTTACTATCAGTCTCTTATGCAGGTGAATTTTGACAATTTTCCTTTAAAAGAAAGGTGCTTTAAACCACAATGTGCAATGTAAAACGTAAACAAGAATCTTTTTAGAATTTGAAACTCAGGAAATATATTTTTCTAAAATAACAGCAATAATGAAACTCCATATATTGTGAACAGCTTACTTATCGGGAACACAGATATATTAAAATCTTACGGTATGGACTAATATTGAGAAAAATAATGTAAATAACCACAAGTCTCTTTGGGGGAAAAATGCCCCTTGTAAGCTATATTTTAAAATCCAAGCACAACATTTTCTCCTCAGGAAATCTAAGAACTCAATGAATTGTGTGTCCCCATCATTCATATGTTGAAGCCCTAACACCTAATGTGACCATATGGAGTAAAGAAATAATAAAGGTTAAATGAGGTCATAAGGATAGGTCTATGATTAATAGGATTCGTTTTTTCACAAGAGACACCAGAGAACTTGCTGACTCTCTCCACTATGTGAGAAAAGAGAGAGAGGGTAACCACCTGCAAGCCAGGAAGAAAGCCATCATCAGAAATCAAATTAGTTTGAACCTATATCTTGGACTTCCGATCTTGAGAACTGAGAGAAATAAATTTATGTTGTTTATGCTATCCAGACTGTGGTATTTTGTTATGGCAGCCCAAGCAGAATAATGTTGGAAAGACCCACATGTTTTCACATTGCAAGTCTTTACTCTTAACTTTTTATGTAATTCTAATAGGTCTGGTTATATCATATACAGTGTGTGTCTATTGCAATATTGCAAACAAAACGAGTAATCTGGGAAAGCAGAGAAAAATATTGTCAGTCTGGGATATTTATACCAGTGAGACATAGAAGAGGGTAAATTGAAGGCTAGAGGATAAAGCAAAACTGGAAAAAGATGGTCAAGACAATTTCAAAAGCTCAGTAGTATAGCGATATTATGAATGCTGGAAAACTGTGCTGCACACAGTAGGAGACCTCCAAGGCATCTCTTTTATGGTGAGAGAAAAGCCACGAGGTTTTATGTCAGAAGACCTGGGTTATTCTCAATTGTCTTAATAGAAGTATCTTGGATTAGATTCTTAGCTTCCTTGAGACAAAATTTCCTATATTGTAAAATATAATTCCTTACAAAGAACTAAAAGAGGGACATGACTCATTGGGTACCAGAGGGTGTATGGTGGTAGCCAACCTCTAAGATGCCCCCAAAGATCTCCTGGTATTCCCCTCTCACATTGTACCAGAGTTTTGCTCATGACCGACAGAAGATGTGAAAAGTGGTGGTATGTCAGTTCTGAGATTAATTTATAAAAGATACTGAAGTTGCCATCATTAGTTCTCTTTCTCTCTCCTTTCTTAGATATTCCAGCGGGGTTTTTTTTGTTTTGTTTTGTTTTTTAGCCTATTGTGGTGGAATTTATTCCTCTCCCCCACAAAAGATCCATTCTGGAATTTGCCAGTTTTTCTTTTCTAATATATTAATAGGTTAATTTTGTTTTTTCCTCTAGATTATCAACTATGATACTTTTATTTATTTGTTTATTTGTTTGTTTATATTCTATCTTAGTTAGAAATGCATTTCTTTGAAAATTGTTTTCTTATCAGCATTTGCAGTGTGCTATGTAATATTGTCACTTCCCTTCATTAATTAATAACTACATACTTACATTCTAAAATTCTCTTAGATTTGATTGTTATTAAATTGTTATATGATTAAATATTTGATTTAACATTTTGTTATTAATTTCTAGTTTTATGTCAGCAGAACCTGAGAATGTGGCCTGTATATTTCTAATGTTTGAAAAATTTTGATATAAACTTTATATTCTAGGACATCATCTTTATCACCTCTGTAACTCTTCTATCATTTGAGAATGATATATGTGATTTGTTTTTAAGGGAGAAATTTTTATATGTATATATCTATCTACATATCTATATGTCTATATAGATATATAAACATATATATCTTGTTATTTTGTATATTTAAAGTCTGACTTTTTATTGATTTTACCTTTTTTGATTTACTGCAGACTTAGAAAATAGAACGTTATTATTTGAACATCATTATTATGATAATGGTAGTTTTGTCAATGTTCATACAGATCCTTTTTTTAATAAGTTACTCTGGTAGCTGATGGTTGACAACTGTTATGAAAGGAGACAATATTATGTAACAACTAAGGTCAAAGTCTCCAGAGCCTAAATGAGTGGATTCAAATCCCAGCTCTACCGTTTGCTGCTTATATGGCAAGGCAAATTTCTTAATTTATCTGTCTCAGGTTTCCCATTTATAAAACAGGTACGATGGCAGTAACGGTCCCTAAATAATAGGCTACTGTGTGAGTTACTTAAGCAGCCACTTATAAGCATTTAGAATAATGCCAGGCATATAGGAAGTACTCAAAACTGGCTCATAGTATAATGAGCTGTATTGTGGATTTTAAATGGTATTTATTTAAGTATCTTTCTTATACTATTTATTCTATTTCCTTGAAATGTACTTTGATATTGATACTTAGACATAATTTGTTTTTTAATTGCATTTGCCTCATGTTTTGAAACCTTAGGTGTCATGATGTTTAAGTAGGTTTTTAAATAAGTAAATTTAGTTATTTATTGACAAAAACTGAAACTCCCTGGATTTTAAGAAAGCTTCGCGTAATCATATATATTGTAATAGCTAATACTATCATTGGTCATTTTATTTATTTTTTTACTTTCCTTTTTCTTTATTTTTATTAAATATTTTCTTCCATTTATTATATTGATTTGAACTTTTTTTCTGTCTTCTGTAATAATTAAAAAGTTACAAGTTATATTTCCTTTAGTGGTCAAGAAAAAATAATAAATATTGATTTCTCTTCATGGAATGTGATTATTGTGTTTTATACCTTTTTCTCCAAACCCCTCAAACTCCATCAGGTTTTTAGAGAAATCTTGGACATTTGTTCCACATTATTATTTTATTCCATTTTTATTTTCTTATGAAGTATTTAATATTTCTTGAAATTTAATATCCATATTAATAATAAATATGCACTTAGTACTACATTCTCCTGTTTTTAGCACTCTTTGTTTCATTCAAATGTTTAATGTTTTAATTTTATTTAATTTCTAAGTTGGCTGGGATATTTTTAGAAATGTTTGCATGAGAAACAGGTAACTTTTAGCCAATGACAGACTAGGTACAAACTTCCTGAGTTGCAATCTCGTTTTTGTTGTATGTATGTATGTATGTACAAGTATATATGTATGTATGTGTGTATATAATATTATATAGGCTTATTTAATATTTCCTTTTCCACTCTGATTTTAGATGAGCTACATTTTACAAAAGTCCTCAACATTTCCAGCATTTGGATGATGAATTTTTCTAGTTTTGGTAGGAATATATATTTTCGCTTTTCCTTTCCTTTGCCATTGTTATGATAAACTTTAAGCAGAGAGTAAAATTCACAGGCCCGATCACTATCTTGGACTTGAAGTAACTCATATGTAATTTCGGAGGGTCTACAAGATAAGGTCCTTATATATTGTTTTTATACACTAATACTTATTATCTCTGTGAGATCTCAGTGTCATTTCATGGAGGACATTTTAGTTGCATTAACTATGGGTGATGAACAACAGATGATGTGCATTCTACCAATTTTGAATGGCTGAGATGAACCTTGCTGATACTATATACTACTCGGAAATTATTTTTTCTTTCAGTCTGTCCTGGGACAGATTAAACTATTTTAGTCCTTATTAGGCCTTATAACAAACTGCTACAGATGGGAGACAGCCATAAAATACAGAAGAAAAAAAACACCTGGTCACGGAAGAGATACTTAGTGTTTCTGAAACGGTTATGTTCAGTTGCTCAGTACTATAAAGTGTTGGGGCAGAGATGTTTTGGACAGTATTTTGGATTAATTACTATTAAATAATCAAAGCACAGGAAATTATTTTCACTATAGCTATGGGGAAATTTAACTAAGAAAGTTGCTTAATATTTGAATGTCAGAAAAAACATTTATTAAACATCCATGTAGATAAAACATCCAGGACATTAAAAAGAAACTAGAAGTCATGCCATAAATAAAGCATGTTGTTAATTGACATAGACTTATGGTATAGAATTAATATTTTAGAATATTTTTAAATAGAAAATACTATTTATTCCTAAATAGGGAGCCAAAATCTTATAATTAGAAGGCACTGAAAATTCTGTACACACTTCAACATTGGTCTTTAAAGTCAGTGTAATGGATACTTAATCGATGAAAAATTATTTCATAATAGGAAAAAAATATGCCTGCTATTGTTATGAACAATATTCAATAGAGAATCTACATTCTTATTGCAAAATATAGGCTTAATATATTTATTGCATTGTGTTAGATGTAAATGCAAAGTTTGTGATAGATTAATAACTGAACACTAGAAATGGCTTTCATTTGTTCTATAAAATACACTGGAATTTTTAAGCTATTGATTTACATAAATTTTCCAAATGAGACATAATTCTTAATTACTCATATACAAAAGAAAGGAATTCAACTACTAAGAAAAATATACTCATCTTAAACCAAGACATGCTTTCACGTTTTCAATTCATTCTATACATCATTGTCAAACTAAACTTCTGAAGCAATAGCTTTAATCTTAGTATTTTTTTCCTTAAAAGTTTTTATTTTCATTGCCCTTTGACTAAAATATAAAAGTATTTATTATCTGTCTCTTCCATCAAAACTCTACAAATAGCCTACATACCCATAAAACAAGATACTTCTCTGTTTTTCTCATTCCTTGTATTACACTCATGCTGTCACAGCTGAGCCTTTTCTCCCCATTATTTCCAACAATGAAAATCCCACTTAACCTGCAAAGTCCACCTTAAAAGTTATCATTATTAATCCTATCACAACATCTTGCTTTATTGCAGGTCATAAACTACCTTGTGTAATAGAAATTTATATGCAAGTCATATGAGTCACTAAATTCCTTGAGGGCCAGTCTTCCACTTGTATGTCTGCTATACGACTTATTACAATGCCTGTCATATAATTCTCAGGTACTTACTAATTCCACTGACTCTAGTTAGAATATAAAACTATAGGACAGGGTGTGATATCAGCAAAATGGTAGACCAGGCAGCTTCAAACATCTATCTCTTCACAAAATCACTGAAAACAAGCAGAAACTGTCAGAACCAACTTTATCAGAACTTTAGAATGCATAGTCAAAGGATTACAGCAACCAAGCAAATGCTGAATCAAGAAAAAGACAACTTAAAAAGGTTAGGAAAGAGTTGTGGCATTCTTACTTACTCTTACCTGACTCCCTCCCTGGCTTGGCAGCAGTCCCAAAGATGGAAGCCCACATTCCCAGTGTGGGACTGTAGTCCCTGGTTCTGGAGGGAGCAGAACCAATCTTATAAACACGTTATTGTGCTTGTCTGTTCTAGCCTGTCTGGCAGCTGAAGGACTGACACAAGGGATTAATATCCAGAATATATTAAGAACCCCTAGCTTCATTGCAGTAGGGGAATATCACTCAGCGATATCACTCAGCGATATTCCACTCAGCAGCATGGAATATCACTCAGCGATAAGATGAAATACTGCCATTTGTTAAAACATGGATAGATCTTGAGAATATCAAGCTTAGCAAAACAAGTCAGACACAAACAGTTGAGAACCAGATGACTTCACTCATATCTCGGATATAAAACTGAAAGCAACAAACTAACAAGACAAAAACAAAAGGGAAAAACAACAACAACAACAAAAAAAAAAAAACCTCGTAGACACAGACCATAGTTTAGTGGTTACCAGAGGGTAAAACGGTCAAATATATGGTGGTGAAGGGAAAACAGACTCTGCATGGTGAACACATAATGCAATACAAGGTATGACAATGAAGTTCGCGAACTTGTTGCAGTGCTGTTGCTAACAGTTTTTAGAATCAGAAGGACTATTCATTATGAATTTGTACCACCCGGACAAACAGTTAACCAAGTATACTATTTGGAAGTGCTGAAAAGGCTGCCTGCAAAAGTTAGACAACCTGAACAAGAGCAGTAATTCATGGCTCTTGCATGATGACAATGCACCAGCTCACACAGCACTGTGTGTGAGGGAGTTTTTAGCCAGTAAACAAATAACTGTATTGGAACACCCTCCCTACTCACCTGATCTGATCCCCAATGAGTTCTTTCTTTACCCAAAGATAAAGGAAATATTGAAAGGAGACATTTTGATGACATTCAGGACATCAAGGGTAATACAAAAAAAGCTCTGATGGCCATTCTAGAAAAAGAGTTCCAAAACTCCTTTGAAGGATGGACTAGGCGCTGGCATCAGTGCAAAGCTTCCCAAGGGGAGCACTTCAGAGATGACAATAGCGATATTCAGCAATGAGGTATGTAGCACTTTTTATAGGATGAGTTTGCGAACTTAATTGTTCGAACTCGTATATAGATGATATATTATAGCATTGTATAAGTTTACTAACCAATGTCACCCAAGTAAATTTTAAAAAATCTTTAAGAACTACAACTCAACACCAAAATGTCAACCCAATTTTAAAGTGTGAAAAGGTCTTAAATAGATATTTCTCCAAAGATGACATACAAATGGCCAATAAGCACATGAAAAGATGATTAATATCTTTAGTCATTAGGAATTACGCATGATAGCAAGGAGGTGAAAAAAACGGAAAGCTTGTACATTGCTGGCAGAGATGTAAAATAGTGTAGCCATTGTGTAAAACATTTCGGCAGTTCCTCAAGAAGTCAAACATGTGAATGTGTACCACTATAGCTCTGAGTCACTGCTTTCAATTCTGTTAAATACATATTTAGAAGTGGAATTGCTGGATCATATGGTAATTCTATATTTTGACTTTTTTGAGATACAGTTTCTGTTTGAGATGATTAAAAATTTTGAAATAGATTATGGTGACGGTTATACAGCATTGTAATTAGTATTACTGCAAGTTGTACACTTAAAAATGATTAACATGGCAAATGGCATATCATGTTTCCCCAAAAATGAGACTGGGTCTTAATTTTTGCTCCAAAAGACACATTGGGGCTTATGTTCAGGGGATGTAATCCTGAAAAATCATGCTAGGGCTTATTTTCCTATTAGGTATTATTTTCAGGGAAACATGGTATATGTATATGTATATGTATATGTATATATGTGTATATATATATATACATACGTGTGTATATATATGTCTGTCTGTCTGTATATATGGGAGGGGGAGAGAGAGAGAGAGAGAGAGAGAGCCAAAAAATGTATATACATTTTAAGAAAGAAAAACTGTCTTAAAATTGTAATATTCAATATATACTGATAACAAAAGATGAATACAAGTCACATTTGATTTCTGCAATTACAAGAGGTGCTCAAAGTGGTTACCATCAGCGTCCAGACACTTCTAATTACATCGAACTACTGCTTGAGCAACATTGACCAAAGTGTCTACTTGTATACATTTTTTGGCACCCCTGTGTGTGTGTGTATACATTTATATATATATATATATATATATATATATATATATATATATATATATATATATATATGTCTATATATATATCCATAATTAAAAAAATATAGTTCATTAATTTTACATTCAAGTGGTATATGTAATAGTCATATAAGCAGATGATGGCAGATATAATTTCTAAGGACTTTTATAATTAAGTTTCAAATATATGAATATTCCATAAATTATCAGTATTTTTAAAAAGGGTTTAACATATTCATTAAATGTGAAAATAAAGAAAATACTGCATTCAATTAGCAATATGCAGTCTTGCACCAATGATGCAATTGTTATGACTGAAAAGTTGTTCTTGCTATACTTAGATTTCGAATATCAACAACTGAATTTTTTCTTGAAAATGGTTAATTAATATCTTTGCAAATGCATTAATATCATGTTTTCAAATAATAAACTAAATAAGTTTAGGGAAAAGAATGCTTGTTTTAATTTTTAGCTAGTTGTTGAGAATTTCTATCTGTTGATTATATTAAAGGAAAAATGAAATAAAACATGTACCAATTTGTTAATATACATACTATATTCACTATCACTGAAACAACCTAATTACTTCCTTGGGTATCAAAACAAGTATGGCATTAGTATGATTAGTGTAGGAAAACTGTAGTCATGCTTAATGAAAATTAGGCTAGTTCTGTCAGTGTTATGAGCGGAAGAGGTAATTATGTAAACTTAATGGGTAAATGTACTATGTACCGTATATTAATTCAGCCCACATACATTATGTATGATAAACATATGCATGCACACACTATATGAATTGCCTAGGTTCATGAATATACATGGAAGAAGGACATCTACCAAATATTTCTGAGGCCAGAATGCACTTTTTTCCTAAAGCACCATGCCTTCAGATCCTATTAACAGAGAGGTTGCCCAGCCATTTTCATCAGTAGTGTACTGTTATAAACTTTGAAGATTACCTGACTGTCAACATTTTACTACTGTGTCATTTTTTTTTTGCTGTTAAGTAATTATAAGAAGATTGGTTAAACTATGTCTTTTATTCCAAGTTTTACCTGCACTCAGTTCATTAAACTGTGACCCTTGAGTTCACGGTTGCAGGTCTTATGGATTAACTACCTGCCATCTTCTACTGCCACAAGATTTAAAGTATATGCAAAATATATAATGCGTAGGAATCAGTTGGCCCTAATCTGCATGAAGAATCATTAAAAGGCTCTGATAGCTCCATACTATACTAAGGAGAAAGTCCATACTCGGTTGGCCCCCATGACTCTGCCCTTTGTGTCAAAATGCTTTGCGAACCTCAGTTTCCACCGCATTTCCTTCTATATCCTACACTCAGAACATTGGTATTTCTTGCTCCTGTCAAAAGATCATGTTTCTACCTCTTTCTGGAGCTCTTTTCCTTCTCTTTTTAAACCCCCCCTCAAATGCTATGACTTTAGTCAAGTCTCTCCTGGTTATTTAGAGAGTGGTTCTTCTGCAAGCCTCCTGTAACACTTTGCACATCTGTATGTTGTCTGACTCCTTGAGTGAACAATACTTGTATCTGCCACTTCTATAAGAAGTGAACACTTCCAGGGCAAGGGAACTCAGCATAAAAATAGGCACTGAACATATATTTGCTACATAAAAACTTAGAATGAAGTTCTGCAATTTACAAAACACTTCCAAATTCATTATTTCATTTGTTTAGCTTAAGGTAATAGATATGATTCCCATTTCACAAAAAGGGAGCATAGCATCAAGCAATCAAGAAATATGTCCAATGTCAAACATTCAGTAACACTGGATGGAGCCGGGATTTAAACCTAAGACTTTCGATTTCAAATTCACAGCTTTCTGTAACTTGGAGAAGAGAAATAAAGGAGAAGGTTAGTGAAATCATTGTCCAAGGACATAGGATTTGACTTCCATTCTGAATCTAAGGCCAGTAAATTTTCTACTCTATCATCAGAAATCTAATACTACAGACTTAAAATAAAGTAGTTATTTTGTAATTGTAGGTAAATCAGTGGATTGAGGCAGCTATGTAGACATCTTCATATAATGTGCTGGACATTACAGAAGTTAACTATCTTTACACAGTGAAATAAATTAACAATAGGCCACTAAATAAATCAATCAGATATGTCATAAAGGAAACACAATCACTAAAAACCCCTATTATCATTTAAAGGAATCCTGTTATCCTTCAAGGCCCATAAAATCAGCCTAAATGCAGTATACACAGTGATTACGCAGAGTCTCCGTGTATAATAAAATATGCATAAAGCCACAAAACATTATACTCCTACACTACATATTTAATCTAAAATCAAGATGCTAGCTCTAATAAATATAAAGAAGTATGATAATTTAATTTCTAATTATCTTACTCCACTTTTTAGTAATCATAGCAGAGATTAAGGTAAATTTTACATTTTGGTTTTTTCTCAAAAGCTTAATTTAAGTACTGTATTGGTTTACATTTTTCTGTACTGAAGTATACATTTAAAACTGACCTTAGAATCACAAATGAAAGGTCTTTTTTTCCCCAAGTAACTATGGTAGTACCTGAATGTTTTAAAATCTTATAAATTATTTCATCTGTGATTTTACCATGTCTCTCTTTTGTTTTCTTTTCTTTGATCTTTTTATTTACCTTTGAAATTTGGCTTTGTTGTATTTAAGGGGTTTTATTGGGTGAAATTCAAAGTGACAGAAAACCAATTTCCTAATGGATACCAAAGGAGAGATAAATAGATATGATGACTGCCACATATCACGAGTTCAAGATAAAGAAAGTGCTGATGGGAAATTTTGTCAGACAGAATAGAGTCTGAGGTGAAACAGTTATAGGATCTAGTACAATTTTTATGTTCTTACAGTGGACTGTAAGAAAGAATAGCAATATTAGGTATGCTGAATGATATAACAGGTTCTAATGTAAAAATAATGAGAATAATGAAGACTACCTGAATTTATAAGCAGAAAAAGTATAACTAGATTGAACTAAGCTATTCAAAAGTTGAAAGAGTCTAAGAACCACCTACTGAGTCTAGTTAAACTTCCAGCTCCAAAGGTGAGCTCTGACTGACTCTCCCAGAGCTTCAGGTGACCTGCACAAGCTGTAAGCATCTTGGAACCAGAAGGAAGTAGAAGAAATAACGTAACTGCTAGGGTGTGAATTTCATCTTCCCCTCATGCTTACCTTAGTGAGTACAGGAACAGAGGTGGCCATAGTAGGTCACATACCATATCAATCAAGATAAAACACAAAAACAGAAAAGCGAAGGTAGTCAGAAGACTGGGGGAAAATGAGCAAGGAGCCAAGAAGCACTTAATGAAATTAATTGAAACATTGTCTAGGGTATAAAAAGGCATTATTATTTTCAATTATGCTTATTTTTTCACTTATTAACTAAATAAATGTATATTGCAAAGTACTTGGAAAATGTATAAAAAAGTGTCAAAGAAAATAAAACTTACCTTTAATCACATAGTTCAGAAAAAAATACTTGTAAGATTTTGGCATATTTAAGAAAATTATTTCTCTCTTTCTCTTCCTCTGTCAGCTATATTTACATTAATATTTTTACAAAAGGATTATACAGTATATAAAGTTGTACTTCTGCTTTTGTATCTAATCTAATATTTAGGGGTACTTTTCTTTTATAAAATAATGTTTTGTTTTACACACACACACACAAAGTGTGTATATATACAACACACACACAAAGTGTGTATATATACATGTGTATATATATATATATATATATATATATATATATGTACATATATATGTATACTTTTAAAACTTTAATTCATTGACATTTTTTGTTTATATGGTAAAATTAGGATTTAAACTTGCATTTTCCCCCGAACATTCACTAATGCCTAAGCTCATATTTTAATGATAATAACTTTAGATACATTTTTCATATGCTGAGCACACTGTATATTTGATATATAATGGGTCCATTTCTACTCTATTGCTTCTCATTATGAAATCAAATCATTTTTCCTTTTGTCATTTTAGATTTATTTAGGGCTGTTAGCATATTTATAGAATATTTAGTTTACTGTAACAGATGACAAGACAGCTCCCCCTCAGTGCAACCCTGGCCTAAACATATTTGCTTTACTTATATAGCAAGAGAACACATTAAACATGGAAGCTTTCGATTTGTGGCACTGAATGATGATCTAAGGATCAGGACATCCTTCCAAGGCTACAATTAAAGATCCACCTAACTTCAGCAGTGCAAGCCCAATTGAGATCTGCTGGCCCATTTGCTTGACATTCATGTTTTATTCCTTGAAATTTCTTTTTGGTTACAATCCGGGAGCTCGCATAGATCATTTTACTTTTCAGAGGTGCTAGCTCTGGTGCACACATACACACCCACACCCACAAATCAACTCTTTTCTGGATTCCTTGGTGTCAAATCTTGCATTATACAAAGCACAATGATAATCTTTCTCAGGAAGCATTCCCAAAAAATGCATGAAAGGATCAGTTATGGTCCCACCAACATCTCCAACCTTCTTCAATAATGGTGCTGCTTTTTGTCTGCACTGAGGCAACAAAACAAAACAAAACAACAACAACAAAATTTACAACTTTCTTTTCTTGATTTTTTCTGGTGTGTAATCTTATGAACTTTCATGTCATAAAAAATGTGACATACTTCATCAGTAGCTTGCACTCCTGAGGCCATCTTTGCAGGAGTAGTCACAGGGACATGGCAGAGGGAGCCAGCAGGTACCAATCAGTCCACTGAGCGTCTTGCTCACAGCAGTGGGATCAAGCAACCCAGGCTTTTTCATTTCTTCCTATGTGTTATTTTACCTGATATTTGTTAAAATCAATTTTATTTTATCAAATTACAAAAAAAGTTAATGGGGTCAAAACTTACAGGAATGACGGTAGATTTTTTTTCTATTATATCTGATTTTATGGGATGTGCATTGAAAGTTTTAGCCATGTTGTTGCATGTTTCAGAATTTCCTTTAATTTTAAGGCTGACTAATGTTTCATTGTATGTATATACTATATGTTTATCCACTCATCTATCAGTGGACACTTGGATTGCCTCTACCTTTTGGCTATTCTGGGCAATTCTCCATGAACATGGGTGTACAAATATCTATTAGGTTGGTGCAAAAGTAATTGCATTTTTTGCAATTATTTTTAACCTTTTAAACTGCAATTACTTTTGTACCAACCTAATATGCGTGTGTGTATATGTGTGTGTGTGTGTGTATATGTGTATATATATATAGTTATTATTAGTAAGGAGATTGAACCAGTGATCAAAAACCTCCCAACAAGTAAAAACCCAGGACCAGACAACTTCACTGGTGAATTCTACCAAACATTCAAAAATTTAATACTAATCCTTCTCAAACTCATCCAAAAAATATATTAGGAGGAAACTCTTCCAAACTCATTTTATGAGACCAGCATCATTCTGATATCAAAACAAGACAAATACACCACAAGAAAATAAAATTTCAGGTCAATATACCTGAAGAACACACATGCAAAAATCCTCAACAAAATATTAGCAAACCACATTTAACAATACATTAAAAGAATGTACATCATGATCAAGTGGGATTTATTCCATGAATGCAAGGATAGTTCAACATCCACAAATCAGTCAGTACGATAAACCACATTAAGAAAAAAACATATGCTTTCAAGAGTTTAGAGCTCCACAGCTTAGTTATTTTTTTCTACATTCTATTATGCCCTTTAATATGTGTCCTCCATATCACTATTTTAATTATCTTCAATATCAGTTTCGTTCTTAACTCATCTCCATTGTATTTTTGAATTCTACTGTCATGTTTGGACTTCTTTAAATTCCTCTATAACCTAAAGCCAGCTCAAAAAAATGTTCTGAAGAGAATTCTGGTGCTTCCAGTTAGTAATCCTCTGTATTACCCCTGACTGATTGAACATAGGTGATGTTCTTGGAACATATTTATGCATTATAAGGAGCTACACTTTTAAACACAGCAATGCATCCATTATAAGGATACTGTTGAGAGCATCATTTAATGCACCACCCTACATTGCTTGATGAGCTTCTTCAGTTAAAATCCTCACTTACTAATAATGTTTAATTTTTCTTCTTAAATGCTCAGTTTGAGTGTATCTCAAATTTTTTTTAATTATATAAATTAAATGTCCTTTGCTTGGCTATTTGAAAGCTTGAATCTAAAAGTGTTACTCAGCATTATGAAATGAACTGATAATAATAGCATACATTTTTGTATATTCCTGATTTGATTTTCTCTCCTTAATATGTATCCTTTCTTATTTTTTTCATCTTTAATTTATACTCTTTTGTCATGTCTTATTTATCTTTGTAAGCTTGTTTAAATATTTTCTGGAAAAAATAAGAATGTAAATAAATCAAATTAAGAGGAGAAATTAAGCCTGGGTTAGGCATGTTTTTGCTTCTTCATATCTTCTGTGTTTCATGTACTTATGTCTTTTGTATATAACTATTTAAATTAGGAACTGGAGAACTTACGTTGGGCTTGCTATGTTGCTATCTTAATTTTGAACATTTCTCCACCTTAAAGGAAAATGTTACTATTGTAACCTTGAGTTCATGTACATTATACATCTCTAACTTGGGATAATTTTAAAATTCAATTTATTATAATTGATATCTATTTGAATGTTTTGTGTGTGTGTGTCATCATAGTAGCCAAATTTTAAATACTAGTTTTGTGGTTTTTTTGGAAATGTGATTTTATATTTTCTAAAATGTTCCTTTATTTTCTTACTTATTCAGAGTTTACATGTCATCCCCAAATTATGAAATCTTGAAAATTTGGGAAAATTTGAACCCTATTTCTTTGTATGTTAAATACAGAGACTGTATTTTAAATATCTTGGTTACCAAACTAAAAGGATTTCGGAGAGTAAATATTAATCAAATTATGCCAAATATATTATAAGGAAAACTATGTCAAAGGGGAAATGAGAAACAATTTATCTCTAAAGCAAAAGAAATGCATCCTGAATAATATTTTTTTAATGCCTTGAGAAGGCACAAAGACAATTTAGAAGCTACTCACTTTAGTGCAATGCTCTGGAGACCTTTCAAATAGAAGCAGCCATTGTTAAAGGGCTATATGACCTGTGTTTGTTTTCCAACTGAAATACACTAAAGATAAAGGGGATGGTCTTAAAAATGAGGTGAGTGCATATGTACATGTATACCCCTCCGAAAGCACCTACATAGAGAAAAACAGTCATTTGACAGTGTGAGATTTATTTTTTCCAAAATCTCATTTTCTCGTAATTTTTAGAAGAGTAAAGGGAAATAAAGATCATTTGCAAAGATTGTCACAGGCCACAAGAGCTGGAATCCGATTGAGAAGCACTGATGTGTAAAGCAGCCACTGCATGAACCTTTTCTTTGATATAATATGATCAACTTATTCAGTTCCAATCCAGAATATATTCATGGCTCATAAGAGTTTTAAGATTCAGGTGAATCCTCCTTCTCATGCAGTAGAACTCATGAATAAGAAATATGTGTCAGTTCATGTCACCTAACTACAGATATATGCAGTGAAGGAAGCTTCAGTAACTTCTGATCCAACAATACATATTTTTATGTCGTCTGAAAAAAGCTACATTTTGTTCACACATGTAAGGTTTGTACTCAGTGAAGTAGGGTGATTCAGAAAAGGTTTGCTACAGGGGCGGAAAGGAAAAAATCATTTTAATTCATGTTAGTTTTAGAAAATAACCCATACATAGTTTTTATGTGTCTTTTATTTTGTCAGACTCAATCCTGCTTTCACGTACCTCATTATGCAATAAAAATAAAACACATAAGTAATCAGGTTAATAATGTTTGGAATTAAATATTCAATGAGAATATCCTTTCAATCTTACAGTTGAAACTTATTTGCTTTAATGAGAATGATTGAATACCGAGGATTTCATAGTGCAAACAAACATATGTTTGAAAGTTAAAAAAAAAACAACTGATCATTTTGGTAAAATGCTTTTAATTCATTATAGAATTCACTCAACCAGTGTTGAGTAAAAATTGCACATAAACAAAGAGTGTTATAGCTGAGCGGTGCCCAAGCCTCGAGAAAAGATATAACATCTATCTGTCTGTCTGTGTGTCTATCTATCAATCAATCATCTATCTATTATATATATATATATATGTATAGAGATATCTAGATTAGATAAACAGATACATAGATATATACATCAACATAGATATATATAGATAAACAGAGACATAGATATATATATGTAGACATAGATATATTTATAGCCACTATTTTCATTTAATTTGAATTCCTCATCACTCTATTTTGTAATGTTAGTAAACTATCTGAAGAAAGTTTCAAAAGATGCTCAGATTCCTTCAATTCACATTCAATATGGCTATGAGAAGACATGGACAAAGAGACCACATTGCAGAAGATAATGAATGAATAATGAATGAAAGTTGTATGGAATCATTTATTTAAGTTCAGACACTGCAGGATATATATTCTTCCAAAGTTAGAGGAGTTGTGGAGGAGTGATTTAACTGTTTACAGTCTATGGAACAACTGTAACAGAAATATATATATATATATATATATATATATATATATATATATATATATATATATACACACACACACACACACATATATGGGTATATATATATATATATATATATATATATATATATATATATATATATATGATAATGTAGAAAGTAACAGTTTACTTTGAAAACAGGTAAAGATTAAAAATAAATTCTAAGTGAAAATATGAGGCAAAGATGAGATTACATGGCATTAGTTAACAATTAGGGGCTACATATGTTCTTTTAAAAGGTAAACAAAAAGAAGAGATCGTGATGAGGCAGAAGGACAATAAATATAAAAAGAGAACTAGAGCAGAAACATGAATGCTTTATGACATAGAACAAATTATTCATAAAGACAGTGTTGGATTACCCAACAGAAAGATGAAACATGTGCCTAAGGCACAAGCAAAGCAGCTACATCCAACTGGGAGGAGGATAAAGGGTAAACAGAGAAAAAAAGGAGAAAGAGAGAGAGAATTTAAAAACTAATTTTATATTCCAAATTATAAGTAAAAAGAGTAGCATCTAAGGGGAAAGGGGGAGTTCAAGGAAAAAAAATCAAATTTTGATGGGCTTTCTTATACATACACTTTTTTTGTTGGTTTTAAATTTTTCAGTATATGTGGGGGGGTGTGCTTTTTTTTCTATTATTTTCTTTATTTTGTGCTTAAGGCTTTAAAAACTTACAAGGTAACTCTAACAAGGAAAAGGAAATATGGAAGAAAGTGTGGTCATCAGAAATTGAAGATAGGAAAGGAGGTTTCTTAGAAAGGGTTAGTCTTAAAGTCAAATTTGGGGAAAAAAAGAATAAATGGATTATTGGAGACCAGTCTAGAGATAATTTAATTCTGAGGTGTAGCAAGAACAAAACGACTAGGGATAAATAAGACACTAGTGAGAGTCAGAAAGAAAGATAAATAATAATAACTGCAGATAGAAAGGGAATACAGCAATTTACTGGCCAGGCAAACCAGGCTGAAGTGATTTTAGATAAAGGGGGAAAAGGGGGTTGGCAAGATGAATGAACTGGAATAGACAACAAAGTTCTGGGGGAAAAGAAAGGAAGAAAGGAAGGAAGGAAGGAAGGAAGGAAGGAAGGAAGGAAGGAAGGAAGGAAGGAAGGAAGGAAGGAAGGAAGGAAGAAAAAGAACTGAAGGACTCATACTACCTGATTTTACGATTTACTATGTAGCTGTTGTAATCAAGATTATATGGTTCTGGTAGAGGATAAATGCATAGATCAGTGGAATAGAATAGAGAACCTAGAAAGAGGTACTTCAGTATAGTCAACTGATTTTTTCTGTTTTCCATTGAATTGCTTTTGTGCCTTTCTCAAAATTGATGAATTTTCATCAATGGTGTTAAAACAATTTGCAGTTTATAAGCAAAGAAGGAATTTTTTTTCAACTTAAACCTCCCATAAAGCTCTCTAACAAAGGATGTGCACACAGAATATATGAAGAACTTTCAACAGAACCTCAATAGTAAGAAAACAAACACCTCACTTAGAAAATGGGCCCAAACACGAACAGATATTTCACCAAAGAAGATATAGAGATGACAAGTACATGAAAATATGTTCATTAACATCATAACATCATTAGGGAAATGGAAATTAAAAACATAATGAGATACCACTACATACCTTTAGAATGACCAAGGTAATAAAATACACTGATAGTACCAAATTCTCAGGAGAATAAGGAAAAATTGGACTTCTCATGTACAAATGTCCTTCAAAGAGCAAATGTATTAACTGTGGCATATCCATAAAATTAACTATTATTCAGTAATAAAAACAAATAAACTGATACACAAAATCTTGAGTGAATTTCAAGGGCATATTGCTGAATAAAAAAGAGCCAATCTCAGATGATCACATAATGTATGATTCAATATCTCTAACAACTTGAATTGACAATTACAGTGACATAAAACAGATCAGTGGTTGTTAAGTGTTGGGGAAGAGTGAGATCATTGAGGTGATGAATCAGTTTGTATCCTGATTATGGTATCAGTTGAGTAGGTTACTCTAATTTACACATGTGATAAAATTTCATGGAACCACACACACACACACACACACACACACACACACACACACACACAAACTGTATGTGGAATCTGGTCAAATTCAACTAAGGTCTCTGCTTGACTTAATAATACTGTACAAATGTCATTTTTCTAGTTTTGGCAATGTACATTGGTCAGATATCATCCTTGGGGGGATCTATGTGAAGAGTACATGAAAACTACCATTTTTCAATTATTGTAATACTCTGACTACTAAACTAATTAAAAATAAAAAGGTATTAAAAAGTAATAGGGATCAAATTTACTGAACATAAAAACACAGCCTAAAATTACTCCAACAACCTATTTAGTGGTCTCCTCCCACACTGACCCCGGTCTTGGCCACATGCCTTATTGTGGTTAATAGGACAATAGCAAGTAGAGGCTTGAACAACTTCTTGTCCATTGGTGCTTGCTCTTTCTTGATGCTGGACCCTTTTTGCCAATATATGAAGAAGGTCAGGCCAGTATGCTGGAGGTTGAGAGACCATGGGGAGAGTGGCCCTAGCTGGCCCACCCAAAGCTTCAGACATTTGAGCGAGGCTATCTTAAACTACCCCTCCCTCAGGCAATCCAGTCCAGAATAGAAGAACTACCTAGTGAACACCAAGAAAGGAAGGGAGGGAGAAAGTGAGGGAGGAAGGGAAAATGGGGGTGAGAGAAACAGAGAGAGAGAGAGAGAGAGAGAGAGAGAGAGAGAGAGAGAGTATCACTGATGGATTTGGTCATGGGAAGATTAGAAAGTTGCCTTCTGATTGCTTCTTGTTGCTCAGTAAAATAAAAATCCAGGCAATCTGCTCAGAGGAAAAAAGGAGTAAGGAGAGTTAGGTTTTTGAGGAGAGAGGAGAAAGGTATGAAATATTCATCTCATATGGTAGAAAGTTAACTGACAGAGGAAATGCAGACTGATTCAGCTTTTGAGCTGAGGTTATAAATATAAAGTGAGATCAGTCAGCCTGATTCTTTTCTTTTTTCCTAGCCATGTTTAGCTTACCAGGTGCAGACATAGAGTAGGCATAAAATGTGGTTTAACCAGAGTTGTGGTTTTGACAGGAAAGAAATATGGAGGAAAAGACCAAGGAATTTGAAACTGTGGGAGAAGGGGAGATCACTGTGATACCTTGGAACCACTCTGGATAAGATGGGAAGAACCAGAAAGGTGTTTAAGGGAAAGGGAAAAAATAGTGGAGACAATTAATTACCAATACCAATGGAATCAAAGAATTGTTGGAGCAGGTGGTAGTAGTAAATATACAAGATAGAGAGAGGGGAGATGCTTCTCACAGAGTAGACAATCATTGACTTTGAGCAGTAAGCACACAATGCAGTATATAGATGATATATCATAAAATTGTACCTTTGAAACCTGCAATAAATTTAATTAAAAAAATATTTGAAAGTTTTTAGAAGAGGTGAAGAAACAAAGAAGCTAAAGTGTTAGATGGATTTTCTGCTTGGATATTGCCATTGCACTCAATGAAGACAGTGGCCATCTGCTAAACTATTCAGAATATGATAGGGAAAACCAGAAGTTCAGTGTATGACTATAAAATGTAAGAGTATATAATGGTACAGTTTTAAAGTGTGTGCTTCTAAGAAGTGGGGTTGGAGGAAGGTGGTAGAAAGGAAAAGTTGTCTAGTGACGGTAAAGAACATAGACGAAATGTACATCATTAATGTATATAGTAATTAAACAAATGTTAACTACTCTCTCAGTTCGGAGTATTGTTCAGATTCGGAGAACACATTAGGAACAAGCCTCCAGATCCACTGGTAGGTGGAATTTTTGTCAGTAACCCCAGACAAATTTAACATTTACTCTGTGTATGTGCGTGTATATATATATATTCAGGATGTTTATATATATATATATATATATATATATATATATATATATATATACACACATATATACATATATACATATACACATATATACATATATATACACATATCTTAATTATATATGTATACATAATTAAGATGTAAGAGATGTGTGCAAATCTCTAAAGTAAATTTTATGTATGTACCTCAAGGACAGGGTCTACATGCTTAGTATTCAGTGTGGATTGTAAATCTTTGAGGAAGGATTAAGGGGAGGAAGTTGCATGCTCCCTTAGAAAAGGGACTCAATCTCCTCAAGGGATAACCAGTTTAAGCAAGAAGATAAAAGAGGACTTTGAAGAGATTGTGGATATAGAATATTTAACTGATGACAGGTACTGAATTCTAATGCATACAATGAAAGGAATATCAGAGGTGAGAGAGAGAAAAAGTCTGACTGGTGGATATGTGAACAATATCTAAAATGCAATGGTTGGCTTTATCGTGGTGATCCAAATAATCACAGCTGTTAGTCTGATGAAATTAATACCAATGGCTTCTTAAGGGATTGTAAACAATCAATCCCGATTTGGGGACCGGGTTCTTAGGTAGCTGGTAGTGGTAAGCATATGAACATAGGTAACAAGAACCATGACAATTCAGATAATTTAAGAGCTACTTTTGTTGGAGATATCAGTAAAGTCTCAAGTCTAAGATGTCATAGCCTGCTTAGAAATGAGCAGGATACCATGAGAGTAAGGAGTAGAGGTGAGTGCATAGATAATTCACATATATTTATTAGTCAATGTCATTTGTGGAAAAGATTTATAATTCATAAAGAATATTAAGGATGTAGGCAGTATCTTTTAGTGCAGACATATTTTTATAACAGTTTTGCATATACATATGATATATTAATTTATATATGTAAAATAGTAAAGTCAAATTTATTCTGGAGATACTGACATTATTATTCTCTAAAAAGTGCATTTAAATTGTCACATGATAACTATAGAAACAGACAATGAAATAAGTTATATATCACCGTTAAAATTGGAAGCATCAGATACTTTTATAAACTTGTGAAAATCTGGAAAAAGATAATCAAGAAAAAAATGTTAGACACTCACTTTCTTTTATTGTAGTCATGGCTTTCATATAAAGATGTTTTATGTTTCTAGGCTAAAACGCTATCCCTTTTAAAATGCACATTTAGATAATCACCCTGAATTTCCAACGGTAATTTTAAATCTTAAATTTATGGGTAATACATTTTACTTGGACATGTATTCAGACAATAATACATAAAATAATTATAATGAACTCATTCTACATTTTCAAGAATAATTTTTAAATGCCTTTATTACTTAAAGTAACAACTTTTTCTTTTTTTTTTTTTTAACATCCCTCTGAATCTGTCTGTATATTTAGGAAACACATAATTTAGGTACACGTTTTACTAGCCAGGATTAGACAGTTTTAATATAAGCAGGATGGGATACAACACATCTTAGTATAATTATTTATAATCATTATTACTGCGTAGAGTTTTAGATTTTTTCTTGCTAATGTGTATTATTCTAAACTTCATCATATTCTTTCTTACTCAAAATAAAAAATGAACTGACATGATAACCCCAAATCAAAATGAAATACAAGCATCACAGGAAAGTTTCCTCTTCATGTGAAAACTGCTTTAAACTGTCTTAAAAGGGTGGTTTGGGTACCTAATAAAATTTATATTTTATGTAATTTAGGAGGTGTGGATAACCAGTAGCTAACCTGGTAGGTACATAGTTTGTAATTATTGGAAAAAAAAAATGATACTGCTCCTGTAGGACCCGTTCTAGGTTGTGAGGTGGCCAAAGGCCAGATCCGGGATAATCATTTCATATTCCCTGACAGAAGACAGTCTGGTGCATTTTCTACCCAGGACACATATTAATAAGTTTTGCTCTTATTGGTACATGTTAGGACTTTGCACAAACTCATGTCAGACACTATGAAGTAATATTTAAAATTTCCATGAAAATTTTATTCCCTAGTGGTTTACTGAAGGGAACAAATTTACCTTTATTCTCTAAGTAGGAAGTGTGTCGTATCTAACAACAGGGTTTTATATAATACAATAGCTTAATTCCACCTAAAACTTTATTGCTTGCTATTTTTATGTTAGCTAGTTTACATCTTTTATTTTGATTTGATGCACTTGCACATTCAATTCATTTCAATAACAACTGAATCAAATCTTACAGTTTTCTTTATATGAAAACCTTTTCAGTGATTCTGAAACGATGTTTCAGGGGCATGATAGTTAGCTTTTGCTGTCGCAAATAAATGGTTCTGAAACAAGTTCGGTTTTGGAGTCATAGCTAAAATACAAATAAATAAAAAATCCTGATTAAATGATATTTAAGTACTTGAGATAGTCAAATATTTATGTCACTCTAAAATTAATTTAAAGTTGAATATTTAAACTGACTGTATTAATACTAACACATGTATATCAGCATAAACACACACACAACCACACACACAGGATTAAACCTTAAATATAAAAACACATAATGCATTTTAGTTTTTTACCTAAAAGATACTGTGCCTATGTATCATTTTAATATATATTAATGAAGAAATGCATTAAACCCTTTTAGTTACTAGCACTGAAAAGGACTAAGACATCTACTGACCAGATTTCTTTCAGTGGGGTGGAAAAGGGGTGATGTATCATTTATATATTAGACTTTTTGCTTTAATTGGTAGTAATAGAGAAATAAAATGCTATAAAATACCTATATTCAGTCTTATTGGAATATCTTTAGTTGTACTAATAGTCATCCAAATTATCTCTAATATACAGATTAGCTGTTCTGTGACTTCAAAAACGGAAAGTGTCCCTCATGTAATGCAAGTTAGATGCAAATCACACATCTCACTTATATGAAATCGTATTTGTTCTGTAAATGCATAGAGCTAAATGTTAAAATCTTAATGACATGTAATTCTTTTATTGATCAACCCGCATATAGTGGTGAAAAACGACGTTCAAGTTAGGGCAGTGAATACTGCCGCTCACAGCATTCCTCCCGCATACACACAAGGCCATACTAGTTGTGAGCGAGCTTGGCTTTTTAATCATGGTATAACTTGCTAAATGAAATCTAAACTTAGCTTTGATATATATTTTTCCCTAAGATAGACACTTGTTAAATAGTGCTTATTAATTATGCACTGTTTTGGGGGAAACATGACAGTGAAAAGGTATAAGCAATCCTTTTCTTTTTCTTTTTTTGGTGCTTATCTACATATTTATTTTCAACAATACTTAGAATTTAAAGTCTATAGTTCAAGGGAGAACTACTAACTTGAATATAAATGAAAATCCAAGAAGATGTAAGGATTGATTTATCCCAACAACCTATGTCCCAACAACCTATGTCCTTAAGTCTTTATACTTCTTCCATGATTGTGTTTTCCAACCATTAATATTGTACATTATGTTTTCCTCTCTAAAAATATCCAACTTTGCAAATGAATCATAAAGAATATGAAATGCATTATTAATGAACTATTTTAGATTGTAAATCATAAACTCCATTTTTATAACTTATTTAGTGCTATCTTATTACTAATTTTATAACAAAAAATAAATTTCTTCCATTTTAGAGTCCAGCTTGGTGCACTATTTGCCTGAAAGAAATCTATAGTATATTTATTAAAAGAAGATAACACCATAAGAGAACCTTAATATTTCATGTCTTTTTTTCTAAAATTCAATTGTTCCCTTTATCTACAGCCTTTTGTTTCCTTCATCTCAGCCCAGGGGTTATGATTGGGAAATAAATTGTTAAATTACAAAGGAAGCAATGCTGGTGGCAGGAGGAAACATTCAAGTGTCTTCAATGGAAATTACTTGTTAGATGAACAATAAGAAGGCATTCCTCACTGTACAGCCGTTTCTGGAATTCCAGTTGACAGATCTGGTTCGAAAAGCCTTTTATAAAGTTCACATTAGTGTTCCAGTATAAAGAGGATCAACTTTTTGCTTTTCAGATGTCTCAAAGTGTAACAGGTGATTTGTTCTCTTTCTCTCACAACTTACAATACCTCAGCCATCCCTATGGTCTTTACCTTTCAAATCTATCCAGAATAACAAAACAAAACAAAACAAAACAAAAAAACAACCAAACAAACAAAAATTCATATTACCTTCACTGTTTCCATTATGCCTCAAGCCTTCACTGTCTTTTGCCTGGATTGTTGGAATAGACTCACTCGGGCTGGTCTTCCTGCTTTTACCCTCTACCCCCACACCCATCCTTTGTCACAGTCTAATCTCAACACGGTAACCAGAGTCATCCTGTAAAAGTATAAAAGAGATTATATGACTCCTCTGTTCAAAACCCTGCATTGGTTTCCCTTCTCTTTGAGATAGAGGTCAAAGTCATTCAAATGTGCTACTCGGTCCAATGTCATATGCGCATACCCATATAACTGCCTTTCCTCCACTATTCACTCATCTGCTCATTCTACTCCAGTCTCACTGGCCTCCTCGCTGTCCCTTATTTACATGAATCCTGCCACCACCATGAGGGAGTTCACTTCCCAGAAGAGCTTGGGATGTTCTTCTCCTAGATATCTTCTTGGCTTGTTGCAGCACGTATTTCAGGTTGTCCAAATGTCAGCTTTATACTGGGAATTTCCCTGACCATCCTGTTTAATATAGCAATCCTTTCCAGTGCTCACCATTCCTTTCCACTTCCCATATTTTATTTCTCTACAAAACTTATCATCCCTAAATACTGTACATAATTACTATTTTTTCATTTGGCTTACTTTACGTCTCCCAATAGAATGCTATCTACATGAGGGCATTTTTCTGTGTTTTTTTTTTCTATTTCGTGCACGGCTATAGCTTAGTGACTCACATAATGCACACAACAGAGTGAGTGTTAAATGTGTATTTATTGGATCTATAAATAAATTTAAAAAAAAAACTGTTAGGGCCATTACAGGGGAGGTTCTATTTATATTCTATCAGCTTGACTGCAGTCAGTAAAAGTGGTTCTCAGCAGTAAATATAGTCAGTGATACCATAAAATTGAGATTCTCAGAGCTTTTATTGTTTAACTGAAATAATTATTATAGAATCAGACTTCTATTAATGGAGACACTAATAAATTGTTGTTGCATATTTTCTTATAACTTACAGCTACTTTTACAGGCATTAACTTGCATGTAAGCCAATTGACTTACAGGTTTTGGTACTGTCAAATGGGACTTCAGAGGCTCAAATAGTACTGCAGCAGAAACCAAGGATGGGAAATGAGAAGGGGCAAGGGAAAAAAAAGCAGAGGGAGTTGTATAGCCATCTATACCAGCATAGACCGTCTATTACTACCCTGTTCAAACAATTCTGAAAACATTGCAGGCCTTGTCTTAGTTGCCTTATTAATATGTCATGGGGGGAAAACATATCACCTAAAAATTATTCACCAGGTGCCTATATCGGACTGGGCAGGCTCAAGTACTAAAATAAACAGACTGGAAAAACAATTCCTCAAATAAAGCGAAAGTTTATTTCCTTAGTGTTGGAGAATCCAGAGAATGTTTCAGCCTAACTAGCTAGAGGTAAGGAATGGAGGTGGCTTTACTTTAAGTGGCTGACAATCACTCTGTCATTTTCAATAATTGGCTTCTAAGATTACACTGGATATTGATATTTCATCCCACCACCAAGGGGAAAAATAAAGAATGGCATACATCACTTCAACTAATATTCTATTGTATAGATGTAGTGACATAACCACACTTAATAAAAGGGCAGCTGAGAGATACTGTTTAGATCGATTGGCAGGTGCCCACTTAATATGAAAGAAGGAGGGAGTGGGTTCTGGTGAACAGCTAACAACTGCCACAGTCTGGCCTCTTGTTTACGGAGTATCTGTAGCATCCTTCCTTCCACATGCAGAATATTCACTGTCCCCTCCCCCTTCCTGCCCCCAAAAGGAGATAACACAATGTCCCATTCACGCACTGCCTGTATTTCACAGTCCAGGATTTCTGCATAATGCACAATCTGCTACTAGGTTCAGAGGTGTCTCGAGCTGTCTGGTGACCAATCAAATAAAAGAGAAGTTTTCTGCCTCCCCATCACCACAAACACAGTGTACAATGGTGAAGCAAGGACAGAAGGACGCAACACCAACTCCAATACAGACAGTAGAAAAGTGGGAAACACAGAAGAGTTACTAGTCCAATAGTGAAAGAATCCAGGGGAATCAAAATGAGGAGCTTTGCCATGGCACACAAGAAAGTTCACTGATCTGATCACGCCTCCCTCTCTAAGAGGAAAACCCTTTGCCCACTGTGTTCTGTGGCCTCTGGTTTTGTTCCATGGCCAACGTTTTTCCTCATCCATTATCCTCTACAGCCACATATGATGTGAGTGCTGTGGTCTGTGCCTTCTAGAAGTCCACTTCCTTTGCATGCAAGTTAAGGGCCCTGAGGACTGTTGTACAGTTTCAAGAGTCATGAAAGAGTAAGATCAGGCTCATGGTTTCTTTGTCAATACCAATCTCTCAAAAACTTAATAGGTTTCTGATACGTTTGCTTACAGTCAATGCAAAGCAGCAGTAATCACAGATTGCCTTTCCAAACAGTTTTCAACCTGCTTTATTTTTCTCTATCAACTTAATCTTGAGGTCATCTGAAACAATTCATTTGGATATAAGGGCAACAGATTTACATGTATCTCCCACAATTGGGGTCCAGAAGCTGTTGAATTTTACAAAGTTCTGTGCTTCCTTTCATTCTGGTTACAAACAAATCAATTCTTGCCTAAGTAATTATCTTGCTAAAAGCAGTAGGGGCAGCTACACTCAGTAACATTTTGGCTGTTTCCAATCCCTTCCTTTAAAACTACAAACTAAACAGGTATGTGGTCTACCATACAAACACTGGAGTGACAGTAAAGCCATTTAAATATCCAGCTACCTTGGAAGAAAAGCGGCCAGACGTTAACCAGAATACCCTATTTGATGTTATAAATTGCAGATGCAATGTATATTCTCTGATTGCTTCAAAATTGCTGCATTTTTAAATTATTTGTAATCTCATCGAGGGCAGTAATGGAGTCTTAGAATTTTCTAATGTCTATAACACAGCTCAACACTGGCAATTCACTTCATGAATACCTATGCTTTAAAGACACATCATTTTTATAGCCAACTGAGATATTTTCTGATTTTCCTATCCCATTTTCATCATTTTATAGATTCATATAGAATAAAACAACATTTAAATTATAGTTTGAATGTGGATGGAAGCAGGGAAGGCAGTTTCTTCTATGTAGGTGTCAATTTTTTCTTTATTATTCATGTAACCAAACAGCCATGTACCAAGCACTCTGTGGTTAGGATACAATGGGTGTGTCTGTGTGTGTTCAAGTGTGCGCTCACAGTTCTGTGTTTTGAGACTAATTTTTAAAGACTATATTTAAAAATTAAGGTAGAAATCAATGATTACAACTTGAGACATAAATTTCTACTTTGTATAAATGATAATTCAGAAGATCATCGATGTATTACTGTTAATTATTCATAGAAAACTTAGAGTGTTCACACATTAAGAGTGCCACAGATATTGTTCTTATTAGCATTTAGTAAAAGTGGCTCTTGATTTGGCTATTTTACGTTAATTATGATTCTCAGTTATCCAACTTTCTGGTGAGCTAATTGGATGGTTTTTTGTTAGTAATGTCCAATTCAGGAACATATGCGAGGCTAGAGCAAGGGGCTCAGAGGGAAGGGCAGTTTGTAGGAGAGAATAATATAGGCTAAACTCTTCCTACCCTGGTGAACAGCAGTCTATCAACATATTTTTTATTAATGACTATGTGGCATCAGGATAAGATATTACGACGAGGCATAGAACAGTTTCTACTACCAAAATCTTGCAAAGGCAAATAACCTCTCCCTTTAAGTCATTAAAACTGGTTCCAATAACCTATGAAATTTTAAAGTCAGGCACTAGCTTTAGACATATAAACCCAGCTCTGACCCACGAGTAATTGTAAATTACAGTTCAGTGCTTTGGTTATAACTCAAAGATAAATCAATAGCCACTATATAAACAATCAATTTATCTTTTATTTGTCAATGTTTGTCTTCTACCTCAGCTTCAAAATTGGTATAAGTTTTTTATCTTTGATAATGAAGGTAAGCTCTTGACATTGATGGGAATTTTGAAATGTAAAAAAAAATAATTCTGGTGTCAATTCTCGGGGCGATTTTAATCTGTTATAGCAATATCGACTGGGTATCAACTGGAGACATTATTTGGATATCAGATCATGGAAAAAAGCTGTCAAGTCAAAGTGTCTGAAATCATTCTAAGTAAGGCTGAGTCTACAGGGAATAAGTATTTCACCATAGTTAAGTTTAAACACTATGATTGATTAAGACATTTAAGATATGTCATATTTTAGAATGGGCCACAATATTTCATGAAAATCCTCATCTAAGCCACAGGTGATCAAAATTAAAATTAGACACTAGTGTTAAAATTTTAGTTATATAAGATGAATAAGTCCTAGAGATATACTGTATAACATAGTACCTATGGTTAACATCACCATATTGTGTACTGAAAAAGTTGCTCAGAGGATAGATCTTATGTTAAGTGTTCTTATAAAATATAATAATAAATAAAGAGGGCGGGAGGAAATGTTTGGAGATGATAGCTATGTTGATGGCATAGATTGGTAATAATTTCATGAGTATGGATTTAACTGCAAAGTAATCAAGTTGCATACGTTAGATCTTTACAGCTTTGTGTATGTTGATCGTACCTCAATAAAGTCATTTTTAAAAATACCAATAATCTGTTATAATACATGTTTATAAAATCTGGTCACATAATTAGAAACATAAAATTAAGAATTACAAGTGATTGATTATTCCAGGTAACCAGTAGGTAACCATTTGAGAATTAAAACCTATCTTACAGAATATTCCAACATTATTTAGCTGTATTTTTATAACTCTGGTGGATTATGCTATTTTCCCATTAATGTCCCTTATCTATCAAGGTATAGTCAGGATATAGGATTTAATATATAGGATTGCTAACTATGTGTAAATTTATAAGTAGGTAACTAAAAAGAAAAAAAAGAAAACATTAGGTATCATGGGAAAAGCAACCGCAGGAAGGAGCTACAACTTGTAAGATTGAGTGAACAAAGGGAATAGAGTGGAATTATTAAAACTTAGAACCTTGGAGAGGGGTGCCTGCAGAGCTGAAACTCAGCCCTGTGCGTGGAGGCACTTACTTTTTTGCTGGTATTGGTGCTCTGCAACTTAGAGGAGGGGCTGTGCATAACTACACACAGAGACCTCTGAGAAGAGGGCACCTACTAGCTGGAGTTAAAGTCTTTGATGATGGCATAATGCACCTGTTTCTACAAGTGACAACTGGATTCAACTGCTGTGATAAGAACGACCGGCTGTTGCTAAGGTGCAGAATTGCTAGTGATGTTCACTGAAACTTGAAGTCTAAAAGAAGCCCATAGGAAGAAGACAGGATGGATCATATCCTCTCTTCCTCCTCCAGTACTGCAGTCTCCTACAAGCAATCCCTAGGGCTAAAGCCTAACAGAGAGTCAGCTGGCACCGGAAAAATGTGAAGTTTGGTGCTGAGAAAAAAATATCCTAACTACTGGTATATGGCATTAGGAGATAATCAACTGATGCATAGGACAGAGCCTTTCAGTGAATCCTTCCAGAAAACCTGCTGACTTTTTGCAAGCAACTTACTTGCCCCTCTTCTAAATACGTTACCTATGCTATAAGGAAGAACGGAGGAAGTTTATTTAAGGTACCTGGTTTTATACATGACCTCAAAGCAACAGTGTCCACCTTTAACATGAGTCCATCTTCCTCTTACAAAATAAATTGCAATGGCTCAGTAACAATGGTTGACCTCAAATTTTAGGAGCTGTTTTCACATATATTTGGAATCTGGGCATTGTTCAATAATCAAAGTGATCAGAAGTCTGACTGATAATTTATGATACCTTAGCTAGCTGAAGCTATCATGATATTTGCTGGTAGTTATTTATATCCTGTTTGTATACATCATAGGATGTAATAATCATCCAAACATACATGAATGACAGGTGTGTTGACACTGTAAACATATTTGTCTGTCTTCAATTAGGATCAAAATTCATGGGATATTATACTGGACTTCGCATACAATAAATCTCATTAGTTCTTACAAATGGTGAAGTACCAAAAAGCATTTAATTTGGGAAAATACTGTATTAAAATTAAGCATGAAGCAACTAATTACTTCTGTCACATTTATGTCTATTACATTGTTAGTTTGATAATACAGAGTGATAACAATCTGTGAAAGGGAGAACTGAAAATCGAACTCTTGAAAATAAGTATTTGCTCCTATGTTGCTTAAAACAAACAGCTTCCCAATGAAGTAATTCTAATCGTATTACATCACTTGATCTTGATACCTACGTTTAGAAAGGATTCATTATGTCAACAAAGATTAATGAAGTTAGAAGTGGATTTCACGGAGATTATTTAAGTAGCTCTCTATAATTTTATCAACTAAGAATTTTAAAGAAAAATGTTTCCCCGTGGTAGCACTGAGGGATAAAACAGACAAACACACAAACAAAACATTACTGATGCATATTTATCAATGTAGAGGGTTAATAATGTTTAACGTACTTCTTACCTATTAACATCCCAGATTTTACTAGTGGTATCCAAGGAGGAAGACGCCACAAAATCACCACAGGTGTGCCATGTACAGGACCATACTGCATGGCCGTGTCCTTCGAAGGTCAAAATGCAATTGCCTTTAGACAGGTCCCATAATTTAACTGAAGTGTCACCACTAGCAGTAGCCAATTTGTTGCCACTATTTGGAGAAACATGAAAAGTATATGTGTTAAAAAGAAAATTACAATTTATTTTTTAAACGGTTGTACTCTGTGAGTAAGTTGCGTGTGTGTTTCTGAGTTATTTTTACTTTTCATGGCTTATCCAAATGCCTAAATCTTATTAGCTTAAGTCTACACAATTATATACTTACTTGTATTGTTTAGTAATTCAAGTTGATGAGAGTTGCACAATTTCTAGATTAATTCTCCTATATTCTTCTAGATTAATTCATTAAATCAGTGTATATATATATATGTATATATATGTGTGTATATATATGTGTGTATATATATGTGTGTGTATATATATATATATATATATATATATATATATATATATATATACATATATGTCGCATGTGTTGGGTTCAGGGCTATGTGTTAGGCCCTGTGGATGATGTAGCTTCAAATGAAGATGATTTACGAGTAAATGTAGGTTAAGAAATTTGAAAAAAACAATACAATACAAAACAGTAGGTTGGCATCACTTATATTTGTCTTAATAAACTGTTCCAAGATTACTGTTTACATGATGAAGGAAAAAATAAATCAGAATGAGGGGGCTTTTGAACTAAATATTGAGAGATGAAAAATTTTGAAGTGCTGGGTGGTTGAGGAAGGAATCATTGGATTTTCCATTTAAGTCATTAGTAGATGCTGTGGCTCTCAAGTGGTGGACACACAAGCTAGTTTAAGAAATGAATGAGTATCGACGACACTAGCAGAAATATCTACGCTTGCTTTGGTAAAATATCAACTGCAAGAAAATTTCAGTTCCATAAACTTCACGCCCTCCTGCATTTCATGATCCTTTTACCATGTTTCCCCAAAAATAAGACCTAGCTGGACAATCAGCTCTAATGCGTCTTTTGGAGCAAAAATTAATATAAGACCCGGTATTGTATTATATAAATTATATTATATTATATTATATTATATTATATTATATTATATTAAATTACATTATATTATATAAGACCCGGTCTTACATTATAGTAAAATAAGACCGGATCTTATATTAATTTTTGCTCCAAAAGATGCAGTAGAGCTGATTGTCTGGCTAGGTCTTATTTTTGGAGAAACCTAGCCAGACATCTGTTCTCTTAGTAACATTTCTCTCGCTGAATATAATAAACTGCTTACTTCTCCTCCTTCCCTGTGTTTTTGATGAAGAACTGTGTTTCTTCTCTCTGTTTCTACAGCATCAAGTATCATGACTGACCAATTGACATGCTCAGTAAATGTTTCCAGAATGAATATTGGAATGAATGAATGAAATTATGCTGTAAGTGAAGAAGAAAATGTGCCCATTATTGCTAAGAGAGGAAATGGAAGGATCAAGCACAAATGTTTTGCTTGCTTGCTTTTTTTTGCTTATTTTTATGCTGAGAGAATTCAATGTTTAATGTGCATAAGAGAAACAAACACTGGAAAGGGAGAATTTAAAGGTGCTGCAGACAAGGTGGATTACAGAATGAAGAAGTTCTCAGTAAGTTACAAAAGGATATCTATTTTATTTTTCAAATTAAAAAAGTTGAGAAAAATTATTATATTACAGGTAGTCCTTTAGATAGATATTAAAAACTGTCCTATTGTAGCTGTTTTCTATTTTCCCATTCAAAATTTTTCTTTCTAATATTAAAGATTGAATGCAATTTTCTATAAATATCCAAATAAACACAGAAATCAAAAACAATTTAACTGTGCCTCTTTCTCAAATCTTTCTGACAGGCTAGCATGCTATAATAGACATTAGTTTTGCTCTAGGATAAGAATCGCTGTGGTATATTTCTGCTTGTGGCTGAAATACACTTTATGATAAGTTTTACATACTTCTCTCTTGCTTTAAAACTATGTGACAAGACAAATAAAAATCACAAAAGAAATAACTACAACTGGAATACAGCAGTTGTAATAACCTTTAAAAGTGCCACAAACTGATACTTAGTCAACAATAGACATAAACAATATTCTCATAAGTTTGCTCATGTGCATGAACTCAACCAAATGCAAAATATACAGAATATGAATTCTAAATTTCTTTGAAATGTTTTCATTTTTAAAAGGCATGATTCGAAATATGGATAACTCTACACTTTTGGGTCACAGGAAAATAACGACATCTTTGAGGGGTGAGAGTAAGAAAAAATGATGAACTAAGATTCAAAAGATGCTCTAATTCATGAAAAAGTCATGGTTTCCCTCAGCTCCACACAAACAGGAGAAGACAACCCCTCAGAAAGAGCAAAAGCAGGTCCATGTTCTTAATATATAGACTACATCATTCTAATGTAGGCTCTCAGCATTCCAGAGATAAAAGTCAACCAAACATGAGCTTACACACAAAAAATGTATCAAACAATGAGAAATAAAAAGCCATGACTGAGAGTGAGCTGATAAAATTAACAAAGACTTACGTCATGAAGGACTCTAGTTGTTGTAAGTATAAGGTACAACATATAAATATGAATGAAATGTATAAAGAAATAATGAAATAAAAATTATCAAACAACACAGTATTATAAAATGAATCAGATCTGAAAAAAGAGAGCATTTAGAAATTTAAGAAAATAATAATTTTTGAAATTAACAAACCAGTGGATGGGTAAAATAACAGATCAGACATAGCAAAAGACAGTAAATGAATTAGAAGATAAATGTGAAAAGACTATTAGAGTATAAATAGATCAGGAAATAAAAAATGTCTTAGTGTGCTTGGGCTGCTATAACAAAATACAATAGACTGGTGTCTTAAACAATAAAAATGAATTTTTCACAGTTCTGGAGGCTGGAAAGTCCAACATCAAGGTGTTGGTCAATTTGGTTCATGGTAAGGGCTCTCTTCCTGGCTTTCAGATGGCTGTCTTCTTTCTGTATTCTTACATATCAGAGAGAGAGGAAGCTCTGGTGTATTCCTCTTTTTATAAGGACAAAAATCTCATCATGAGGTTCCACTGTAATGTCCTTATTTAAACCTAACTATCTCCCAAAGCTTCCATTTCCTTACAGCATCATATCAGGAGTTATGGATACACAATACAAATTGTTTTGGGGGTGGGGGAATACAGACATTCAGTCCATAACAGTAAATAAATTAATGATAGAAATTATATATATATTATATATATATTATATATAATAGATACAATAATATTATTGTATATTATATATAATAAATATATTATATATACAATAATGATTGTATATTATTATATATTATATATTATATATAATATATATCTATTATATATCTATTATATATATAATAGATTATATTATATATAATATAATATATAATATATAATAGATTCTATATTATATATATCTATTATATATAATAGATATAATAATATAATATATATAATATATTATATATAATAGAAATTTAAATAGAAATAGAAATATATATAGAAATTATATATATCATATATATATATCATATATATTATATATGTTACATATATGTTATATATATTATATATGTTATATATATAATTTCTATCATTAATTTATTTACTGTCATGGACTGAAAGTCTGTATATATATATTTATATTTATATATATTTCAAATATATATATATATACACACACACACATATATATATATATATATATATATATAATTTTCTTCCATATCAAAACCTCAGAAGAGAACGGTATAAAGGGACACATACAAAGTCAAAGAATTAAAGGTTGAGAATTTACAGAAACTAGAAAATTCAAGACTTAGAACCATATATTCAGGAAGAAAATTGTGTACCAAGGAGGATAAACAATGTAAACAAAAATAAATCTTAGATAAATTTTCATCAACTTCACAGCACCATGGGCAACAATAATTATAATTAGAAGAATAAGGAAAAGAGGAAAAAATTCGAAGCAAAAGTTATTTATTTACATAGTGCTTAATATGTGATAGAACCCAACTAAGTACATTCCATATATTTAATCCTCAAAACCATCTTATAGGATGGGCACCATCATTATTTTCAAATCATTTGAAGAACATCAGCGAGCTAGCAAGTGGAAGATTCAGAATTTCTTCAAGGAGCTAAGAGAAAATAATGTTACTCTAGATCTATCAAAAATCTTTCTCAAAACACAGGCAAATAAAAATTCCTTCCACTAAATAAAGCATTTCTCCCCTATAGGAACTACCATGTATGTTTCAGAGAAATATTTTAAAACCCTAGAAGGAAAATCTGAAATGAAGGAATGGTAAGCAAAGACTCTGGCAAACATGCCAATATATTCAAATATTTGTGTACATAAATAGTGCTTGAAAAAATAAAAATAAAAAACAACAACGATAATATTGACAATAATGTTCCTGTGGCATTCAGAAGGGAAGGTAAATAAACTGATACATTTTAAACTTTGCTAAGTCTGGATAGTAAAATGTCAAGGGATATTTTTTTAAGTCTGGATAGTATAAATGTCATTATAAGAACAGGAATAAAGTATATACATTCTAGACCTGTATAAGTAAAAATAAATGGGTAAGAAAAGCAAACAATTATAAACATCTATCCAAATTATAAACATAAATCCAAAATAAAGCAAGAAAAGAGGGAGAAAAGCACTATAATAAGTGGTACACATAGAAAACAAACAAAAGAAAAAAGACACTAGAAAAAAATTCAAACATAATAATACTAATAAATACAAATGAACTAAATTGTAAGCTAAAGATAAACATTTTTCAGTTTGGCTAAAAAGGAAACAATTCAGCAGTATGTTGTTTACATGAGGCACATGAAACTCCTAAAAACACACAAAGATTGAAAGTATAAGAGATGAAAAATAGATACCTAGCTAAAGAAAATAAAAATAAAGATGAGGTTGATATATTAACGTCAGACAAAAAAGACATAAGGGCAAAAATGTGTTACTAGGGATAAAGAGAGTTCCTATATAAAGATAAAATGTTTCATTCCTAGAAAGGGTTAAAAACTAAATTATATAAAAATACTAAATGCATCTTAACTGAAAGTAACAATGTTAGAAACATAAAAACAAAAATGACCAACCTATAGTCAACGTGAAAGATTTACACACCTCTCTCAATTTATTTTTCTAATTCAAAATATAAATAAAGATATGGAATATTTAAGGAATTAATACAAATTTTAATGGCCATTTATAAAATCCTTTACCAAATAATGAGGGCTACACATTATTCTGAAGCATATGGAACACTTACGTTTCATATGGAACACTTATGAAAACAGAAAATAAGCTATCAAGCAAGTCTTAACAAATTTAACATAATTTTATATTTTCTCATTGTAAGTCAATTGTCATAAATGAATAACAAAATTATATATTTTTAAAACCTATATATGTGTTCATTTTAAAACGGAGTTTTAAATAACCTACATATCCAAGGAGAAATAATATTGGATGTTTGCAAATATTAAACCTGAATGAAAAAACAACATATCAAAACTATGAAGTGAAATTAAAATAGTATTTTGAAAGCACCTTAGATTTTTTTTTTACCTCCTTATAATGAAAAAAAACAGCCTCAAAATTGTTCTGCTAAGCATGAGATTTTAAGTTTAGAAAAAAATATACTATAAACTATAATGGAAGATCAATAAAGCTCAGAGTTGTTCTTGAAGAAACTAATAAAATAAATAAATCTTGGCGAAGGCTGAAAAAAAAAGAACGATACAAAAAGTTCTTTCAAAACGATAATCTATTAAGCCAGATACTGAGGGGATTTTACAAAAGTATAAGTAGTGTCATTCTTTCCTATTTTCTTTTTCTGTTTGGGAATTACATTTATTTTTCATAAAAATGTTATATCAACATGATTTTTTTGCAGATTATGAACAAATACATTATGTCAAATTTGGGTCAAGCAAATTTATGCATTGTAAAGAGTAAGCAATATATGGATCAATTATATTTAGAAATACTTTATATTTCCTGTAATTGCTTTATTCCATATTTTGCATGTTCTTTATGCAAATTATTGACATTTTTCAGACTTTAGCAGATAACTACAGAACTATTAGAGTTTGTTACTGTTGAAAATGACCACAGTTTTGAGAACTAAATATATTACAAGTTCCACATTTGATGCTAATTATTTATTTTTAAGAAATGTGCTAAAGTGTTTCATGAGAGGGATGGAACAGACTCAAGGCCTCTTGTTTCACAAAATAGGAAGTGGAAAGTACAGAAGCAAGAAAACTTGGTTGCCTTCTCATTCTGCTCTGCTAGACAACCCATGTGACCTTGGATAGGCCCTTTAACATATACATTTAACATCTCTTAACTTCATTATCTTTATTTGAAAATATGGATAAGCTCTGCTCAATATAACATAAAATGTTGAAAATCAAATAAGAGAATTCTTAAAACAGCACATTTTAATTCTAGGCACTACTCCAACTTAAGATTATTTTATAAAAAGATTATCTTGTGATCTCTAGGTCATTTTTTATATGGAATTGATGATTCGTATTTCCATAAATAGTGGAGTAAAATCATTACTGCCATTAGATTGCAGTTTCAACTATCTGTGACTATTCAACAGGACTATCTGAATTTATAAAAGGACCATCAGTCACAATGTCCTCAGTTACCATAGAAAATGTAATGTGTTATATAGCAGAATAACATATAACCAAAATCTAGTTAAATTAAATATTTCACTCAGTTTCTTTGCATAGGTAAAAATATAATTTTCGTTTCACTGAGCTCATAAATTACATTAGAAAAGCTCACATTTAGAATTAAGACACATTTGAGATACATTTAGTGTGCCCATTTTTTTTAGTCCCCCAAACTTTAAAAGTTGAAAGAAAAAATGGCTGAAAATGCTCTTATACAAGTTACTGTAAACCCTTGGCCTTTGATACAGAGGGGCTGGCTGCATGTCATACATAATTTGGGTTGCATACATAAACAAGTTATGTATAGCAAGGTGTCTTGGTAAAGAAGAAAGAAAATGTAGAATTAAAAAACTACTAATTCTTTTTATTCTGTTTAATCCTTTGCATTTATGTAATTGGGCTGTAGATGCAGAAAAAAAAATGGTAGGTGAGTTTATGAAACTTTATGTGGAGATCATGAGTAATGGTGTCACCCTGGAATAAGATAGCAATGCCCCTAGAATGCCTTCAAATGTTCAAGTATCAATTTGTCTTTGGGACTATTTTATTATTTAGTTTTCTTATTGCATTAACATGCTTCTGGATATTCTGTAGTTGTCAGTCATATACATGTATGTATGTGACACTTTAAAATTGGATATTCTTCAAATACACAGCCTTGGCTAATCATGAAATTTTAATATAGAATCATAGTTACTAAAATGCTGTTCTCATTCTTTTTCAAAAATAAGTTTCTATGCATACCTTAGGTCCTTGTCTAGAAAAAAATTTCAGGATACTAAATCTCAAATTTTCCCAGCTATCTCAAGACCTCTTCATTTGACACTGTCTTTTCATATTCTTTCTTTTGACCCAAAGTTCTAGGAAGAGGAGAGCACAACGTTCAGGGTGCAGGCCCTGAGAAGGGCACAAATGACTTGCTCAAGAAGCTGAAAGGTCAGTGCAGTATTGAGGGCTAGGCGAGGTGGGGAATGGATGGTGGTGTGAGAGTAGTGGAGATGTGCAAATGGAGACCTGAGAAGTAGGAGGGGCCAGACCACTCTGGGCCTTCTTGGCAATGGCAAGATATTTGGAATTTAGCCTAAGTTCTGAAAGATGTCAAGACCAGGAGATTCATACATCCATTTCACAATTAGTACAGATACTGTACTAGACAACTCAGTCCAGTGTCCTCTTGTGTTGATCAAACACACTGAGCATGCTCCCTTCAGGACATCTGCATACACTTCTTCTCACACTGGGATGCTATCCCCCCCCTGGATATTCCCATGGCTTGTTCTATGACTTCAGGTAAAGACCTTTTCTTTAATCTTACCTTAACACGGAGGACATCTCTGACAATCTCACTTAAAATGTTGCATCACCACAAATTTTTGCCTCCCACTGCTTCCCCTCACTGTGTTATTTTTCTCCATATATTAAACTATATATCACTTACTTTATTTATTGTCTCTCTCTGTCAAAAGAAGGTAACAGAGACGGTGCCAAAAGAAAATGTACACACATTTTAAGAAAGGAAAAGACTATTAAAATTATGCTGCTGGTAACCACTTTGAGCTCCTCTTGTAAGTGCAGAAGTCAAACGTGACTTGTATTCATCTTTTGTTATTGGTATATATTAAGTATTACAATTTTAATACAGTTTTTTTCCTTTCTTACATTTTTTGGCATCCTCTGTATATGAGGGCAGGAATGATTATTATTTTTTATTCACTGCTGCATTCTACTTAGCATCATACTTAGCACATAGGGACTCTCAATAAATAACTATTGAATCTATAAATTAATAAATAAAACACAATTATAAATATGACACAGTCTTGTTTCTAATAGATATTTCTTCAGGGTTTATAAATACAAAGAAAAATGTAGGCAAATGGTTCCTATGCCCCGTTTTACTACTGCATACTTTATTTGGATATTTATTTTCTTAAAGAAGCTTTATTTCACGATATAATAAATTATTTCCTTCCGAATTTTGCCCAAGTTTTTATACATATAAAATTTCAGATCACATTGGATGATATTATCAGATAGCCTCAGGAAAACAGCATATCCCCCAACCACATCATATACTTTTTGGAAAGATGCAGACCATAAATAAAATCCATGAATAAATAACTAGCTCATAAAATAAGTTGCAGAAATAATATATCTTCAATTCCTAGTGAAAGTCAACTGCATCGAGTCTTTAGAGCATCACAATAGGGCATTTAATAAAGAGTCAAGTTAGTGTAACACATTCCACCATTAAGTCTGAATCATACCAGTAGCCTCCTAACTGCTCCTATCTTTTTTCCTCTAAAATCTTTTATCAGTACAGAAGCCTAAAGGATCCTGTCCTTGCTGCTTCTCTGCTCAAAATCCTTCAATGGTTTCACAGGCCCCACAGTAAAAACTAAAATCTAAATGATGAAATAAGGCCCCATGTGGTCCACCTGCCACCCACCTCGTTACCACTCTGATCTCTACTCCTACTGCTCTTTCCCTTCTCTCCCTCTCTACTCTAGCTACAGAAAGCCTTTGGGCTTGTTGTTCTTTCTTCCAGGAATGTTCTTTTCCAGAAAATCAATGACTGATTCCATCCCTTTCTTTAGGACTTTACAGAAAGACACATCAAAGGAGGCCTAGCTAAAATGCAATCTCACCAGTGACTCTCCTTTTTCATTTATTCTTTTCAGTAGCACTTATCACTATTAATTCACTGTGTATTTTACTGATATCTCTTCTTTATTTTCTGTTCTCCTCATGATCTCACAGTTTTATGGACCTCTACTTTACCCAGTTCTTTACTATTTTGTATATCCACAGCTAATGAATGCTTTTACATTAGATTCCATACCCTGCCTGAATCTGGTTCTTACAAAAAATATACTATTTACTAACAGTCTCAATTCTGCTATCTTGCAGAGTTTAAAATTATCATCTCTCTGGGCCTAAAATGTGAAGATACAGCTATTGCCCCCCTTTATCGCAAAGCACCAGGAGATGTTTCATTCTCATTCAGACCAGGAGCCAGGCCTCTTTCTCAGGGTACCAGAGGCAAGAGCTGTCCATTTCCAAAGCCCATGTGTTCACGTGGTCCATGGAACAGGGAAGCTGCTCTTTCTTGAGAATGATTCCTTTGCCCTGTACAGCAGGCCTCCTCTGTATTCCACTTGCCTTGCAAATCACCTAGTCTGCTTACATATCAAGGAAATGTTTACAACCCAACCTCTTATATAGTGCTTGGGTCTCTACCCACCAGTTCTATGCTAAAACTAGATTACTGTGTTTTTAAAGTTCATTGATTTATTCAATTACTCCTGAGTATCTACTGCATACCAGGGATACTAAGGATATGAATTATATAAAGCACACATATTCCTCAAATTCTTTACATTTTTTCCCTTTGGATTAAATTATAAGAATTAGAAGTTTGTACATGTATATTCAAAGATCACTTTTTCCATTCCTCCTTCCCCACCGTAGAATTACTTTTACTAAGTTACCCGTGGTTTCATTCACCTGCCTGGCAATAAGGAAAGTTATAAGACACACTATGAAAATCTGTATTATTGAAAGGTTGCTGTTGAGGCTATTGCTCAGTAGATTACATGTTCCACAAGAGTATCATATACTTTTAAAATGGACCCAGTGGTGAAATGCCATTTAGTCCTTAATAGCTGCAGTCATTGTGTTGCTACTGAACAGCTTGAGATGAGTTATTTTAAAGACAATGGAAATCACATAGCTGACTAGTTCTACTTCCTTCTGTTGACCGTTAAATACTTAGTGCCAAAGACAAAGCCCTCCTCTAGCAATGTAAAAAAAAAGAGCATTGTGTTATGTTTTTTATTAATTAATGAATGTCCATATAGCCAACTTCTAATAGAAAGGATTTAAGGTAGATTACATGTGTTTTGTGTATTGACAGCTAGCTTCACCTTATTTTACCTACTTTAAGTTATCCTTTACCTTAATTATCTCTCAGAAATGTGTCTTCTTATATTTGCAAGTTCCCTAAATTCCTTTGGAAAATGTATGATATAAAATATAATTTAAAACTCTCAAAATGTGCTATGTGCTAGGAATAGAAAGATAATTGAAATAAACTCTGCCCTTAAGGACCTCATGGTCTAATAGGTTGTATGAATATATAACCAATTATTTTAAATATTTTCATTAGTATTTTAATACATGACATATAGGATAGAGTGATAGGACAGAGAATGGTATAACCAATTTTCTAGGCTTGGAAGGCAGTCATGAAAGTTTTAAATAGGTGAATACATCTGAATAAAATCTATATGTATAAGCAGGTGATAACAATGTGAAACATAGAAAAGGAAAAAGGATGAATGGTCAGTGTGTAGGAAGTGTGGCACATTCAGAGACTTTAAATCATTTTGCATTCAAGAAAAGAAGAATAATGGAAAATTAGGCTAAATAGATAAACAATCAAATAATAGAAGGCCTTTTCTACATTCCTAACAAGTTTTAATCTATAGGCTATGAGGAGAGATTAAAGGGATTTTAAGAGGAGTTGGAAAAGTAATCAGATGTTAATTTTAAGGGGATAACTCTGGGAACGTATCAAAGACCAGATTGTTGGAGAACAAACAGAAAATATGTTAGAGAATTAATAGTGATTTCTATTATAGGCTTATACTTAATTATTGAACTTAATTATTTTGAGATCTATACTTTGTATAATCATAGTGATTTCCAGATTTTGGTAAATGATTCTCAAGACTAAGTCTTAGTCTAATGCTTGTCTTTTTCACTTAGATAAAGGATTTTTTCCCAAGTCTAAATTGTAATGACTGAGGACATGCCACTTGCCAAAGAAATGCCACCCTCAGCACTTAATATTGCTGCTGCTTTACCTTCTTTTGATCTCTGATCTGACTTTCGCAAAATCTTGAATTGTAGAATTTTTCAGTGAAATCTATGCTGAATTTCAGGAGTAAATGGTAACTAAAATATGTAGGTGTTATGCTGAGATCAAGTCTTAGGAGGATTGATATGACAAAATATTCAAGGTCAATCCAGGTAGAATGCATATTTCATCACCTGTAACCAATTACTAAAGATAGAATGAAATACTTTCTTAGCAGTCTCTTCTTTTATACTAAGAGCTGTTGTATAAAGTTTCAATAAGACAAGAAGTGTAGTGAAGATAACTGCTTTTTTTCATGGACTGATGAAAGTTATAAGTGAAACTGGGATAATATTTTCCAAATAACCATTCTCAACACTAAGTCTGGAAAGTGTAATTAGAAACAATAGTTTCCTTGCATGTTTGGGGAGGAACATTCAATCTTGGACTCAGATATTTTTCATGACCCACATCTGCTAAAGCCACATTGTCTGAAAGCCTTACAATAGACATAAGCAGGATATTTCTTGGTTCCAAAAGGAGTGATGCTTCTGTTTCTGGTATAAAATAAGATTTTAAAAAAATAATTGGCAGCATTATAATGATAATTGGGACATATTCGAAATTAGCTTGGTTAAACTGAATTCAGGTTATCACAAAATTCCAGAATCTCAAGGCTGGAAGAGCCCTTAAATCCAGCCCTAATCTAATAATATACCACTCATTTAAATTATTTCTACTGACATTCTATCATTTCATTGCACATTTCTCTAATTAAAACTACAGAAAGCCCAGTTCATTTGGTTTTGAGTAGCTCTGTTAGAAAATCTTTTATTTAGCTTACTTTCTTCTATATAAAACTTCCCCTCATTAAAGTTAGTTACAATACTTGGCATCGTTCCGAATTTACATTATCCCTCTTTCACTCAGTAGCCTTCAGAGTAGAGGAGGCAAGCTATCATATCCTAGAAATGACAATCTATTCATCTTCTTTTTTTTATTATCCAAATATCCTTCTCATGTTACTTCCACTTTAGGGGTACAAAAAGATCTAAGAATCTGTGTATCTACTCTACCTAGACTCATGACTGGTCTATTTCTATTGAACAGGGCATTTCATTATATTCCAATCTTATATCCTATCTCTTTAAATCTTGGTAATAAATATAAAATCATATGTATACTCACATATTAAAATCTGATATTCACTTTGCTTGATTTCCATTCTCTGAGACATTACTCTTTCTTACTCTTTCACTAATTACTTCTCGTGTTTCATTTTCAAATTTTCATTTCCTTTCCAAAACAGACCTATTTTTCCTAATGACCAGAGTCACAGTCAGGTTGCAGATCTTCTGATAAAATCGGTTTGTTTCACAACAAACATAGCTGTTTCTATTATTCTGAGCTATACTGTATTTCTACCTGGGAACTCAACTGAGAATTTTAGTTTATGAAACCGCTTTTCAGAAATCCAAACTTCATTAATTTACCAGCTGTTTACCCCTCCTGTCCCTCTATCCCTGCAAGTGTAGATAAGAGAAAGATAATGTTAACAACACAAAGTCCTCTAATTTCCTTTCAAAGATTTTATAATCACTAAAATGCTTTGTTGGTCTGAGAATATCATGTGTTTCACCATAAAATCAGTGGAGTGCATAGGGGTACAATAGATCTGATCTCAGCAGGCTTTCCATCACATTCCTAATAAACTCAAGAAAAACAGCACAGATGCCACCTGAATTTTCCAAGTCTTCATAGATCAGATATCATTTACCAGGCTGTACTATTTACCAAGGATATAACAGACATCAGGGGAGATATTAGTGTACTTCCTAACAGGGTGAATTCTATACCTCAAGTTCAGAAGCATGAGTAAACTGGATCTGTATGCATACTAAACATAGTACTCAATAGCTCTTAACTATTCTGGAAATAAGGTAAACTAGAGTATTAGCAAAAGTTAGAAATCATATTGTAGTCATGTATTTGCCATTTAAGAGCTCTGTGGCTTGTGAAACAGTTTTTCAGAAGATTAGTATTCTCATTTATAAAAGAAAAAATGATACCTTCCTACTCTACTCTAATTCCTTAGTGGGGATCCTACTAAAGATGTTTGCCAAAAGATAACCCCCAAAGCAACTGTGGACACTAAGAAGTGAAATTTGTGTGTACCTATATAATAGCCTTTAAAGGTCTGTCACTTTCATAGAGCATGCTGCTTTAAAGAAATAACTTTTTTTTGTTGTTTAATAATAACTCAGGGACAGGAAATGCATTGTTTTTTTCAGAAGGATGACTGCTCTTGTTGTCATCCTCTAGGAAGTCAACACTTTCTCCTAGAAAAAAATGAAATTTTGTGAGCAGGATAAAATGTGAAGCCTCACCATGTAATCACTCTATGTAAGGACTAAATTTCTGGCAATGCAGCAGTTTGCTACAGCAGAAGCTGGAATTGGAAATTAGATGTACATCATTTGAAGATAGAAAATGAAATACTACAACATTGAAAGTTTAAGGAAATAATGGGGAGGCAGAAACAAAAAGAAAGGGGAATCTTATTTTTAAACATATTTTAAAAAACAAAGTCATAAATATATAAAATAACAGGGTACAGAGAAAGTAATAGGAAGTTTAAAATACTATTGCAAGATTCAAAGTAAAGAGTGCAGGAACATAGCAGTTATAAGAAGCAGCATTAGAACCAAATAGTCCCTGATTACTATTATCAAGCACTTGGGCTATAAAGCATAGCCAAATATACATCAACGTTAATGTACTATTCATTACATCAAATTATGCATAATTATATTATTTTTGACCACCTTTTTCCTTTAAATGCCAACAAAGGAATTCTAAGCATGTTTCATAGAGAGTTGAAGAATATGAATTTAAGTGCCAATTTAGTGTCAGGTAATACCAGACTGCCTCTAACTACAGATCTATCTACAGAAATGATGGGATTGGTAACAATAACAAAAATGTAACAATGACAAAAGCACTTTAGAAACTGTAAAATATTACTTAATTATTATACTCATCTCTGGCTATTGAGAGGACTGATACATTTGTCATACAAATGACATGCTTCTTCATTTTAGTTCCTATTCAAAGTTCTCATAAATAGATTTTAAAATTATATTTATATTTGGCACTATTTGAGACTCATAATGGTGTCTCATTAATATCATAAATAGGCATACATAAAATTAAGCTATTCTGTCTTTTAATTTATATTTTGTGTATATAGTTGTATTTAAAAGATAAAAATTAAACTAGTAAGAAAAATATCAACAATCTAATAATTAAAGAAAACAGATTAAAATTCAGAAATACTCTGACGAATATATAATTTAAAAATACACCAAACAACACATAAAATGAAATACAAAGGTATAACAAATACCTTGTTATATACCTTTGTATATAACAAAATATATACAAGAGCTATAAGAGTAATACTACACAATTCTGATGAAGAAAATTAAGGATATAAACGATTGCAAAGATATCCCATGTTCATAGATAAGATGACTCAATATTGTCAAGATGTCAGTTCTTTCTAACTTTCCTATAGATTTAATGCAACCCCAATCAATATCCCAACAAATGATATTGTGGATATTGACAAACTGATTCTAAAATTTCTATAGAGAATCAAAACTCCTAGAATAGCCAAAACAATATTGAAGAAGAACATAGTTGAAGGACGGACACTATCCAACTAAAGACTTATGCTAAAGATACAGTAATCAAGATAGTGTGGTATTGGTGAAAGAAAAGACAAATAGATCAATAGAACATGATAGAAAGCCCTGAAATAGACACCCATAAATACAGTCAACTCACCTTTGACAAAGGAATAAAGACGATATAATGGAACAAAGATGCTGAATCAACTAGATATCCACATACCAAAAATGAATCTTGACATAGATCTCGCAACCTTCATAAAGATTCATTCAAAACGGATCACAGACCTAAATGTAAAATGCTAAACTACAAAAAACCTAGAAAATAACATATGGAAGAAAACTTAGGTGATCTTGGGTATGGTGGTGCCTTTTTAGATACAACACTAGACATGTTCCGTTAGAGAAATAAAAGATTAGCTATATTTCACTAAAATTAAAAGCTTCTGCCCTGCAAAAGATAATGTCAAGAGAAGAAATAGACTAGGAAAAAAGTATTCGCAAAAGACACATCTGATAAAGGACTATTATTAAAAATATACAATGAACTCTTAAAACTCAACATTAAGAAAACAACTTTATTTTAAAATGGGCCATAGAAGATATAAAGATGCCAAATAAGCATATGAAAAGATGTTCTACATATATCATCGCGGAAATGCAAATTAAAACAACAGTGAGATACCACTACACATCTCATTAAAATGGTCAAAATCCAGAACACTGACAATAGCAAATCCTGGAAAGGATGTAGAGCAACACATCCTTGACAGTAGAGATGCAAAATGGTAGAGCCATTTTGGAACATAGTTTAGTGGTTTCTTACAAAACTAGACATATGGTTACCATACAATTCAGCCATCTCATTCCTTGGTATTTATTCACGGGAGTTGAAAACATGTCCACAGAAGAACTTGCACATGAATGTTTAGAGCACCTTTATTCAAAATTCCCAAAAAGTAGAAGCAACCAAGATGGCCTTCAGTAGCGAATGGATAAATAAACTTTGGTACCTCCAGACAATGGAATATTATTCAATGCTAAAAAGAAATGCTCTATCAAGCCATGACAATACATGGAGGAACATTAAATGAATATTGTTAAGTGAAAGCAGCCAGTCTGAAAAGCCATATACTGTATGTTTCCAACTACTATATGATATTCTGCAAAAGGCAAAACTATGGAGACAATAAAAAGATCAGTGGCTGCCAGGGTTTGCCAGGTGGGGAGAGATGAATAGACAGCACTAGGATGTTTAGGGCAGTGAAAATACTCTGTATGATATTAAAGTAATGAATATATGTCATTAAACTTTGTCCAAACTCATAGAATGTACAAGAGTAAACCCTAAGGTACACCTTAGATTTTAGGGGGTTATAATGTGTCAATGTAGGTTAATTTTTAGTAAACAAACACACACATACACACACACACACACACACACACACACACACACACACACACACATATAATTCCGGTAAGTGATGCAGATAATGGGAGAGGCTATGCATGTGTCGGGGCATGGGGTATATTGGAAATCTCTGTACACCCCTCTCAATGTTTTTGTAAACTTAAATCTACTGTAAAAAAATAAAGTCACTGGGAAACTAGAAGAAATGTAATTGAATATTAACCAAATTGTAAGTGTGACTGATAACTTTCTGAGTTCTACGTTTATAAAGAAAAAAAATCACTCCATCTTCCCCAAAAATGTTGACAAACACTACAAGCTCAAAAGTTCAATATACTAACATTTAACTAAAAGAAAAAATATACAAGTAAAATAAAATGTGACTCATATTTCATAAAAAGAGAAACATACTTGAATTATACATGGTTGATTCACGTTGAAAATAATTCCATATAAAAAATTAATAAACAGGTAATTAACAAAGGACGTAATGCAATTTGTCTACACACAGAATAATGGTCAAGAAAATAACCGAAGAAATATAAATAGAAATAACAAATAAAAGTCATTTTAAATTATTATTCATGATTAAATCATTGCATTTTTTGTGAAGATAATGCAAGTTGGAAAGGAAGCAATGAAATATTTTTTATTTTATTACCTACCTTTGAGATTTCTCAGTTTTACAATAGACTATTTACTAATGACTAATTAGTTTTTTGTAGCTCATACACATTAACTCACCTTTCAAATCCTGAACAATACTTTCTTGGTACTGATAAATAATTGAAAGTTACTGAGAAATACAGTAAGATTACCGAAAGGAAAATATCACTTACTAATATGATCTTTTTTATTTAACATGATAGTTTTTGCATTTAAATTTCACATTTCTATATTCCGGGTTTCCCCTCACACAACCTTTGGACATTTAATGATGCCACTGAAGTCATTAGCTTAGAAATTTTCTAAAAAGTGTCCCTCTCACTAAACTTGCCAATATTTATAAGGCTTGAAATTGCTTAAGTGGCCTGAAGGATATCAATTTATGGCTGATGTTGGTCTGCTGAACTCGAACTGAAATTATAGCACTTGCAGGAATATAATTACAAATCAAATTACTTAATGATCTCAGTGCACTCATGTTACAATTATTCGATCTGCATATACTACCTGGCACTCAGTAAAATTACCCCTTGACAATTTTGTTTTTTTTTTCAAATAATAGGAAACTTTCAGTATTTTTATATTCAGATATTACATATACAAATTAATATAAAAATTACATGTATATATACTATATATATATATATAATATATATTATATATAATTATATACATTATATATAATATATGTATATACATTAAACATATGAAATACTCAACAACCTTGTATTAAATTTGGGTCAAAAGTCTATATATTTCACAGATTAGAAACTTCCCATGAAAACATTTGTCATACTGAAATTTTCAGACATGGTAGTTTCAATGTAGCTTCTTCTGTATGTCTTTAGTTATAGGACTTATATTCAGCTAGACTCAGGTGATTCTCAATAATGGTTACTCTGTACTTTAGTTGTAATTTTGATGTGGTCATGGGAGGAAGCAAGCACAATGTTTACCTACTCCATCTTGACTGAAAGTTCTGATCATGGCTTTACTTTAAATATAATTTATTTCATGTTTAGATTTTATGGTTTATAGATCATTTGAATAAATCTTAAAATGTTTGCCTGAAATTAACTATTTCCCTAACATATAATTCAGAGCAAATCTTCCCTTCAAATAATTTAGTAAAATTACCAATACCAGTAATATATATATACATATATAAACATACATATGCATTTATATATTTATTACTTAATTTATATTTATATGTGACTGTATATAAATAACAGAGTAAAACAATTGTAAATTATATATTATGCATAATACACAATATACAATATGCATTACATATTTATTTGTCTAAAGAACAACTAAGATTAAGACAATTCTCTTGTGCTCTCTGTCCTAAAAAAATAGGCTTAATTGAATACAATTTTAGAACTTGTTTTTAAATATAATTTTTAATAGTGACAATCAACTTACATAACAACTCTCAAAAGTATACACAAATGGTCAAGCTGAGGATAGTTTTAAAAACCATCTGAAAGCTCTAGCATGTAACGGAGAGATAATTCAATAATATACTAACAAATATAATTCCCAAAACAAAAGAAGACAATATTTCCATTAATGTCTCAAAACTAAATAATATCTAATGTTAGTCCTAAAATTTAAATAAATGTACTGAAGACATCTAAATACATGGAAAATACTTAGTTTTAAAACAGCATTCTCAACAGGAACTTTGACAAAGAATAAAAGCACTGTTAAATAACTCCCAGGGAGGAGGAAAAAAAAAGAAATCACAGATTATCCTGAGTTTCCCTAGTAGAAGATGCTGTGGACAGATACACAACATGGTGAGACATAAAGAAGCACATGAAATCTTCTCAAGGAAGTTTGCATCTCATGGAGCTTAAAATGACTAGGGAGTCCCCATATTTTATTCATGCTTCAGAGAGACATACCTGAGGATAAGGCAAAGAGAACCTTGCTTCCAGGTTTGGTATCAATTAACCAGAAAACTTTATATAAGATAGAAAAATGTTTGCTTGAAAAGTTAAAAATTAAAAAGCAATGGTTGGTTGAAAGATCAGAGATTGAAAGTTCAGGCTCATACTAACTCTGACAGGCATGCTTTTGTGTTGTCTCCTGAAAATGATAATATATAATGTAAGAGCCTGATAGGCTACTCAAGAGCTTCTCAAAGCAGCATGCCCTGGGGTTAGAGAATGGACAGGGAAGACGCTCTGATGGACCAAGGTAGTACAGACAGAAAAGACTAGTTTATTCTAAACACACAAGACATGATAGACATAAAACAAGATGGCAATTTTTAATAAGAAATATAGCTGGTAGGCTATAGTGAAATACTCAAATCTTTATATTTCCTCACCCAATCTTGAGAGTCTAAAATAGAAACCAATTTGTGATTAAAATATTGTTTGGTGATCATGAAATTAAGACAGAAAGGGTTGGGTTGTTTTAAGATCTGCAATATGTGGAAGCAATCATCCTTGCTGTACAAAGTACCTGTCACATGCCATCCCCTCCAGAAGAAGATAAGTATACTGACGGATTCTGACTTTTGGTTCTACTATTTCCATGAAGACTTTTCTTCTGCTAACATATACCCTCTCCAGAAAAGTTACAATGAACTTGATATGGTTGTTTTACTTATATTTTTTTACACTAATCTTTCCCAAATTTCCATTAGCAGTATAACAGGAGACAATTCAAACTAAATGATATTCTTCTTCTTTTTTTTTTTTTTTAAGTTAAAAGCCGTAAGTGCAGGTCCAAAATGGCTTACAAAATAATTTGCTTTAGCCCAATTGGTGCTTGTTGCTCTTTAACAGGATAATCTCTGTTTACATATCAGGATATTTCACAGAGATTCTCAAATATGGGGCATACTGTGATAAGAGCTTTTTAATCCTTGAATAATATATCTGAATATTAAAATTTCCCAAAAGAAAAAAATAAATTATTTATATATGCCTTTAAACGAAAAGTACACTTCATGCTGGGTGCTTCAAAGTACAGCGTTTCTCAGAGGCTACTAATTCAATTCCATGTATATCAAATAATACCTTTATTGTGCTAACCACCAAATGTTCAATATAAATAAGATACCAACTTTTCTTTCTCTGAAGAATGTCATCATCTAGAGAAGATACTAACAATCTAAGAAGTAATTGAAGCCTGTCACTTGAAAATATCAGCTCCCATCTTGGGATTTCAGGTTCTTAGTCCATGAGAACAGATATAGGTGTAATTGACCTCTCTAAGATCAGAAAATTATAGAGGGCCTTAAATGTTACTCTAAGGAACATCATTTTCCCCCCCATAAATAACATCGTGACAGAGTGATTGCACTGGAATGTAACCTGATTTAAAAAAAAATGTTGTAGGATAAGAAATCAGTCAGGGCTGGACAATATGGGTTTGAGAGAGGCAGTTAGAATAGTAAGGCAGCTTGTGCCATAATCCATCAATGAGATCATGAAGTCTTAAAATAGCAAGTAGACTATTAGTATGATGACAAATATTTTTCAGTTCCACAGGATGTTGGGAATACAACAGTAAACATAATGGTTCCCAGTCCTGCTATCCCCAGAGTTCTCAATCCAGTAGAGGAAGCAGGTATTCTTAAAACATGATCTCTTCTGTGATGAATGCTGGTAAGGGGATATTAGGTATAAATGCACATCTGGGAAATTTTCCTAATCTGGAAGAATCAGGGAAAGATGCTTTTAAAAGTGACTTTGAAAACTCAGTGCTATAGACTGACTATTTGTGTCCTCCTCCCCTGAAATTCATATGTTGAAACCATAATCCCTAAATGCGATCATATTTGAGGTGGTGCCTTTGGGAGATAACCAGGTGATGAGGGTGGAGCCCTCTCGATGATGAGATTAACTCCTTTATAAGATGAGACACTGGAGACCTTCCTTGTTCTCTACTGTCTACCATGTGAGGATACAATGAGAAGACAATGAGGATACAATGAGAAGACGGCCATCGGAAAACCAGGAAGAGGGCTCTCACCGAACACGCTATATACTGGCACCTTAATTTTGGAATTACCAGCCTCCAGAACCTAATAAATAAATGTTGTTGTTTGAGCCACCCTATCTATGGTAATTTTTTATAGCAGAACCAAACTGATTAAGACACTTAGCCCTGAAGACTGATTAACAGTTAACTACATGAGGGACAAGGGGAAAGGAGAGTTTGAAGAACTTTCCACAGAGGAAGAATAGTATATGTAAAGGCCCTGAGGTGCTACATAAATATCATAATCAGTTTTCTGGAATTATTTTTTTATGATGCCCAAGAGTTTTTGCTGAGCAAAATAATTGGAAAGACTTAACTATAGCTGAACTGAGCAAATTTGGGTGGAATTATCTTGTTCAGTATGTTTTCTCTTCTGTAAAAATTATGAAATACATTATGAAGTTGTTAGAATAAAAATAATTTGTATAAATGGGTTCACACTATTACTGTAATGATTGTTAACAAGGTCAGAGATACATGGCATGACATCAGAGCATGAACTCCAATACTGAAATTATGTGGAGGCAGAAAAGTATATGATTCAGAAATAAGTTCTAAGGCATGTGGCATTATGACAAGAAACAAGGCCAGCCAATAACCACATCAAAGATCACGTTAGTATGGGAAAGAGCTATTTCACTTGGGAAGGAGGGGAAAAGTAAACATTTTAATCAAATCCAATACTTTTTTTATTGATTTCTCTTTGCCAGGCATACCTTGTAGAATACTTATAATGCTTTTGACATTGAGATATTTGGCAAAAGCTATTGGATTAGTCAAGGTAAAAGCTCAGGCTCCTGGTGTAATCTCTTATATTTTATTTATCTGTGATTCATTCCTTTCTCCACAGGAAGGCTCTTTTATTGATAAAATAAATGAAATTGAGAATCCCAAAGAGAATTTGATGTCCACTCACACAAAATAGGTTTGCAAAGTGTAAGCAAGCAGCCAAGGAAAAGATTCAACTAGATGAAAATTGTGGGTTTCTTCTCTTTTTGCTTTTCTTTTTTTTTCCTTGTTCGTTGCAAAGTCAATACTAGTCAGATTTTCTGTCCTTTTATGTGTTAGCCAATTAGTTATTCTTGAAGTTTCAAATTACTAATAGTTATGTTCCTACATTCCAAATAGGGGTTTTGTTATTTACAAAATTAAATGTCAGTTAATGTCATTAAGGCTGTGACTGCTTGTAGTTAGAAACCTTTACACAATGTCAAATCTATAAAGCTTTTGAAAGTAAACTCTCTACTGGGGTAGTTGGTGTTTTCTTATTTGCTTCATCACGTTAGGGCGTCTGTCAAAAATATCTTGACAAGCCTTCAAATTATCTTGTTTAATATGTTCAGTAAGGTTTTGGATTAGGCTGAGATAGCTTCCCAAATGTCTCGAATAATGTCCTGGTTAATATTTAATGTAACTACAGTAGGTCTTATTGAGTTTTGTGTCAATGGAAGACATCAAATACGCAGAGAAAAATAAATGTACAGACATAATAAAATAAAATTAGAATAATTCCTAATGAATACACATCAGACCATTGTTCTTCCGTGTTAAAAATGATGGCAAAGGAAGAAACGTAAGCTACAGGCCTTGGCTCTTGCACATTTGGTTTTAGTCTGGAACTGGTATTTAGTATTCAGACTCTGAGAATGTTGTTAGCACTCAAAGGACCTCATTCCTCAGAGCCCAGTCCTTTTTGTTTTAAATCTAAGACCCAGACTAGTGAAATAAAAAGTTTCAGTGCTAAATTAGTGTGAGCAAGAACTAGGGTCAACCTTTTAATGAACTACAATCACTTTTCTGAAACCTCTCACTGTGTTCATCAAAGACTCGTAGTTGTCAAATGCAATAGACATATTTATTCCATATTTTATTTCACACCTTGGCAGTATTAACCTTGTCATTTAGCCCTCTTTTATGCATCTCTTCTCTGCTGGCTTCTTATATCCATTCTGTTCTGTCTCATCTCCTGCTCCATGGCACCTTCTTCATGGATTCTAATCTTAATTTATTTTACTCACTTCACCCATTTTGTTTCAATGAGTTCATCTATTCCAATTCAAACCCCATCCTAAATGTAGGACTCCTGTATAATGTATTACTCAAATTGACACAATTTTGAGAGTGAGAGGGGAGTTCTATTAATAGTTCTATAATGATAACAGGAATAAACTGAAACTTTTCTGAGCAAACCTCGATGCATGGTCATCCCATCTATAAAAGGATAGAATGAAAAAATGGTTTCAGTTATCTACCTTCTCCTGTATCCAAGCTCTTGACCCAATTACTTGGTAGTCCCACCCAATCTCACTTTGGGCTTTGGCCAATAAAATGAGAAGAAAATGATATTGCTCCAGTTCAGAAAATGTGCAAACTTCTGTTGATTCTCTTGCACAGTTGGGCTTGCTTGTCCTTGCACCTGAGCCTCTCCGTGAGACCACACCTAGCCTAGCCTGTTGGAGGGATGTGAGAAGCATGCAGAGGATGAAACATGTGGAAGATTTTGAAGGAATGCCAGCTGATCTACCTAGTTAACTTGCCCTGAAAAACAGATATATGAAGGAGCCCAGCTGAGATAAGATCTTCCTAGATAAACCCAAGTTTTACTGCTGACCCACAAAATTATGAGTTGCATAAATAATTCTTATATTAAGCTGAAACTATCTGAGGAGGTTTATTGTGCAACATTATTGAGGCAGTAGATAATTCATACACTGTAAACTCTACTGAGATTCAGATTCATATACTGCATATCTTTACCTAAATCACACACAGACATTTCAATTTCAATGAACCCAGAATGAAGCCGTAAAATTTTCCATAAATGTACTCCTTAATCTATATTTCTTAATTCAGAAATCCAATTGTCCAAGTTAAAAATCTGGGACCATATTAAATTCTCACTCTCAATTCCAATAGGAGAGTTATTCCTATTGAGCCCATTTCCTAGGTATCTTTATAAGTTATTAAACCTTCTCAATCAGGGCTCTTGCAAAAGAATCAATCCCTAATGTTCTGATATAGCCATTAAATGAAAAGTATTAATGTATCTCTGATACATCCAGAATTGGAGAATTGAAAAGGTGTCACTTAAATAGTTTTCTCTAGGGTTTAATTCTCTTGAAGAATCCAGATTGAAGAAGATTGGAAGGCCTTGTTCTTTTTATTACCATCACTATTATAATAGTTGTTCTTCCCTGACAGGCCTCAGCTTCCTCTGACTGGTCCTCCATAAGTTATGAATTGCTTTAGTCTTTGTCACTGTTTTTCATGTGTCAGTAAACTATATTTAAGAAAAAACAGATCTTATCTGACAAGAATGTTAACAAAATTAAAACAATATATGTAACATATCACTAACATCTTTAATTATTTACCTGACTATGTATCAGTAACAATCCTTAAGCATGAAAACCTGTGGCCATCATGTCACTGCCTTTATAATTTCTATTACTCTTTATGATTGACTTGGCTTAGTATTTGATACAGTCTTTGAAAGAGAGTTGGGAAAAAAAAAAAGGAATAGTCGTGCCATGAGCTAGTTTACCCAATGGATGTGGCCTTCGTGGACGTTTACAGCAGAGCATGCTGTGGACCAAACTGACAACTCTTGACCCGAGGGCTTGATATTGTCTTTCAAGGTGTTAGATTCACTCAATTAGAATGCTTTCGTACACACATACATTATAATGCCTTTCCGAGAAGAGAACTGTGAACTCTACTGATATTTGTAAATTTTCTAAAAACCACAGTTGCTTGCCAAGGTTTCCTCTGTAATTTAATCAGGCCATCAATCAGCAAGTTTAGGTCATACAAGCTAATATTTCTTTGGAGCTTAGATACAGTTGAATGATTTTTGGTTTAACTAGAGGCAAAAATGTTAGTTCCTCATGACATTTAACAGTTCTTGGAGTCATTATTTTGACAGCATCTATTTGACCTGAGAAACTTCTTGCCTACAGAAAATAGTCTTAGGGCAAAATTTGCTTATATAAAATCTCAAGAATAAAAATGACCTTAAAGGTCAATTTTAATCATCTATCAAAAATAAATATGTGCTTTGAGTAAGATGATGACATGGACCCAGGCTTCTAACTTCTCCCACCCAGAGTTTAAAGAATGACCAGGAGAAGATAAAAACAAGGAATAATATGCTCTAATCCTGAAAACTAGAAAATTTCTCATCAAATGCCCAAGAGTTCAAAGAATGTCTGCTAAATATACCACATACCAAATTAGCAGGAATAATGTACAAAGGTCGGATTTCTAGTTCCCCTCCATAAAAGAACAGCGGCATTAGATGCATTCAGAAAAAGAGCCTGGAAACCCTACTAATATCTCCTTAGAAAAGGGAGGAAAATTTGTGAGACTTGTTGCCATAACACACAGAAGGTGACAGTGGCAAGGGGTGTTTTTTTTTCTGGAACAAGTGTCTTAAATATAAAAATAATACCCAGAGGGATGTCTCTCTAGATTTGAATGGGTCACAAAGCCTCAGAAGCAGGCCTTTCTTTCCAGTAAAAGACTAAGAGAATCAGAAAGCTCATGAAACCGTAGGGCTTCTTTCTGAAAAGGCATATAAAATAAGTGGAAAATAAGCACACTTAGATCGATTTTCAATTGCGCTATTTCTTCTGGATCTCAGTTTGTTCCTTAAACAATAAAATCTTTGAAATAATGCTAAAAGTCAAAAGAAGGGGACAATTTTAAAGAATCAGAGAAAATAGCTCTCTCTGAAGTCTATTCACTAACAAAGAAAGGAGAAAGAAAATTAGAAAACTTTTGAATCATATTGCCAAAGGGTGTAAGATAACTCAGCCTCAAACAACTTACTATGTAGGAAGTTACAGCAAGTAGTAGTAAGGTGGGAAAAATATGAGATGAAGATAATACAATGCAGTAGGGGAGTGGGGTTTGTAAAGATGAAATACAGAATCATGAACCCCACTCAGAAAAGGTATTTGAAACTATAAATAATTTCTTTATATGCTGAGTATGTATTTAGTTAACTTGAAGGAACCAGTTATATCTGTTCAAATGTTTTCTGCTAATTTAATAAGTACCACTTATGGCTCACCCATCCAGAAGTGTTTGATAAGAGGGCTGTGGGGAGCTTCTCAGGTTGGTCACGTAAGGAGTTTTCTGGACGTGCATCAGCAGCTAGCTGCAAACTCAGGTTGCTCAGGATGGCTGCACTAAGAGCATCCCTTCCAAGCTGTCTTATTCCCATATCCCAAATTGAAAGAAAAATGTTGACATGAACTGTTGTACTCTGCCAAGTCTGTTGAGTTTGAATCCATGACCTAATTATATTATGTAAGTGGAAACTGAGTATCTGCCTGCCATGCAATAACCCAAACTGGAATCAAGTCTTGGTATCTGATAGAAACATGACTGCATACAATAACAGTTCTAAGGAAGTGAAAAAATACTATTTTTATATTAGCCCAATTAGATCTCTTTGAAGGTGGGCCTCAACACTGGCAGTTGCAGATGATAGACATGGGTGTGTACTGGGAACCTGGAGAAAGAAAGAAGAGGGTAGATGACTTTGCTTCTTAGCTCTCCAGGGGAATTTGAAGAGCAACCCCAAACTGGGTTACATGTGTTGTGCTTAATTGTTTACAGACAATTCAAACAATCATAAGCACAAGTCTATGTTGTGTAGTAAGAAAAAGAACATAATTATCAAATTAAAATCTGTAAGGGAGCTACAGACATAAATAAGTTATTTTATAAATGTTAATAAGCAAAAAATAATAATTTTTTAATTTTATTCCTGAGAGAAGGGCAAATAAATGAATTAGATTAGGTTGACACAAATAAATAATACACTTGGGAAATTACATATATGCTTAAGAGTAATACAGATAGCCTGGTGAACACCACTCATGCCACCCTAAAGGCTCTCTGAGACCACATCCCTCCCAACTTGGGCATCACCAGAAGCTCTTTCAGGGGTGGGTGACCAGCCCCAGTCTGCACACTGCCAGAGGCAATTTCAGCAGCAAGCTGCTAACCTCAACCTACACACACCCTGAGGCTCTGTTGGCTTCAAGCAGCCAGCCTAAGCCTAGCACCACCAGAGTTTCTTTCAGAGGCAGGTGGCTGATCTTGGCACACAGTGCAATTGTACTTAAATACTCTCAGAAGTACACAGGACCCCGAAAGGCAGCAGCTGGCCTCAGTGTGCTATGTCCCTTTTACTGAGTGGCCCCAGGCATGGCACTGGTGCCAAATATGAATCTGTATTGACCAGGTTAACACCACTCACCCCACTCTGGTGAATCCCTAAGACCCCACTTCACCCAACTCATGTACCAATCAAGGCTCTTTCAGCAACTAAGCCTTAAGAATAGCCAATAGGGTGCAATAAGCCCCGGGTTCCCCTGTACCTTGGGCTAAGCAGACCCAGGACCTACATGGTGATAGCCGAACTTGGTTCACAGTGTGGCCTCTCACACTGTCCTCCAGACCCAGCAAAGGTGGATCACTTTATAGCTTTTACCAGGTAGATCCAAGCCAGTCACAGGCAGTGGCTGAACTTACCTTGCACCAGAGCTCCTCCAAAGAGGACACAGAAACACAGTGCTTCTATAACATTGCTTCAAAGGAAATTTATAGCTTTAAATGGTACAGTAAAAAAAATAAAGATCTCAGATGACATCCTAACCTGCCACATTAAGAAAGCAGAAAAAGAAAAAACTAAATCCAAAGCAAGAAGAAGGAAATAATAAGTATTAGAGTAGAAATAAATTAAATAGTGAATTATATATATATATATATATATATATAGTCAACTTTAAAAGTTGGTTCTTTAACACGAGCAACAAAATTGACAAAACTTTTGTTATACTAATCTAGGGGGAAAAAGTGAGAAGACTCCATTAAAATCAAGAATGAAAGAAAGCATATCATTACCAAATTTAAAGGATTATAAGGAAAACTATGAACATGGAAATAATATGGCAAAAATGCAACAACAAATTAGATAACCTATAGTAAATGGACAAATTCCTGAAATTGAATTAGTAATTAACACCTTTCAAAAAAAAAAAAAAAAAAAAAACCTCAGGACCAGGTGGCTTCTATGATTAATTCTGCCAGATCTTTATAGAAGAATTAACATTAATCCTTCTCAAAATCTTCCCCAAAAAACAAGAGGAAGGGACATTTCCCGACTCATCCTGTGAACCATAATTACTCTGATTCCCAAATCAATGGCATCACAAGAAAACTACAGACCTATTATCTGTTATGAATATAGAGGCAAACATTCTCAACAAAATACTAGCAAACTGTATTCAGCGACTTATTAAAAGGGTTATATACCTTGACCAACTAGCATTTATGACAGAAACGAAAAGTTGGTTCAACATACCAAAAACCAATCGATAGAAACCAATCATTTTACTAGTTACAGAAACAGCATTTAACAATATCCAACACCTTCTCAAGATAAACACACTCAACAAATTGGGAATAGAAAAGAACTTTTCAATCTGATAAAGATTGAAAATCATCTACAAAATACTCTACAAAATACTCTACAAATCATCTACAAAATACTCACAGCTAACATCATACTCAATGATGAAAGACTGAACATTTTCCTGCTAAGATCAGAAATAATACAAGGATGTCTGTTCTTGTTACATCTATTCAACACTGTTCTAGAGTAACCAAACAATTAGATTAAAAACAAAAACAGGGTGGGGGCAGCATCCATAATTAGAAAAGGAAAATTACCTTTTCAGATAATATCATCTTGCATATAAAAAAATTAAGAAATCTAAATTACTAAAATTAATGAGGTTGTATATTGATAGACTAATATATAACAATCAATTGTATTTCCATACCCTAGCATTGAACAATCTGATAATTAGAGTAACAAGTTCATTTATAATACATCAAAAATAATTGAATACTTAGGAAAGAGTTTAACAATAGTAGTGCAAGACTGATGTATTAGGTTTCTTTTTGCTGCTGTAACAAATTACTACAAACTTGGTGCGGCACAATAACATGAATTTATTATTTTCCAATTCTGGAGGCCAGAACTCTGAAATAAGTTCCATTGAGCTGAAATCAATATGTCAAAACAACTGGTTCCTTCTGATTTTTCTAGGGGAGAATCCCTTTATCACATCACATCACATCATGTCACATGACTCTTAGACCCTTCTGTCTTTTTTTCCCACATCTAAAAGAGCCTTGTCATCATGATTATACTGGGTCCACCTGCATAATCCAGGATGATCTTATTTTAAGGTCAGCTGATTAGAATCTTAAACATTAGCAATTTTAAGTCTACCTTGTTATGTAACATATTTGCAGGTTCTGTAAATTGTCCTATTCTTTTTATGTTTTCTATTTTTTCTTTTTTTGTCATTGTTGAAAACCTGACATTTTAAAAAATATATAATGTGGACACTCTGGAAATCAGATTTTTCTCTCTCCAGGGTTTCTTGTTGCTTCTATTTGTTGTTGGTTTCTTAAGTGATTTTCCTAAAGTAATTCAAAGAAATTTGTATTCTTTGTTGTGTGTGGCCACAGAAGTCTGCTTGTTTAGCATAGCAGTCAACTAAAGATTGGAAAGGTAGTGATTAAATACTTTGAACCAATAAATCATCCGGTTTTTGGCGAGAGGCTCTTTGTGCACGTTGGGGCACATCTTCAATACTCTGGATGTTTGGAACCCTGCCTCAGCTCTTACTTCTACTTACACAAGTCCTCCAGGTCAGCCAGAGGTGAGAGATTAGACCCCTCGCAACTATTTCTTGGACATGCACACAGTCCTCCCAATGCATGTATCCTTTGATAGTCATAGAAATATGGCAAGCCGCCTATGGATAGTTAATTTTCCAGCTTTTCCATTTAAGAGTTTTGGTCAACCTCGTGTTTGCTCAATTGCCATTGCTGCCTCAGCAGTTGCAACATGAAACACTTGCTCTTAATTATTTGCTACAAATGCCCTGGTAAATAGTTTGTTCTGACAGAGTGAGCCCTGACTCAGGTCAAATAAAAACAAGTCCTGCAAATTAAGATTTCCAGAAAGTTCAAATAGGCACATTTTTCCAAGAATATAATTTCCACACTTGTTCTGCTTCTCTACTTGCGGTACTCATTTTTACACCTACTATGATTATAAGGCAGTTGGTTTTCAAGAGTGCTGCAGAGTGGGGGAGAGGGGGTTGGGGATGAGACAAGTTAAAATATGAAAAACCTCACTGTTCTTACTCAGATTCAGCAATTTTTCTTGAGTGAATGCTCTTTGGATTGGTGCAAGGCATTAGTTAAGTTCTAGAGTTCTGAAAAATGTTAATTTGGGCATTTTTTTGCCAGTATTCTCTCTGCTATTATAGAGGAGTAGATTTTTTGAAGGTCCTTATTCTACCAATCTGGAACTGTTTCTCCTTTTAGGATGGGTTTTGTCTGAAATTTCTTCTTATTGTGATATTATTCAGAGAAGATTTTATATGTTAGGGTTTTGCTGCCAAATGAAAGAGTAACATGAAGTTTGTGGTTCCTTTGATAAAGTGGTCTCAGCAGTAGTATGTGTGAATATGTATATATGTGTATATTTGTGAGGATATTCCTATAATCATATGATACCTGCCAGGAGTATAAGAATAAGTGGTCCCATTCAGGGTCTAGCATTTTCAAGACTGTTCATTTTAATTCAAGAAATAATTATCAATTCCCTATGTTTCACATGATTTGCTGCGTCCCAAGAATACAAAGATGAGTAAGTCACAGACCCTTCCCGTAACACACTTACAGTATTCCTCAGATTTCTTTTTCTTTTTTTTTTTTTTTTTTTAGATTTCTTTTTCTTGCTAGAGAGAGGGGGATAGACCTGGAGGCAATACTGATTTCAGAAAAAAAAACAGATCTAGGCTAGAATCTGCCAAACACCACCACCAACACTACTCTTACAAGTGGTTACTCTGAGCCCATGACTGCTAATGTTTTACATAGGTTTTACTCATGCTGTCTTCATGAAAGCCTTATGAAGTACATTATCCCCATTTACAAACAAGCAACTGAGGCTCTCAGAGGTTAAATAAAATGAAAAAGCCAGTGCTCTGTCATATCTACATTTGAAAAGAAGTCTGCCTTTAGAAGGCGTTTCTTATGTAGAACCAGATCCTGCCACCTGCCTGAGGAGAACCCTTGAGCAGTCTTTCCAAGTTTTGACTGAGCCATGAGACTACAGAAAATATATTTTTTAATACTTTTCTTATGTATTACTTTTAGAATTAGACAAAAACATATTTAAAGAAGTATGCTGTTATTTTCAATGCTTAGCCCCTTCACATAGAAGGGACAAACATATTAACAACTGAAGCATACCATACACCTCTTCAAAAAATATAGAGTAGGATATTATTATTTAACAGGTATATCTAAAAATATCTTGGTAAAAATCTATTGAAGTTTCCACATGATGAAAGTTTCTACCTCTGAAACTCAGGAAGTAGCAGAACATCACAGTCTTAGGGAAATGTTAAATCAATCTCTTCATTATGTTTTGAAATTTGAACTCTTGGGTTTAAGTTTATAGCAAATAAAAAGGTTATCCAAGATTCTGTTCTTTTAAATAACTAAATGGTATACTTTCACACTATGGTTTTAGGCACTCTATAAATACATGAATAGGTAGTGTGTACAGGAAAGAGAGAGTAGGAGGAGTTTTGGAGAGGCTCATTTATTCAGAATTCATAAATCAGCCTATAAGGGTAGAAGTTATGTTTAACAGGATGCTGTCAACTCTATTTCTGCCAAAGGCAGTGAACTCGGGGGAAAAAAAAAGCAGCACTGTGAAATTGTTTAAACTGCTAATCCCAACTGCTTTCATTTTATAGAGATATTTAGGGAGATACATGCTATTTGACATAATAAGCTGTGGTCATACAAAAGAAAATGCAATTCCTAGCATCAGAGAAATGGACATTGTATTTACATTCAAAATTATGTGCTGCCATTCAAGTTCCCTGGTACAGGTAAAGACCAAATAATATATTATTAAGTGCAACGTGAATTTTATTGATCTATTAATATTAACCTGGAGATTGATAGGCAACTTTGTGTTTTAATTGACCAAAGCTAGTCTAAATGGACCAACAATAAGAAAACATGTCTGTGGATATAGGAGGTCAAATACTACATGCTAAGCAAAATAAGTCAGATGGAAAGGACAAGAATCATGTAATTTCACTCATATGTGTGGTATAAAACAGAAAGCGAGAAATGAACAAATAAAACAAATAAACAAAAAACCTCAAGGATACAGACAACAGTATGGTGGTTACTAGAGGGGAGGGGGCTTGAGGGCAGGTTGAAGAGGGTAAAGGGGGTCAAATATATGACAATGGAAGGAGACTAAACTTTAGGTGATGAAAACAATGCAATATACAGATGATGTATTATAGGATTGCATGTTTGAAATTTGTATAATCTTCTTAACCAATGTTACCCCAATAAATTTAATAACAAACAAAACAAAATGACAAATTTAAGAGTATAATTTTTGCTGTGTCTGGTCAAAATTTTGTTCCGTTTAAAACAATCTACAACCTGGAAAAAAAAAACAACGAAATATACAAAATACTTTCTTCTGTAAGAGCAGAATACGAAGAGTTAATTGGTGTAATTTTTTTTAAAAAAGCACATATGTGTTTTTAAGGGCTAAGAACAGATGGATAACATATATCTTCGCATTAATTACATTTGTTTTTCAATTTATAACTGTTACTGTGTTTAACTTGATAAAAACTTGAGACGTGATCTTACCAATTAATGTTTCATGGATAGTATTCTTCTAATGAAGACATAACGATGGACTCTACCCTTCTAATCCCATTGTGTTTAAAACTACTGGTTTTATAACAATATTTTACTATCTCTAAGGTCTCAAAATTCCTATCAATGAATAAAAAAATAATAATAATGGGTAGTATTTATTGAGCATGTATGTGCCAGGCAATAATATTTGTGTTTTTCATATATTATAGCATTTAGCCTTCACAATCAAACTATAAAATAGCTATGATTATAATACCCTTTTCATAAATGAGAAAACTGACAGGACTAGCAAAAGTAAACCTGGGATTCAAACATGGGCAACCTGAAGCTCTGATTCCATGTGTTATCTGTTTAGATATGTCTGTCTTGCAATGGAGTACGATTAAGGTTCCTTCTTTTCAGTTTTGTATACTTCCGTCTTTTAATAGTGCAAAGATAGCATCACTGCATATCCTCTGCGTTGCTCTGCTATTCATCACATTCACTGACTAATCAATAACTTTAACAGCTAGTTCATGAGTCCACCAAGTAAATGCATACGGTGTTTTGCCTTACTAACGTGTGATCACCATCTAGTGGTAAATATGTAATAACGGCCAGTTATATACTGACTTAATGAGTTATGATATTTCTAAAACGTGTTTTGATACACAAATCCGACTAAAGAACCTACAAACTTAGATACAAACAAACCAAGTCTATGGTAAACAATATATGGCAATGATCTATTGTGTGCATAGTGTTATTTTGAAATAACACAGCCTTTGGAAGATTGACTGTTGTGATAAGACTTTTTAAATGCCTTCAATATGTATAGTCTTCCACTTTATTTTTGAGTTATGTCACTATTGAAAATATTTTAATTAAAAATAATGTCATTCAGGAAAAGAAAAAAATTGTGGCTAACACTAAGAATAAATACCAACTGGAAAAGTAACTAGGTTTGTATAGCTATGTGAGAGCTTGGACAAAAGGGCCTTGCTCCTATTTTGACTTTAAGTATTTTAGGTATTTTTGTCTGTTTCGTTTCATGCTTCCTTCTTTGCTCTATTACCTGTAAGCACATGCACGCATTTCTCTTTTGAGCCATCTAACTCTAGATTCTATATCCACCTGCCAGATCTTCTCAGTTCCCAGATCTTCCAAAATCCATTCTTCTTGTCAATTTCAAAACATGGGGCTTAACAATATTTGCAAACATATGTGTCTTAAGTAGAGATGTTATATGTTCATCCAACCATCTTAAAGTAACTTTCAATATCTATCTACTAATGTAATTTATAATATGATGTCCTCGTAATTGTATCATTTATGTATTCCCTGCTTTTCAAGTAAAATTTTTACTTGGTCATAATATTGCTTTTAAATATACAACTGAATTCTATTTTCTACATTCTTTTTAAAAGTTTTGTATCTATAATTGTGAAATGGGCCCACAGCTGTGGTGGGGGTACTACACTTTTTGGTTTAGAATTATGTTTACACTATATTTGTAGAACCAACAATAAAGTTTCCTTTTTTAGTTTTCTTTTCCTCAAAAATTGCAATGAACCTAAAAATTAACTACTTTATTTTTTAGATAAAATTTTTAAAACTCAGTCATAAAACTTTTTAAGATGGGAACGTGAGGTAGAAGTTTCAAAGCTCATTTTTATCCACTGTTACTACTCTATGCTGAGTTTCTGTTTCATCTTAATCCAGTATTGGTAATGCTTACTTTCATAGAAATCTATTTACGATCAAAAATTCCAAACATATCATCTCACTTATATGTGGAATCTAAATAAAAGAATAAGTGAATGAACTAATCAGAAACAGTTTTGGGGACAAAGAGGAAAAACTGAGAGTTGTTAGATGGGTGGGGGTGTGGGGATAAGGGAGAAGGTGAAGGGATTAGGAAACAGTTGGTAACCACAAGAGGGCCTCAGGGTTTTTGAAAAGTAATTTGGGGAATGTAATCAATAATGTTGTAAAGATTTTGTTGGGTATCCAATGGACACGTGTCCCATTTGGGAGACCACCTCAGGGATACTGTAGATGCCTGATCATGGCATTGTACACCAGAAGCTAAACAACAATGAATGCTAACTATAATTTTATATATATAATGTGATGGCTTGGTGCAACGTCAGAGGGATAGTGGATGGTGGGGATGGGGGCCCACAGTGTGAGGGATATAAATGATGGACGTCTAAATATTACCTTGTCTTGTACACCTGAAACTAATAAATAAATAAAAAAATTCCAAACATATATATTTTTCACTCTGTACATGTGACCTTAATTCCTTTCCGTCTAAATTGCTAAGGTTTATATTTACACTTTCTCACTTTCATTTCTCCAGAAGTTTTTTAAAGTATCACTTATTTTATTGTAGTTCCTTGTGTTATTATTTTCTCTCTCTCAAAGAAACAAAACAAACAAAAACTTTGGATTAACATATATTTACTCTTTAATTCTAATTTATTAATTTTGGCTTTTCATGTATTCATTCTTTTGCTTTTATGTACTTCACTGACCAGTTGTACTTTTAAAATTGAATTCAGAGTTCACTTAATTTCATTTTTTGTTTAATAATAAAGCATTTAAAACTACGAATTTTACTCTGATTACAGCTTTGGTTACATCTCATAAGTTTGATCAGAATTTTGATTGCGATTGTCTACCAACTTCGTAGTGAGAGTTTATAGTTCCTCTTTGACCTGACATTATTACTTTGCAATAATTCAGGTTTTATTATATTTTACTTACGGTTTTGTCATTCTCTTTTATTATGAATCTTTCTCACAAATTATATTGTATGTAATTGTTATTCTGCAGAATTCATTTATGCTACATTTTTGGTGTTAAGAGTTATACATTTTTAAAAATCTAACTGAATGATTTCAAAGAATCTATGTGAGTATTCTCTCTTCAAAAAAGTACAAAGTTCAATATATACTATTAAATGCTTTTACTATTTTATTAATGTCTAATTGCATTGTGATTTGGTTTACTTGAGAGAGTAAAAACTGAGAGAGATACTTTGAAATGTTGTCAGAATCTTATTGTATTTAAAAGAGCTTTTATTCGATAGAGTTCAACATCATGTTATCTGAATCCTCAAATGATAGTGATCCTCTAAGTTTACTTTCTACCTGCCCACCCTCCTTTGCCTGATATTGCTATTGCTATGCCTATTGTATTTGTTGTTTGTATACTGCTGGTATGGCAAAGGAAACAGGAAGATAAAGACTGATTTGGATCAGTTAAGGTGTACCACTGTCATATCAAGTAGGATTGATCCCCCAAGAGAAATCTGGGTTATGTCACTGTGACAGAAGAGACAATGGCTCCAATGTCATAGTAATCAAGAATCATCCAATTGGAAGCCACAGAAAACACTGAATGAGAAGCAATTTCAATTAAAAATAAAGAAAACACACAAGTTTATTTTTCTAGGTGAAGTGCACAGGATTTAGGCAGGTGGCAGTATACAGTTGTATCTACCCAAAGCTACTTCCAAGGGAGCAGAATCAAGCTCATGCCAAAGGTGGGCTCTAATGAAGACTATGACTGCATTCATTAACTAAAGATCCAACTAGATACTAAAGTATCATCTTTGAATCAAATATATTTTGGTTGAACTTTTTAATGATGGATGTATACAGAGAAATAGGAAAAATACTATCTTCAAAAGTAAAATATTTTTTATTGATTAAATTACCTAAGCCAAAATAAAAATCTAATGTCACAAATTTGTTTCTGAAAGCATGGATTTCAACAACTTTTAAGACATATTATATATGTGTATATATTATAGGCCTATATTCTATGTATTGTATTATAGGTATATGGTCTTTGGTGTTGATTTGAACACATTAAGCATTAATTCAATGAGGTCTGATTTATAAACTATTTCAGAATTGATCTCTACTCTAAATAAAAAGAGATCTTTTGTTGTTTCTGATAATCATTTTTCATTAATTCTACAAAAAGAATGTTTGCTATTAAATATCTCTCATTTATAAACATTTTGGTTAACTGTATTTTTCCCATTATTTTTATCACATGCACTAGAAAAAAGCAAAGTGTAGTTACATTTTACTACAGTTCTGCCAAACAAAGTAATGAATGTAAATTCATAGTATGAGTGAATAATGATGTATTTCATCTCATTTTAATTTCAGTAATTGAGTGGGAAAACAGGAAGATCTATTAAAAGGAACTGTGCTGGTCAAGCACTAATGAGAAAATCTCTGAGTCACTGGCTGTCATGGTAACAGGACATTATGGAAATCTGATTAGTATGCCCAGCAACTACCTAAGTGATAGGCTACACTTCTAATTGTGTTGTCTCTGCTTTTAAGATAGGCTTTATGTTCCTAAGAGGTGAGAGGTGGCATGGCTCTGTTTATCTATATACCGGATACAGAATGCACTACAGATTCAAAAATTAAATTCAAACATCTAATACTAAAGATAATTATAGTTTGAGGAAATTTCCAAAAATTTAAATTAAAAGAAAAATAGTTCACTCTTTTCATTAACTCACACATTTCTAAAACCTTAGTTTATTTTTATTTCAATCTGATTACACTGACATTCATACCAAGAAAAAAATGTTTTGTTTTCTTCTAAGAGAGTTTTGTGGAAACATGAAAAATAAATCAATAAAGAGTCCTCCTAAGAACAACATTTCCCAATAGAGGGGTTTAGAAATTGCACCAGAACTATGAGTCTCCAAGAGTAATAAGACCAGAGAATGTTAGAGAGAAACAGATGCCAGAGTGTTTACAAATGTTAAGAGTAATGATGAACAACAGAAGACAGTCAGGATTGGGGATAGGGGCTTTCTGCCACCAGACATAATGTATCTGTGCATTTAACAATATCTTTCCTTCTATGCCCTTGGCCTTCAGGGTATAAAAATTCAATGAATTCTGAACATTACAGAGTTCAATGCTTTCAGTTCTATTTTGTTCTCTTTAATATCTTGAGTGTCATTGAATTTTTAAAGAAATTGATCACTGCCTTCCAATCCTTTATGGTAGGTAACATAATTCTAAAAGAAAAACCTGTATGATTAACAGAGGCAAAGTAAACATTAGCATGCATTATTGACTAGAAATCCATGTGCCTTGTCAGAACTTGTGAGTACAAGAAGCATTAATAACACTTGTTTTGGGAAGCTTATTACTCTTGTTGAATGCATCAGCATGTGGGCTAAGTTTTACAGGTACCAAATATCAAAATAAATCAATCTAAAGTCAATATAATGAAAGCCAAAGGAACATTTATCTACACATTTCTAAATTCAGTGGAGGGTGTGCGGTTGCAGAGAGAAAAGTGTCATCAAAAAACAATACAGTACAAAGTTTTATTTACACAGTGTAAGTCCTAGAGATCTATCGCATACCATACAGTTTACAGGAAACAACAGGGTAGTCTGTGTTTTAAAAAAAATTGCTAGAAGGGTAGATCTTATGTTAAGTGGTTTAATGATGATGATGACAATAAACTGGGTGGCGGGAAACTTTTGGAGATGATTGAAATGTTTATGTATAGACTGTGCTGATCTTTCAAGGATATATACCTATCTCCAAACTCATCAAAGTGCATATGTTAAACATGTACAGTTTTTGCCCGTTATTCATATTTCCATTTTAAAAAGCCAGGAGGGTGGAGAAACAGAATACACAAATGCCTTCCCAGGAGAGATCGGGCTGGGTTCGGGGAGTTATGTGCACTGACCTGGGATGGAAGCAGCAGTTGGAAAGCCAGTCAGTGTGGCTGCATCCTGTTAGAAGCACATTGCCTTTGGGGAGCCCCACCATCTTCCAGACGTGGTCCTCACCACAGGAGACCAGGATATCTTTTCGGGGGTGCATGGCGATGCTATATAGGGAGAGAGGAGAGAGAATCATGGGGAGATAGAAGCGAACGGTTTCACATTGTAAATAAATAAAACGGCAGCTATTATCCCATTTCAGGAAGGCAGGACAGACAGTTCAGAGAATGCTGGTCTGGAACTCAGGAACCAGGTTTTAGCCATAGCTCTAACGTTAATCACTGTCGGAATGCCATCAATCAAATTAACTTCACTGGATCTCAGATTCCTCATGTGCCAAATGCGATGGCTGGTTTAGGTAATTGCTTATAGCTAATTCTGTTTTAAAAGCAATAATTCTGTTTTTCTTTTTTCTCTTATGGAGATAAATTGATACCAGTCGTAATTTGGTGTTGGGCTATTTGGAACAGCAGCCATGCTTATTATTAAGAAAATACAAATTCTTTTCAGACTGTAGTATATCTTAAATCAAGCATGATCCAGGAAAAGATCATGAATCATAACCATTACCACAGTCCGATAATAAATACTATAACTGAAACATTAACTCCATGGCCTACTAGTATGTACACCAAGCAAAGGAGCTCAAATTCTGTGCTATTATACCACTTAAATTGGCTGCAGTCAATGCACAGTACACAGATTACAGTAATGAATTCACGATGCATATGGCAATCCCCACTCTATAAAGGAATAGAGAAAAATGGGAAAGAAATATGTAAATTTAATGATTAACACATTAACCAGTATTATTTCAACGGGGTTATGATCATTGTGGCTATTTAAAAATTGGAGCTAAACCATACCAAAATCAAGAGTCTACAAGGTTAATGTCTGATCTTTTATCTATGGCAATGCTCTAATCTTATTTATATAGAGTTTTATCTATGCCTTAGAATGTAATGGAAGCAAATGTGCCCAGTGTTAAGCGCCTATTAAAATACCAGCCTAATTAGCACTGAATTGCTCAGTTTCAACGCAGCCTTCTCAAATGTAAGACATAATACATTTACTTGCCTCTATAGTGAAGTGAAACAGAGAAGGACTCAAAAAAAAAATCACACATTCGTTTTTCCCACAGTACATTCTATGAATGGCCTTGTTCCTTTTCTTCTGCAATAAGAACTTAAAGAAATCAATTTCCCAAAGAAATCATGGTCTCAGTCCATACCTGCATGGGTAACTCCAGGGCTCATCCAGGAGCAAAACATTTTTTCATGACGGATCCCTTCCATTAATAACATTTACCCCCAAAATGTTGAACTGAAAATTCATTTCCTTGCATTAGACCTGGACAGTTTTGTAAATCTGCTGTGGTCAATCCATGTTGAAAACAAGTAAAGACTATGAGCAAGGCCTTCTTTCTTGTGAAACACCGTTTCCTTTTTCCCCAGCACTTTGCTACTCAAAATAAACACAGTAGATGGAAAATTTTTCATTTTGCAATTCATCATAATGTTGGTTTGTGACTTTCAGAAGGCCAATTCAGGAAAGGAATTTATTACAGCTCAGAATGGGTAAAGAATACATTTATAGAACTTAATTAGAAGAAAAATATGATGAGAGGTAAAAAATGTCAGACTGAAATGAATTCTATATTCAAATACACATAAGAAGGCCGACCAAATCCTTGAAGCTACTGAGTATGATGTATGTTGGCTCACAGCTTTCCTGGCAGACACATGCACACTTGACTAGATGATAAATGACCCTCTTTACGTGAAGATAACTAAATCATTGATGTCTTTACAAATTTTGAAAGATAAGTTTCCAAAATGACTTTTGTGAGGGGAGCTATTTGCAGAAGTTAAGGAAAAAATAAAAACACAAATCCACTGGTGGTTAATCCGTTTTGGAAGTGTTTTTCCAGACTCATCATCCCTTCCAATTTGGGGCCTCCTCCATCCCAACGGCAACTTTTACTTCAACTCCACAAGGACTGATCACACTCTCTGGTGTCTTTGTCCATATATTCTTTCTGCACAAATTTTAGTCAAACACTGATACACTATTCTTTAAAGAATATATTTTACTTCATCCATGAAATTGTCTTTAAGTGAACAGAAATATTTCCAATGTGTATAGAAAGGAACTTAATGCTTTGTAACAATCAGCCAGCCAATAAATACTTGTTATTGAATTGGTCACTGGGTAAGTGCATCTGCAAAGACTGGGTCACAGTCACAGATGAAGATCCCCAGTCTTCAGTTGAGAGCCGTAACTCCCAACTCACATCACTCAATGTGGGAGGTGATCAAGATGGGAAACACACGGACCAGAAATATGTCCCCAGATACTCAAGTTCAGTGCTATAATCGATTCCATAATGAGTCACTAGGGTCTGAAGTCCTGCTCCGCCATCATCATCAATTAATAGTAACGGTGTCTAACATTGTTTGAAAACTTAACGTACCCCCAAATTTGTCCTAAATGCTTTTAATTTTCACAAGTGGGATGACAGCTCATGAAGGCAGGGGTTTATGTCTGGTTTGTTTGCTGTGTACTTGCTGAATACTCAACCCCAGCTGTGGCTGGCCCATAGAAGATAATCAACAAATGCTTGTCAAATATCTGACTGAGTGATTCACTTTGGTACTATGAGTTCTGTTACTTTATGGCTCAGTACACAGAGGTTGAGATATTACACAAATTATTCAAGTTCACATTTGGTAATGGATAGAGGCTGACTTTGAATTCAGGACAGTTTGATTTTGAGGTTTATGATTTTAGCTACTTCTACTGAGTACCAATATTTCATAGCTTATTATTTATATGTGTGTATTATAGATGTCAATAACTATTGTTATAGAGATTGAAGATAATTATCATTACTCCCAGTAAATGCTTGAGACACTATTAAACCCCAAGTTAAAACAACCATCTTGGAATTGTCAGGGTATATACTGGATCTGGGTACCGTGTGACCTAATAGTCTGAAAGGGGTTAGAGGATCCTGCCCTTTGCAGTTAAAATGCTCTGGTGTTGTAGGAGAAACCAGGTGACAGCACCTTCCTACATTCCTGCCTACCTAAGGCTTCCGTGCCAATATAGTACATGTTGCACTTGATAAGGCATTTCATTTATTCTCTTGTGCTACTATTATGAGTCTTGTAGTGTACTTCAAGTTGTCAGAGGGCATTGCCTATTTATCCACCATTTTACAGACTACTCTGTGAAAAATAAATGTAGAAGGATATTTAATAAGCCTTGATTCCATAGGCTTTTAATTCATTCAGCATTTTCCTAGTACACTGAGGCCTCAACTCTTATCATTCTACTTATTTCTGAATCAGTCTTTTGAAGAAGTTGAAGAAAAAGAAACAACTAACACTCCATAGGAGTCAATTCTTGATCTTAAAATTGCATAGATTAACTCCTTTAGTGATCATGATACCCCTATGAGTCAGGTCTACTATCATCCCCATTTTGCAGATGATGAAACTTGGGCTCACAGAGGTTAAGTGATCAGCTCAAGGTCGCGAAGCCAGGAAGTGGCAGAGAGGGGACATGAATTTGAGTGTCCAGAGTCCATGTCTCTCAGCAGAATGAGCTCAGAACCTCAGTTTCCTTTTCCTTTTTCAGACGACACAAGGAGCAGAAGCCAAGCCAAATGTCTTGTTTATGTCTAGGGGATTTCTTGAGATGCATCTTGAAGTTTTGAATGAACTGATTGTTTTCTCTGTTGTTTTCTAATGATGTGTGATTGCCACTTGTTATTTTCTGTTAGGCACTGGCTAGATTCAGTGTGGTAGAGGGACAGATCAAACATGATTGAAAAAGAAGTACCTATGTTCTAAAGCAGAGGTTAGGAAACTGTTTCTGTCAAGGGCCAGACAGTAAATATTTCAGGCTTATGGATCATACGGTCTCCGTTATGACTACTCAAATCTGCCATTGTATCAGGAAAGCAGCGATCGACAAAATATAAGTGAACGAGGTTATGTTCCAATCAAACTTTATTTATAAAAGCAGGTAGCTTGTGGGCTAGATTTGGCCTCTGGGCCGTAGTTTGCCTACCCCTGTTGAAAGCATTTGCATGGCATGGAGTAGACTAGTGTTGAAGAGTGTGGGCTCCAGAGCAAGATATTAGTTCGAATTTTTGCTCCAGTACTCACTTGCTAGGCATCCTTGGATAAATTATTTCAGCAGCCTTCATCTCAGGGCCCTCATATGAAACTTGGGTAGAATATAAACCTATGAGGTATAAATATATGAGCTAAATATTTTACCTCGTAGGTTTATTTTGAGAACTAAATGTTAGTACATGTAAAGGACTCAGAACAGGGTTCTACACATAGAAAAACTCAGGGAACATTAATTAGCATAGTGCAGACAGACAGGTCCCAGGTCCAGTATTCAAATACTAGCCTACAACTTACTTATGAGCTGATAACACTGCACAACCTCTCAGCCTCAGTTTCCTTATTTGTGACAAGGAGGAAATAATAAAACTGATTCATAGGGGTGCAGTGAGGATAAAATAAGTTGATCTATATAAAGGTTTAGAATTATATTTGAATGTGGTCAGCTCTCTATAATACTTATCTATTATCATTTATCAATATTACTGTACTTCGTTGTAACCTGGTACTTCAAATAGTTAGCTTCTGTAATCCATACATGCCTCTTTTAGACAACATGCGTAGGAAGTTTAGTATTTAAAATGGTAGATATTTTGAGAGAAATGATGTTTCCATGCGGTTTTGATAAGACACTGGTGATTACTGGGTTTGATTTGATGTTTAAAACCTCTGACAAAAACATAGCCGTCATATATTATACTTTCACAAATGAACATGAGGGGGTTGTGTGGTTGTTTCTTTCATAATACAGTTTTCAGGATTGGATTCAGCGAAACCAAGGGCAGTATGTGCACACTGTCTCCTATCCCTGCCTTCACGTATGCAATGGGCACAAAGTACTTGCTGTACATGAGAAAGGCGTCCACTAGGCCCTCAGCGTGCTGAAATGAAGACAGCACAGTGCCTTTCCTCAAGCTCTGTCCACAAATGGGGGTCCCTCTTATAACCACAGAATGGTTTTCATTCTCAGAGATGTCTTCCCAAAGTTCTAATTAATAAGAATAATGAGCTCTTACTTAATATCTTCTTGGCACCTGCCCTAAGTGCCACAAAGTCATTTTGCTTTCAACTTTGAATATAAGCATTGTGCTTCCCTTTAACTTACTATTAATTATAATTACAAGACTCGAAGACAAAGGCTCTGTCACTTCATCCCCAAGTTAATAAGCCTGTGACGAGGGTGAAAATAGTACAGGAAAACATCTCAAGGATTCAGAAAAGGAAAATGTGGGTGAATGCTCATCCTGTTTCTTAATCAAGTCATGTCCTGATGAAATATCTATAAAATGTTTTGTTAAACAATATTGCAGGCATGTTACATAAAATATTATGTTCTAGCAGGGCATTTTCTCTCTTTTATAATAGGGCACATTCCCTATAATAGACCATCTGATATATACTTCAAAAGCTCTCATCTCTAATTGAAATTGTTCTTTCCAGTAGTGGCATTACACAAGGATATTTTGGAGAGAATATGTGTAGGTGTATGGAGAACACTATTAATTATCAGTAAAGTTGGTGACATAAGCACCACTGCTAGGCTTTTCAAAGAGAAGAATATTAATCCAAAAAAAGATTGTCACAGAAAAGACTAATTAGATACCCCTGTCTTCACTTTAGGTTATTCAGCATTGTAAATGTTTCCTTCACTTCAGTTCGCAGGCGCTAATTATTTCCAACGTAGAAGATACACGGTAGGTTGAAAATAAATCAATATCAAAATGTGTGCCCCATGAGCATTTGGTGACTACTTATCTACTCATCCTTAATGACAACACACACTCACACAATACATATGCCTTTATCCAGCTTACCAGGACAAATATATACGAGCACAAAAGATGCTACTGGCTATTGCTCAGCTAATAATTGCCTCTTGTATTTGGATATGCATTGGGATTTACAAAGCCCTCTAACATACAATATTTTTTCCTTATTTCTACAAATGCAGTCGGCAAAAAGACAGGGGCATCCCTCTCAGGAAGCTTACCTGAGTGGGGGGAAACAAACAGCAACACATTAAAATAAACTAAACAAAATATAATCCAGCTGTAAGAAAACCATAATAAAGTGATATGAAATGATTTGGGGAGAATGTTATATTTGATGAGGTTGGTTAGGGGACTCCTCACTGAAGATGTGACAATCTAGTTGAGATCAGAACGCCAAGAAGGAAAAAGCACCCTCAGGATGATTTAGGAACAGGTGTTTCAGGCACAGGGGATGGCACGTGTAAAAATGCTAACGCTGAAAGGAGCTGGTGTTTTCAAGGGACAGACGGAAGGCCAGGGTGACCGCAGAGAGCAGGGGGACTGTGTCAAGGATGAATGAAGAGCAGTAGGAAAGGAAGGAGAAGATCACCTAAGGCCTCATAGGCTGAACGAAGGAGACTGAAATCCATCCTAAGATCACTGAATGTTTTTTAAGTAGGAGAATGATATATACTTGATAATTCCTTAAAAGATCTCTCTAGCTGCTCTGTGGAAAACGAGAAAATGGGGAGCCAGAGAAGAAACCAGGACGTTTAGCTAGGAGTATACAATAATGAGCTAAAAATAATGGCTTTTGATCCATTTAACATATAGCTCCTCATTATTAGGACAGCGGTCCCTTCAGTATGTTAACATTTTCACCATTGCCTTCAGGAAGAGTCAATTCATAGTGGTTCTCATCAATAAAGAATATTAAATAATTAGGGTTGCTTTAAAAAGTGGCAAAGCAAAATGGGAGAAAAAATCATAAATGTGTGCACAAAGCTAAATAATTAGAAATCTTCTGTCAAAGTAAGATATCAGGTCTCATTCATTTTCTGAAGTCAGCTAAGAAAATGTGAAAACATGAGATCTTAATACTTCCTTGGCACTTTAAATTTAAAAACCGTGATATTACAGATTTTATTCCAACCTAAGTATATGTACATTGTCTGGATCTTGGAAAGTAGCACTTTCCTTTCATTTTCACTAAATAAGAAGTCGGACAATTAAGTTTGTGAACTCATCCTAGAAAAAGTGCTACATACCTCATTGCTGAATATCACTATGGTCACCTTCGAAGTACTCCCCTTGGGAAGCTATGCACTGATGCCAGTGCCTAGTCCACCCTTCAAAGCAGTTTCGGAACTCTTTTCCTGGAATGGCCATCAGGACTGTAGTCATATTACCCTTGATGTCCTGAGTGTCATCAAAATGTATTCCTTTCAATATTTCCTTTATTTTTGGGTAAAAAAAGAAGTCACTGGGGGCCAGGTCAGATGAGTAGGGAGGGTGTTCCAATACAGTTATTTGTTTACTGGCTAAAAACTTCCTCACAGACAGTGTCCTGTGAGCTGGTGCACTGTCATGATGCAAGAGCCAGGAATGGTTGGTGAAAAGTTCAGGTCGTCTAACTTTTTCAGGCAGCCTTTTCAGCACTTCCATATAGTAAATTTGGTTAACTGTTTCTCCAGTTGGTACAAATTCATGATGAATAATCCCTGTGATATCAAAAAAGGTTAGCAACATTGTTGCAACAAGTTCGTGAACTGAATTGTCAGGCCTCCTAGTAGGTGGGGTAGTTTCAGTTTGTGGATTTTTAAATAATGCCCTGGAATGTAGTCATAAAGGCTAATGTCTCCTTTGTATCGTTCTAGTCCAGACTGATGTTCTTACAACCTTCCATGTACGATAAATGCGGAGGAGGGGGGGGCACCAAATAGGCTGTCCCCTGCCTCGCTGCCTGGCTGGTACTGCCGATCCCTGTCAGCAGCGAGGTAGGAGGCAGCCATACTGTTACCTATTTTCTGGCTCATCTGTGGGGAGAGGCCTCAAGCGGTGACTTAGATACTCAAGAGATACTGTGATTCAAAAGGCCATTTACCAAAAGAACAAATTCACATATGTTATGTAACAGCACAATAATTATCCACATTATCAGTTTACAGACGCAAGCTAGACCCTTTTTACAAGATGTAAATTGTTTGGTCTTTTTCACCCCATATAAAAGAGCAGTTCCCTACAACTTCCCAATGTATTAATTTATTCTTAAATTAGCACTAATTTATACTTTTAAACTAAAGTTTTATTTTATAACCAAATATAATCTGTTCTCTAGAAAAAGTCTTCAGAGAGGATAAAGGCAAATTTCAGTCAATCTTAACTTAATCAACTATTTATAAAAAAGGGTAATACTATTTTTACCTCTTCTATATACTAATATAAATGCTCCATTGAAATTAGTAGATTTGTATTTTTATAAGAAAAAAAATTCCTCAAATACACATACAAATGTAGATATTTTCCACCAACACTCAAATGTCATTGATGAAAAGTTATATGTGCAAATATGAAGCCTAATAATCTTTTAAAATGCACCATCACCTCCTCTACCAAGCTGCATATCTTTGCTTCCTGGAGAAGGGGGAGCTGCCACTTTGGTGAGTACAAAGCTGGGCCATTTCCTAATTATCTTTCAAATGAAAATTCTTAACACCTGGGGATCAGTGGCCTTGAGCAAAAGTCATTTAACTTAATTATGTTTCTGTTTCCTCACCTTACCAAAAAAAGAAAAAAGTGATATCATTTATCCTGTATCCTTTACTTCATTCTTGTTTTATTTACTCAAAAAAAGAAAAAAAATAGAAAAGACAAAAAAACTTAGGAGCAGTTAGTCTTAATCTGAACAATATCATTTCTACTTTCTACAGAAGTTGTTGAATTTTCTAATATGTCAAAGACCATTTTAAGATACACAGAGTCAACTAAATGAACTTATAAACTCCAAAGATTGGGGAAGGCAGGCCCCATTATTTTGGTAAATGGAATGAGGAAGATTAAAAAAAAACAGGTTAACTACTCCAGATTTATGAAAATATCTCGTGGAACCTTCCTACTACCTTAGCAGCTGAACATTTTATGCTACATAGTTTTATACCGATTGAGCTTCATGTTATGAAATTGCTGTAGTTCTTTACGGTTTAACAAGTTTGAAAGTTGCATTACACATTTATGTTCTTAAGAAACCCATTTCAATAATAAAGTTTATTTGGTTATTTCATGTTTCAGCAATTTACAAGATTCTGTGTAGTTATGAATATAAAAATTTTCCATTTCCACATCTCCTTAGTATATTAGTGATACAGAGTAGATGCTGTTTTTAACCTGAAGTCAAACTTCCCCATGGTAAGAGCTCTATCGTAAAAACCTCTTTCCAGGAGGATATTTAGAAATATAGCAACTGGAAGTGTTACTGCATTAAGACATGAAACTGAGGTAAATTTACATGTTGAAGTATAGTACAGAATTCTGGTCTGAACTTGGCCCAATTTATTAGAAACCACGAAGCCGATGTGATGATTTTGATGATGTTTAACTACCAATGACTACTTTTGGTATTTAACTGGTAAATCAATTACAAAGCCAAAATTAATTATAAATTCAGTACTTTCTACAAGTAAGTTTTGGCATTTAAGATATATATCTGTATCTACAGAGATAGAGATACGTAATTTATCATGTTATATAAATCATTTTGAGTCTTAATTTCTATATTAAAAACGTGCTAAGACCGAATGATTTTACATCATCATGCCGCAATTCTGTCAGAAGCCATGTGGTAGCACTGATGGAGATGAGAAAAGGGAACTAATCTCTGAATCTGGCACTCACTGTATGGAGCTGAAAATGTCAGAGAGGAGAAGCTGGAGAGCTACAATGAGTGAGCCCCAGCAATCAGTTTCCAGTAGTTGATGGAGTAAAGTGAAGGGGACAGAAATAAAAACTGAGATTATAAAAACATCTCAATAAAGATATTTAAAAAAAAAAAAAGTTGAAGTCAGGGTTGGAAACCAGATGTATACAGAGAGACGAATGAATACAATGAGAAGTGTAAGATTAAGTGGTAGAATTGGGTGGCCAATCGGACCAAGGTGAAAACCGATAAACATGTAAGATGGTAGGACATAAATCCTAACGAGGTGGACAGAAATGTGTCCAAACAATGACAGATTAGAAAAGCAAGGAACAGACATGAGATGGGTTCTTTTAATTTGCCGTGCAGTAAGATGTTGCTTCATCAGTCTTTTATTATCATGCATTTTTCTTTCTGCATCATAAATGTTGATGTATTCCTTTTCTACTCCATAAGAAAGAAACGAAAAATGAAGAAGTATGTACTGACGCACTGTTTTATTCCCAACCACCCACTTTGGTTAAGAAAAGGAGACAAAGACAGCAATCCAAGCAGCAACCTGCTACAATCTCAGGTAAGCATGGGAGCTTGTTTTTACCCAGCCCAATATTACAATCAGAACTGGAGCAACTGAACATACATTTAATTCCATGCTTTATTATCTGCTCTGAGTTCCGCCAAATGTAGTGGGAGAAATAAAAGACATGCATCATTCCCAATACTTTCCAGCACACAGCTTAATCTACCCTCCTTTTATAAATAACTCAATTTATTATACTTTCCTGTATTGCAGCATTTAACATCTGCAGCACAGACCCTTCCCCAAATTAACCAAGGCTTCCCCAATACCATATGGCTCTGCCTCCAGTTACTCTTTGCCTATGTGCCTGTGTGCATGCGGGTGCATGTGCATATGCGTGTGTGCATGTGTGTGTGTGTGTGTGCGTTCATGTGTTGTTTGTTTTAACAGTTCATTGTCCTTAGCAAGGAGAGAGAATCTCACTTCAAGGGCAACCAGGAAAGGTGGCAAGGGTTTGCTATAGGGTCTATCAACCCCTCACCCTGCTTTACATTCCCTGTGTGTTCTTGTCCTCTCTTTACTTCACTTATGAGGGTATAAGAATGCATACTAAGAATCTATGGCTCCAGATGCTCGTGCACTCTGCTTTATTGCTTCTCAATATAAGGCGCCAGTGACCTGCCAGGTTTCGTCTGATTTGCTAACTTCGTTTATTTTATTTTGACTCTACTTGATACCTTTCCATCCTCTTATACAACAGATGAGCAGTTCCCCCAGCCCTCGCTCACACCTTTATCACTATTGCTAGTGCATTAAATAATGTACAAACTGTAGGGGGGGGGAAAGAATGATGTGGATAGATAATCATGGAAAACACTTCTTTAGTTCACGGGTAAACAGGCACTGAAAATTCTGAAAAGAAGGTTACAAATGTATTAATAAAAATCATTCTTATTCTAGAAAATTTTTTGCCAGTATGAAATTGTTTTCTTATAACTAAATACATTATTAGTTTGACAAAGATAGAAAGGATCTCAGATAGCATGATGTTTTTGTTTTTTTGCTAAACAATCACAACAAAAGTTTAAACAATGGCGCTTTATATAGCAGTTACCTAAAGTTTCTGTGGTTTACTTACCCTGGGCTTGGCACTGGAAAAGATACCTAAGCCTCAGTTTCCTCTTCTGTAAAATGGAGAAAATAACTGTCTTTAGCTCACGTAGGAGATTAAATGAGATAATTCAAAAAGAGTGCTAAGTGTAATATCTGGTATTCAGCAAAGTTTAACTATGCCAATTATTATTTTAAATTATTTTTTGAGAGTTTTTTCTCACATAGCTGATATTTAGTGGCAGGCAGAATTGTCTCCCCAAGATGTCCATGCCCACATCCCTGGATCTGTGAATATGCTTAAAGTAAGAAAACTATCCTGGTGGGTGGATCTAATCTAATCACAAAAACAATTAAAAGCAGGAAAAATGAGGCAGAAGCGTAAATCAGAGAGACTCAAAGCATGAGAAGATTTGATCCACCTTGCTGGCTTCGAAAGTGGAGTACAGGGGAGTGGACATGAGTTATGGAATAGAGAGGACCTCTAGAAGATGAGAACTGCCTGCCCTGACAGTCAGCAAGGAAACAGGAACCTCAGTCCTACAACAAAGGGAACTGAATTCTGTCCATCATCTGAATGAGCCTGTACGCAGATCCTGCCTCAGAGACTCCAGACAAGAATCCAGACCTACAGATGCTTTGATTTTAGCCCAGAGCTAAAGCAGACAACTGAACTGAGTCTGCCCAGATTTCTGACCTATAGAATTGTGAGGTAAGAAATTTATGTTTGTTTGAGTCACTAAATTCATGGTAATTTGTTATAGCAGCAATGGAAAAGTAAGAGTCTTACAGTGAGGAATAAAGGAAATTAAATTTAATTCAAAACATATATAGTCTATTTCATGGAATATGAAATTATAGTTTCTAATATTTTAAATCTAATATGAAGGAGTCTCATGGGATTAGGTCAGTTGTTTCCAATAAAAAATCCATTACTATCTTATTTATAATTATATTATTTGTGTCAAATTAATGAAACAAGTCTAGATGGAACTAACAGGTTTTATACCATGTGTTGATTTTCTTAATGATATTTTTATCAGTCTTGAAACACACAAGAACATTGTAATTAAGTCAGGAAAACTGTAGGCAAAGAAAGGTATGTAAAATAAACTACTTGAATTTTCTCCTCAATGAAATGTTAAATTTTGGCAGGTAATTTCATCAGAGATATATACATATACATGTATATAATATTGTGTTATATAATTTACATATTATTTTACCCTGTACATATTATTATACATGTATTCATATGTTCTAAATCTTCTTTCCAAATAGTTCAACTGGTTGTATTAGATTATTGGACAAATAATTATCTGTGGTAAGCTCTTTTCCTAAAAAATAGATAAGAAACTGATTTTTAAAACAAGAACTTTCAACCTTTTTTAAACCACACCATTTTATTAATATTAATGATAGTTTATATATTTTAACATATGAAATATAATTAAGACACAGGAATCTACCTCACTTAAATCATATGATTGATCACTAGGTTATGTCATGTGTAGCTTTCCTTCCCCCAAATAACTGTTGATTATTCTCATTAAGAAGAAAATATATGGTTCCAATGGAAACATATATAATTAGAAATAATTACTAAAACTTTTTTTTTTACTTTTGTTTTGCAACATTGATAAAAGTAAAAATATCCGTAAGAATAAACTGGGTATTTCTATATAGTTGTAACTTTCCAGTAATAGTTTTTGTCAAATTTTACATTTATTTCTCCTCTGAAATTTGATTAGTTCTATATAAGAAAACAAAATCAGCTTTTGAGACCACTGTTATTTTCTCTACCATCAGTGTCTTTATTCCGCCTCTTTGCAGTGTAACTTTGTAGTATGTTTCCTGACTCTGAATATTGACCTTACCATGTGAACTGCACTAACCAAGGAGATATTAGTAAATGTGGCACAGTCAAGAGGCTTCAAGAATGTTTGCACCATTCGGTTTTCTGTCTCTTTTGTCCTCTATCATTGTCATGAGAAGGATGTACCTGCCCTAGCCTGATGGAGCATGAGAGAGATACATGGAGAAGTGCTAAAATGTCCTGTTTTCCCCCATACCAGCTCAGCTGACCCACACATGTGAGTGAGTTTAGTCAAGACAAGAACCACCACCATCCCAGCTTAATTACAAATAAGCAGAACTGCCTAAATGGCTACCTCAGGTGCCTGAACATTAAATACTTATTATTGCATATCACTGATGGTTTATGGGGTTTTTTTTGTTTTGTTTTGTTTTGTTTTGTTTTTTAACACAGAATTGAGGTTAAAAAGCTAACAGATGCATTATTATATAATGCTTCGTGTCCTCTGAAATATTCCTTTTTTAGAGTCAGAAGCTTTTTTTCAAATTTTCCCCATTTACTGCTATGGAAATAAAATGTTGCTTGTTATATATATTACTTTGAAATTATTATTAAATACGTTCATTATGATTAATTAGGTCCATAAAAATAAACTATTAACAATTTTAAAACTTTTCTGTTTAATATAATATGCATTTTTTATGACAGTTTGCATGAGAGAAAGTGTTTAAGCTATTATATAACTCACAGCATTTTAGTCATACTCATTGGACACGAGCCAGAGTGACTGCCCACTTGGATATATATCATGTTATACATGCGTTGTGAAAAACATTTATTTCCTGAGTCACACTCCACTGTCACTTACAGTTTGGGGCATCACCCTGTGTTTTCAATATTTCTGTATTACTATGTATGCAAAATTATTATATTATCCTATGACAACCAAATCAATTTCAAAAAGTTGTATCACATATAGATGACTAAAATTAATTTTTAAAAAATATTTGCTATTTATGACATTGCTTCCTTCCATTGGTAAAGACAATAAAAACTTGAATACTCAAAAATAATTTAAAAATTAATTTGTTTCTTAGAACCTCAATTTTATCCATAATCATTTAGCATTTATTGACTATTTACTCTGATTTTAAGATTTCACTAATCAATAAAACAAGGAGAACATAAATATCTTTTCTGTGTTTCTGTATTTTTGGATTTATAATCTGAGGCATTTAATTTAGGCTTCTGAAAACTAATGAATACTGTGACTATTACATAAAGTGATGCATTTTTCAAATTTCATTTTCTTTGACCTAATAATCTTTTAACCTGTTAGAAATTTCAAACCATTTTGCTGCAAGAACTGGCAGGCTTGTTAGAAATCAGAGATGACTAAAATCATTGTTTATATTCCTTCTATCAATTATAATTCCTCTTGATCAATAACGATAATGTCCCTGTAATTTCTGTTCTTTTTTATTTTTCCCTTTATCTTTTCCATCAGATCTTTGAATGTTAATTAGGCTGAGGCAGAGCTCTTCCATTGGATATTCCTCACACTTAACTTTTCCTATCCATTAATTCAGGTTCATTTGGTCATCCTATTGAGTTGTTGGAAATGTCAGGAGAAGTAGAAAATCTTTATGCAAAATGAGTGTTCCCTGTTCTGACCCTCTGTTCTCTGACAGCCTGAAGATATGAGGACAGCAATTAGAAGGCAACTAGCTCCTTGACCTTTAGGTTTCAGCTTTCTTATTTCTAATATTACTATCACACAACATGCTTCTCTGAACTGTGAACAATCTACAACTTTTATAAATGGCTCTAAATAATTAAAATTATTATAATTTTCATATTATAATTATAAAAGATGGTTAGAGGAAAGCCTCTCATAAGGCCTTGTGTTTTTTAATGAGGAATTTCCTTAAAGCTTACATCCCTGGCCTCTCTCCAGCCAGTTATTTACTCCTGAGAATGCGGGGAGAGCTCATCTGATGGCTGTATGGCAACTTCAGAGTAAAAAGATTTGCAATCTTTGGGTACTTTTCGCTTTTGTCTCTTCTCTAGAAGTAAATGCACATTTTCAGCTCTTCTGTGTTATGCTCCTGTGTGATAGGCCAACGATGGCTCAGCATTATCTGTGCCTTGATAGGTTAGCCTATCTTCAAGAGTGGAGTAGCAGAAGGCCAACTGTGGCGGCCTATTGAAATATCCCTCCAATTTTGCTTTTATCAGTAAAAGCTAATGTTTTTTCTCCATCTTTTAGAGTCCTGTATTTAGCTCCCACTGAATTTTTGACATGATGAAGGAAAGAAGAGTGTCTATTTATTGGCTCTCTGAATTCCAAATCTTGAGAAAAAGACAAGCATTAACATTTGGAAGAATAAGATAGCATACTCTTGGGGCATTTTGAATTTGATCCCAGCAGTTTTAGGGAGCTCCTAATATTCCTTGTACTTTTAGGTTTGATGTTGGTTTTACAGACTTGTAAATGGTTCTGACTAACGGGGGCCAAGTATGTGGATAAGTAACCATGGATTGTGTGGTTCTCAATGACGGACTTCATGAAAAAATTTCTCAAACAATGTAAAACATTGAACTCTAAAAATCATATTTTTCCTAGAAATCATTTATAAAAAACTAAGCTTTCTTGAGATATATAAGAACAGGGCTTTTCCTTTCTATAATTTTCTTAAGACTTTAAAATAATGTCTACACACTGTGAACACATCACCTGGGTTAACTGTCTATGCATTTATTTCCTCATTTATAGAACATGAATGTTGGGAAATTAAATTAAATTTACATTAAGTTACAAAGAAAGCACTTAGATAGCATCTGTCACATATTAGGTGCTCAATTAAATGTTAGTTATTATTTTTTTCATTATCTGCATACTTAGGAATCTATTTCAGATTTCTCAGGAAAAAATATTTTTCTAATTTTAAACCACATAATAATTGGGTTTTAAACATCTCTTCAATTACTTTAATATCTGAATCCCTCAAACTTATGCAACAGGGATATTCTATATATGTGGGAGTGAGAAAAACTCAAAGATGATTATCTGCTGGTGTTTTCCGTCTTTTAATGCTCACCAGAAATTTAGACTCTAATGGACAGAAACGAGTAATAGACTGTTTCTTCATACCAAACTATCCAAAGGACTACCTCTATGGATTTCCTTCTAAATTAAGTTATACGCAAAGACTTTAAATGATCCAAAACTATCGATCAGTACTTTGCTACCTGCATATAACACAGAATTGTTGGTTTTCTAGTACCTCTTCTCACAATAATAATACCCTTTATTTTTGTCATAGCTAATCATGAGAAATACTGGTTTTAACAGAGGACAAAGGTCAAGAATAGTGATGAATGTTATTCTACATAAACATCTCCTAATAATCTTAAAGTCACTTAAGAATTTTTTTTTTTTGCTTCAGTTAAATCAGTTCTGCCTCTCAGCTTTCTCTAAAAACACAGAATTCTTACATGTTAACATCAGGAAAATGTTTGTCCATTCAATGGCAATTCATATGCATGAGGAGATTAACATACTACACTAGCAATTCATTTTTCAATGCACTGATGTTCCATAATACCAGTTTTAGATATTAACAAAATGATATTTTGGCAAGCAATGCAATACACCTAATATATTCATCTCCTATTTTTAACAATTCACTTCTTAGTAAACTTATCTAAATGGCAAGATATATGCAATGGAATCGAATGCTTCTACACAGATTATATACATATTTTTTTGGTAAAAATATAGACATATTAGTTCTTATTAAATGAATCATGAAAACAAAAGCAAAACAAAAACAACACAAGAAAACAAAAGATAAACACCAAAGAGTTTTGAGATTGCCAAGAAAAAAATTTACTTTCAATTTATGCAAAATATGTGTACCAAACACTCATACATGTATCACAATAATAAAATTATTCAGACTGAGTTTTCAGTCCCTTGCTTGTATGACTAATCCAATAGATGTTTCTCCATATGAAAGAATTACATTTCATAAGATTCTAAAACTTTGTAAATTCAAGAAAGAAACATATTTGTAATCTTTAGGACAAATTTTTTCAAAATCCAGAATTCTTAATTCATATGTTATAGGGAGTGTTATGCTTTCATTTTTTCATTAGCCTTAACAAAAATGTTCTATGATGTAGACCTATTTTATATGACTATTGTCCCGACCGGCAGGACAATGCAACGTGGGACGAGGGGAAGAAACCTGTTGAGGATGAAAAAAAAAGGGGAGACAGGAGACGCGAAGAATGGAGGCAAGACAGGGATCTGATCAAGCCTCAAAATTTTATTAAGATGGCGGGTTATATATATAGCTATGTCAGATGGGGGTGGGATATGCTATGTCATAGGGTGGCGAGGTATTTGTCGCGGGCTGATAGGCTAGGACAGGGCGATGCCATATGAGGTACAAGGAAATGGGCAGGCTCTGGGTTTGGCGCGCGCGGGCTCTGGGTTTGGCGCGCGCGGGCTCTGGGTTTGGCGCGCGCGGGCTCTGGGTTTGGCGCGCGCGGGCTTTTGGTTTTGTGACCAGGAAGTTCTGCCTAGGCAAGGCCTGGGGATTTCTATGGCTTCCGACATCTCCTCCCTTTTTGTTTGTTTTAAGGAGGTGGGCCTTGACCGAGTGAGGGAACAGAGGCCTGGTTCCTCCAACGAGCAGAGCTCGTTATTGGATGGTTTTGGGTATCTTTTGTGGAGGAGAGGTAGAGATTTTTTGATACCAACCTCTATGCAAACCAGGTATGTTCTCAGGAAAGTTAAAGGGAGCCGACCGTTGTGAGTCGAGCCCTTTCCTTGCAAATGCTTTGCTTTGCACTCACCTCGGTGCCCATACCCCTCCCCAACTCGTGGGGGGAGTAGACATACCCTTAGTATTATGTCGTCCCCGTGGGGAGGAAGCCAAGATAGCCTTCTTCGAGGCCGTCCCCTGTTGCTAGCCGCTGATAATGGATTTGGATTGGTTTGGCCAAAACAGCATCGATTTGGTTTTTAATGAGGTCAGTAATGCGCCTAAAAGCCCATGGCCCGAAGGCTATTAAGAGAAGGATGCATAGGAGGGGGCCAAGGGTGGGGAGCAGGTAGGGGAGAAGTCCGTTGAGACCCGTCCAGAGTGGGTTTTCGAAGAGTTCTTTGCGTCTTTTTACTAGGTCCTCTTGTAGTTTTTTGATCTTGTCTCGGACGATCCCAGACTTGTTAGCATAGAAGCAGCAGCGTTCCTGTAAAGCTAAGCAGATACCTCCCTGTTCTGCAGTGAGAAGATCTAGGCCTCGACGGTTTTGTAAGACTACTTCAGCTAAAGAGTCAATCTGATCTTGGAGATCATTGATGGTCCCAGAAAGTGTTTGGACATCATCTATCAGCTGGCGTGATAGTTTATTGTAGGACTGGACTGCAACACCTACTCCCGCGGTACCCGAGGCTATTCCAGCAGTAATTCCTAGCCCTACGAGTAAGGGAATGGCTGTAATAGCACGCTTGTGGCGCCCGGTGGCAAATTCTAGGCTGGGGAGAGGGACAGGTGTGTCTCCTGGGATAATAGAGATATCAGGGAGGAGACTAGCTGAGACACAAAGTCCAGTCCAGTTGGTGGGTAACGTGGTGTAAGCGAGGCTGTTCCCACATATGAAAACTTGTCCAGGGCTAGAACACAAGGTTCCGTTAACTTGAATGATGTTAGAACAGTTAGTAAAAGTGACAAACCCTAGATCTACATCAAAAGTGTTGTTTTGAAATCGTCCCTGATAGCAGGGGGAGGTATTAAATCCTACAGGTTGAACTCTAAGAGGAAGGGAGAGACGGGAACAGTTAGAGATTTGTGTGTTTACTGTGATATTGGAGGGGATTGCAGTAGGTATGGGAGTTCCCATAGTCATGCAAAGCCAGCAGTCCTGGGCAAGAGAAGGGTTGGAATGATTTAAGGCCCAGAAGGTGGATTCGAGAATGTTGTTGGTTTGTGTGTCTAAATCCATATCCCGGGATTTTGGGAGAGCCAAGGGGTGGTAAGTTAAAGGGGGGAATAGGTGGTGGAGTATTTTTTGAATGTGCTCAGTGACAAGAGTCTCTTTTATTATGTCATTTGGCCCTCCGCCATCTGAAATGTGGACAGGCATTTTAGTTGGCCAACAGACTTTATTTCCAATTGTACCACTGCAGCCCGCCTGACTATATTTGTTATTGTCAGAGAGGGAGGTGGAGTCCCAATCGCCTCCGAATGTGGCGGACCTACGTCTCAATAACATGGCTGTGAGATAAGTTTGGTTGTCTGAGCCAGTACAAATTTGGGTGGTTGTGTAGCAGGAAGAATGCATTTGATCAAAATAGCTGCATTCGCTGGGGCAGGGCGGTGGTAGTCCTGCAATGGGGGGAATAATGCGGGGCTTATTGGTACAGGTCCATTGTGTTTCATCTATTCCTAGTCCGAATGTTTCCGGGGGCATAGGTCCCGTCGTGGTGGTGGGAACGAGTTGGACCCCTTGGTCTGGGGTTAGTATCGAGTCGGCGGCGGCACAGAGGTCCAGTCCTGCGCTTCCGGGGGTAGCCCGGTGGAGGGAACCGACACTTGAGCTGGGAGGATCTGAGGACTTGGTTGTTGGGGAACAAACCTGACAGCCCCTAGGTTGTGTCCCGATGGAGGGGCCAGGGGCTGGCCCCGACTGGGGTTTCCCGGTTTCCTGGAAAGGGGGATACCTTCAATATCTGTTTTAGAATAACAATCAGAGGCCCAATGTTTGCCCCGTCGACATCTTGGGCACACGGTGGAAGGCATTGGTCTGGAGGGTGTCGGTGGGGGCTGTGATGAATTTTGGGGTTGTGGACCTCTATTTTTTATTGGGCAATCTCGACTAAAGTGTCCAGGTTGTTTACAGGAGAAACATAATCTAGATTGTTGATTAGGAGGCTTGTTTGAGGCAAAGTCTCGGAGGGCGGCTCCGATAGCGAGTCCCAAGGTATGGGAGGCTCCAACCCCTGAGCATAGTTTAATGTAGTCAGCAAGGTTGCCTCCACGGTGGGGGTGAATGGTTGCCTGGCAAGTGGGGTTAGCATTTTCATAGGCTAAATGTTTAACAAAGGCGCTGTCGTTCTCGCCTTCTCCGACCAACCGTTCGGCGGCGTCGGTGAGTCTGCTGATAAACTCACAATATGGCTCCTCGGGGCCCTGACGAATCTTTGCCAGGGAGGTGGTAGCGGAGCCTCTTGGAGGTAGGCGGCGCCACGCCTTGAGACCAGCGTTCTGAATTTGAGCTAACAGCCCCGGGGGAAAAGTTGCCTGGATTTCATTGGTATGATAGGGTTTTTCTCCTAGTAATTTATCCCGAGTCCATGATCTTGTTGTTCTATTTTCACTATTGCGCTGTGCTATCTCTCGGCAGTTTTCTTTAAACTCTGTGTGCCAGAGGACGTGGTCCCCCCCAGAAAGGGTGGCACGAGCTAATTTAAACCAATCATTGGGTGTGAGCCAACGGTCACTGAGACCTTCAAGAATTGCCAAGGTGTAGGGCGCTGTCGGGCCATAAGAGCTTACTGCACCTTTTAAATCTTTAATATGTTTGATGCCTAGCCGGTGATATTTTTGGCCAGTGGGATCATTGGAGTTGGGAGTGTTATCTTCTGGGTCTTCTGTGTCAGAGGCCTCATCGGCCGAGGGGGGATTATGAGAGTCGGGGGGTTCATTGTCAGTCTCTTCCATTGTATCCTCTTGAGAGGGTGGGCCACGGTTTTGGCTGCGGGTAACTGGAAAGGTCATTAGGGTCTTTTTATTAAGTATTGGGCCTTTTTGAGGTTTTTCAGGGTTTTGGTTAGGCATTAAGGTTTTAAGTTCTTTTTCAAGGGCATGCAGCTCCTTTAGGAGTTGCATATGTTCGCGTTTTTGTTGGAGTGTCTCTCTAAGAGAAGAAATTTCTTGGGTTAAAGATATTTTTGCCTGCCTAATGGGATCGGTTAAGGATGGGGTGTTTTGAACTAGGGTGTCTTGAGGGAATAGGGGTGGGTTTGGGTTTAAGACTGGGTCATAGAATGTTGGGAGTTCCTGAGGGGGGACATAAGGGGGAGGGGTATGTATTTTTTGTGAAGGGGCGCGCAAGGTTGGCGCGGCGAGGCCCCAGGGATCTTCTTTTTTATTATAGCGGGCAGCTTGTTCCTCTAAATCTATCTGGTCTCTTGGGGAGAGCTGGTCCTGATTATTAAAGGCCAAAAGGGAAGGGTAGATTTTAGGGGGGTCTTTTAATGGGTGATTCTCTAAGGCAGAGGCTTCCTGATTATCAGCTTGTTTTTTAGGTTCCTCTGGCATGTCTATTGAAACAGATCGGCAGACAGAAGGGGGGCGGGAACTCTCTTTTAGGACTGTTTCCCCTGTCTGTAAGATCTCTCTAACATCTGGGTCTGAGGAATGTATTTTTAGGATATCATTAATCAGATTCCAATATGAGAATGCCGATACAGGGACCTTGTTGGGTCCAAAAACCCGATAGTAATCATTAAAACAGTCTCCAACTCTCTTCCAATATTTTTGATCAATCGTTCCTTCTTGGGGGAACCAGGGGCAGATATCAGAGACAAAACTGAAAAACTCACGTAAATCTTTTTTTCTAGCCTTAACTCTCCGCATCTTGAGAGATTCCTTAATACCCTTAAGGAAGAGTTCATGTGAACTCAACTCCTGTCCCATGTCAATCACCTACTCACCAATCTCTCGTCCTTCGCTGGGCGGCTACTCCAACGTCGGGCAAACTTGGAGTCTTTTCTTACGGGTGAATACCTCGTGAACTCCAAACGAGCCTTTTTACTGCCGAGGGGGCTGTCGAGTCTTGTCCCTTACGGGCTCGAAACAAGCCACACTCGCGCCGGGGAGGCCCTCGAGTCTTGTCCCACGAGTGAAAACTGCGTGGGCTCGAAAGAAGCCAGCCCGTGGAGGCTCAGGGAGGGGGGGGGGGCCGCGGCGGTTTCCAGAGTAGGTGTCCTCATAGAATCTTCGTACCTCGGGCCCCACGTTGGGCGCCAAAATGTCCCGACCGGCAGGACAATGCAACGTGGGACGAGGGGAAGAAACCTGTTGAGGATGAAAAAAAAAGGGGAGACAGGAGACGCGAAGAATGGAGGCAAGACAGGGATCTGATCAAGCCTCAAAATTTTATTAAGATGGCGGGTTATATATATAGCTATGTCAGATGGGGGTGGGATATGCTATGTCATAGGGTGGCGAGGTATTTGTCGCGGGCTGATAGGCTAGGACAGGGCGATGCCATATGAGGTACAAGGAAATGGGCAGGCTCTGGGTTTGGCGCGCGCGGGCTCTGGGTTTGGCGCGCGCGGGCTCTGGGTTTGGCGCGCGCGGGCTTTTGGTTTTGTGACCAGGAAGTTCTGCCTAGGCAAGGCCTGGGGATTTCTATGGCTTCCGACAGACTATAACAATGAACATTAATTATAAATGTAAAAACCATGTGCTAATTATATACCCATCTCATTTTTACCATTAAAATGTTCTCTGTTTCTTCTATTAAGAGAATGCAGATCTCAAAGAATGGAGAGATTAAGTTGTGTTTTTTTTTCTTATAACTTAGATTTTTGTTATATAAATATTTGTGCCACAAGCAAAAGCCCCCAAACAATAATGTACATAATTTACTATGGGGTTTAGGTCTAATAATGTATGTTTAATTTGACACAATGAATATAGCTATAATTACAGTCTACAAGGAAGAGTATTCCCTACACTTAAAAAAAGAAGTCCTCAGTTACCAAATAAGCTGCATTATATTTCATTAACTTAACAATGTAACTGTACTTAAAACCGGAACAGTAATGAAACTTTTAAAATATAGCAACAATTAACTCAAAACTGTAAACATGAAAAGAGTAAGGCTAAGCACGAGTTATTGTTATAGTTAAGTGATTTTTCAAAATATAAGTATTTCCATTAAAGTGATTATTTCAGTCATTTTATTAAGAAAGAGATTTCTTTAGGGGGAAAAGACAAACACACACACACACACACACACACACACACACACACACACACACACACACACACTTACACAGCACTAATGTCTATCAGGCAAATAGGCAATTAAGCAGACCAAAAATCTAAAATGCTCGAGAAGAAACAATCTTGCCAACCTAAGTCTTACTACCTGTAAATTGCTCTTATCCTTTTACCCACAATTGTCATGCTCATGGCAATATTTTTTAGGGTGGGGTAGAACACAACAAACAGCCTCTCTCTCTCTCTCTCTCTCTCTCTCTCTCTCTCTCTCTCTCTCTCTCTCTCTCTTAGGGCAATCAATCAGAACAAAAACAAAAAAAGCAAAATAATAATGACAGAACTCTCTTTTCTTTTCCACTGCAGGAATTAATAGAAATGTTATATGCCTAGGCAAATTAATTGGCAGGAATAAACTTCACCAGAGCCAGAAAGTCTATTTGAGACATTAGCAAAGGGTATGTTTTCAGACTAAGAAACACTTCGGGACCTACTATGTGCTTGGGCCTCAGCACATCGTTACTCATATCTAATGACTTATAGTTTCTGATCCTTAGTTTCTAGTATTCTTCCACTGAACTACATTACTCGATGATTTACAAACAAGCATAGTAAAATACAATGTATTTTTCAATCTTATCGTTTGCTTCTGCTGTCTCAAAGGCTACCTAGTGACAACTTGTTGCTCCATAAGACACACCACCCTACCCCTTTCCCACTGACCAATCCTAGCCTTATTTGATACTTTAGAAATCCTATCTCAAAGATTTACCTCTTCCAAGAAACTTTTCTTGCTTTCCTCTAACTGGTTTTCCTCTCTACAATTGTACCTCCAGGGTGTTTATTGTAAACATTTATGGATCTTTATCTTATTCCACCTTAAATGGATAATTTTACCTTCCAAAATTAGTTGAACAGTGATCAAACTTTTTAATATCTAGGAATATTCCAAAGTTAAACAATCACTGATTTATTTCTCACTCATCTTTTAAATAACTTATTTTCAAAAGGGAAACCAATGCAAATGTTTGTCACAGACTGAAGAAAAAAACGTTCTATTCCAATTTGAGTAGCTCAGTGCCTCATGAACAAGCACCATCAATTTCAGGCCTCTTGTCTAGCTTTCAGCTAACTAAACAGGATAATATTCTTTGGATGGTTTTGTGTCAGTTGTCAAGGTAATTGCTTCAATTCTTTTCTTCACTGGGTAATACATATCTGGACTAAATATTGTTATTATTAAAGTTAAGTAATTAAAATATAAATTCCTTCTCTATCTAATTTCCTATCACCATTTTAATGTGCATTCCTAATTTCCAAATACGGAAAGATTATCCAAATTTGAAACAACAAAACTATGCTTTCTTTCAAAAATGGCTGATTTAGACGCCCTCAGGAACCCCAAGAGTCATTATAGAACTGGAATATGGAAAGCTTGCTGAGCATATTGCTTTCTCTTTAGAGGCAGTGCCAATTTAAATGTTCGTTTCCTACCTCTTCTGCTTCTCTCTTCCTTTTCATTATAGGAAGAGCCTTCCCCTCCATGTTCCCCTCCTCATCTTTTTTCTATAGCTGTTAGCAGGAAGTCACACATTTCATTTCAAAAAAGATGTTTTAAATGGTAGCTCATGAGAAAGTAGGTAATTTTCCACTATAGCATTGTACTGTAATATAATCAACTCCTGAAATTTCACTGATGGATGACATGGTTGGATGCATGCCACATATTGTACCCATCAACTTTACTGCTATGCAACAATAATGTTACATTCTAGGTTGTGAAATATGTCCTCTTTTAAGGAAACTTACAATACATAATAAAAAAATATGGCAGTTTAGAATTGTTGGTTTTGGCTAGATACTATATGTGAGAGAGCTCACAAAATGTTTTAGAATTTTGCAACTTGATTAGTCTGCTAAGTATAAGTATCATTTATTCTAAACCACTGTTATGTCTAAGATCTTGGTAAGGAAAGTCTACTGAGATATTAGATATTTTCTTAGGAATATTTTTAAAACCAATATTTTCTTTTTATAAGAGTGGGAAAAAGATCATGAAAAATGTTTCCTCATATATATGGAGAGGAAAAGAATACATTAATAACTTCATTAAAATTCTACACTGCACATGTTTTCTTTTTGAATCAAAGAAGAATAAGAGCAAAAGGCTCAACTAATAATAAATCTGGCAACCATTCTCCATGTCTTTCTGCAAAAGTATTTCTGCAGCACAGTATTTTAAATAGGGTGGCAGTTGAAGAATTGTGGTATGCATGGTCAATTTAAACAATCCATCTTATAGATATCACTCATTAAAATTTGTACTTCACAGTCTCTGAGGATTGGCTCCCCCAACATTTTCCTAGACTGTCTGAATAGTAACGGTAACCACGTGACATAGTTCTACTCAATGATAAATAAGGCTAAAGTTCTTGGGAAGGACATTCTTTCCTGTATTAAAAGGCAGGGGCCAGGAGAAAGCCCTTTGCCCTTTGACTTTATTTTTTTCTTCCTGCCAGCCATGATATGATGTTGCAAAACATGTTTTGTTACCATGAGAACAAAAGCAACACACTAAAGATTACAATCCAGAGGGAAAAAAAACGGGGGTTGTGGAGAGGCAGATTTCATAATGGCTTTGTTAAGATAGTCCCCGGGGCCTGCACTGCATGAGGTAAAGAACTTCCTAGGTGTTTAAACCAATGTCAGTCATTTTGCCTCCCCTCACCGAACCTATCCTAACTGATACTCAGTTTGGCACCTGAAAACTGCACCGCTGTAGTGTCAACATCTAAAATACCCAAGAATTTTAGGCTAAAATGTTACAAATTCTGGTAATATGTTGGTGAAACACTTGTTCATGTCCAAAAATATGCCACATACAGGCCACATACTTATCAATAGGACACATCAGTGGGCACATATTTGTGTCTCTGTTATAGTTTTAAGAATTACTAACTTTCAAGCCTAGAATGGTTGGTTATTCAATACCCACATTTCTACCACCTGCATACAGAGAATGAAGCAACACTGTCAAATAAGGCTGAAAGATGCTTCTTCCGGGTTTGCCATATATTCTCAAAGTAGCTGCAGCCAACTGAATGGAGTAGGCGTGCCGGCCCTTGGAGGTCTTCCTTCTGCAGGGAACCTCTGCTTCTTCAGGGTCCCTGGACAGAGAGCTCTTTTCAGAGAAGCACAAACTGCTCAGAGCTCATCACTAACAGGGCCAAAAATTACAGAAATTATTTAAGGGCTATGGATATTTGTGTTATTCCTTATTGCTGTTGCAACAAATTGCTGTTGCACAAACTCAGTGGCTTAAAACAACACCAATATTATTTTATGGTTCTGGAAGTCAGACAGTTGAAATGGGTTTCACTGGGCTAAAATCAAAATGCTGTCAGGACTGGTTCTGTCTGGGGGTCCATTTCCTTGCCTTCAGCTTTCGGAGGGCACCTGTATTCCTTGGCTCATGATCCCATCGTCCATCTTCAAAACCAGCAGTGTAGCATCTTCAAATGATTTTCTGACACTCACCCTGCTTTCATCATCACATCTCCTCAGACTTCTGCCTCCCTCTCTTTTTTGTGAACCGTTGTAATTACTCCCCCGGATAATCCAGAATAACCTCCCCATCTGCAGATCGGTAACTTAATCCCATCTGCAAAAAATCCCTTTTGGCATATAAAGGAACATATTCCCAGGTTCTGGTGTTTAGGACAAGGATATCTTTGGGGGGACATTATTCTGCCTACCACTACATTCTTTTTTTACTGTCAGCAAAAATGAAGATCGGAATGTTGTTGCTTAAAACATTGCCATGAATATAACCCAATATCTTCAGCTGCAAAATAGCAACATTACACTGGCACATTTTAAAAATCTACAAAACAGGCTGCAAGGTAGAAGTGACTTATACATATAAAGTGACCCTCATATAAAACAGATACAATTTGGCATAATTGGGATTCACTGATGATTTTCATTTAGGAAGGACATAAAAGTTATCAGGCTATAAATGATATTATTTTTGCATGTATTACAACGTAACAAAAATAACTCATTTTATTCTTAATCTAAGACCTATACAGTAAATAGATTCAAATTTCCTCTAGTTTATCTCCCTAGCATAACACTAAACTATTATCTACTATGGTGATACTCCAGGTAGATAGGAATATTGTAGGAGCACATAAATATCTTTCATGGTTCATTCCTCTAATATGATATTCACAAAGGAGGGCAGCCACTAAGACTGCAAGACGACAAAAGAAAAGAATTGATGATGACAAGAGCAAGAAAAAATAAAATGACGACTCTCTGATAAAGATCAAAGAATCAGGGAGATATAGAGGCTGACCCAGAGAAAATAAATATATACTGGGGGATGGAAAGGGGGAAGGAGTTAATATCAACCTCTTCATTTCACAAAGAGAAGGCACTGTTGCGGAAATAAAAATATTAATATTCAGACAAAGGTCTTATAACAAAAACCAGAGATGCTGTAAGGCATAGAGAAATTTGAAAAAGAGCAGTTGGATAGCTGTTTGCCATAATAAAGGACTTAATAAAAAGTTAATTCAGAAGCAACAGAGCACCTAATATAAATGCAAAATAATAACAGAAATGTTTTGCATTCTCCATTATAATTGCTGAGTTAAAAAATATATATTAATTCAAATATAATATATATTAATTAAATATATTAATACATATAATATATATCAATGTATAATATTATATATTATATATTATATATTATATATTATATATTATATATTATGTATTATATATATTATATGTTATATGCTATATAGTATATATTAATTAAATATATTAATTATATATTAATAAATATTAATTAAAAACTTAGCAATGCTTGTCTAATTTAGACAGGCGAAGAACTTTCACTAGCCTGTATTTCTTACATGTTAAGAAAACTTTGGAAAACATTACTTTTCCCTTTGGTTATTTAATATACTCCTTGTTTGTGCTTCTATAGAGAAGAAAATGCAAGGAGTAATTTTAATACCCGATGACTTCACAACTGTTTTCATTTTCTCAGACACAGAAAAAGAAAAACACACCTTAAGTGTTCAGTTTGAATTTGCTCTTAGAGATAAAATAAGCACTACTAATTCTTTGTATCCACACAAATTTTTAGATATTGTTGGTTTCAGAAAACTAACAGATAATGTTATCATTTTGGTAACCCAATTTCCACTGAATTTGGCCCTCATAAGGTAATCTATTTATCAAAATACACACACAGTTATTTTAAAAGCACATAGTAAAAATGGCTGTAGGTACAACTTTGCTTTTTTTAAACCACAGAACTAATAATGGAATCTGCCAATATGCCAGCAATACTCCCTGCCATCCATTCTTACTCTGCTTCAAATCAGAAATCATAACCTTTTGATATAAAAATAATGAGCAAATAGGTTTGGGGTTGTTATTCTATAAACTCCCAATCGGTCAGTGTTTTTCCAATGAGAATATAAAATACTGACATGTCAAATTAGTATTTTATAATGTGTGGAGGGTAAAATTTGAGGGGATAAATCTCCCATTATGATAATTCTCATTAGGCAATCATAATTCTGTAAAAAGGGAAAATACTGCAGGATGCAACATAATCTTTAGAGATGGAAAAGCATAAAAGGTGGGACACCCAACCTGAAGAGAACCATGATATATTAGCATAGATCCTAGAAAACATGTTTAAGAGGTAAATATTACAATAATTTTTAGATTGAAAAACAGTGGTTTGAGTAGTTCATGGGGTTACCACTCAAACTATGGTGAGACAAGCTAACTGTAAGGGACTGTGGTTTAACGTTACTGAATTATAAAATAGAATTCTGTGTAATTTATTTGGATCTTTGGTTTTCATACTGAAAAATGATTTTTAGGCTGTAAATGGCAAAGCAAACAAGGACATAAAGGTGAAAACAACATGGCACCAGAATGAGACATTTCTGGGTTCTAACACTGGCTCAACATGAGGACCTCCAGCAAGTCATTTAATATCTCTAGGCTTTGTTTAAGTGTCTAGATAAAATTTCTTCAAGCTTGGTTTTATAAGCACCCACTAAATTTTAGTCTATAAAATAGTTGATAAAATGAGAGAAATAAAAACTACCCAGAATATTCTATCATAAATCTAACAACCACCTTTAACCAGAGACCTGGAAAGCTTGGGGTGGGTGGGGGTAAGGTGGGGGTCGGTATTTAAATGTCTTTTGCAACATGAAACAGTATCCCATGAAAGAATCTAGAACCAAAGGAGGCTGGGAAGAAATTTCAATCTACCCAACCACCTGTCCCCTAAATCAGATATAAGAATATAAACCAACTGTAAAACCAATCAGTCCCCCTTCCCTTAAAAGAGCACAGTTACTGAAGGCAAACAGAATATGATGACATTTTTATATAATTAGAACTCCTTTTTTACATTAGTTCAGATTCTGTGACTACTAAGTCTGAACTTCTACAAGGAGGGGAAAGGCACAGCACCAGTGTAGATTTATCAGGGAGATGTATATAGAAGTAAGGGCCTTTAGATTGGGAGAGAAAGAAAAAAAGTCTTTAGTTTTTCACGTGGTCTATTGGTTGAAATTTCTCAGAAATAAGTCATGGGGGTAAAAAATCCCATATCAGCCCAGCAGAGGCACATTAAACGACATGTGAACAACTTAAGTCCAGGAGCTGTACACATAGACACTCCAATATATACTCCTGCCCTCCAATAATAGGTGTGAAAATCAGGTTATCCCAAGGCACAGGGAGCAAGAGAATTTAGTTAATACAATTTACAGACTGTTAGAAAATAGTCTGGTAGATCTCTCAACATTAGAAAGTGAATAAAGAGAAAATACCATTTGCAGTAAGAACCACATCGGCCTGAGATCTCTCCGAAACACTACAACACAAAGGTTAAACAGAGTATTAGAGATGAGAAAGGGCATCTCTGGCAGACAGAGGGGAAGAATATATTATAGGAATTGAAGAAATGTTTAGGATATCGGAAGGCATTAAAGATATGATTTCTAGGGAGAAGTATTAAAATGCCAAGAAGAGAGAATAATACAATATGATGAAGGGAAGAAAAAAAAAAGAGGCAGCATGATAATAAAGACTGGAATTCAGAGAGGACTCAGACAAAAAAAAAAAGATCATACAAAACATACATAAAACTTTCAAAACAAAATTAAAATTTGTGTTAGAGATAGTTTAAAGCCCGATTTGCACTTGGGAGATAACATATCCCAGTAGCCAAGAGCAAGGGCTTTGGAGCACGATTACTTCTTACTAGTTATGTGGTGTTGGGCAAACTACAGAACCTGTTTATGTCTCTGTTTCCTCATCTATACAATGGAGGAAATCATAATAATATCTTCAATTTATTAGAATTATTAAGAGGATTAAATAAATTAGTACTTGCAAAGTTTTAAAACAACACATGTTAGCTATGATTAATAATACCAAACTGGTGATGTCTCATGTGGCATGCATGTGCACTCCTAGAATGAAGAGTAAGTTCAAAGAGACAGAGGGGTGGGGGTCATGACACTTAAGATTACACCACCCACTGAAAAAACTTGTATAAATGAGGTGAAATAAAAATCAAAGACACAAATGAAGACTTTTTTTCTGAGCTGAAAACAAACAAGCAAATAAACATAAAACAAAACAAAAATTATCACAACAAAGACAACTACAAAGAACTGCAATAACTGCCAATGTTGGATAATAGGATTTATCTAACACAACAGCAATGTAACAAAGGAATACTCGGAAAATGTTTTTAAAACTAAACAGAGCTAAATTAAACCAAAAATCTAAAAGCATTCTGGCAAGGGAAAATACAAGTTACAATCAAAGACAAGAAGTCATGGTTCATTTTTCAACAATAAATTTGAAGAAAATGAAGCAACAACTAAAGACTTTTGAGAGGAAAGGATTATAAATTAGACCCTTATTCTGCCAAATATCATTCACATATAAAGGTCAGAAAAAGACATCCTAAGTTACTTAACAGCTCATAAAATAGGGCATTTATAATAAACATCATGAAAAGACAGACTTGAAAATATTTGGCAGTCAACAAAATATAAATCAAAATTAAGAACTCAGGTTTAGGGAATTTCAAGGTAGTGAGCCTTGAAAGAAGTAAAACAGATTAAAGTGAGTACTGAACAAAATCAAATATAGGATAAGTCAAATAATTGCTATAAACATGGATCCAAAATGAAACACAAAAATGAAATTATAATTTTTGAAAATGAATATGCACATTTTACAGTAAGTAAGAAGTCACTGATAAAAGATAAATTTACAAATATTAGTCTAAGTCTAATACCTTTTTTAATGAAAAGATGAAATTTAAAAAGTGTATCATTTTTATTTGATGAATATAAAGGTAACGCCCCATGTAAATGTAAAGAATTAGAAAGAGGCTAAAGCTTCCCAATGTACTGGAGAAGAAAAAAGGCAAGGAAACACTTCAAAAAGCAGAAATTAGAAAATAAAATCAATACTTTTTATGGATGTATAAAAATAGAAAACAAATATGACAGAAGAATAAACTTAAGGGATTTAAACAACTCATTAAGAAACAAGAATTTACAGACTAGGTAAAAAAAACAGACACGCATCAATTTTTTTTTCTGCATTTTATGTATAAGAAACCCAACAGAGGAATGTTAAGAAAAAAAAGATGAACAAATATTTATCTGAATTCAGAAAGGAATTTCTTGTATGTGTTTGTCTACTGCTCTATGCCCAGATTCTCACACAGTTGACATAGGACACATTTAACAATTATTTTTATATGAAATATAAGTAAAACATCATCCACATGAAAAGTGAACGAAATAAAGTTGATAGTACTAATTTTATATGATTAACAATTACATTAAAAAGAATTGGTAACATGGGTCATTTAATACTGATAAACGATACAATCCACAATGATGATATAAAGTCATAAATAATAGATCTAGTAGCATCAAAACATATATAGCAAATCTAAAACAATTTAGGAGACTTTATTATGCATCCTTCAGTCATTATGAGATGAAATAGACAAATATAGAGGCTTAAATAATGTAAATAATATAATGTCCTCAAAAAGTTTGTCATTATATATCAAGAATACGTGTTTTATACTCAGTATATCAAGAATACGTGTGTTTTTTTCAAGTAAACTAAAATGAGGACTTTTCAAGCATCCATTCTTATAGAGGCTGCCAAAAAAAAATCACACAGGTGCTAACTCAGACTTTTGGGCATATCATTAAATTAATTTGTAAATTTTGATGAAATAAAACTGTTTATTAAAAATATATGTATCACAAAAAAATCACCAAAGAATAAGTAGAATCATAAACAGGTCAGTTTCTATTTTCAAAATTAGTTTCAAAAAGTGGCTCACTCATTCATTCATTCATTCATATTATAAATAATAATTGAGAATACTACTGAGAATACAAGGGCAAACAAGAAATAGTCCCCATCCATCTTCCAAGAAAGGAAAACAGACAGCAAACAAAGAGATGTATGATAAAATGTTGGCTAGTGATTAGTTCCACATTAGGGCTCAGCATCGATGCAGTTTTATCAAGGAGGTCTTCCAAACTTCCAAACAAACATGTTTCACGTTATATACTACATAGCCTTTTACAGAAAACAGAAAGAAATGCAAAACTACCTGATTAGAGTTGGATATTCAGATACTATATTATTGTAGGACCTGCTTTAATAAAGGACTACAAGAGTAAAAAAGCAATGTTATTCAATGTTTCTGCACATCTTGGAACTCAATTTTATAAAGAAATTCACCACATTCATTAAAAAAGAAAACAACTTTACTAAAGCATAAGACATATCCAGTATTTTCTGAAAGCATAAATATAGAGGAGGATGAATGTATACATTTGTTCATTCATATGTACTCATTTATTCATGAAGATAGTTGTATAAAGAAGAGAAGGGTAGTGTTCTTATAAAAGGAGCCTAAAGGATTCCTTTTGGTTCTTGGTACCAGCTAGGTACTAGATAACCCACTGTTTTTTCACGTTTTTGAAAATCTCTTGAAAGTCTGCTTATATAAAATTTCCAAAATTGGAAAACTTTACCTCGGGGGATATATTTTAAGAATCAGGTTTATTAAGGTATAATTTACCTACAATAAAATTTATACTTTACAAATGTACAGTTTAATGTGTTCTGAAAAATTCACACCATCCCACAACCACAGTTTTTAAGGTGAAGCAGAACTTCTCAAAGGAAATTTTAAATCATGAAATGAAATCAATTTCATAACTTGATATTGTTTTTTTGATTATCAAATTTGAAACTATAAACTGAAGGTAGTTCTTCAATCTTTTAAAAATCCTAATCTTGTTTTTTTAAACAAATTAATCTCATGACCTTCTTTCATGTTATTTAAAATTCACAAAAAATAATAACTTAAGAAATACTCATTCCTTAAAATAATAACTTTTAAATACTCATTCCAGTTTCCTAAAGGTTAGATAATACTTGACTACATATAATTAAAGAGCAGAACAATAAGATGTCTGTTGTTTGAATGCATGAAATAAATAAATTAATTAATTAATTAATGAGCCAAAAGGTCTCTGCTAGGTTAAGCAGCATTAAAATAATTTGGAAACCAAATCTTAACAGATGTCAGGAGACAAATAACTTTTAGTATGTTCTGAGATAAAAATGAAAGTCTTATGTTCCCAGAACCAGTTCTCTGCACTGCCCTGCACCCCTTCCACCAAAACAAACACACTTCTGCTACCAGATAATTATCCAATAGTTGAAAGAACCACTTTTTTCTCAATTCTTTTTATAAAATGCTCTAGTAGTAAAAACCTACTCGATTTCTTGTTCTTATTTTTGTTTATCACCTAGAGCTGAGTCTCTTGCCCCCAGCTGCAGACTTAGTTCTATATCTGGTCAGAGACAAATAGCCTCCTTAGCCAAGCTCTGGTTTCATTTGCACAGGCAATTCAGTGTAACATTAGCCTTAACACTTGGCTCTACTCCCGAGTTCCAGTTCTACCAAATGGGCACCCTCTCAAGTTATTGCACACTTGTGCCTGTCACTCTCTTCTTCCCCTGTGCTTTGCCTTGGTAAAGTGCCAAGGAGCGTAGTTCCTCTCCTTCCGTGACCCTGACTCTCCCCCATCTCGGTCCCCATCTCCCCTTCACTGTGTTGCTGATTCCCACTGTCACACCCACTTCATAACTATACAAGTGTGATTCTGTATTACCGGTTGCCATACTCTTTGCTTGTCTGAACTTCTTCCAGGAGCCTGCAGTTGAGCTAACCCATGTTGTCCAGCCACCTTAATGCAGTTTCCAGGAGGACTGGCTTGACTTCGCCCACGGCATACCATGTTAAAGCTATAACTCAGCAGCAGTGTCAAATAGAATAGTAAAGAAAATGTACCAATTATCAGTGTCAAATCATCTTAGTTCTCAACAACCTACCTAAATGCCACAACTGGGAGACTGCACTTCCTCCTTAGTGGCTTCCTTAGTGGCATTTGCCCCTGGTTATTTTTTTGGCTGCTCAACTTCACACTCTTTATCTCATGCCCTAGCCTGTGGGTGGTGAAGTGTGCAGGACTATAGAAGAAGGATAGAAGGGAAAGGAGAAGAGAAACACAAGAAGAGGAAAACCCCCGATTTGTCATGAAATAAGACCATTCTCCCTCCTCACTCTTCTGAAAGACCACCACTGTCTTGCAGCCGTGACCATAATATGTGTAGAAAGCATACATTCATATACACAGTACTGAAGAGTTTTAAAAGAGGGCGTGTAAGCTGGAGGGGACGAAAAAGGGAAGCAAACCCTCATCTTGTCATAGTTTACCTGTCAAAGCTAACAATGACTATGGCATGTTTAGTATAGAACCTAATAACTAGTCTTTTAGAAAACATGTACCTTAATTACAGACATTAGTAAATAAAAAAGATTTTGCATTTTCAAGAAGTATACTGAGTGACAAGCTTAAACATTTACCCTATGAAACCAGGAGAGAAGTCATTGTTTAAAAATCGGAAATATAAACATGGAATACTAATGCATGCTTTATTTATTCTTAACAGTGTATGCATTAACTATTGCTTACTGTTCATATCTAATAAAATCGGTATGAAAACAAAATTTCCAGAATGGTCTAGCTGTATCCCTGCTTCTGTCCTGCTCTCCACGTTACTGTACACAAGCCAGGCCCAGGAGAAGCAAACGGTTGCTACGTAATCCTCACAGAAGTCCCTGCTTCACCAAGGCCTCCGTCACCGTTCCAGATCAGAATGGTGTCTCTGCAAAACAAAACCCTGGCCTCCACTTTGAAACATCAGGTCGGTGCAAAAGTTATTGTGGTTTAAAAGGTTAAAAATAAAGGCAAAAACCACAATTACTTTTGCACCAACCCAATATCACCTCCACATTTCTAACACCAGGCCAGATATTGCCTGGATCTCTTAGGCCAGCTCTGCAACCAAAACATCTTAAATGAATATCATAATATTTAAAGCTAAATACAGTTAGTTATGTCCCATCCCAGCAAACCTTTAGCACCAAATGAAAGGCAAAGCTCTACATTTTCCTGCCACTTCCATCAACTGAGTTTCCAATAAATTCTTTTAAATTGCTCCAAATTGGGAGAGCCCACATTCTTTCTTTCCATCAGAATTCCCATTATAATATTAGAAAGCTTCACAATTCATGTAAGTAACTTTTCCAATATTCCTAAACTCAAAATATTTGGGTCTTTTTAATTACGATGCTATTCTCAACCCACTTGGGCAACAAAATCCTAATATTATATTCTAGTTCTCAGTTTAAACAGCTGTACTTAAAGCTATGTAAGCACCAGCACTCCGCAGTCTGATAAAAGCCTCTTAACTATCCTAGTCTCTCATGTTCTCACTTTTATAATCCATGAGGATTCTGAAGTACAGAGTTTATCAGGCCTCCTGATAAACCCTTCTCTCTTGACTTATAGATCCCTAGATGGTTCCTATCATTCCTCCCTGCATTTGGATGCCATAGTGGATGGTTTGTCATATGAACTAATCTCTCACCAGCTTCATCAATACCCAGCCCATGTAGAAAAATCCCCAGTAGGAATCAATGCGACAGTCACTTATCTGATCTCTACAAACAGAAGTTAAATGTTGTTAAAGAAAAGCATGCCCGTGCACACATAAACACATGCATGTCAGTAGCACTGAAATTCATAACGCCTCCACAAATAAAAACCCATCATCTGGGCCCTTCGCAATTTTTAATAATCTTTTCACTTTTTCATAGCTTCTTTTATTTCCATATTGATAGTTTTAAACTTTCACTATGTCCCTCAAGTTCCCCAATAAAACTCCTACTTTCAGCAAGAGACCCTGCTGCCTATTTCACTGAGAAAATTGAAACATTAGTTGCTTAAATTCCTCTTTCCTTGTCCTCTTCCCATCTCTTCCCACTTGTCCTCAAGTACCTTAACTTTTACATAATCACTTATTTTCTCTAGTTTTAGATGGAGAATCTCTTCTCTTGTTCATGCTGCTATACTATTAGCAGACATAGCCACGATGACCTTAGGTACTTACACTAGGTTGCACGGACCATGAGCTTGCTAGGACCTGGATGGGCTCTACCTTCTCTCAACTCAAGGTACACATCCAAGTCCAGCTTCCCATGAAACCAATGATTTCCTGCTCCAGCCAGAGTTGACTGATGAATTTCTCAGACCCTCTCAGATCTCGGTTTCCCCAGGTATAGAGCATTTGGCTTTCCCAGAGAATTACTAATAATGTGGCGTACCAAATCCAGATTACCTGATGCCAAAAACCAATGTACTCCCTTACTGACAAGGCCACAAAACTGGGGGTTTCTTCCACTAAATAAACATATGCCATATCCAACAGATGCTTTATTCCTGGTATGGCTCTCTGTGGGATAATAATGAGACGAGGGGCACATCTCTATCTTACCAAAATCAGCCATGCAAGATTTTCCTTTCTCCAATAAAGGTTCTACCATTAATCCTTGATGTTGTGAATGTTTTCCTGATTTCTTACATAACGTGTTACAGCTCTGAGGGGATCCATGTGGCAAACTGCCAACTCTTTGAATGTAACTCTTGACACCTCAGCTAGGATCTTAGTCACTTTTCTCTACCTGGTTCTTTAACCTCTCCTCTTCATTCTCTTTAGGCAAGCTTACATATATGCTGAAGATTTCCCAATCTTATAAATATAAAAAAAGTAAAAGAGCACTACTTGGACCCTGTAATTCCCTGTAATTACTCCTAGGCTCTCCTATTTGCCCCATTTGGGCACTTCAGGGGGAAAAAAAGAAAAAAAAAAAAGAAACTATCCGTCTCTCATGTTGCCCATTAGCTGTTCTCCTAGCTTTTAGCTTATAGTCATGGTTCATACAGAAGCCAGAGTAATCACAAATTACATTATGCTACCTTGTTAAACATTTTTACTAGCTTTTCTTTGGAATTTAAACTCATCCTCAAATCATGTGGTCTTTTCCCACATCTCTGAACATAACACTCTTGCCAAACTGTCCTTTCCTTTTCTAGCTTCTGCCTTAGGTCCTTTTTTCATCTGTTTTTTCATGCTGCCCAAAATGTTCTTTCCCAAAAATCTTTTTCAGACTAACATCTTTAAGCATTCACAATCTCAATTCAGTGGTCACCATGTCAATGTGGCTTTCCAGGACGTCTACGCTACCTTAGAACAATACCTGTTTTATTAAGTTAAAAGAAAAAATAAGTCCATAGCTCTATAACACTTATAACCACTTCAAATTACCTCGCATGTTTATTTATTTACTTATTTATTTGTCTCTGTATTCCCATCAATTTGCCATTCCATGATTGCAGGGATATTTTCTGTCTTGTTCACTATTGTATTTCAATTGCTCAGAATAATACTTGGCACATAGTAGGTGCTCATTTTAACATTGTTTTTCCTCATAAGAATAGCCTCACTCATAACTCGCTCACTTATACCCCCTCGAGCAAATTAATCCATGATTTTACAACTGCTGCAGGTCCCATTGCCTAATATCTCATTCTTTCTATGATTCTTGATTCATATTCAAGGTGAGTTTATGCAATAGGTTGTTTTCATTTGGGCAGGATATTTGGCACCAAGACATGTCATAGGCCGGTAGCTAGCCTTATGGTGAGATGGCTCTTCGGCAGTTTCCCATTCCAAGCCAGGCAAACAATAAATACAAAAGATACATTATAGGCATATTCAAGTAGACAGGTTTTTCAATATCAAACAAACAGTATAAATCAAGAATCTTCACTTCAAACAACTTTATGAATTAACACATATATGAATTAACATACACTGGCTCAAGTTTATATTTAGCCCTGAGAAATCCATTATATAAATTAAATCTTACCTCAATTATATAGTTATTAAAGCCCTAAACAGAAATAACTTTTTAAAACGCTTTATAAATATCCTACTTCTGGAGAAGAGTGATGATAGTTTGGCCCCTCTATTACAAAGTGACATTTTCTTACTTATGTTAAAATGTACGTCATGTGGTTTTTTTACTTTAGCATGTTTATCACATTTTTATCAGAAGGTGGAACGTTATGCAGGAAAACTAGCCTAGCCACTTCCTAAAGCCAATGGCACCAAGAAAGGGAATGTACTAGAATAAAACAAACTTAGTTTAAGGAAGCCATTGGATAGACAAGTCTGGAGGTCAATGGAGAGAAGTGGGCTGGGTATTTGAGATACTTTATCATATATATAAAACATTTGAAGGTGAGAGAATGATTGAAACCACATAGGAACATATAGTTGAGAGATAAACCAGATGGTCCTATGATCTCTGACTTCTCCCAGTGGGCTAGAGGATCAGAACCCTCCCCAGAAATAGACTAAAAGGGAATGCAAAAAGGAACATGGAGGAGTGTGGTGTCATAGAAGTTAAGGAATGGTCATGTTTTAAGAAGGAAAAGACATTCAGCTTTGTCACATGCTACGGAGAGTTTAAGATCAAAACAGTCTATTGGATTGGGAAAGAAGAGTTTATCCATACAAATGACTCTAACCAGAAAAACTTACTAGATATGAATATTCCCTTTGTCAAAAGTCAAATGTAGAGGGTTGAAGACTCAATAGGATATAAGGAAGTGAAATTTTTAAGGGACTGAACAAAAATACCAAAACAAAAATGTGAATTGATATGGAAAACACCTAATGCATTCTTAATCTTTAAAAACATTTCTTGTTTTTAAATAGTAATAGTAAATTAGCATTTACTATTTAATGAAGAAACATGTGTTCCTTTAGAATGACTTTTAAAAAATGTCTAGAATCTATATGAATGAATTTTGTTATGTTTTAACTTATTAATGCCAGACAGGTTACTTTATATTAATGTACATGTGACTGTTTATAACATTTGTAATTCTTTTTAAAAATTATCTATGTCTTAATAACTATATTATACATTTCTTCTTTGGTTTGTATTTTACATGCTTTTGAATTTACCCCTATGGATTAGTCTGCCGCCTGACCACTTTTAGGATGTTGGAGCAATAATTAAAAAAGAAATAATTACAATATTTGCCTCTTGCATTAAAACATGTCAGTGGGATTTTTTTTTAATTTTTAATTAAAATTTTTTTGATTAAAGTAATACTATTCTAAAATAAGTATTCTGAGGGAATGTTAAAAATTGTAGTGAATTTAATTCCAAAATCTCAGTATAGCTAATATTTTCCATCTTTACCATGATCATAAAAGCTATTCAAATATTCAAACTGTCTGTTTTGATTTAAGCTAATGATGCAAAAAAAATATTAAAACACTTGAACTAAATTCTTACTTAAGTGATGCCTACTTCTGCCATCTGGTGGCAGAAGCAAAAATTATGTTTGTTATTGGGAGCAAAGCTATAAAAAAACAGGCTCATGCAAAAATCATAAGTTAATCTTCTAGGTTAAAAAACTACAACATTCACAGCTTTGTTTTCGTTTTGTTTTTTACCAGGACAATGCTCTCCACACTTGTTTGGAACATTGCCAGCTGCATGTGGAGTACATTAATGGCTCATGCTGACAAAGGAGCCATCAATTGTATACTAACAATCAAATTAGACATGAAACCTGATAATAATTGTCCATCTATTTTATATGCATTCCAATTTCTAGCATGTCTAATTTTTTTCTTAATTAATGATCAATATATCCAAAGAAAACTTTTAAGGGAACCGATGTTTCATTATGTCACCTGGCCTTTCTAATTTGCCACACTACCTAGAACCTGGCTTCTAATTGGGCCTTAGGCATTCTAACCATTGTTATATGAGGATATTTTAAAATTTAACAAAAAATGGTTTGGACTATGAGCAAGTTTTTTTGCAGTAGAGGCATTTTACCATATCTTGTACTTGGGTTCTTTTATCATTTTATAAACTTGAAGCATTACATGTAATTTTATATCAGGGAATCACAGAATTAAAGAGTAGGAAGACTTCTCATTGCAAGGTACATTTATGTGTCCAAATGATAAATTTTTTTCTACAATATCATTAACATGTGGTGATCCCGTTCTGCTTATACACTTTCAATAATAGGAAAACCCCACTACATTTTTGACAACATCCATCCGCAGAAAATTGTTCTAAGAACCTGAAATATACTTCCCTGTATCTAATGCCCATTGGCCTTGGTCAGCTGTCTGGAGGCCTGCAGAATAAATTTATACTGTGCAATATTTGAAGACGGTTGACATACTCCAACTACCCACATTTTCCCTACTTTAGTAACACAGCTAGTTACTTCAACTATTCCTCACATGCCATAACATCAATTTCTCCACCAACCTGGTCTTTCTTAATTCCTATTTGAAAGTACACACAATCAAAATGAATGTAAATTAACAAAACTCAGATGAATTTCATGTTATATGAATTCTAATTCAATAAAGCATTTAATACAATTTATTTTTACTAAACTCCAGTCCAGAGACAAAGATTTTAACCAAAAAGAAACTGGTGTGGCTGCATTATCAAAGTGGACTTTAGGAAAAAAAGCACTGCTAAAGAATATCACCACGTATTGAAAAGGGGTTCAATTGACTTGGAAGGTAGAAGAGTTCCAATATGTGTACCAATAACATAGCTTAAAAAGCTGATACAACCAAAAGGAGAAATCAACAATTCGCAACAAAAATGGGAGATTTTTAATAACCCTCTTAGAAATTAATATGCCAGGCAGACAAAAATCAGATGGATATTGAAGCTTCAAGATTTGCAAGTCGGATCTAATGGACACAAAAAAAACAATCCATACAACAATCCATACACTTCCAGCACATATAGAACAATGGTGAAAATTGACCACCTATTAGTCTATAGAGCCAGTCAAGGTATTTCAAAAAATCAGCATAACATGAAGGATATTATCTGGCCATAGTACAATTTACTTTAAAACTTAAGAGGTAATTGTTAAAATTTCATGTTCAAAAGTATAAAAGCACACTTTTAAATTGCCCCGTAGTCAAATAATCATTCCTAATGGGTGTTAGAAAATATTTAGGATAGAAAGATAATGAAAAACCACTCTGCATTGAAATTTGTGAGACACAGCTAAAGCAGTGCCAAAAAAAAAAGACCCAGGATTGACCTCTCCTCCTCTCCAGATGTCATCTGACAAACAAATCAAACTGTGGATCCATCGTTGTTTACCTTTAAGTCCTTTCCATGTGTGTTCTTCCTCTTTCACAGGAGATGATTTGGATTAAAGGGAGGAGGATCAAGCCAGGAAATCAAATTGTGAGTCCAAGTCCAAACTCCATTACTTATTTGCTCTATGGCCATGAATATATCTGATAAGCTCTTTGAATTTTAGACTCCTCAACAGTAAAATTGTCATTATAATATTTAATGAAGTACAGATCATTAGCCACAATGAAGCCAGCTAATATTTCCAAGCATTTCCTATTATATCACTCTGTTGTTTAAAATCTTTCAATGATCTCCCATTGCTCAGAGAATAAGATAAGCTTTTTTTTTTTATTTTTTTAATAAATTTTATCGGGGAATATTGGGAAATAGTGTGTTTCTCCAGGGCCCATCAGCTCCAAGTCATTGTCCTTCATTCTAGTTGTGGACAGTTCAGCTCCAAGTCCAACTGTTGTTTTCAATCTTTAGTTGCAGGGGGCGCAGCCCACCATCCCATATGGGCATTGAACTGGCAATCTTGTTAAGGGAATGCGCTCTAGCAAGCTAATCCATCTACAGAAGCTCAGCGATAGCTCGTTGTCTTCAATCTAGTTGTGGAGGGCACAGCTCACTGGACCATGTGGGAATCGAATCGGCAATCCTGTTGTTCAGAGCTTATGGTCTAACCAACTGAGCCATCGGGCCGCCCAAGATAAGCTTCCTAGCTTGACTTAAAAGGTATTGTATGAATTGGCCTCCAGCATCATATGTGGTCTTATCACAGATCATAGTTTCCAAAGCTCTCTTATTCTGGCATTTCAGTCTTCTCTTTTTCTCTTAGTCTCACTTTTACCTCTCTGTTCCCTCTTCCAGAATGCTGTTTGCTCTCCTCCCTTAACTGCCCCTTACCTACCTTTAATCAGAGATAAACCATCATCTCCTGACCTCCCAGCAAAGGCAAATTCACCTAATATATGGTTTTGCAGCAGCTTGTACTTCTTTGCACTTAACTGAACTTCAGTTTTACTTGCGTTTATGCAATTATTTGATTATGTCTGACTCCTCCATTAGACTTTCAATTGTATGAGGTCAAAGACCACATCTGGTTTTGCACTCAATTTCCCCTTAGTTTCTAGCCCAGTACTCGGGCTATGAACCAATATTTATATTTGTTGGTAACCCAAGTACTACCCAAGTCAACCAATAAATATGTATATATAAAAATCGAGTTCAGTGCTGAAATAAATAAATGAATGAATGAATGAATGAATGAATGAATGAATAAATAAATAAATAAATAAATAAATAAATAAATAAATAAATAAATAAATAAATAAATAAAGGTGGAGATTCTGGAAAGAAGAAAGGCACAGGGATGGGAGCCCAGTATTTGGCAGTGGTTTTCCCCTCTAGAAGTTTTCTGAATCTAAGATGCAACGGGTTAGAAGTTAAGAAGTTCAGGAGATTCTGAAACAAAACCAATGAAATGCACGCAAGCCATCACCATAAAATAAAAGAGTCCAAGGAATCATCTAGAAAAGAGTGAAGGGGACAGGCAGGAGTGTGGCTATGGCAACAGAACCAGCTGTCTGTCCTTGGTCATTAAAGTCATTCATCTTTTGTTCAGGGCAGGTGAGGACTTGTGCAAACAAAGAAGGGGTGACGGATGGAAAGGAGGGATCATGAACTCGCTGAAATTCTGGCTCTCATAGGCCATTCATGTTTGGTGGTTATGAGATAAAACTTCAGGAAGAAGTTAAAATTAAATAAATAAATACATACATACATACATACATACATACATACATAAATAAAAATAAAAATAAAGTTACGGAGAGCCTCTGAATATCATACTAGAATTTTTGGTAAGTTTTGTGGTCCTGGGAGAAAGAATTGGAGATATTAACCTAGTGAGCTCCTCAGGCTCTCAGCTTGGATCACTGGAACTATTCAGTTTTTCCTCTCTTAAAGCTTTGCCTCCTGAGGCTATTTGCAGTCTCTTGGAGGAAACCAAAACAGTGAGAAGTCAGGCTTATAATGCCATTCAAAGGGAAAATACCTCTCTGCTCCTGTCCACTTTCCCCCTTAGTACACAAGACTATACAATCTTTGTCAACAGATATCTTGTCACTTTTATATTGATTATGCCTTATTACCATTCATTACGTCATAGTAAGACTATCTTAAATGATTGACTCTCAGGAGATGGGGGGGATCTACTCTGCCTGGGATCCACAATTCTTGTCCAATCTATCATCTTGTCATATCCTAAAAGATCTTATTTTTTATAAAGTTATTATTATAGGTGATTATTGAATGTGATCTGTCCATTTTCTTACTTGTATCTACTTTTTCTGGAGTTATCCGGCTTCCTCAGATTTTTGTTATTCATTCGTTTCTACTTATACAGATATTCCACAGATATATCTACTTTATAGACATATATTTACTACAGAAAACAAATGATTACTATGTATTAGTAGACTGGAGTATAATCCCTTTGACACAAAAGACAACAAATTCATTTAAAATAGCTCCCCAGAACTTTTTCATTTTCTTGTACAGTAATTTCAGCTCCTATTGTGCTAGTTTCTAAAAACTTTCAATTTTAAAAACAATTATGCTGAATAGTAGAAATAAATGGAAATAGCTGTGATTTGGGGTTTTCATTCTGTTTGTATATCTTTAGTCCACTTTATTATTATTTTTCTTTCTGGAAGTGACATGTGGTGAAGGAAAAGCATTGAGAGGGAGAGAGAGAGAGAGAGAGAGAGAGAGAGAGAGAGAGAGAGAATCTGAATGATTCACCAAATGAAAAGCATAGAAATTAAATTCTGAATAATCACAGACAGTTTACATATTTTATTCCTCTTAACACCTTTGCTTCTTTTGTAAAATCATGAGTGCTCTTAATATTATTCCTCTCAGGGAATCAGATGTTGGTTCTTTTATCCAATATTAAAAATATTCATCACTGGCTTTGTCTCCAACATCAAGGTAGGTTCTTGTTTTAACTATTCTCAAAAGAAAGTGTTCTTTTTCACACTGTGCCTGGAAAAATATAATAGTTGGCTATATCAGAAAATTACTGAGTTATACAATCAGATCATGATTAGATATTGAAGTCCAAACTCATATATGTAAGAAGACTTGAATCATTCAGGGGTATTTTTTAGTAGAAATTTTGATTTGCTAGAAATTCTGTAATTCAGATGTGGGCTGGTCCTAGGGAAATGGTTCAGGAAGTGAATGACTCTCTAATACTTTCACACCTTCCCTTTTATCTGATTGACCTCTTACTCTCCTGATCTGTGTCTACTCACTACTGAGGAGCCAATCTGGGTATGCTAAGATCTAAAACATTCCTCCATTCCTCTCTTCAAAAAGTCCATTTCCTCACAACTACTGCAGGCAGGTAAAAACCAACTGTATGAGAAAGGAGTGGGGAGATACCTCAAGATTTTCTTCACAATATTAGAAAAATGCAAACCAAAAACTATGGCTTTTTCTTACGAGGTCAGACAATTAAGTTCACAAACCCATCCTAGAAAAAGTGCTACATACCTCATTACTGAATATCACTATGGTCACCTTCCAAGTACTCCTCTTGGGAAGCTATACACTAATGCCAGGGCCTAGTCCACCCTTCAAAGCAATTTTGGAACACTTTTTCTGGAATGGCCATCAGAACTGTGATCGTATTACCCTTAATGTCCTGAATGTCATCAAAATGTCTTCCTTTCAATATTTCCTTTACCTTCAGGTAAAGAAAGAAGTCACTGGGGGCCAGATCACGTGAGTAGGGAGGGTGTTCCAATACAGTTACTTGTTTACTGGCTAAAAACTCCCTCACAGACAGTGCCCTGTGAGCTGGTGCATTGTTGTGATGCAAGAGCCATGAATTGTTGGCAAAAAGTTCAGGTCGTCTAACTTTTTCACGCAGCCTTTTCAGCACTTCCAAATAGTAAACTGGTTAACCTTTTGTCCAGTTGGTACAAATTTATAATGAATTATCCCTCTGATATCTAAAATCGTTAGCAACATCCTTGCAACAAGTTCACAAACTTAATTGCCTGAATGTTCTTTTCAATCATTATCTGTATATCTACACATGACACGATGTTTAAGTAAATGCCTATGTTTTACATGGCATTTATAACAATGTGACCTGGATTTATAAAATGTTTCATTCTAATAAATCAAATATAGAGTAAATAAATGAATAGAGCAAACTCCAATCTTTCAAATAAGCTAATTATTATTCACATTAAACATTTGGTTCCTACAATAACTGTCAGCAGCTCAATTATTCCCAAGATTAGAATACTTCCATCTCCTCCCAAATTGCTCCTAAATTCAGGAACTTGACTATAAATAAAGGAGTCTACGATTGGCAATTCATCATTCTCAAGGTTCCATCTCAAATCCATCTTGCTTTATCTTTCAATTCCCGTTTTCCCATGGTATCTCATATCAGATCTCGTATTCTATACTCTCTTTGGAATTTATCTTAGTTTTTCTGTCTTATTGACTTTTAAGAAGGTTGTTTGGACAGTGTAGAAAGATTTGCAGCTCATTTCATAGCCCTGAAAAATATCGTATACCTTGTGTTCTGTCATATATTTGACTGTGGAGCTAACATGGAATATGTCTGGACAATCTGTCCATCTTCTAAAACATAACTTTGTACTTCTTATCATTTAATGCGTGGTGAAAACAATGGGAATACATGACAGAATTAATTGACAGCTGTCAGGTTTATATTGCCAAGAAATGCATTATCATCTTGAAGACAGCTGATGCCTAAAATCATAAACTGGAAATTATAGAACACCTTTACTCCACACACACACGGAAACACACAAACACACACTCACCAAAAAAGAAAAACAAGATTGCTCCTCACTCCTCTATTTCATATTTCAATATTCTGTTATGGATGCCTTGACAATAACTATTTCTGAAGTATGCCAGATTAGATCTGCAGACAGATATATAAAGACTTAGAAGTATTTCTTATGTACTTTAATACATAGAGATTCAATTTACCAGTTGGGGAGATTTGACCCTTTAGCCTCTTGTGGGGTTATTCTACATTTAGAAAGATTTGCTCACAAACCACAGAATCTTAAGTTCTTAATTTAGTATTCACAACAGTTGGCATTATTGCTTTTATGCTACAGGTGATAATGGCAGGATATGAAAATTCCAAAACTATCGTCAGTGGGAGACTAGGATTAGAAATATAATGGTAAAATATTTGAGTTTCACTGCTTTCTGAATTGACTAAAATGTCTTCTTATGTTGCAAAACATATCATACTTGGTAGAAAACAAAGACCCACATTGGCACAGCTGACTCTACTGTGGTATTGGGTAGTGCAGACCCAGTTCAAGCAGGACTCGGCTGTTACACTTATATAAAAAAAAAAAAATTGCGAATTTGGCATGAGATTTGGAATTGTAAGGATGGAGTATACCTAGAAGGCTGGTTTGGTTCCCAAAAAAATCTCTTTAATTTAATCCTAGTTCCAGATAAAGTCAGGAGATCTTGTTTAAGACTACAATACTGTGGAATGAAGTCAACATGATGACACATAGGGAGGATAAATGGAAAGTACACAAGAAATATGAGAGACAAGCATGATTCAACAAACTTTCATGAGGAAAAAGAAGTGAGAGGTTAGATAATTACATAATTGGTATGAGCCACAACTGTGAAATCACTGCTAAAAACTAAGGTTGCATTAATAAAAGAAGTGGCTCTCTAGCAGTCCCACTACACTTTGGACATGTCAAAGCATTCTGTTCACATTGTAATGTAAGAGAGCCATAGATTAACTAAAGAGCTTCTAAAAGAGGGTATAACATGGATAGCAAGGGATATGAAGAATAGTGTTTTTTTCATTCTTTCCATAAAAGTTTAATAAGTACCCATGGTGACTTAAAAGACTGAATTTAGTAAAGTGATCAGCAAACCATGAGTCATGGGTCAGCTTAGGTTACAGTAATAAGATTGTATTGGATCAGCCATCTCATTCATTTATGTTGTCAGTGAATGTTTTTTTTTATGCTACATCATCAGAGTTGAATAGTTGCAATGCAGACTGTATATCCCACAAGCTTAAAATATTTTCTGCCTGGCCCTTGAAGAAAGGGTTTTCTGAGTTCTGGTCTAATAGAAGAAATAAAAGCTATATAGAAGTTCCCCAAAAAGTATTCAGAAAAGTGTATCAGTGCACGTGAAAAAACTAATATAGTTTGCATATTCTATCTGAAGGTAGTATAATTGAAAATCCAGAAGTAACCCTTATGTTTACTGTCATCTGATTTTTAACAAATGTGCTGGAAAAACTAAACAGGAAAAGAATACTATTTTTCAACAAGTGGTATAAATATATATCCATATTCAAAAATATGAACATGGATCCCTATAGCATACATAAAAATTGACTTAAAATGGATCACAGACATAACTGTAAGAGTTAAAATTCTAAAACTCTTAGAAGAAAAAATAGGAGTAAATCTTCAGGATCTTGGGTTAGTGATGTCTTAGATTGTACCAAAAGTAAAGTGATTAAAATGTAAATTGGACTTCATCAAAATCAAAAAATTTTATGCTTCAAAAGATACCACATAATTGGTAAAAGTATCTGCAAGTCATATGTATAATAAGGGATTTGTATCCAGGACATATTTTTTTTAAAAAATGGGCAAAGGGATTGATTAGACATTTTTCCAAAGATACAAAAATGTTATCAGAAATATTAGTCATTAGGGAAATGCAAATAAAGACTACAATAACATATAATTTCATATCCACCAGAATATAATCAAAAGACAGAAAATAATAAATCATGGTGAAAATGAGAGAAATTTGAATACTTGAACATTGGTGGTAGAAATGCAAAATAGTGTAGATACTTTGCCAGTTTCTCAAAATGCTAAATATAAAAATTACCATATAACCCAGCAACTCTATCCCTAGATATCTATCCAGGAGAAGAAAACAGATGTCCATACAACACCTATAAAGAAATGTCCATAGAGGCTTTATTTATAACAGCCAAAAACTCAGAAAGGCTTAATTATTATCCATCAACTAGCAAATATATTTAAAAAGAGGTCTCAATATATATAATGGAATATTATTCTGCCATAAAAAGGAATGAAGTACTTATAAATGTTACAACATGAATATCAAAAACATGCTTCATGAAAGCCAGACATAGAAGAACATATATGACTATATTTTATGTCTAGAATGGGCAAATAGAGACAGAAAGTAGATTCACTGCTGCCTAGAGATGGGGGTGGGACTAGGGATTGACTGATAATGATCATGGGCTTTCTTTTTGGGGTTATGATGATATTCTAAAATTAGATTTTGTTGATGGTTGTACAACTCTACGAACTTACTAAAAATCATTAAATTGTAAAATTAAAATGAGCAGGTTTAATGTAAAGGAAATCACCATAAAATCTCAATAAAGAAGTTAAAAAGTTGAGGATCCAAAGAAAGATTTCTAATAAAAATTTTAACCATATTTTGGAGGCAGTGAATAATGCATTAAATGGTTTCTTAACACATATCACAACCTATAAAATAATTATAATTATGTGACAATTTCTTCTTAAAAAACATAATACGCATTCTGGAATTTCAAGTGTCAGGGAGGTGAACAAGAATGAACAAATAGAAAATTGTCCATATTTTTTAATAAAAGGAATAGTTTACTTCCTGAAGGCAGACATTATATGAGGGATATATTAATTCTACATGGAAAAAGCTTGAACACATAAAGATTTAAGATTCTCTTCATTAAAAACCTAAATGTGTAGAAATGACTAGGGTTATCAATCTTACATATTGATCAATTACAATAGAATTTTACATACCGAGGACTGTGTACATAGCTTATGTCTAACAACCTAAGAGTATAAACATATCATGGAAATAATTTCTTTTTCCAAAATTTGCCAAAATTATTCTGAATCACTGCTAAATATAAAATATCATTACCTGTAGTATTTACAAAGTTTATCTCACTGTTACCATATTGGACCAAAGTTTCTTAGACTTTTAGAATTAACTCTCAATTATCTATAATAAAATACTTAAATAAAACTCACTCCACTTCAAAAATAAATGCACTGGTTTTGTTTATTGGCTCACATTATCACAATAATCTTTCTGCTAAGAAACTATATGTGAATTTTAATAGTGGTCAAATAAAGAGGAAATTAACATTCTAAAGCCAAATTTAAATAAATTTTGGATAATCCGAAGCTTTAGATTCATGTCATTTAGTAATTTCAGGAAATCAAAGCATGGAATTTGTTTGAAGATAGATTTGTGTTCCAATTGTAAGTCCCTTATCAAGTTAATTGCAGGTGTTATTTATCTTACAGCTCTAAATTTGTTTCTAATTTACAAAATGTAGAGCATAAGCTTATTGTCTGTTTCAAAAGGATGCTGTTAGGATTAAATGAGATCATGCTTTAAAAGGTACTAAATAAAATGTACCCATTTAACTTGTGATATATCAGGTACAGTCTTCAAATCACAGTTTGTGCTTTATGCTACCAGCCCAGCAACTTTATTGCCCCTATCTCAACAACTGTTCTTGGACATACATATATTGGAAGAAAAGTTTAAAAGAAAATAATATAATCAACGTTAAGGGAATGGAAAGAGACAAAACAAAATAACCAAAAATCGAGGAACATGCAGAAAACAACGACTCTATTTTCAGTAGCCCTTTCTATTTGCAGAGAGCCTAGATACTTTGTTTTAAAATACGGATTATAAAACCAAAGTACCACTATGAGTTGAACTACATTTACATACTAAAACTCTGTAATGTGCATATTAGTAATATCCAAGATATTTTCACTTCTTGAACGGACTCATATGGAACAATCTGCCAGAAAGAAATGTCATATTAACTTTCCTGTTATTGTAATTAAAATAATTTTCATTTCAAATCCAGCGAGTCATTTTAGAATACAATAGAACAATTATGAAAGCAATTCCGTGATATTAACAGTGTTCTGAATAGGAATAAAATGAACGTTTAAGGATAAAGTTTGAAACTTAATTCAAAATACCCTGGCCCTTTAAACCACACCTCACTGATATAGTGAGAAGTCTTTATTATACTTTGTAAAAGGTTTAAGGATTTCTTAAATTTGGATATGAACATAAGGGTGAAGAATTTAATGGATGATGTTTGTAAACAAAAGACTTGGTTCAAAGGTATTAGTTATTTTAAAAAAAGTCAACCTAAATCATTTGAGAAGCAATGCATATTCATAATACATTGAAATATGTTTAATTTATTTATGGCCCATCAATAAATTATATAGGCATAGAACCGACATATGAAGGTATTAAGATGTGATATTTTATGACTTTTGGGATTTCAAATGGTATTAGAAGGAGAAGAAACTAGCATTTTAAAAAGGTAACACAAACATTATCTTGTCTCTTTATTTCTGATCTTGGAAATGAAATCTTGTTTTATCTTAATTTAACACCCTTTAGATAATTCCTTTTTGGATAATCAGTGTGTCTAGTGATTGTATGTGTGGGTAAAATATAAGTCTTATGTAAATTACAGACACTTAGAAATTTGAAATCAGTTTTATTGAAGTATTTTTTCAAAGAATGTTACACTTGTTATGCACAAATAAACAATGAGTGGCTGGCTATTTGAGAGTAGAGATGTTCAGGAATCAGGTTTATGATTTATTTATTCAAGGTGACTAGAAGGTGAGGGGGAAAGATAGTAAGTACAGATAATTCTTTAAAAAAATATAATGACCCCAGATTGGAGGAAAGAGAGACGATGGTAGGTGAAGAGTATACGAATATATATAAAGGTTTGCATGTGTTTGCTTCGGTATGTGTCTTTGGTGCTGTTTTTTCTGCTTTATAGGAACACAAACTTGTTTTTAAATGTTGATGGAAATAACTAAAGGAGGCAACATCAATAAAAATATGAGACAGAGAAGGAAAATCTGCTTAGAGATCTGACAGTGTTGGAGAGGGGGGGTTTCAGACATGATGGAAGGAAGTATACACCACTGTTTTAATAGGAAGAAAAGTACTGATAAGAAGCAGGTAAGTTTTAGAGATATGGCAGCAGGACACTGAGGACTTCCCATAAAATTTACATTTTCACTGAGAAGTAGGAAGGAAAGTCATTTAATGAGCAAGGCAGCTGGAGGAGTGTACTCAGAGATGGGAAGGTAGAAGAACATGTTTAAACCAGTTGGAAGTGAAACGGAAACTGACTTGAAAACTGAGGTTGCCAGACAGTCAGGCAAAATTAAGCTGGAAAGCATAGGGATTTTTGTAACATTTCAAGACTGATAAAATAAATTTGTGTTTATAATACAACACACTGAGGAAGACACAACCGAGGCTCCTTTATAGATGAGTAAACAAAAGTTCAGTGAGGTCAACTGGAATATTCCCCAAAGTCAGTGCAGTGAAGCTTGAGAAAGCATCTTGTACTGAAATCATTTTGAGGGAAGTTGGCTTCCAATGTATTGTAAAATGCTCACACTTATGTTAATGAACAACTTGAGTTCAATATAGGATGACATAATATGTGCAATATTTTAAAAACATTTATGCACAGACACTTATTTTTCATTAAACATATTGTAGGACTTCTTTTCATAAAACAAACTTGGGGAAATGTGATTTAAAACACTTTTTATAATCTTGCTTAATCCTTTCCATTAAATGATAAGGACTTGTCTTACCATGCTTGACTTACATTTTAAAATAATAGCGTTTAGAAAATCCATATGGATATTATAAAAACATATTATTTAAAATATTCAATGTATTCTTAAGAATGAACATGTTTTTCATGTTTAGGATTAAGATGCACACATTCGTCTCCCATTCAAGTTTCAGATTTATGCAACTCACCCCATTACTGAGAGAACACCAGTCTAATCCCTTTATATGGTTTAATGCTCTTATTTTGTGTATCCCTTAAGCTGTTGTCAAATAGTCTTCCCTAAAAATTATGATTATCTACTCAGCAGCTGAACTCGATGTACCGGTTTATTCCTCAAATCTTCTTTCTTTGTATAAACAAATAGGAGATGTATTAAAGATCACTGATAGTATTTGCTTGCCACTTTTACTGAACGTATCTCATGATTCATAAATGAAGGGTATACAGAAAAGATTTAAGTTGTTTTCAAACTTTGGTTTTCTCCAAAGAGACTTTTATTTTTCCATCATAGCTTAAAAAATAAACACTCAGTAAAGGTTTTATATTATGTGTGGAAAAACACATAACATAAAAAAGAAGCCTTTATATTATGTGTTTTTAAAGAAGCCTTTATTATAAGCATTCGTGTGTTAGTTTTGCTGCAAAAGAAACTTGGCAATCAAAACCACCCTAAGCCCAAGAAGGCCCATTTAATATTACAATCCTTTATGTCATGTCCACACCACCAAAAGCTTCTTGCTAAATTAACCACAACTGTAGATCATTTTAAATTGCTTCTTTAAAAAAATCAGTCATAATTAAACCATCAGGGATTTCTCAGTGGATTCTTATGTGCTATTTTCATCTAAAATTTCTAAATTAGCTGAGTAGAGAACAGATTAAAGCAAAATACTCAGGCAGCTGCTGGAGAATGAGTTAAAGTAAGACACTGCAGTTTAGAACAGTCAGAAGAAAGTTATCATTTAAGACATCTTGTTGTGCAACTTTAACTGATGTGGAGTAGTCAGAGTTGGACCATGACAAAATTGTGAAACAGGCAAAGATTACCTCCTGTAACATAGGGCACCTTCATTCTTCTACCTCAGTGAACACACGTACACACACACACACACAAACACACACACATATACACACAGACACACACATACACACACGCATGCTTATGCATGCATGAGTACATATACACACACTCCTAGTTATGTATACATTGCATACAATGAGGTGTTTTTCAACACATATATAAAACAGAATCATACAAATATAATATATATTAAAAACATTAATATTTTGAATAAATTAATAAAACATAAAAAGTAGAAATTGACAAGCATTTCAAAAATAACCCATCAAACCTTTATGGAAAAGATAGTTTTGAAATTTAAAGAACAAAAAAGATATACTGTTGGTATATCTTTTGGTAATAATGGTAAATAGTACACTGTCGGTAATAATGGTCTGAGTTATGCAGAATATTCAAACTGGTGAGAATCATGCTTTAGAAAGGAAATGATCAGAGAATGGTAAATGATCCACTATGACTGAATCCAAGATAAAAATATTCAGAGCTGAGAGTTGGGGGATGGGGAGAAAAATATACAAGTGAATTATATTCACTTGTATATTCACTTGTATACTCTCTTGTATATTCACTTGTATATACAAGTGAATTATAGAGCTCAAAAGATAGTTTGGGGAATTATTGTTGAGAGTCTTGAATTCCAAAGGAAAAAAAATACATCTTGTTTTATAGAGAGTAATGAGTTACCAGATGCATTTAAGAATTAAATTAAAATAATGAAATCCATATTTATAAGAGTCATTTTGGCTATAAGAAAAAGAGTACTGTATTGGGAAAGACAAGTGGTGTCATGGGATTAGAAGCTCAACAACAATCAAGTTAAATGATAGTGAGAGGAAGTAACAAGTGCATGGAAAGGACAGAACAGTCCTTCCAAAGGAGAGAGGCAAGGCTGAAGGTCATTTCTGGAAGACAAATTTTAATATGAATGGTTAAGAACAATCTAGGAAAGTGAAGAGTAAAAAATAATATCAAGGTTTTGATCCAAAATTAATTGGATGATATAAATGTCCTTTTCAAAAACTAGGAACATAAACGATTCACATTCTTTTCAACGTCAAGGCAAAATAGATTAGTATATTTTGGAGTTAAAAGTGTATAGGTGGATATGATAGGTTCAATTTTGTAGAAAAATGAATCCATTTGGAATTTCAAGCATCATAGAGCCGATGGGTGTAATATGGTGGAGACATGAGAAGATCAGGGAAACTCCTTTTGAAACAACAGAAATTGTTATACAATGTGAATATATAAGGCTCTCACAGAGCAGAACTGTAAAATGTTGAATGCCGTTTACTAAAATGGTGTGTCTTTTTTAAGATGCTAGTGAAACAAAAGATAAAAGAATGACAAACAAATTTAAGTTCTGCAAACAGTGTCTCAAACAAATTTCCAATATTGTCTCATATATATTTATCAAGAGAGATGCTAGACAATGTATCAGACATACCTTAACATAGAAACAACAATAATTCTCAATATCATGGTTTTACTTATTAAACAAGCATAGCTACTGCTTAGTCACTTTTACGGATGAAAATCGTTATGGGAAAATCTCAATAAGAAACCATATAAATCACTGAAATCAAACTTATTAAAATGCTTGAAAAAACATCAAGACACAGTAAGTATCAAAACTGAATTCATCGTTCAAGTGTTAAACCCCCAGTGAAATACCATAGCTTACAGAAAGAATGGTTTTATGTGCAAATACAAAGTAATCAAACGATCCAGTGCATTACTGAAGGGATTTTTAATCTATTTTTAAAATTCCATTACATGCATTTTTAAGTGTTCCACTATAATCATAATGATTAAAATGGCCCTTCCAAAGAATTAGCATTCAATTGCTTATCTTTAAGCACACCAATATTATTCTTTCAGTGACAGAGCAAACAGGAAAAATATTCAGACTTCTGTTTCTCATCCAGCTTTATAAAGCAAACATGATGCTAAAATAGGAGAGAGAAGGAATTATATTACTTAGAATTACTATCAAAGGAAAGACTCTACCTATTAAAAATTGAGAAATATTTGAGAGCTGTTATCTTAATATTAGTAACTGGATTCATTTACAAAATCAATACTATTGATACTTGGAATGGTGATCAAGGATTTGATGTAACTTGTAATATAAACACAACTTTTTCATACATCTTTTAGGAAGCTCACAGAGACTGGTTATGTGTATGAAAATCCAGAACAAACTGAAAATCAATTAAGCAGCAAAAGGGACTGATGGCCTATGGAGCTGAAATATGTGAGGCTGTCATACTTCAAATTTATTTTTTAATTTTTCTGATAAATTTTAATGTCACAGGAAAGTTTTTGTTTGTTTGTTTGTTTGTTTGTTTGTTTTAAATATATTAAAGCAAAGTAAGTTTTGATAGTTACATCACCTGGACAGAGTTATGCCACATGCTAGCGTTAAATGCCACATCCCACCAAGAAGAGGACACACACATATACTGTTAGTCTGTCACATCTACAAAACAAGCAAACAAACCAGTCACAAAAGCTGAGAGGTTGGTTTAGAAGTTTCTCTAATCTTCTCAGCATTGGTCGATAATCCAATATATTCTAGGTAATGTATGAAGCAATTTTTAAACACAAGGATTAAGTCAACCTTATGCAAATAATGATACCAAGAGCCCCCGTGATCCAGTCTATTCTGAGGCCCTCCCTTGGAATATAACATACCAGGGAAATCTTCTAGGTGGGAATTTATGATCCTCCAAAAAGGACAAAGCCTTTATGGATGTTGGTAATGAGATCTATAATTCACAAACAATTTTTTTTACTGTTTTTAATTAAATAAATAATCATTGTAGAAAAATTAGGAAGTAGAAATAAGCACCACAACACACACAAAAAGAAACACCACTTAAAATCCCATTATCATGGGTTTACTCCTATAAAGAATGTACATAGGTTTTCATTATATAATATATATATAATATATTTCTATATATATATAAAATGTATGTTTTATATGGGATTTATATAGACATGGTTCTGTAACTTTTTCACCTTTTTACAATGTGTTATGACTTTCATTTCTACAAATATTTGTTATTAATGACTATATAAAATTCCACTATAATTTATCATAATTTATTCAACCATCTTATTTTTGTTTCCAGTTTCTAAGTATTATAAATGATATTACAATGGCACATTTGTACTTAAATCTTTGAATATCAATCCAATACATTCCTTAGAATAGGTAACTAAAAGTTCAATTGTTGTTAAGTATATTTTGAGTCTTTCTTAAAGGTCAAATTACACTGCAGGAATGTGGTGATGATTTAATCCAGCAAAGCATATCAGTGCCAATTTTGCTATCAACACTAGCAGTTATGATTTTTTTCTCATTATGTATACATATGTATAATAGGTCAGTCTTTCTCAAGCAGTGACTTGATCTCCTAGGATATATAGATGTCTCCAAATGTATATCTACATTGAATTTATATGAGCAGAATTTACAATATAAATTCTAGCTGTTGTGTTCCAAAGTCAAAGGGTAGGTGATTTTTACATTTCATTTCATAACACACATTGCCTTCCTAAAATGGTTGTATCAACTTGTACTGCTAAAAGTGTGTGACTGTTTCTTTAGTACCTCACTACTAACATGAGGTTATGCTAACACTTAAAGACATTTCCAACCTCACAATGAGCTAAATCTAAATTTTATTTTGGTATACAATGGAGAATCATATGTAACCATATTTATCCTATAATTGGACTGCTTAGAACCCTCAATACTTTCCCACTGCACGTAGAATAAAGCGTACATGACTTACATGGCTGTCCAAAATCTACAGCCTTCCTATCTCCAAGATCACCTCCTCATGTTTCCCTTGAACACCACATTAAAGTTATATTTCACTCAGTTCCTCATACATTCTTCAATTGAAGTCCTAAAGGAAAAATAATATACTAAAACAATCTAGAATGAGGTAAAAATTCAGTAAATAGTAGCTCTTGATTAATTTATATTTCCTATTTCCAAGAGCACATTGGAAGCATCAATTATTATTATCATTCATCACCATCATTATTATATTCTTTATCCTGGAAAGAATGTGAAAACACACACACACACACATATATATATGTTTAACTTTCTAATTTACCAACTTGCATAGAAAGTACTCGACTGGCAAATAACAGACGTCACATTTAATACTGGTTACGTAACTTTCCTTAGATCTTTTACCCAAAAAAGACAGTAGTCAATTTTACTTGTAAATAAGCTTCATCTGTTTCAATACCAATTTATATGTATTTTATCCCTTTCCACATGAAATTAATCAGAATTATTTTAACTCTCTTAACCGTTTCAAACCTCAAATCCCTCAATAAATTTAAATTTTTACTATTGCAAGTTTTTTATACACCATAAATTAATGCACAGATAATTAAGACATAAATCAAGTCAATTTTATGGATATAATTTATTCTGTTGTTGTATATTTATTTCCCATTAATCTATGTTAAACCATGTTATTGGACATATATTAAACTTTTAGAGCACTATGATTCATAGAGCTCTTCTGTCATATTTTATTTTTGGTATACTGTTTGCAATTTTTCCTCTGCTGAGGCTACATACTGTTTTTGCCATACTAAGCATAATTCAATTACATGGTAATCTGTATAATTTACTTATTTATATTCCAAAATTACACACACGCACACACACATATATATCAACTAATTAACTATAACTTGTTTGAGAAAACAAAAAATTCTGATTTTTTTAATCATTCAGTTCCTATATGGCTAGCTAAAAATCTACTTAGTTCAATCATAACTCATTTATTCTTTATAAAATATTACTTTTTATTTCTTTTAATTCTTACTAAAACATTTTAAAATGTACACACACAGCCTTTAGGTCAAGGCCACTACTACAACTGCAAAATACTGAGAAGCTATACTACGTAGCATGGAGTCTAAAGAGCATATATAATATCTGCTGCATCTTTTAAGTCAGAGAAAAAGTACAACTATTCCATCAGCAATCAAGACAATCGATAATCAAGCATTAGTAAAACAAAAGTAAACTAGGAAAGATATTTAAACTGATGTCTGTAAAAAAATAAAAGAAAAATTTTGAACAATCAGATATATGTGTAAAGTTCTTAATATTCATTTATTAAATGTATATTATCCAAATGTCAACTCAAGGGATTAAGAATTATTTCTGACTATGACTGATTGGAACACTCTGCGAAGTAGAAATACCTTTTAAATTGCTAGTTTAGAACCTAACAAATAGAAATGTCAGCCTTTATTAGATTAAAAGTTCGACCAATAATACTACCATGTAAGTGAAAATGTAATGATTGATGAGAAAAAATAATATTCAACTGCTTGTTCTATTAAATTGTTAGTCTGAAATGAACATTCCCGGTATACCATGTAAAATACTATTATAGTCTACATAACCTCCAAGTTTCAAGGTCATCATCACATCCAACTGTTTTTATATAAAGTCATTAAAACAGTTTAATATAAATATTAAAAGTTTTTAATCATACAAAGTTTCTATTTTATAAAGAATTATTTTTGTATTCTCAAAGCATCTCGTGGATTTAACTTTTTAATTCAAAATCACATATTTCTACCTGTAAAAAATATCTCAGAGGTTCTGAATCAAAATGCTAACAGTGGTTACTTAGGGGCAGTAGAAATGGTGAAAGAGGTGGAAAAGTTTCCTTCGACACTTCTATACTGCTTGGATTTTATAGGAGCTGTGTGTCCCTTTCTAGTAATAAACACATAATAAACTTAAGCATCTATAGAGCACGCACTATATGCCAAGCACTGGGCTTAGCCTTGTAAAAATAGGATGAGTAGGAATTAATCTTAATATTCAACTAGCCCAAGATGTGATTAGAGGTAATTGTGAAATATAATTACAAATAATTATAATACATGTGGAAACCATGAATAGCGGTATACACAGAATTCTGGGAGAGCATTGAAGTGGGTAAATGAGCTCTGAAAGATTAAACTTGTTAAAAAATCACATGCCCAAACTTCCAATAGAAAGTACTTGGAAAAACTTTAGGATACTTGCATCTCTTCCCTGTCCGATAAATTGCAATCTCTGAGAGCAAGGACCACACAATTCTACCATGGAGCTACTGACTGCTTAGCATTGTCTTTTATGGCGGAGACACCACAATGTTAAATGAGAAAGTGAAAGTCTCCTTTAGAAAAAAATTATAAAAAAATTTAATTCTTACAACAAGAGCATCCACTTGCAAAGAAAAATATATAGTATGGTGTAGTGAGAATTTTACTAAATTTAGAATATTAATGTCAATATCCTACAGCCAGTTCTCTCAAACTTACTTTATCCTTGTTTCTCCCCAGCACTACAGTTTCCCTTATCTGTAAACTAGATTAACATCTACTCTACCTATTTCTTAGGGTTGTTGTGAGACTTTCAAAACTTCTATATTACAACCAATCTATATATTCATAATTTCAACTTTTAATTCTATCTACTTTCATTATCTTTTTATTAATGCATAGTTTTGAAATTTCTTTTTTTAAGTGCATTTTTTATTAGTTTCAGGTGTAGAAAACAACATAGTGATTAGTCATTTATATACCTCACAAAACGATAACCTCAATAAGTCGATTACCCATCTGACACTGCACATAGTTATTACAATATTATTGGCTATAACCCCTATGCTGTACTATATATCCCTGTGACCATTCTTTTAATTATAGTTGACATTCAATATTATTGCAGTGTACAGCAGTGGTGAGACATTTATATAATTTATGAAGATATCTCCCTGATAAGTCTAGTACCCAACTGAGTATTATACACAGTTTTTACAATATTATTGAATATATTTCCTATACTATACTTCACATATATTCCCTGTGACTCTTTTGTAATTATCAAATTGTACTTATTAATCCCTTCACCTTTCTCACCCAGCCATCCACGTCCCCTCCTATTTGGTAGCCATCAGTTTGGTCTCTGTATCTATGAGAGTCTGTTTCTATTTGGTTTATTTTGTTCTTTAGATTCCACATATATAAGTTAGATCATATGGTATTTGTCTTTCCCAGTCTGATTTATTTCACTTAGAATAATACCCACTAGGTCCATCCATGTTGACGCACATGGTAAGATTTCATTATTTTTATGGCCAGGTAATATTCCATTGTATATATGTACCACAATTGCTTTATCCAATATCTGTTGAGGGGCATTTTGGTTGTTTCTATAGTGCTGCAGTGAACATAGGGGTGTACCCCTATGTTGCAATTTCTTTTTGACGATTACAGATCAGCATAAGACCAAGAGTTCTTTTAAAGTTACTGATGTAATCATTTTGAGTTGTTACATTTGGAGCTATATAATTCCTCTTAGATGCTTTCTCATTAGGTAGCATACTGCACTGTATTAAATGCTCAGTTTCCTTTAGAGAACATTTCCCTATGTTCCCAAACGACTTAGATGATAGCCTCTTTTTTTGAATAAGGTCTCTCCACATTTCTACCTTGCCATCTCCAGGAAATTTTATGTATTACTCAGATTTGCTTTACATTATCTAAATTAAATCTCAGTACACAGATTATCTCACTTTATAAATAATATTATATGGGAGATAACATAAGGAGAAATCTCTTTATGATCTTTCATATTATTGTTCAGCAATAGTGTTTTTGTCACGATAACTGCTATTACATCACAAACAAAGAGAACTTAAAGAAATAGGCTAACTCAAATCAAATTAAGGGAAGATTTAAAAAAAGAAACTATTTTATTGTCATGTAACATGTTGGGAGGAAGAAAACTAATGTTCACAGTTGCTTTCCTTCTTTTCTGATTTCTTCCTCTCTACTTCATCCCTTCCTCCCTCCTTCCTTTCTTTCCTACCTTCCTTCATTAAAACAACAGGAAGGAAGGAAGGAAGGAAGGAAGGAAGGAAGGAAGGAAGGAAGGAAGGAAGGAAGGAAGGAAGGAAGGAAGGAAGAAAGGAAGAGAGAAAGAAAGAAAAGACTATTATATCTTAGAGTACTAGGGAAATCAACTATAAGTAATAAAATAAAATCACAGACATTGAAATGAGATAATATTTCATTTTGGCACATATTACACTAATGTAAATCGAGGTGCTATAATTTAGTAAGCAGGAAGCTTTCCATCAATTTGACAGTCTTATTAGCCTCTGAAGAGGTGAAACACAGAGGAGGTAGTTATTGTTATGAAAAACATTTTTCTGTTAGCTCTTTTTTTCTCTAGTCATAAAATTCACTATGGAAATATTTACCAAATATATTTTGGATGTTTTAAACTGCAATCTAAATTTTACTAAATTTTATTATTCCTTGATTTTGATCTTGATACTACAAAAGACAACCACAGGAGGAAAAGCTCTTCAATAAACACATTCAAAAAATAGTTATCTTCGTGAGCAAATTGCAAATAGAAAGTTGAACATGTAATGTGATTTCAGAAGAGCTGGAAATTTTACCCAGCTCAGAGAAACCTTCCCCAATTAGAAGGCTGATACCTGAAACTTCAAAATTAAAGATTCTTCCCCAGAATAAAAAATAATGCTTCTGTTTGCATTTAATATCTCTGTGAACAGAAGCCGTATTAAGATGTTTTAGTCATTTGTAAGGTATAAAGGAAGGTATTTGTTTCTTCAATGAGAAGGTATGGACAGAGAAACCCTTAGGAGAATGGAAACTCTAGATAACAGGAATGGGAAGAAGAGAGTTGAAGGTTAGGGAGCATCTAGTTTTTGCTTCTCTTTATTTTGACTTGTATTAAATTAAGGCAAGCCATAGCCATTAGTCCCACTTATCAGAAGCAAATTACTTCTCAGTGAGTGACAAGTTCAAAATATATAAGTTCTCAATAGTTCTTTACTTTCCCCACAGGGAGATGTCCTAGACAAAGGCTAACAGATTGCTTTGCATAAGAAAAAGGCAGTCACCAAAGGAGGGGCAAGTGAACTCTGAGGACAGAGAGAGGGCTCAAGGAATGGAGGAATCAAAGGAAAGACATACCCAAGAAGGACCTTTAACTTTTGCTGCATTAATTGATTTCAATTTTTTCCAAAATGTGTCAGAAATCCACAAAAAAACAAAAAGTTGATATTTTGACTATTTTATGCATTTAATGATAACAATTTGAGCTGCTTCGTAATATTAAATGACATTATTTTATGTGTAATAATTTCCTATTGTTATTCATTCTTGAAAAACACAAAAATATAGAGAAAGGTACATCTGCTTTTTTAAACTTCCTTTCTGGAAGTTTCCAAGTGCAGTCAGCGGATGGAAATATTCATTCAGATATATCCAACCATCTTAGCAAAAAAGTTTTGCCAATTGTTATACAATACATACAATTTCATTCCTGTTGCCACCTCCTCAAGAGGCAATTCTGTAGAAGCCTACCTTATTTTTCAGGACTTTTTAGAATGACAATACCCTGAGGTGGCCCTTCAGGCAGGAGTAAAAAGAACTAGCTTTATATGGATTAAAATTAGTAGTGTACATGATATGTATCTCCAATAATGTATACTCTGAAGTAATGACTGTAAACAAACCACCCTTTATCATTATGTGTGTAATTGTTATCTTAGGTTTTAGGTTCCATGACTGTCTAACTATAAACAGGTATTAATAAGGCCACTCTGAGAGAAAAGAATATGTTCATCTTTAAAGAAACTAGAATCCTTGGCCTGAAGAACATGAGTCAGAAAAGAAACAAATAATATAAAAATTATTCTCCTTTGCAAATGAAAAAAGAGGTAAATGATTTCTCCTGGTTCTGAAATCCAAAGTCAATAGTAAAGTAATTTCCCAAGGTATTTGAGATTTTTCAAAAAATAAGAAAATAGTTTGGGTCAGCCATGGCAAAGAAGCAGATTTAGGAAGGCTCTATTTGGACCCAACATCAGATTTCACAGGGATGAATAATTATTATGTCGGGAAAATAGTCAAGGATAATAAAAGAAAAATGTATACCTGCATGAGAGGACACACTAAATATCAGGGAAGTATACATATGTTATACAAGTCAAACAGAGAAAAATGGACAGAGGCTTGAAATTAGAAAGACCAAAGACAGCTGAAAGGATACCACTAAGGGCAGAACAGTTTGAATATGGTAGGGATATCATGTGACAAATGAAGAAGAACCTCTCATCAAAAGTTTGGGGTGGCGGGGTGGCAGGGTGGGGAAAGGCCCCAGCGCTAGCTGAAGAGGAGCAGCCAAAGCAAGGCCAAATGTAGACATTGCTCTCAAAGGGTCTGAGGTTCATGACCAGCTCCCAGAATCAGTAGTAACCCAAAGTCTCCCTTGGCTAAGTTCCTGGGAGCGGGGGGGAGAACAGGAGTCAGCATTCTTAGAATGCCATTTCAAGCAATAAATTACGGATTTGATTTAAATATTCTTAGGATCCTGGATCTGAACCTCTCCGCGTAATCACTTTTATGCATTTGGATCCACTGTATTCTCTTTGTTCCTTTTTGTAATAGATGGAATTAGTGGCTTATCAAGCATCCCCCTTTGCTCCTTGATGGGGAAAAAAGAGCTTTTTTTCTTTTTTCTCTTTTTAAAGTATCTATACTTCTTTTTCATAGTGCTTAAGACCCAGGAGATGTTAACCCTCCTCTGAGCTCCAGACAGTGAACATAAGTAGATTAATTCAGTCATGGCAAACCCATCCATCTTGACAATGAGTGGTTCAGTTATCCAGGCATAAAGCAGATGATCCATTCACAGAATGTTTTTTATTTCATATTTGTAAGAGACAGTTCCTCTCCTATTTCTGTATATTAGCAAGTTAGATGTTGCCGTAGTTGTGGATGGTTACCATCTTTGACCATGAGGAACAAAGCCAACATAAAAGAGGGCAGAACTGAACAAATTACAAAGGAATGGAACTGAAATCCTGATTGCCTGGAAGTCTTAGTCTATGTAAGCTAAAATGTTCTTATTGTTTAGTCTATTTTAAGTTAGGGTTACTGTAATTTTCTACTGAAAACCTACTCAATGATACAGATCTGTGTATGGAATATGGAGTTGAGGGAAGATTTGATTTGATTGTTACTATTGCTATTGTTCTCTAATATGGAAGAAATGCAAATAATTTAAGAAGTCAATAAAAGACCTCATAGAGAAAGAGAAATGAGAGATATAACTTTAACAACTGAAACATGATGGAGCAAGTTCCTTGAGAAACATTAAGTAGGAAAAATGGCACCTTTTCTATTGTGATAAAAAAAAATAAGGAAAGTTGGAAAAAGTTGGACTATGTGGAGAGCTCTGTGTAGGTCTGGTGGTAAACTGATCACATTTACTCAAGATGTTGCTTCTGTTACTTGGAAAGAAGTAGGAGAATTGATGAGAGGAGAGTAAAATGACATATGGTGGCTGTGTGATTACTTACCGAGAGCAGACATGTTTTAAAATTTACTGGACAGAGAAGAGGGCTGATGACTAACAGAACAAAGAACGCTTGCTGAGAAACACTATGGATATGACACTGGAATCCATTAATTAATATTAATTCTCACCTTTCCAGGTGCATAAGAAAAAAGTTACTTGGTAGACAGCTAGATTGATGCAGTTGGATCAGTGGGGCCAGAGACTAAGGATAGTGGCAGAAGTTGGTTGGAGTGATGAGCTATGATGCAGGTAGAGACAGAAGATAAGGTAGGAAAAGATAAATAAATTGAGGAAAATAAGAAAATGAGTACTAATCGGAGTTAGAAAGTTCTTGCCTTATGGTTGGAAGGTTGACTATTAAGAGTTATGACAAAGACTAGGGTTCAATTATCGGAGAAGATGGTTGAAAATATGATATAGATGTAAGAACTAGGGCTGAGATGGTCAGTGAAAAATCATACTGCATACTGCACTTGGAAAGTGAAGGGCATAAATATTTTTATGCTAAAGAATCAAAGATCCTTTGACTTTATTGAGTCTAATTTTAAAGTTTGTTTGCCGTTACTCTATTCTCACTGTGGGATTCCACATATCACTTCTCAAAATAGTAAGTGTCAAAAAAAGAAGTCTAGCAATGACTTTCTTATTTTATTGTAGCTAATTATATACTGTAAGCCAAAAAATCAGACTCTGAATCAAGACTTTAAGCACCTGATGGAAATGACAGTGATCATGTAAGTTGATAATGCAGGTATTTATATAATTCTCATCCAATATCAGGATATTTAAGAGTACACAACTTTAATATCCACGTACCAATCATCCTATTTATTTATATCTACTCTCACACTCATCTATAACTGGATTGTATAAGTTACATAGAGAGTGTTTTGGTATAGCCAAAAAGAATATACCAGCACCTTTGCCAAAAAATGTATAATCTCAAGAGCAAAACTGAAAAGTCAGATTTCAAGAATCCTTATGCTTCACTCTTCAGGAAGATGACATTTTAGAGTATAATGGGACTCCTTGTAGAAAACCTGGAGTGCGATTGAATTAGGTATAATTGGAGTGCAATTAAATTACACTTAAAAACTGGCCACTTGCTGGAGATCCCTGGGAATATTCGAGGTTAGCACAATGTTAGAAAAGTTGGATTTTAGTAGGAAAAATAGCACGGCCTGCAGGAAACATTTTTAAAATGTCATAAATAAAAAGGAAAATATGGGATAATGTTCTCAACTGTGAAGCAATAAACTTACAAAGTTTTATTAACTATGTCTGATGTCTTCCTAAAATTAAATAAGTTACTTTTGTTTTGCTCTTTTTCTGAATCTTCTGCAACTCCAAATTCATGTTTTCCACTCTTTTAGATCTATTAAAAATACCTCATTCTGAAATACTTATGCTTCATTAAGATTATGTTAATGATGCTACTTGGAACCCTTGTAAAGCATATGTGAAGAATTGTGCTCCAACTTGGAATGCTACTAAATATTAGAAAGAGAATGAATTTGTTATGAGATCCCCTTTCTTGGGGCTCTTCAGATTAATATACAAGGTCTAACAATTAAGTTAGCAAACAGGTTGCAATGATGTTGCTAACCTTTTATTTATATCAGAGGGATTATTCATTATGAAATTGTAACAACTGGAGAAACAGTTAACCAAGTTCACTACTTGGAAGTGCTGAAAAGGCTGCGTGAAAAAGTTAGACAACCTGAACTTTTCACCAACCATTCATGGCTCTTGCATCACGACAACGCACCAGCTCACACGGCACTGTCTGTGACGGAGTTTTTAGTCAGTAAACAAATACCTGTATTGGAACACCCTCCCTACTCACCTGATCTGGCCCCCAATGACTTCTTTCTTGACCCAAAAATAAAGGAAATATTGAAAGGAAGACATTTTGATAACATTCAGGACATTAAAGGTAATACGACAACCGCTGTCATGGCCATTCCAGAAAGAGTTCCAAAATTGCTTTGAAGGGTGGACTAGGCGCTGGCGTGGGTGCATAGCTTTCCAAGGGCAGTACTTCAAAGGTGACTGTAGTGAAATTCAGCAATGAAGTATGTAGCACTTTTACTAGGATGAGTTCGAGAACTTGTCAAACCTCATCTGTATATTTCTCTAGTCTTTCAAATGTATGTTTACAAAAATGTTACTATTTCTTCCAGTGTTCTAATTTCTTTCTTACCTTACTCTTGTGACAAACTAAAGATAGAAGAATAAGAAAAAAAAATTGTCATTTTGCCTCCGCAATTTTCAAAAATAATATGCAAAAATACACTTTTTTGTTCTGGCCTTGTATTCATTTTCTATTGCAGCTATAGCAAATTATCAAATTTAGTGGCCTAAAACAACTCAAGTTAAATGCCTTATACTTCTTTGGGTTAGCCCTGTCACTGCATTAATTGATTTCAAGTTTCTTCTCCAAAATGCTTCAAAAATCCACAAAAATCGAATGTCAAACATCGCGGTGAAAGTATTAGAAGTCTGACATGGGCCTCGTAAACTAAAATCAAGGGGCCAGAAGAGCTTCATTCCTTTCTGGAGGCTCGAGGGGAGCATCCACTTTCTTGCTTTTTCCAGCTTCTAGTGGTCACACACATTCCTTGGCCGGTGACCTCCATGTTCAAAGCTAGCAATGTTGCTTCTCTCTGACCACTCTTCTTCAATACCATGTTTCTCTAACAGCAGCCAGAAACATTTCTCCACTTTTAATGAATCATGTGATTAGATTAGGCCCATCCAGATTATACAAAATCATCTCTCCAAATCAAGGTTCTTAAGCTTAATCATATAGCAAAACTCTTTTGCCATGTAAGGTAGCATATTCATAGGTTCTAGGGATTGGGGTATATACATCTTCGAGTTGGGAAAAGGGATTATTCTGCTTCCCACAGGCCTTGTATTATACATAACTACACTCATATGATTTATAATGCTGTGCTTATCTAGTTTACATTTATGGCAAAGTGGTAAATACACAGCCTTTGGGAGGAAAGCAGCTATCATAGATATTTTGGGCTAATTTATTGGAGGTTTACTAATAATCTTCAGCTACGGTAATTTGACTGAGGGTTTCTAGCTGGTGTTTTCTGGCTATGATGGTATATTCAGATATGAACAAAAACTGCAGTTTCCCTTTAAAAATCTAAGACAAAGGAGACATTTTCAAAAGGTCTTTAAAAAGGGTATCAGTGACTTCTACATCCAAAGCTGTTTGCAATCCGACCCTAAATATAGTAAGAAAATATAAGCTGACAAATCATGATTTATAAAGCACATCAGAGAATTGAGGATGCAAAGAAAATTAATAAACTAGAGTATAAAATGTAAAAAATTCTAACTAGAAGAGAAGGGACGTACATGCTGTCATCCTTAATGGAGCAGCACAAAGCAAAGTCATAAATGTGGACAAAAAGAAAACAATTGAACAAAGAGAATCTGAACACACAAACACTTTTCTACAAGCTTCCATAAGAAAATTTGGGGATGAGACAGGAGTACTGAGAAAGATCCATCCGAGGTACAGGTGTATTGAGCTACTGAAGATAAGGAGATGGTCAGGAAATATGTGAAAAACCCTCCAGAATTTATACCTCATGCACACATGCACTAAAGAAAAATCTGTAATTCTACTCTTAAATAAGTGTAAGTCTAAGCAGAAGTGAATTTAATTAAAGTTCAACAAAGCCAGACCCAGATTAAATACAGACTAGAATGGCTCAACCTACTACTTACCCTAGTGGCTTCATAGCAGATGGGCCATGTCCTTTTCTGGGTAAAAAGTATTATTTACTTCAGTATCTACTGTTCTTTTACACAAAATATCTGATGTTTGAATTTAAAATGATAGTACAAGAGAAGAAACAAGAACACGTAACTGTCATGGGCTAAAATGAGGCTATACTGGAGTAGGATAGACCCCTAATTAAATATGAGTGGTGCCCTGTATTTAAAATCATGCCAGATAACTCACAGCTGAAAAATCCAATGCCACTGTCTGTGCCACCAGTGCTGAGAAGGAGTGCCATGGCTTCTTTCCACTCCTCACTCTGCTACACCCCCAATCTGATAAGCTACTACGAAGACCACTGCCGGAAAAGACACTGTTGATCCTGCTTCTTGTTATCAACAGCTCTCAGTTCAAGGTCTGTATGAGCCCATCTCATGTCCACATCCAACTGCAAATGAACTAAGGATATGACATTTATAGTTTCTATGGACATCTTCACTATAGTGGGAGGAAACTGTACAGCCCAATAAGATGTAAAAGGAAGGAAAATTCCTCAAGCTAGAATTGGCCATGCAAAATTGACAACTATATCTCTGAACCTTTCACTATTTAACCTAAGAGCTGACTTTATTCCCTCTACTCCCTTGTTCAATTCATTGATGTTTGGATTTAGTCCTAGTATTTTACCGAACGTGCTCTTGCCAAGGCTACCGATGACATTGATGCTAAGCAAACTGGTTCATTTCCAATCAGGAAAAGTCCCCTGATCAGTTTGTAACACCATTGACTTCTTTCCTTCTTGTAACTATCTCTTTCCTTGTATTTCATGAAATCACTTTTGTTTCCCTCTTTCTCTTACCCTGTCTTACTCATTCTGTTTTATTGCCTCTTTTTCACTTGCCTTTTGTTACTGTTTCTCTTCAAACGGTTGCTGTACTATGCATTCCTCTCTGGTGCATACTCCTCCTGCACAACTGTATCTACCGTATTTCGGGAAAATACGCCCCAGTTAAGAGCGTCAGCTGGACGGACACATTTAGTATGTTATGACCATATTCCAGAAGATGATATGACTGTACTTGAATAAATGTAGATTGTTTTGTACATGAAAAAATAAGACATCCCCTGAAACTACACCCTAATGTGTCTTTTGGAGCAAAAGTTCATATAAGACCGGTCTTATTTTGGGTGAAACATGGTATTACTGCACATTCCTTATCACTAACAGATTGATGATTTCCAAGTCTACATCCACAATGCTGAGCCACACACCTTGTATACATATGATTGGCCGCTTGGATTTCTCATAGATATTACTAATTCACTTATCTAAAATGTCTTGTCATTTTCTCAAACCTATTCTCTTTCTTTGATCCCCTTTTGAGTAAATTATGCCTGTGTCCACCCAGTTGCCCAAGCTAGAAATTTTGATCCTTTCCTATATATTTACTTACCCAATCACTAACACCTATGCATTTTAAAATGCTAAAGATTTTTTTGTATCCATATACCATTCTCTATTGTGATGGCCACTGTCCTAAATTAGAACACTATGTTGCCTGGGTTAATGCCAGAGCTTTCAAAATAACTTTTCTGTCTTAGCTTTTGCTCATTTCTAATCCATTCTTGGCATTGACATCGGGAAGACGCTGTAAATCTGATTATGTCATCACCCTGCTTAATGACATTCAATTGTTCCCTCTAATCTGTCTTAGAAAGCCTTCCTTATTCAGTCTTTTTCCAGCTCCTGCTCTCACCAATTTCTTACCTAATACTCCAGGCTCAAGCCCTGTTACATTCAGTTCAGTTCTCAGACGACGCCTTAGTTTGTGAGTGTTGGCACATGTTCTTTCCTTTTTATTAGCTATCCTTTCCTTTTTATTACTTCCTTTCCTATTTTCATTATTTAAGTTGGGGATAAGATCTTACTTTATCTAAGGTAGTCATCTCTTAAAAGCCTGCCCAACTCCCCCACCCTTGCACAATTGAGTTGTGGACTATTCCAATGCAGCCCTCTAACAAATTGCATTTCCCTCACCAAGGCATATATCACACTGTATTGTAATTGCCTACTTGTATATATGCCCTGCTAGTCTATAAGTTCAAAGAAAGTAGAGACTGTGTTTACATCTCTACAATTGTATCTCTTAGCCATTTATTTTCATGCTCATAATAAATTGTTCAATATATATTGCATTAATTTGATTTACCTTAATTTTAGTTATTGCAATGGAGAAATTAGGCAAATATCTATATTATCATAACGTCCTGCCTTTAGTTATCTAAACAATTCATAAATTTTTTTATATGAATGTTTTTGGTGTCACTTTCTTCAATTTCTTTTTAACGCACCCATCTACATCACCAGTTTTTATTTCTCACTCTAAAGACTTGACCACTCATTACATGATGCTCTAGTGCATTGTATGGGTATGTATTAAATATTGGTTATTTATAGGATAATAGAACATATAATGCATGTTCAAACAACTGAAGTTATTGGTAAAGTGAAGACCAACAATGTATGAATTCTTTTACCACTTAGAAGATAATGAAGAGTTTTTGTTTTTATTTTGTTTTCCTCTAAAGTACAATAGGATGATAATCTACTTGACAACTTGTGATGCAGAGACTAATCAGTCTGGCTCCTGGTTGAAAACGTATGTGTGATTTCTCAGGGCTGACCACAGGCAATTCCTAAGGCTTTAGCTGACGGGCCTCACAGTGCAAAGCTGACCTCCCCACACCAGACTTGGCACACAGTCAGTGCATTGCAGGCTCTGAAAAGAGCAGTCAAGGACTCAGGACCCCCATCTGACTCTCTGAATATCTGCATTCCTAGGCGGGTACCTTCATTCCTATGTCTCTTTATCTGAGTCTTTAGGATGAGTGTTTCACCTCTGCTGACATCACCTTATTGGCCGGAAGGTAAGGAGGGGAATCCTTGAATCTAGCTGACTCAATAACTGTACTTTTATTGTTCCACTCCTATCCCTTCCCCCTTGTGCTCTCAACACCATCCCTCTCAAGGTCCATAAAATCTCTGAAGCCTTTTGTTCTGAGCTCCCTCAACAGTGAGATGACCCCCAAGTCTATACTGATCCACCTGACCTTCAACTTGAGGCAAATGGAACAGGGGGAGTTCACACTTTCTCTGGTTGAGCTTCTTGATTATTATACCTTCACAGTAAGTGATTAAAGGCTTAACTCTCTCAATTTGGCTTATTGCTTTAATAACCTGAACCTGACAGCTCAGCTCTCTCTCCAGCTCAGCTGAGTTCCTGACAGAGATCACTGCCGGGAGTTCTCAACATATGACTAAATTCCTTCTTACTGAAATATAATTTACATAAATTCACCGTTTAAAAATGTACAATGCAGTAGGTTTTAGTATATTCACAAGGTGATCAATCAATATCACCACTATCTGATTCTAGAACATTTTCATCACCCAAAAAAGAAACCCATTGTGCGAGCAGTCACTTCCCCATTCTTCCATGCCACCTGCCCTACCCCGAAAAACACACCCCACGCACTGCCACTACCACCCACCAAACAACTGTTTGTCTTTGTGGATTTGCCTATTCTGGACATTTCATGTAAATGGAATCATGCAGAAAGTGGCTTTCTCTAAATGTCCTTGTGGAAGTCAGTTTGTTTTCCAGAGTACTGAATACAGAATTCTACACACACAGACCCTAAGGCAGCTAAAACATGGTGTGAAGTTCAGTAGACTGAGTTCTCAGTGCCTGGAGCAGGAAGCAGAAGTTATCGTATCCTCTTCAGACCAAGGTCGGTTCCAGGCAAATGTTCTAATCGCTCATTTCACTTTGGCTTGTTCACATTTACTGAACAACACCTTCCCATTTCTTGGCATCTCTCCTTCCCTGACCCCACTGTCCTAAACCTATCTATACAGCCCCTTATTCAACTTTGTGCTATCTCCATAACTACTCCAACTACAAAAGCACAATCAGGCCTCCATTATCACTAAAAATAGACCTTACCTAGAGCTTCAGTGTTAGAAACAAAGCAATTCTTCCAAATTCACTAGAAGCTACCATGACTCTCTGTTAAAGTCTTAATTTCAAGGAGCCTTGATTTTTTGAGAGAAGGAATTTGGAGGGGGGTGAGAAATGAGTTTACAGACATACCTCAGAGATATTGCAGGTCTGCTTCCACACCACCATAATAAAGCTAGTATCACAATAAAGCAAGTCGTAATCTTTTTATTGGTAGGGTCTTGTCTTCAATTTGTAAAAAATAAGGCAAAGCACAATAAAATGAGGTATACCTGTGTATTGGAGACATTTGGGATAGCAAAGCCAAGTGAAGACCTTGTACACAGTTGGTAGGATTGCAAATTGGTGCAGTGACTATGGAAAACAGTTTGGAAGTTCCTCAAAAAATTAAAAACAGAACTACCTCATGACCCAGCAATTCCACTTCTGGTATTTACCCAAAGAAATCCAAAACACTAATTCAAAATGATATATGTACCCCTATGTTCACTGCAGCACTGTTTACAGTAGCCAAGATATGGAACCAACCCAAGTGCCCATTGATAGACTGGATAAAGAAGACGTGGTACATACATACCATGGAATATTACTTGGCCATAAAAAAAGAATGAAATCTTACCATTTGCGACATGGATGGACCTAGAGGGTATTATGCTAAGTGAAATAAGTCAGACAGAGAAAGACAAATACCATATGATCTCACTTATATGTGGAATCTAAAAATTAAAATAAAATAAATGAATGAACAAAATAGAAACAGACTCATAAACAGAGAAAAGGACTCATAGCCAGAAGAAAGGGAGCTTGGGGAGCTGAGTAAAAAATGTGAACGGTGTTCAGACTAAGTCCATGTTGTTCCAAGATTTGTGCCTGAGAAGCCACAAGCCTAAAGAACACACCAGGTGGCTGAGTGCGGGACATAGGTTTCTTGAGACTTATATAGAACAGGAGAATCTCTGGGGCCAGCTGGCCAGAGGGGTCGCACTCCGCACACAGGTAGAGAAGAAGCAAGGTTATATAGATACAGCAAACAAAGCACATTCCATGAGAAAAACCATCCGGCCGGCCCTGCTGTCTGCTCCCTTGTACACACAGTGTCCCAAGGAGCCTGTTATCTTGTATGACTGTTGGCCAGGTCCCTATAAGGGATTAAGAAGTACACATTGATAGTTACAAAATAGTCACAGGGATGTAAAGTACCGCATAGAAATTATAGCCAATAATGTTCCAACAACTATGTATAATGCCAAGTGGGTACTAGACTAATCAGGGATCACTGAATAAATTATATAAATATCCAATCACTGTGCTGTATACCTGAAACTAATATAAAATAATATTGAATGTCAACTGTAACTGAAAAAATAAATAATTTAAAAAAATAAAAAAGAATAATACAAATCTGCCTACTAAACCTGATCAAAGAATCACTGGCATTTGTGTTTTGCTTTTTTATTTTTGTATTTTTTTGGATTGTTGGCTGTTTGCTTTCTGATTCAATTACAATACAATGAAAAGGCCTAGAATGGTAAGAAAGGGGTATTTCAAACATAATGGGACAGGAGTGACATCTTGCCTAAACTGAGTATTTAAAACTGTCATGATGTTCTCCCAGACTTTTGTTCTTAAAATATCTATCCTTCTCAGAATAGAATCCTTCTATTTCATTTTGAGAAGTGAAATATTAAGATGTAAAAGTTATAAATAAGTGTTTTAGATACCAATACATTTATTAAAATGTTAAATGTGTTATATAATATTTATGATTATCATATATGTTATATTTATAATTCTGTATTTCATAGTTTTATAGTCATCTCTATTTTATTTTGGTAGATGCTAGTTTTTAGCAGTTTCAACTATTTTGCCTTGATTCAAAGTAATAACACCAGAACTGTATTCAGAGAGAGACCAACCCTAAAAAATGAAACAATTTAGCTACGTATATAAAAGAAGTTCCTAAAAGTTATTTCATCCTTCATTTTTCTATTTTTCATAGAGTTTGAAAGCAATATTTGGAATACAGTATATTATGTACTACGTTGCAAAATGTAAATCTGAGGCTACATTCTAGTTCACTGTCAATTTATTGTCTTTTGCAGATTATTCTCATATCCAGTAACTGGCAATTGGAATTTATTCAGGTTTTTTTTCTTTTTCTTTCCCTGAACATGCCCAAGATTAACCATAATAAGAACCACAAAGTAGTGTGAGGCAACAAAACAAAGTAAAAAAAAAAAAAAAAGAAACTATTTTAAGCAATCATTTATGCCCTTTCACAAAAACTATAAAAGGAAAAAAAACAAACAAAAAAAAATCCTCAACTGGAAAAGGGGTGGGAAAATAAGGTAGAAGGGGAAAAGGCAGTATTCAATATTTTAAAATCTGTTACTACTTCCTCATTCATAAAGTCAGCATTGTTCTAAGTCATCCTCTTACTGACTGATTTTATTAACTCGCAAGAAAGCTAACTAATATTTGTATGACACTTAAGAGCAATAGTTTTGAGTCTTTCAGGGTATCACAGAGATCCATTTGAGAGTATGAAGAAAGAAATGAATTCGTGACCTTATCATTTGGATTCAGCTACTACAGATTCCTCTCTATTAGTTGCATATCACCTGTGATAGCATTGAACATGTCTTTACATCTATTGAAGCCCACCATCATTATTGCCACTGTGATAACTGTCATCTGAGTCATCATCACATCAGCCTGGAATAGTTGCTGACTGCTTTGCTTTCTGTCTTCCCCCATCAGAATATATGGCCTACCAAAGCAAACCCCTTTGTCTTCTTTCCAACTCTATCTCCTATGCCTAGGACAGTTCCTGAAACACATTAGGATGCAAAAATAAGAAAAAAAAAAAGTTTCACTCTCTTTCACCAAAAAAACTGTACTGTGTAGGATATATTTTCATGTGCAAAATCAAACTCTGTATTTGGAGTGTTCACTTGTGTATCGCTTAACTATAAATTTCAGATAAGAAATGATAACTCAATCAGGATTTTTTTTTCAAAATTAACAAACAGAAAATATGTTTTGACATTCCATCACGCAGATACTTGTGGCTTTCACATTTTCTATGCAAAGTGCTATTAATAGAAAACTTTTAAAATATTTACCCTGAATAACTAGAGACTAATAGTTGAGCTTTATTTTAAAAATTACACTATCTTTCACTTGTTAATCAAATTATGATGTGAGATTTATAATAATGGAATATCATCTTTCTATTTACAAGAGTAATAGATTTGGTAACTATAAAAACAATAATAAGAGCTGCACAAGGATCAGACCTCTTCATCAGGGAACCTCCCAGGGCGGTCGGCCCTCTGCGTCCAACTGACATGGGGTGCCACTCCAGCAAGGCCACCAAGGTGGAGGGGGAGTCCCAGAAATCTGGGGAACAGCCCTCAGGAGAAGAGCCAAATCTGGAGGCCGGCACTGTGGCAGCAGATGGCAGCAGATGGCAAAGACTCCTCAATGAAGAAGCGTACCCCTGAGCCGCAGAGCTGAGGTGCTTCTCTCTCAAGTAGGACCCTCACCTCATTCCTGGAACTGCCTTTGGCCACTGACACCTGAGACAAGCCCCATCCTGTGAAGCTCTGTAGCGAGGGAAGAGGGAGAAATCCCCGCTGTGGGGATTCAGGCTTCAGAAGTCACCTTGGGGGTGGGGGGGCGGAACACAATAATAACAAAAAGCATAACAAAGGAACAAGCTGTCAACAGTACTAAATGTGTTTGTCAGTAACATGTCATGATATCATTAGAAAGATCAAAATTTAATATTACTGACACAGAAAATTGTTTTTATCATTTTATCATTATGCCTGTCTTATGTGTTATTTATCAATACCTTTTTGACATATCCAGATTCAATAGTGAAAACCTTGAATTACCTAGGAAATAGTAATTACAGGTTTGCAAAGATTGGATTACAACCTCCAGCAGAAAGCTCAAGCACCACCAGCATGATATCGCTATCAACTGTTTCTTATACTAAGTTGCCTTCAAAAAGTCAGCAGGTGAAATCAAAATCACATTTCTGAACATTTCCTAAAACCTCTACGGTTTAATGAAGCTGAGCACACTTCAGATGATTTTACTCTAAGTAGCATGCTGCCTTGTATTCATCAGGTGAATGAAAAGAAACTAGTCATTGAGCTGTGAGGCTTGATTTTTATTTTATTTCAACATTACACTTAAGATTTATTTTTGACTAATGTAAGACTAGTCTAGCTCTCATATGTGTTTGTAAACGACATGTCCATATAGTTTACAAAGAGAAGTTAGATCTCGTAGACTGTAATATCGTGTTTCCCCAAAAATAAGACCTAACTGGAAAATAAACCCTAGCATGATTTTTCAGGATGACATCCCCTGAACATATGGCCTAATGCATCTTTTGGAGCCAGAATTAATATAAGACCAGGTCTTATTTTCAGGGAAACACGATATGTTTAATATGTACATACATACATTGTTTTACATTGGTTATGAAGCTACGCCCATTAGATACAATTTTAAAATACTTGTTATGGAAAACAAAATGGAATATGGTAGAGCTAAAATGTGTTTCAATATTTTATTTACATATTCAACAAGTATAGATAACAAAGATGGGCAATGCCTTCTTAGCGCCATCTGGTTGCAGCTTTTTCAATAGCCAGTATATACGTAAGTGCTTTCAAACTACAGGCACAGTGGTTTCACTCCTTTGCCCACACTGACTAAGCTGACAGTGAATGGGGGAGAATGGCCTCAATCCTTGAGCAGGTGACATGAAGTGCCTAGAATTTATTGTCCTGTCCTAAGCTTGGTATTTTGTTTGCTTAGAGATGCGCTCCCAGATTTTAAGAGTCATAAGGCTCTCCCAGGGAGTTTAATACAGATTATTGAATCCTGTCTCAGACATAACTGGAATAAGATTAAGGATCTGAATGTTTAGCCAGAACTCCAGGGAATCATAAGAGATAACATTTTGATAAACACTCGGTTAGTAACAACTCCCAAGATATCTCTGTGTTCAGTGAGCTATAGACTTTTTTTACCTCTACCAAGGCTTCTTGAATACACAACTACAACTAGAATCACACTTTTAATTTCTTGATTGTAGTCTATCTTTCTTAAAAAGGTGGACCATTTTCCAGGTTCCTGACAGTCTGGCTATCCTGGCATCTCCTGCTCTCTAAGACCACACATGCCTTCATATCTGTAGTCAAGTCCAAATCATTCACAGTTACAAAGATGGCCCCACTCCATCTACAAGTATCCTGACTTGCCCTAAAGGAACCTACTGCCACATTATATTCACAGCAAGTACTCATCTGTATTATTGTCACTCCCTATAGTAGTTCTAGAGCTATGGAAAGTACCTGACTCTAGATCTACCTGCTCCCAGTTTTCTGTCCCTTCAAAACCTATAACTACTAATATACATAATTCATGTACATATATATTAATATTGCCTCACAAAGGGTCAGAGAAATATCATGTAAGATCATAAATAATCTGGAGGAATGATGAAATATCCAGTGATATCTCAACAGTTTCAAATTACATTGGTACCTCGGTTTTCTAACATCATCTGTCCCAGAAGACTGTTCAAATTCTGAAACGTTCAAAAACTGAGGTACAGTTTCCCCATAGAAAGTAATGCAAAATGGATTAATCCATTCCAGACCTTTAAAATCAACCCCTAAAACAGCAATTTAGCATGAATTTTACTATCTAATGATACCATAGGTCCATAAAATTTACGGCGTTTATAAACCGATATGTTCATCAACAGAGACGTTCGAAAACCGAGGTACTGTACCTTAAACACTTATGAAAAAGAGAATACTAAGTTAAATGACATAATATGAAAAAAATATAACTTTGGAAGTCAGCATAGAATTGGCCAATGAGCTTCAATATAAACTAGTATAAAGTAAAATGTTTTGGAAAGATAATCTGTGAACATAAATAATGGCTTTGTAAACTTTCAATTGTTAGCCAGAAAAGGGAACAAGATGTCCCTGAAGTTATTCTATTGCAAACTGAATAAAGTTAACAAAGTGATAACCTTTCCTAGGATGTAGAGACCCAAAACAAAGCATTTGCCTGCTTTTTTTTTTTTTTTTTTTTTTGCCAACTCTAATTAGTTATGTTATCCTGCACTTGTAGTTCCTGGTGCTTCACAAAGCTGAGGGAAATATTAAGAGAACAGCAAATAACAAACTTAGGCAATAGAGGAATTTCAGTATGAGACTAAAGTAGAACTTACAATTTGAAAGATTAGGCTTTAAATAACCATGAGAAAAACTAACAAAATCATAAACAATCTGATAGGAGAAACAGGACCTTCATTATCAAATCTCAATATGTTTAAAGAAAGTTTAAAACATACTGCAATTCAATAGATATCTTTAAGAGAAATAAAATGTACTATTTACTATACTTATTATACTTACTATCACAGAAAAAAAAAACAGAACTGAGGTACGAATGATAGAGAAGAGACAGGTCAGGGTTTTCCCTATTCTTGTAGGGTAAAAAGTGATAAGAGTAGAGGTGATATCCTTATCTTACAAAGAGAGGAGTCAAAACATTATTTCTAGAGTTGATGGAAAGGGGATAAAAGTATAGCTATATTATTTAAGTTCCAATCAATCAATAAGGGAATAAATATGGTGATATAACTATATTGGCTGGTTTGGGGAGAAAAGATGAGAAGGAGTTTAAGTATGAACTAGCAGAAAATTAATAGAACATGTATGACATGAGCAAATCAAAATTGCTGCAATTCTCACATTATTCAGAGAATGAAGTGACCAACAGAAGAACAAAACCCTGAAATATTTAACAGTGATTGTCTCTGGCTATAAGAATGGAGGTCAGAGTGGTAGAGCTGAGGGATTCTACTTATTACAGGATCATCTCACCTTTGTTTGGTTTACTTTACCCAATGAAAATGTTTCTCTGGTAAAACATTTAACAATTTAGATAAGTAAATACAATTTAAAATCTATTAATGTTAAGTCAAATGCAGAGGACATACTCTGCTACTATAAGTGGAAGAAAAGATGCATTATGAAACCTTAAATGACTGTCAGAATCATAGTGAAGTTTGTAAAAACAGATGCTGAATTGCACTGAACAGAACAACCATGAGGGCTTTGCCACAGATCTGAACCACGCATTGTGTTAATGCATCTTCTGTAATCTAGAAGCTGGTCATAATTAGGAAAGTGATCAAGTTAGGATAAGGACACAGCCCTGATCAAAGAAACCATGATCCTGGAAAGGTGCCCTAGAGATACTAGGTATTTCCACCAGGTATTTATCAGCAGAAAAACCTCAGACGAATAGACTAACATTCCTTTCCACCTTCCAAGTTTCACTCAAGTACATCTAATTGGCAGAACCCAAATTACATACAGAACTCAAGCTTCAAGAGATTCTGGGAAATGTAGCTTTTTAACCTTCCAGCCTCTGCAGTACAGAAAGGTTGGCTAGAGAGAGGTGAGCGAGTGTCAATTCACTATAGCCACTCCTTAAAGAAACATGAAATTTTAATCTCTTGGGATTTGCAAACAAAAGAAAATACCAAAAACAGGATTAAAATAAGTGAAAAAAAATCTTTAAAACCTTCACATTAAAAAAATGCTATTTTACTTTTTTGCAAATAGCTCTCCATAATATAAAGTTAAATATTCTATTTTGTTCACTTATAACAATCACAGCAGGTAACCTGAGGGATGCTTTAATTTCTTCATTTGTAATTATGATACATATTTCAATTTAATGTAACTATTATTGTCTTTTTATTTAACTTCTCATAATATTGAAATTGAAGTTACAATGTCTCTGACTACAGGCAGCTGGCATTACTAATCTTGTTAGGGAAAATACATGCTTGCATAACTGTAGCAATGTTAACCTTTACAAAATCTTTGTGGCATTAGTATTTCCTGTGTTTACCACATTAATGGCTTGTGTTTGTTTGGCGTACTTGTCCTGCAAGTATACAACAAAGCAAAAGTTAATAATTATGTCTGATCCCTATTAGTCAATGCAGTTATTGTTTCTAGGATACAATATTCTCCTCGGCTCACTGTAAATACACAAGATATAGAATGATGCCAGGTCTCAGAATGTAATCCAAGAGGGTCAGAAGGGTTACTGAGTGAAAAATAAGACTCAAAGTATCTCATCAAGGATTTGCTGATGATAAGTCATGTATTCTGCTAGAGAATAGCAAACACATTTATTGACTATTGTAGGGAAGATATATCGAAGAAAATTTGCCTTTATTGGTCGATGTGACCTTTTTTCTATTAGCTTTTATCTGTTCCTGCATGTGAGGTGATTTGCAAACATTACAAAATGATCTTCACCGTAAGACTAGAACTTTTTTTTTTAGTTTCAAGTTTACAAAACAATGTAATAGTTAGACATTTACACCCCTCACAGAATGATAACCCCCTCAATCTACCACCCCTCTGACATCTTATATAGCTATCACAATGCCTTTTACTATATTCCCTATGCTGTACTTTACATCCCGTGACTATATATATATATATTTATATATATATATATAGTCTATATATACTATATATATATATATACTATATACTATATATATATACTATATATATATTTATATACTATATATATATATACTATATATATATATATATATATATACTATATATATATTTATATACTATATATATATATATATATATTTATAGTTGTCATTCAATATTATTCAGCTTTAGCTTCAGGAGCACAGCGCAGTGGTCAGGAGTCTGCACAGTCCATGAAGTGGGCTCCTAATAAGACAAATTCCCATCTGATTGCTCTTACCTGGGTGCTATCATTCACCTGACATCTTCCACCCTAACCTGGATCCGTTCTACCTTCTGTTATGGCAAGCACAGACTCATACAGCAGCGACAGGAAAAGTTCTGTGTGTAACTGAAAATGAGACCATCAACCTTTACTAATGCTGCCACAGTATACTAACTGGGAAAATGTACAAAAATATCAAATAACCATTGATATAGTACAAGGGGGATACAAAGAGACAAAGTGAAATATAAGTGGCAGTAGCGAAGTTTTTCTATATGGATTCTTAACATGCACAGGTAAGTCAAATAAATTTTTACACCCAAAAAATTACTAGAATACTGTTATTTTTACTTAAGCCATGAGTTCTTACTATTTTGCTATTTATATTATATATCTAAAAGGGAATTAAAATAAATCATCTATGTATCTATAGATACCTATATATTATTATCTATATATAATTATCTATATATCAGTCAGTAATTTTAGTATATATGTGGATATCTGTACATGGAAAATGACACAAAATTGTGCATAACAAGATTTATAATTACTTACAGATTACATTTCTAATTTGTTATGTAATAGATGATACGAACGAAATGATGATACGAACGAAAAATAAACGCAGTGAATATATCCACTGAATGACTTTCAGCAGCATGAACTCTTTTTACATATCCTAGTTATATTTTTAAGACCATGAAATAGCCACTAACCATATTGACTGCTTCATATTTTTCAAATGTGATTTAAAAAAAGATAATATAGTTTAAGAAGTAAAGAAATACAAAGTCAAAACAATGCAATTTTATTTAGATCATTTTAAAGATATGCTTAGGTTCCCAAGGAGATGTAAAACCCATTTGCGATTTACCTGAAAGTGTGTAAGCAGATGTTCACTCGAGTTCTATTCATTAAGTAGACTTGCATTAAAGTGCTTCTAAAAAAATGCATCAGAAAGGTTTTTTTTATTTTTCGTTTAGGGATATGTTCTCTTATTTTTAAGTATATTTATGAAATATCCTTGGGGTAAAACATCTAGACCCCCAATGTCTATCTTTCGTAACTTAATATGTATGCACCATGCTGTAAATTCATTATGGGTACTGGACGAAGAAAAAAATAAGAATTGATTTGATAATTTTTAAAATGATCTAACATAATTAAAATATTTATTTAAATTCATTGGTAATTGCTAACAATAATTTGCCAACTTGAATAAGTTGGTTGCTAGATAAGGTTGAGTTTTATACAGACAGAAAGTTCAAAGTTCAGCCATTTCAGGGATAGTATTCTTCTCAATGATAGTGTTTTCCTGTGATAAGAATTTAGAACATAAAAATAAAAAAAGAATTTAGAACATCAGATAAGATGACTCAAATGCTATAAAGGATCCTTTATAAAAAATTAATAAGATAGCATAGAGATAGTATTATTCTCAATAATTTCAGAACCCCTAACTTGAAATGGACTAATATATGGCATTTACATAAAAGATGTAATATTCTAGAAGACTTCAGTGAGTTAATGGATAAAATACAATGAGAAATATACATTTTGTTTCAAGTAATGCCTATGTATATCTGAGGAAAATTACAGAATTTAGTAGATTTGTTCCTACAGGTCTAATGTTCACAAGTCAAAACAGCATATATCATGAGCAACTGAGTCAATTAAATGTTGATTGGTTCATTTCAATTAGGCGAGATCTACAGCCATGGTGTTACAATCAGAGCATGAGTCAATTGCATGAGAAATCAAGACATAAAGAGATCAAACCTACTGGCTCTACATAAGTGAATACATAAACTAAGAAATTATATGATAAAACTTCCCTTTCAATTTAAGATATATAGACTTGCTTAATTTACCATTTCTAATAACTTCTCTTATTATTCCATTCTAACATATTAGGTCAAGAAACTTTTCCTCTTGACTGAATGGATATCTTATTTAAAGTTGATAATTATAAGATATTTATAATTATAGCATTTGAATAAACCACTATGCATTTAAAACCTACCATAATTAAATGAAAAATATAGGTGGAATTCAAAGCTTTTTGTAAATGTAATAATTTTTGCTATTAAAAATAAGCAATAAAATAAAAATAAGATTTACCTTTAAGATTATGTGTTTATAATTTCGATGTGTAAAATTAGAATAATATTTAATAATAGGTAGGAAATAGTTACAAAATAGAAAGTTGTATAGTCCATAAAGAGGCCAAATTAATTTATGTTATAAATAGAATTCCAAAATAGTGGCATAATAGTTGCATTTTAAAAATTGCTTTGTGCAACTACATAACTCTGTTAAAAAGAAAAGGCTAATCCACAGAAAATAAACCCCTGATTTAATTTAAAAATACAGGTTAAGAAAGTAAAACCATAATAATTGTAAAAAAAAATAGTACATCTATCATTGACGTTTGGCAAAATATCTATTTATGTCATGCCATACACAAAATCCAGAAAGGATTATAAAAATTTTTAAATGGGCAAATATTGTTTGATAAGTAAGCATCACATTGTGCTTGAAAGCTTGTGAATGCCGTAATTTTATCCAAGATGCTATTGTGAATCACCAAAAAAATATTAATAAGTATAGTAAAAAGTGTGTCTACTCAAAGTGTGAAAATGAACTAGATTCACATCACATAACTGTCAGTTTTTCTCCTCTCCCAATGTCTTCCACCACACCTCTGAATGTGAAGAAATTTTCCCAGATGTTTTGTTTTTCATTAAACAATTCCTAATATTCTACATTGCTTTGAAGTTGTTTCTAGAGAATGGTGAAATACAGAGACTATGGTTGATTAAGTTGTCAGATGGAATCTCTAGCTCAAAAGTATTTAACATGATGATGATAATATATTATATTGTGCTTGCATGTATAAATATCTCACCAAAGACAAAGCAATGACAAAAGCAAAGACAGAAACCAGATAAATTAACAAAGCAGTGAAGTTCATTTCGTCCACAATATTTGTCAAACATGAGAAACGCAAGCTTCCATTATCACAGGCTACCTGGGCAGTGAATTAGGAAATGAACTAAGAGTGGGAAGAGAAAAAGAAAGCAAAACTCAGTTTCCAACCAGGGTGGAAAATCAAATTCTCAACTATAGATCTGTATCCTCAGAGGACACAGTTGACCCAATTCATTGCAGTCCCAAGTGGCTGAGAAAAGCTGCATGGGCACTGAGTAAAACAGATGGATAAGAGATCCCTGAATTATCACTAACACAGATGTGCAATCCAATTTCACATCAACAGAGCTGACAAAATAAAATAAAATAAAAGATCGTTAGCCACATCCTTAGCATAAACTGCTCTCACACAGGTAGCAAGGCAAATCCTCTCTCAAGGAATACACGTTCATTTTTTAGCCTCAAAAATTCCCACAAATAATTTTCCAAGGGAAAAGAGCAGCTTGCAGTAAAACTTGGCTAAGCATGCAAGACTCAAGACAATGTCAAGGAAAACCAGCAGGGATAAGAGTTTGCAGAGAAAACACATGAAGGCCAGAGGAAGTCAAACACATGTCTAATTAAACTAAACTTTAAAGGAAGCACAGAAGGAAAAGTGTAGAAAAAAAAGTGATAGAAACAGTATTTGAAGACACTACAGCAGAAAATTCTCCAGAACTGATGAAAGATAATTCAGGGATTCAAGAAATCGAATGAACCCCAAAAAAAGATAAATTAAAAAAAATCCATACTAAACACAACATTGTGAAATTTCAGGGTATCTACTGTGAAAAGAAGCTCTTGATAGTAACCAGAGAAAATTACCACAGAGAAGATTACCACAAAGAAGGACCAGGTAGGCTGAGAGACGACTGTTAAACAGCAAAAGTGAAAGCCAGATGTCAGAAAAGTGATATCTTAAAAATTTTAGCATGAAAATAAAAAATTCTATACTCTGCTAAATATATTTTAAGAATAAAGTTTTTTAAAAAAAATCAGAGAGCAAACAAATAAACCTCAACAAAGGGAACTTCTAAATATGTACTTTGGACAAAAGTATACAGATGCCAGGATGGAACATAAGAGAAGTAAGAATAAATCAATTCTTTTACTCAATAAAAATGTAATTTGCGCTTACTCTTTGGGGCAGGAATTGTCCCAGGTGACAGGGGCAAATCCATGAACACAAGAGACAAATATCACTGCAGTCAGAACTCACATTTTATTTGGGAGAAGAGACATAGCAAAATCATTTTCTAAAAAGATAATTATGTAGCATGTTAGAAATTGATAATCACTATAAAATTAAGAACTAGACCAAAATAAGAGGAGCAAGAGTGTATATATAGAGGTGTCTGCAATTTATATGAGGTTAACAGTGGATGAGGGAAATGCAGGAGTAAATCTAAACAGTATGAACTAGATAGAGCAGGGGTGTCCAAACTGTTTTCAACGTTTTTAACCAAGAGCCACATGTGGTAAAATACACAAACAGCCAGGCCACTCACTCGAGGTGAAGTACATATTGGCTCACCTGGTTTATTTAAGTAAACTAAATATATTTTTGGAATTTGCTGCGGGCCAATTAAAAATGGTTTGAGGGCCGCAGTTGGCCAGCAGGCCGCAGTTTGGACACCCCTGGGATAGAGAAATAATGAGAATGTCTCATTAGGTTATCATAATAATAAGATAAAATTAAAATATATGGCAATGATAATATGTCAGAAGGGGTGCAGATGAAAGCTAAAGTATTTTAACATCTTTGTATTTTTGAAAGGGAATGTAAAAATGTCAATATTCGACTTTTAGTACTATAAGTACTTAATACAATCTCTAGGGCAATCCCTAAAAAAGCAGTAAACAAGTTATAAGTCCCCAACTCCTTAGGAAAAAATAAAATTGAAAATAACTTTATAATAAAAAAAAAAGCCAAGAGAGTAAAACAAACATTGAACTTGTAAACAGCCAGTAAAAAACCAGATGGCACATTTACAAACACAGTACTATATAAAATGCACATTGATTTAATGCTCCAATTTTTAAAAAATGCATTAAGGACTAGATTCAAGAACAAAAAATCTGAGACACTTAAAAAAGACTTCCAAAACAAAATTATACAGAAACTGAAAGGAAGGCACAGAGATTTCTCATAAACCCACTGCCCCACACTTGCATATTTTTTCTGATTATCAGCATCACTTACTAGAATGGTACATTTTTTTAACAAGATGAACCTATGTTGACTGATCATAAAAGCTAAGGTTTACTTAGGATTGATTCTCGGCTTTGTACATTCTATGGGTTTAAATAAAAGTATAATGACATGTGGCCATCATTAAAATACCATACAGAGTGTTTTCACTGCCCTACACATACTCCGTCCTGTCATTTCATCTTTCCCCATTCCCAGTCCTGGCAACCACAGATATTTTTTGTCTCCATAGTTTTGCCTTTTTCATTTTATTCAATAAATTATCATTTTAAAAGACTCCATAGAAATATATTAGGAAATAACAAAGAATATAAATAGGCAAGTACGCTATAATTGCTGACATGTAAAACACGTACGCATGAAGAAAACTAGTGGAGCAAACATGAATAGTGTTAAGGTGGTTTTTCTATTGTCATGTACTCTTTGACAGTTTTGTTACATCATAATCTTTCTAAAAAGTTACCAGCTCAAAGGTGGGTCACACTCACAGAAACTCTGTAGAAAAATCATGAATAAAAATAAATGTGTAACAAGACATCATCTTGATAACACAATGAATAAATTGGAAACTGATAAAATGTAGGCTATCTTTACAGAGTTCCTATATAGTTCCAACATTATTATGAATTCTTTTGGAGAGCTAAGATTTATTTTATCCTTATTAATAATTAAGATTTTATAAAATGACTTCACTTAAAGTAAAAAATTAGAATCATATTTACCCCAGAATTAAACTTAATATCAGCACTAAATGTAACATCTTTTAAAATCAGAGTTGTAAGTATAAGATAATTTATCATTACAAATTATTTTCAATAATTTTCCCTGAATAAAAGCTAAGAGTGGTAAAATAATCAACATAATCTCTATTTTGAGGTCTAAACATTTGATTCCAGGAATATAAAATCTAAGGTAGGATCCCTATTAGTTGAGTAAAGGTTCTGTCACAAAGATGCTGTAAACACAGATTGGTATCTTACGAAGTTTGAAGGCTCTGCAACGGAACAAAACCTCAAAGGAGAAGCAGCAGCCTACTGCCAAAAAGAGGCAAGTCAAGACTATGCCGACGGATATGGCCAAGTTGTTTTTCAAACAGTCAGTTTTAAGTCTTTTGGAAAAGATTGTGGTATAAAAACATGCTTCCAATATCTGTGTCACTCCTATCATATAGTGACTAAAATGATCAAATTAACATGAACAAGCAAAATGGGGAAAAAACTGTATGAGCCTAGAGTAATATGCCACAGATTTTTACTATATACGGAACATATACACTGTTTAAAAGAAAAGTAACAAAGGGTAACTTGTTAGGTCTCTGAATGTTAGGTCTCAGAGACCTTGACTTATAGACAGAGCCATGTCTGCAAGAAAACAACAAAATGTATGTTGGCCTGCACCTGCAGACAAAGTCAACCTTGCGATAACAGAAAACACCACAAAACAGCGACTGGCTTACAGGCAGTCAGCATTTTCTGTTCAAACAATGCTCCCCTGTCAGCACAGCTCCTATAAAACCCTCCTCACCCCTCCCTCATAGCTTCAATCTCCTCTAGATTCAGCCCAGGCTGTAGCCATCTTTGCTTGACCCGATAGACTTCCTCTTAATAAAATAGATTTTCTCTTAATAAGCTTTCTTAACTTGCCTGTGTGTGTTCCTTTATCAGCCAACCTATCATAACTTATTAATCTCCTTAATGAGAATGCTGCCATTAAGTCAGTAAGCCAAAAGAAAGAGGAAATGTTGTCTGAATACCTAAGAATGTGGAGTAAGAGGTGGGACCTAAAGGTAAGAATGGGCTGTGGACTATAAACAAGGGCTAATCACTTGGAACTCATTTTACCAGCATGTATTCAACACTTTAGTCACACTTCAGTGATTGCTGAGGCAATAGAAAACATTTTGACACTCAGGAAAACCTCCTTTTGGGATTCACATTAGTGAAAAATACACTCACAATCATATTTGAAACATCATAAATTTGGAGGTTTAGTTACAGTATTCAGTGTTACTTTAACAAATTTAAGTGTGATTGATTTTATTTTAAATTGAGAAAAGTGAGGAATACTGAGTTAATAAATCATTCCTGATTACACATCTGTTAAACATAGAGCTAGGATATTAACCTAAATACCCTGACTCTAGAATCTGCAGTCACACATTTTGTTAGGTGCTTGATGAATGAACTATTATTATTAATCAAAGAGGGCATGCACTCTCAACTAGGACAATAGAATGTTCTGAGAGATAAAAACTGGTCCATGGGGCGGGAGCAAAATCTTAGATATTACAATGGATTTGGGATCTGCCAAGGGCTGTAGTACATAAACAGATAGAGAGTATATCTGTAATAAAATTTCATGGGATATGGAGTGATTAGGAAAAAATGTCTTGAGAGGTGCTATGAGAGAAAAATGGGGGAAAAAGAGGTTGAGACATACTGAAATAGAGGATGAAGATTGACAATTTTAGCATCATATGTAACAAAATCAATCATTTTATTGGATTTGATTTAATTACTACAGAATGTATTGGATTAAATGCTATTCTAGAAATTTAAAAATCATTTGAACAAATCAATAGCAAATTCTATGGCTTATAATAAATTATACTGAGAACTAAAGAAATGCATATTCACACCAAAAAGGCATGTCAAAATCACATAAAATGCAAGAATGAAAAAGAAGAATCAGTAACATACTGATTTTTGGGAGTATAAACCTTTATTACAACTTGGATAAAACCAATGAATTAAATTTAAAAAAGAAACTGACCTTTAAGACCCCTTATAAATGTATGATTCTATAAAATATATAAAGTTAAAATTTTATACTGCAAGCATATGATTTATACTATTTTTCAAAGAACATGTGAAAGTTTCGTAGCATATTTCATACTATTTTATATTGATTTCATCTTATTTTTTGAAGGAAAAAATTTTAAACTTTATACAACTTATCTATATTTGACCTATGGTATTGTGGGTAGCTGAATTAAAAGAAATGTCCCAAGGACCTTAGTTTGAGGAAGGGGTGGGTGTTAATATCTCACTCCTAGGAAAAGACACCAAATAGCTAAGACCTGAAGGTAGCATGTTAGAATTGAAGGTAAATAGAGGGGTTTTTTTGGTGTGTTTTTTTTTTTTTTTTTTTTTTTTTTTTTACGTAGTATTTTTATGTAGTATTTTATGTAGTATTTTTTCTCTTTTCTTTCTGGGTATTATTCATGGCCAATTTCCTTTAATAATCCTTGTAGCCCTCCCCTCCCTTTACTCAATGGAGAATGAAAACTATTAGGAAATCAGATGTACAAGTGTATAAGTCAAAAATGCAGGCCTAAACTGGTCTCTCCCCAGAATTCAGTGGACAGAGGTTATATCCACATAAAATCATTGTAAGTCTTAGGCTGATGTCAATTTCTATCCCTAGAAAATCCCAGGATTACTAACAGATTCCTTTCTTTCCAGAATTGGTCTAGAGACCTATTCCAAAAACATGGAAGACAATAGTGGCTACAAAAAGGAATAAAGGACTTTTGCTTTTATCTCTGTTGTATAAAGAACTTACAAGTCATCATCCCTCCTTACAACAAGAAAAAGTTGGACAAACTGAAAATCAATAACTTTCTGTGGAATCAAGAGAACTAAAATCACAGGACAAAGTACCACCCTTAAATGTGGACACAGGCTCAACCACGATCTTGCCTGGAATGGCAGCCACTGGACCCAAAAACTGATTTACACACACACACACACACACACACACACACACACACACACACACACTTAAATGTGATGTTGATGAATTGCTAGACACTAAGTAGACTAGCTTAAAAGTGAGAAACTCCTGGGGGCCATTGTCCGAGGGAAGCCTTCACATTTTCTTTGGCTTTATTTCCAGGATCCCCACCAAGTTCTCACAGTGAAGATCAAAAAATATCCCATTGTGACTAAGGCAGGGATAGTGAAAGAATAATCATTGTGAAATACACTTAGGTTCAGTTTCTAGGGAAAAACAACTATCCTAACTGGAGGAAAGAAATGCTTCCCATTCTTACACCTTCCAGCCTTTCTGTCTCACCAAAGAATGGTGACATATCATTAGGAGTAAAAGATTCAAGGAAATAGATTGGAACTGGAAGCCAAGGAAGGGAATAAGAAGCTGGTGGAACAAACTTCTGTCACTGGAGACACACTTGTAAAATCCACATACCCAAAACACAAAAACAGATGAAAACTGAGATTTAATCCAAAGATTACAAAGTGCTGTCCCTCCCCCATGCATTACCATCACACCAAAAAGGGATCCAGTATGATTATAGTGGATTATAGCTGAAAGGGATAGACAATATCAAATCACTTCAAAAAGAAATACTTAGAAAAATCCAAAGTCAAGGGGGAAAAAAAAAGACACTAGCAGAACTGGAAGCCTCTAGTACCTGTGGTTACATCAAGCATTAAGTACAGCCCAATATCTAGCAAGATTTATATAAATCCTCACACTAAAGGCCTATTTAACTTAGTTGCTAATATCTGGCTTTTCAAAAAAAAAGAGCAACAAAAATTATAAGGTATTCTTAAAGACAAGAAAAAACACAGTAAAAAGAGGTAAAACAATCATCATAACCAGACTCAGATATGACAAAGATGTTGGAATTATCAGACAAGGAACTTAAATTAATTATCTTTAATATGTTAAGTGTTCTAGTGGAAAAGGCAGACAATAAGCAAGAACAGATGGCGAATATACGCACAGAGATGGAAACTCTAAGAAACAGTCAAAAGGAAACAATAGATTTCAAATATATTGCAATGGAAATGAAGAACACCATGATGGGCCCATCAGTAGATTTAGCACAACAACCAAAAGAATCAGTAACCTCAAAGACAGGTCAATAGAAACATCCTAACCTGACAGTCAAAGAGAAAACAGAATGAAAAAATAAATAAAAAAGAACAGGATAGAACATCAAAGAAGGGGGGCAATCAAAAGGAATAAAGCATAATAACTAGAATACCAGAAGAAGAAAAAAGGAAACAGAGCAGAAAAAAATGTGAAGTAATATTGACTTAGAACCTCCACAAATTAATAAAAGACACATAATCAAATACTCAGGAAGCATAGTGAGCACCCAACAGGTTAAATACATCATATTTAAACAGCAGCAAAATAAGACAGAGAAAATCTTGAAAGAAGCCAGCGGGGGAAAACACCTTATTTATAGAGGAACGATGGAAAGAGTTACAGTAGATTTCTTGTCATAAACCATGCAAACAGGAAGAAAGTGGAGTGTAATACTAAAAATGTTGAAAGAAAAAACAAAAAAAAAAACACACCAATATAGATTTCAATATCCAGAAAACTTATCCTTCCAAAGTGAAAGAAAGAATAAAGTGGAAGTGATGGAATGAAAAAGCTAAGTCATTCCAACTGTGTAGCATTAGACCCCACAGAGGGCATGCATTGCTCTTAGTAGCCTGCTGCTCATTGCTCTATATTTGCATTTTAATTCCTAATTTCCCCTTTCCCCATTCTAAAATACTATGATATGTTTCATAAACTTTAGTGTCCACCATAGCCAGTACCATTTTCTCCTTAGCTGGATCGTTCCTTTACTGGTGTTATAGTGAGATTCAACTCAGGTCTTTCATATCAGAAACAAGGCTTCTTTAATGGATATTCCTGACATATATGATCATATAAATCAATTCTGAATAAATGATTCAGGCCATGGGGTATCACCAGGTGACTCAACATAATCACAGGAAACTGCAAGTAGAAAGCGATTATGATTTAATAAGTTAAAATCAAATTATTGATTATCTGAACAAATTGAAGTAGGATAGTCTAAACTGAAAGAGTTGTCACTTTGGGCAACTTAGAAGAGGGGCATCTCTTCAGCTCTCCAATAATGGAGAGTTGATCTAGACAGTCAATGTTCAACGCAGACGTGAGGACAGGTGTGGGTCAGTTCTTACCAAGGCTGAAAGACAATATCCCCTACAATAAACTTTTTCTCTCTCTCTCTCTGATCCATTGTGTTCATTGAACACATGCCTGATTCTTTACTTGCTATTCCCAAATAACCTTATATTGGATGAATGGAGATGTGAATCTTGTGGTCCCAGACTATTTTAAATGAATAAATTGAAAGTCCTATTTACATACAATTCCTATTATGAGTTGACAAGTGGAGTTGAGCTTCTAGTTTGACCAACTCCAGTGTATAAAAGGCTGAGGACCACTGGGTCATTGTCAAGATGATGCTATCCTGTAAGACCCCTTGATGGTCAGGCATCCAGTCTCCTCATGGTAAAAACCCTGCATCTCAGTGTGCTCTGCTCTTTCTTAGCTACAGCAAGCCTTACAATGACCTCATTTATGCTTGCACTGCTTACATGTACTATATTTTATTTGATTTGCATAACCCTGTAAGGAGAGCTGTGTTAACAGGTAGAATCAAGGAAAATAAATATCAAAGGGGATAAAGAGTTACCCAAAGTCATACAGAAGTATGTGTCAAGAACCAAACCCTTGTCTTCTAATCAACAATTCATTTCCCTACCCAAAGAATATTCTATGGAATACTAGCTCTTTGATACTATTAATTTAAAAAGAAATATTATAAAATTGTACACTTGAAACCTACATAATTGTATTAACGAATGTCACCCCAATTAATTTAATAAAAAATAGAAAAAAAAATCCCTGAACAAGTATTGTAAACAACTGACAATTACATTTATCTTTAATCAATTAAAAAACCTTAAGTTAAATAAAAGTTGCAAGAATATTCTGTTGAAAAATCCAGCATTTCCCAACCATAAATGATCTCCAAAAAATTTTTCACATAGCATCTATTAATAATGCCTTTCCTCTGTCAAAAGAAGAAGAAGAAGGAGGAGGAGGAGGAGGAAGAGGAAGAGAAAAAATAGAAGAGGAGGAGGAGCTAGGAAAATGGAAAATTCTTCAGTACATCATCCTCACTATATCCACTGCTATCACTATGATCCAGACTGTGGTCATCTCTGTCCCAGACGAAAGCAACAACCTCCTAACGAGTGTCCCTGTTTCTCCCTTGTTTCCTGTGGCAAAGACTGTAATTTGTTCTCCCAAACCCACTTCGTTTTCCTCCCACACAAATCTAGACAGCATTTCCTAGCCTCCTTTGCTAATAGGCACAGCCATGTGATGGGGTTCCGACCAGTGAATTATTGATGGAACTCATATGTACTGCTTCTGAGGGGCTCTCCTCTTTTGCTCTGACTGCCAACAGGTAGAAGAAGGTATCAGGCACTCTGGGGCTGGGACTCTGAGGAAGACACAAGATACACAAGCCTGAGTACCTCATGGACCACCTGGAGCACAGCCCTTCTCTGATGAGCACTAGCATTCACTTAATTAAATGAACAAGGGAAAAAAAACTAAACAACTGTTATTATTTTTAACCACTGTGACTTGAAGTTTTGTTTTTAACAGCCACTTGCCTCATCTGACTTATACATTCCATTTCTATTTTTAATATGTGAGCCAGATTGACGATGCTAAAATATGTCAATTCATGCCATTCTTTTGCTCAGGATCCCCAATGGTTTCCTCCATAGTTCACATTAAGAACCAAAGTCCTTGGAATGGCTCTCAGGGCCCTGTATGATCAGGCCCACTGCTGCTTTTCTTACTGTATCTCCTACTGCTTTTCTCATTCATTCCTTTCCATGTGGCACAGACTTAACTGCTATGTAGAAACATTTCTGCATTAAGGCCTTTGCATCAGTTGTTCCCTCTGCTTGATATGTCCTGACAGCAGTTATTGGCACAACTCACTCTCTCACACCCTCCCTTTTTTGCTCAATTATCTTCTGGGTGTTTCCTTGATCAGCTTACCTAAAATGCTATTCAAGCCCCCAAACTCACCTCACCATGTCCTGTCACTCTCCCTTGATTTATATATTTTTTTCTCCATAGCACTTGCCTCTCTTTCTCTCTCTCTCTATATGTGTGTGTGTGTGTGTGTGTGTGTGTGTGTGTGTGTGTGTAACCTTTTTCCCACTGCTAGTTGCTCCTCTAGAATTAATCTCCATGAAGGCAGGTGATTTTGTATTGTATATTTCAGTTACTGCTCAGTTTTTAGTGTTTGGCATAAGTGAGTGAATGAATAAATCGGTGAATGAAATTGGCTAGAAAACTGATATTTCTACATAATTTGAAATCTAATAACTTATTTCCTCAAGGCATGTCTGGCAAGCAAATTTATTTTAAATTTCAGTGTATGTTCATTATGTCCTGAAAAGTTCAGATAGTGATTCGATAATGGTAGAGTCATATCAAAACAACCATAAAGACTATGGTTGATATCAACATTGAATGTATGAAAATGCCCATAAACTTTTCCAAAGATAAAATTCTATCTTGAGTATATGCTCAAAAATTAAACTTGCAGAGCGAAATGTCTAGTGAATGTGTATATCGTTAACCACCTTTTGAGATTACTTAAATTGAAAGGAGTGAATTAGAATAAGACAATCTGACATTTGCCTCTGACATTTAGACTCCTAATTTCCCTGTAAAGAGCTCTTCCTCAGATTTTTCAGATTCATCAGCTCCTCCAGCACCACTGGGTGTCTTAAAACAAATCCATATCAGTGTGATCACACTAGAGAAATCAAGCAGTTTCACTACTCATTTTGACATGACTAGTGTCAGGTCATGTGTGCCCGACGTTCTTGATGTGGCTTCTCTTGCTAGTCTAGCTCCTGAAATTTTGAAAGTAAATGCCAAATGCCAATTAGTGACAAGTGTAGTGCAATGCCTGTAGGGACACATTTCTGATAGAAACTGCCAAGATCTCCACTTATTTTCATATCGTCCAATAATTGAAAGCAATGACTTTCAGCAGTAAAAATTCTGTTTTTTTTTTCTTCCAAAGCAAAAATGAGCAATTCTAACTGTATTCCCACAGCTAAACACATTCAGTGAATGATATTTTGGATAGGAAAGGCTGTGTATGGTCATTCTAGCCTATAGTACTTCTAACTTAGATAAGCAAGAAAGGTGGCTAATAGATGGCATTTCGTAAGCCGGCTACCATGGCTGGGGATGGACGGCGCCTTAACCCTACTGCAGGAGATAGTAGTACAGGAGTAGTACAGGAGATATCCCTCAGAGATATCCACCCTCAGGGGGAAGGGAAGTGGAATATTCATTCATACACTGACTACCGCTGGTCACTGACTCAGGATTGCTCCCAGCAAGCCTTAATGCTCCATCACTCCTTGATGGCTGCAGGGGTGGGCAAAGTGGACTTCAGCAGTGAAAGGAAGCCTGCAGGGATTTCTTTGCCCATTATGCTGTCAGTTGGAAACCAGACTGGTATGCACTAGAGGGGTAAGAGTGAGGGGATATGGGCAGAGGATCGACCATATAAGCTACAGAGGGTACAGGTGTTCAAGAAGAGATATCTCCCGACATGATCAGGATGAGGGATCAGGGTGGAAGCACATTAAAGGATGATGGACTTCAGAACACGGCTTGTTTCCCTGAGGTCAGAGTGTGGGAGAGTAACAGATTAGGTCGGAGAGACATACAGCAATTACTGAAGGGCAGGGATTTGTGTGTGCTTTTGTTTGTTGATCTTGTAGCTGTTTTATTCACATCTGTATCTCCCATGCCTAGAAACAATACAAAGTATTATCTTCAATGCATATTTGCTAACTGAATGACTGAACTCTTAGGTTTTTCTAATTTCTAAAATTCTCAAATTTTCACATATTTCCCAATACTGCTTTTTTCTCATCTATCTGGCATACTTCCTTTTGGATGACTGTCATATCTTCTCACTCATCAATTAAATTTAGATTATCTCTTTTCACATGACTTTGAACTACTCTGCAAATATGCCCTTTATATTAATTTTTTCACTTTTAGTTTCACATCCTTCACTAGAACTTGTAGGTGAACCTTTTGCTCTTACCTTTATTCCATCCTGAATGTTAAAGTTAAGTTTCTGCCATTTCTCTTTAAAATACCTTTGGGTTCCACTCCTTCCTCCTCAGTGTTATTGTCATTGTAATGTTCAGACTCTCTACCTCATGCCGTCTGACTGACCAGTCTCTCCACTTACTCACTCCTAAACTCTCTTATAATGTCTGGGTAGGCTCTTCTTCCCAAAACAATAGTTTGCTTATATTACTTCTGCTCATAACAAATAACAGTAGTTATTTGGCTACTGTTACATACTGTTATTTGGCTCATAACAAATAACAGTAGTTATCTGGCTACAGTTACCAGAAGCTGCACAATGTTTGCTCCCCCTCTTGTATTCCCTTCCCCAGTCTGTGGGAATTTAATGGGTTTGGGGAGGAAAGCGTGAAAGCAGTGGTTTGTGTTTTCTCTCTGTCTCTCTCTGATTACTAAGAGACATGCCCAGAGATAAAAATGGATGATCCTTCTTGTATACATGCTTAAAAAGCCCTTCCTGGTAAATAAACTAATGACATTTATTAGGGAGAGAGTTCTTATCTACAGAATGCTCTTAGCAGGATGGCCCTGGTTTGGTTTGTTTGTAGGAGACAAACCAAGAATTTGAAGCACAGCTCCTTTCAAAATGTCGCGTAAGTCCTGTAACAACCTGGCTATAAAACACAGATGTTTTATAACCTAAAAATCCCTGCTAGATGAGGTGATTTGCAAACCTTTCTAGAAACTTCATCTGTTACTCTGTTTGGAGTTCATGTCTCATACAGCAAAGAAAAAACATGAGGAACCACACAGAACATTCTAGATCTCTCCCTTTTTTGTTCATGTTTGTTGATTGCTTGTATCCTTGAAACTACTGGTGAAATTTGACACTAGGAAAGCAGTCTGATTGTATGCATCTCATTCAATTCTCTGATCCTTTGTGCTAGTGTAAGTACTATAATAACACCCATCTTTCCCTCAGATTTCAGAAGCAAATCAGACTTGGACAGGAGAGTGTGATAGAAAGAGAAGCCTGGATGATAGAACATGACTTGAATCTGCAGACACAAGGGCTTCCTAATGCTTTACCCTGGAGTTATTATCTAAACCCCACTGAATGGCTAGTTGGACAGTCAAAGGCCATCCCTACAGAGACAGGCTCCTTGCTGGATGAGGGAGAATAGTCCAGAAAGCTTACCTGATTATAAAATTAAAGCAAGAAAAGGGCTCAAATTACCAATCAGATAAATCACCCTTTGTCCATGGGAGAAGAGAAAGTGAGAGGTAGAGGAAAAGACCAGAAATGTTACTCTTCAAAATCCCTTCGAATGGATAGCCCCTGCCCAAAAGAGTCAACTGTGCTAGATAATTTGAAAACACCCCACTTTCAATGCAAAACTTGAGAAAAAGCTTACAGAAGTAATCCTGATACAGAAGAATTTAGTTCAAAATTGAGGTTAGTTTTACAGCTGATTCTCTCTGTCACCATTTTTTTAGTCGATTAATACTGGTTCAGTTCCTTGGTCATTGACTCCGTGCCTGCATTCCTACTTTTATCAACCCCAGGCTTTTGCTTAAGTCCTTAGTTTATGCTCCCTTACCTCAGTAGTACTGATCCTTACTGTGCTGGCTCTGGACACCTAATTTTTCCTGTCCAGTTCTGACACTTCTACGCAGAGCCCCGTCCAGCTGCTTAAATGTCCGTGGCATAGGATTTTGACCTGACAATCTGAGTCAGTCTGCAAGTTACTCACAAAGCTCTTCCAGTATCACCATTTATTTGATTTGTTTCTTAGACATTTGATACCCATGGGCTCCCTTGTCCAAAACTGCATGCTAATCCTGATCTCTTTGAGCTGCCCTCTCTTACTACCATTCTCAGCAGCTGGTAGTGATTCTGTCTCAAGTCCTAGGTGCTGAAAGTTGTCATAGTTTGGCTCATGCTCTGTGCAAAATCATATTTCCTATCAGCTCCTAACATACTTTTATGTGGCCTGCACATGCTCTTCTGTTTCCTGCCCTGGACAGCTAAGCATAGAATCTTAGAGGAACTATAAAGTAGTTAGGAAAACAGTTTAATAAATCTCTCATTTCAGAAATGAGAAAGTGTGGTTCAAGAAACGTACGGGCCGTTGCTCAAACGAGTACCAACATTAAATTCAGGTTTTCTGATCCTTAGTCCCATGCTTTTCCAAAAAAGAAAATGGGATGCTATTTTCTAAGCATTAGTTTTTCATTTCTATCTACCATCCATCTGTACATCGTCCTTCAAATCTGAGCTCAAATCTCACTCATCACTTCTATGTTACCCTTTTACATCATTTTTTAAAAAAATTCTTACTTTACATGTAGCTATTTTCACAGAATTTAAGCTATAATTAGTCTCTAATTATTTGTGTGAGACTTTCTTTTCCTCCTTGAGGGCAGATGACATTTCCCACACTTCTATGGTGATTTCCATTTCAGTTACTGAAATGCCAGTTAAATTTAGAAATAAAACATTTACCTTTTATAAATAATCATTTTTTCCCATTTTATTATATGATTTCCTTTGAAATAAAGGGTTGCAATATGATTGTAAGTTAATCACACATTTAAATGCATAAACACTTTATTAAAAACTTCCAGTTGGTTCTTTAATTATTTTTGCATCTTAGGGAAAATCTTTGATTCTTGTGTAAGATAAAACAAGTATCCATTAACATAAATGAATGTATTATACCCTGATAATCTTTCCACATCAACAAGATGCGAATTAGCAATCTTGAAATTACTAAATGATTGGCATACTAGGGTTCACTACTTGACCTGTACTTTTCCACTCTGAGAAAAAAATACACTCACTATGCCTCAGTGCTGACTAATGAAAACTACAAGAAATTCAGTACATTCATAATTTGCAATGAATGATTATTACCAAGATTCATTATTTAAAGAAGGAGAGTGATATTATTTGATTAAGTATCTTAACCAATCAAGTCAATGGAAGTACAAATTTGTCAATTACATCAATAATTCAACTTATATCATCTTTTAATGGCCAACACTAAATATGAAATATAAGCACTTAAGTTTTCTTCTTGATTGATTGGCAAAATCCACTGCTAACATTGGAGTTATACTAATAACAATAAATAACTTGTTATGGGCTTACATGGGTCCGGGCATTGTGCTAGAAACCTTACATATATCTCAACCCATCTAACATTCCTGTGGGGTAGATCTTTTACCTTTTTACAAAATGGAAACTAAGACCTTCAGAAGTTAGGTAATTTCACAGTGCTCATCTTGCTTATTGAGTTATGAGATCAGTTTGTTACTCTAATTTGCTATATTTGTGTCTGTCTGTTTGTTTTCCCACATTTTAGAGACAATATTACTTACCTCCTAGAGCTACTTGGGGGGTTAATAGCAAATAATGGATGTTAAGATGTCACATAGTGAAAGTATTAAAGTAAAATATTTAGGATATCCAGACCTTCCCTTGGTCGTATATATCCTTATAGCTCGAAGTGTGGTCCCCAGAGCACCACCTGAAAACTTATTAGGAAAACAGAATTTAAGGTCTCCAGACCTCCTGAATCAGAGTCTGCATTTCTGTAAAGATTGTCAGGTTGTGGCTATGTGCACAGAATCGAAAGCTGCTGCTTTGTACTGTGAAAGAAGGTAGATAGTGCAAAGGACAGACAGAGCTCTTCCCGGCTTTTGTATTCCGCCTTATAGAAACAATTACATAATTATTTATATTTATTAATCTACCTATATTAAATAACACCTGTCTTTTCAACGCTAAGCATATCAATTGTCTTTACCAGGAAAAAAAGAAAAAAAAAGTGCAGACTATGAATCAAAAGATGTACAGACAAGAAAAGAAAAACTTCAAAGGCTTAGAATGTGAAAGTGGTGAAATTCAGGAGTATATGACTGCATTTCTCTTTGTCCCACTGAGATCAAAAAACTTATTTTAACCTGTCAATTCATTTTAATTATGGCTGTGTTTACCAATCTAGGTCCTACAGATTATAAACAGAATTTTTGGAACTATACTGATGACAAAGTAGTGTCAAGACAATCCCACGATTTATAAAGTGTAGCAAAATGTGATTTAAATTGTATAGGGTTAATGTTGAAGGTAATTAGAAATGATAGATTAAAGACAATAAAATTTCCTCAAAAGAATCACAAACAAAAGATAAACAATTTACCTTAAAAAGCCAGTTGGTAAATGATTATAATGAAGCCAAAACAACAGCAATTTAAGACATCAACTTCCTGGCTGAGGGAAGATTCTTATTCTCCATCTTGGTTAAAGATTATTTTTGTTATTCTTTTCTCCACCATGATTTTCCTTAAATCCAACTTTTTTGGATTTCCTTCTAGATGCAAGCACATTTCAACTTAGAGTTGTTTGATTAGTTGTATAGCCTATATTTCTGTATATTATTCACTGACACCCCCAAATTACCTTGTATATTAACTAATTAACATTTCAAGCCATGATATGATGGAGCTATGAACAAATCTACAAATCACTTTATCTCTTCCATCATTTAGATATGTAGAGAAGTGTTTCTGCAACAAAAAGAATATTGCATTGCATCTTAAGTCTTTATACAATTAGAAAAATCAAAGTTTTGATAACAATACTATGTCTCAAAAATGTAATGGATTTAACATAAAAATGAAATAAAACTAAAAGAGTTCATTTAACTTCAGCAGATTTACCATATGTTTAAATATGAAGAGAACCAAATTAGAGAACATGTGTAGAATACAGAAAGTGAAATGTCACAAATGTCCCAGAATGGGACAGCCTTGTCAGACGCTCTAGATAGACGAGGGGAATTTTAACCCTTGGCACGGCTTTATCACCTTCTACTTGACACAGTACTGCTCTTTGTGGTTAGTTTGCAGTTATTTTCCCTCTTACCTAATTGTCTCATCCATTATGTATGTGGAGTGGATGACATCCCAGCACCCTCTATACTTGTACCATGCCAAACTAGAGTACTTTTGTCAGTCAATAACAAGGTCAAAAGGATCTTCACTATTTACATAAGAGCAATGAACTTTATGAAATATCAGCTTCTTTGGAGAGCAACTAGCCAAGTGTAGAAATTACTTCAAGGCGCTTTATCACTAATGTAGGTAGATGAAAAGAAAATGGTCTAGTAAAAGATGGGTATAGCATTAACGGAAAGCTTTTGTGTGCCACGGACTCTGCTCATCTTTACCAAGGATCCTTTCACTCTGTCCCCTCTATACACCATGAGGAAGGTACTGGTGCTTCAAGGCCAAGGCAGAGGAGATACAGAGATTTATACCACTTTCCCCAGGACATACGCAGGGTGCTAAACCCAAGCTATTCCCAGTTCAGCAAATATTCTTAGTCATTTATAGTACATAGTGTGAAGTGTTTCTCACGAGTTGTCTCATTTAATACTCTAACTTTATGATGTATTCTCTCAGTTTCACACACAAAAAATTAATGACAAACATAATTCTTATCTCCACATCCAATCAATCTAGATAGATAGATAGATAGATAGATAGATAGATAGATAGATAGATAGATAGATATCTCATACATATATCTTGAATATCTCCTCTTCTATCCATCTCCATTATCTAGTTTAGGCAACCATCAGCTTGCAACAGTCTTTCTAACCTACCTAAGTTCCTCTACTCTTGTACCCCTCCAAACCAATCTACACAGAAGTCATAGTGATCATACTAAAAAGCATATCCCATCACAGAAAAAAATAATTTCAGAATTTGCTGTACTTTTTAATAGCTGAAGCACAGGGAATCAAAATTGTACATCATCTGTGGGGTATACGTTCCAAGATCTGCAGTGCTTACCTGAAACTGTGGATAGTACCAAACCCTATATATGCTATATTTTTTCCTATACATCCATACCTATGATAAAGTTTAATTTATAAATAAGGCACAGCAAGAGATTCATATAACTAATAATAAAACACTAGAGTGTAATAAAAGTTATATGAATGTGGTCTCTCTCTCTCTCCCTCAAAATATCTTACTGTACTATATTCACCCTTCTTGTGATGACGTGAGATGATCAAATGACTAGTAATGAGATAAAGTGAGGCGAATGAGGAATGAGACATTATTAAGTAAAATAAGGATTACTGGAACGTGAGCACCGCCTACTGTGACAGTTGATCTGATAACTGAGATGGCTACTAAGTGACTGACAGGCAGGGAGCGTAGGAGGGTACACAGCCTGGCGACGCTCCACAAAGGAATGATTCACATCCTGGTGGCCTAAGCACAATGGTGCAAGACTTCTTCACACCACTCGGAATGGTACACAATTTAAAACTTATGAATCTTTTTTTTTATTTCTGGAATTTTTCCATTTAATATTTTCTAATTGCAATTGACTTCAGGTAACTGGAACTGTGAAAAGCCATGGATAAGGACTACTGTATCAGCAACTTTGTTATTATTTTCCTTCTCTGTACTCAAACCTGCTTAGTGGAGGGTGGGTACCCTATATTTGGCACTTGATGGAAAACAGAGCAGATCAATGACATTTATCCTTACTTTTCGCATATAAAATAGTGGTTAGCATCATGTACTCTGGAACAAGACTGCCCAGTTTAAATCCCAAACTGTATCACTTACAAATTAGGTAAACTTGGGCAAGGCAATTAACTGCCTCAGACTGATCTTTATAAAATGAAGATCACTACCTGTATCTTCATTTTAGATCACTACCTATATCCTGGGGTTCTGAGAATTAAAAGAATTAATAGAGGTAAAAGCTCTCAGAACCATGCTTGGCACATAACAGGGGCTATGTGTGTTAGTTCTTATGATTAGGGAATGGGGTGCTGGGTAACTTTAAAGTCAAAGGCACAGTTTGATTTAGTAACTACAAATGCCCTACCCACTCTGATTAAACCAGGCTTCTAATTTTGTTTGACTCTAAGATCTTTTACTGCCCTTCCCTATCACTTGCTACCTTCTGTTTCTATCTCCCTTCCCAGATCAAAACAAGGAAGAAAAATTGAGAAGAACATGAAAGTTCTTACTCGACTGGAATTACTGTAAGATGGCACAGCAATTTCTGAACCTGACAGGGTTTGAAAGCTTTCTTCCCACTTGCGGGATGCTTTTGTGAATTACTGGTAGACACCATGAGAGGAAGTTGAGTACATTGAAAATATTCCACTGCACACTCTGAGGCATAAGAAATACACTTTCTTCTAGTTGTTTGACCTCACTCAACCCCTGCTTTTCTGTCTTTCTACCCACTTCCTCAAGACCCCTGACTTCTAGAGTCAGTGTCTTAGACAGGATTTACCAACTACCCAAGATCACTCTCCCTTCACATCTACTGTCATGGAACACTTGCCCTAGAGTGGTTCAAGAAGCAAAGCTCTTTCTGTCACCCCATAACATCCTCTATTTCCTATATTATAGAACTTGTGATACTTTGTTGTCATGGCTTTTTGTGACCAGTTACTAGAATGAACTAGGTTGGATAAAGTGTAAGAATAACATGGCTGCTTTTTCACTATTTCCCCTTTAAACAATTTTTTTCTCTGTGATGGATAAAATTTCAATCAAATTTCATTTCTGTTCAAGTTACTTCATGGTATTAAAATATTAAAAATACCATGTCTACTCTAGCCTAGTATAAAAACCATGATATGTCACCCCCTTTAAATCTTCTCTCTTTCAGTGTGGCTTGAAATGGCCAAGGCAGGGAGTTTGGGTTTCTTTCCCTACCTTGATTTTTTTACTCCACGCTGCCTCTGATTCCTCAGGTGGGATGGAAAAGAAGTAAGGAACAATGGAAAGCTCAAACCTCTGCACTGGTTTGTCCAAAACCTAGCTTTTTTGTTGTTGTTGTTTCCTTCTTTTGGTGTATTTGTTCCTTTTACAGAGAGTCCCCCACTGGTGTTCACCATTTGTCATTCTTAAGACTGTGATTCCTCCCCATGTAGGAACTTATAATGTCCCTTAGTACTCTGCTTTCAGTGTATTTTGCTGTGGTGCCTATATACCTTCAGATGGCCATCTTGGTTAAAGCTCCTTTCAAGAGTTCCCACAGTTATCTCCCTTGTGTGGCATCCGCAGACAATCTACAAGCCACATGACCCCTACTTTGCCATCATAAGAAGTGCTCTTTATGACTACGGCAGTATCTCCTTGCCTTATGATCAGGTAAACAAGGCAGCTAGCTATTCTCTTGCCTCAAAAGACCCTTATTTTATTTTTATTTTATTTTTTTTAAATAAAACCCAAACCAGCTTTGATACTCCTCAAATCCAAGGGACTCGTGCCCATTTGCAGAATGATTTTCTTGAAGATACCCTTCTTCTTACTTGATGTAAGAGGAAGGGAAAAGAGAATTTCTCCTCATGTAGAGGGAAAGGAGAGCAAATGCACAGGACTCTGTCTTCTCTCACAGATATCCTCTCTTCCAAACCTCAACTTCAAATGAATTCTCAGCCATTTCTTATTAAGTGTGGAGTGTGAGAGATACTAGCAGAACCATTTGCCTGGTCACATTTTACAATTCTGGTATAGATGGTTCAGACCCCGGTTTGGAATGTAAGGATACTTCCTGACTACTTTCTGCAGTCACAGAGATTTTAGAGGTGCGATATCAGTAAGTGTCTTTTTCACACCAGCTTACATTATCACCTATGATATTTCCAAGAGGGTAGGAACAATGTCTTTCTTGCTAATACACTGCTTCCCTAACCCATAGCTCAATATCAGTGTCCATAAGTATTTATTAAATAAGTAATAAATGAGTTAAAATGCATTCAACTTTCACAGAGGATGGGAGCCATAGTTTTATGGATAGATTAATAAACACCTAAGGCTATTATATTTATGTGTGTATGTATGTATGTACATTTATGAATATTTATATGTGTATGTATGTTACACATACATACACACACATGGCCACAGTGCTACACATCTCTGCAGACAACATTTACATTGTGGTCTATATAAATAAACTCTTGATAATATCATTTACATAGAAAATGCTGATAATGGAGTGTCCTGGAATTGTGAAAATCCTTGACCTATTATATGAATGTATAAATATGTATTCATCTGGTATCTGGATCTATTTCATATATTAAACACATTTATTAAATATCTACTAAGTATTACGCACAGCCTTAGATGCTACAGCTGGTGTTAGATATCTACAAAAGTAAATAAAACAAAGTAGAAATTTGTAAAACAAAAGAAAGCTGATTACAAATATATGCAAAAATGTATAAAAAATAGAAAACGGTCAGAATTATATTTAATACTAATTATTGTTTTGTTAGGTTAACTGACAATGAGGTTTCACTTTTCTGTTAAATTTTTCTTTATATATACAAGCGTATGAGTAGATTTCATAATGAAAAACAAAAACATTCTTAATGATCTAAGATATTCATATTTTAAGTTTTCAGATCAAATGAAAATATATTTACCACCCAATATCTAAAGATAATTTTAGCCAAAACAATTTAAAAAGAAATCATCTTCTAGCACCTGAGCGAAAAATCCATCAATTCATCATCAATCAACTTGAAAACTGGTGACTGAAGCAATAAAATGGAAGACTGGGCCATGCTAATTTAAGAATATTAATTGTTTATGATTCTATACCACCAAGCAAACACCAACAGCTAAAATGATTGACTGAAATTGTAGCTGAAGATTTACTTAATCAGTCTTTGACAACAAATATCTAGAATAATTAGCACATTGTAAACATATTAAAATTCCTGATCGCTTCTGCTATTTTCTTTTAAATTCTTGTATAATTGTAATTTTTAAAAATCACCAGAAGCAATTGTTGCTGAAAATTGTCTATTTACTTACCATCTGTATGCCTAGCATATGATGAGGAAATAATATAGTCATTAATCAATGATTTAAAAACTTACTAAATGGCTAATTTCAAATCACATCCCATAAAGTGGGAGTAAAGGAAATTGTTCACACTGTCAACAAAATCTTGAGTCATTAAGATAACCAATCAGAGCCCTTAATATGAACCTCTGACACTAGTGTTATGGATTTCTTGAGTTTTGAGCTTACTAATCACTGAAGATTTGCCACAAAAGTAAGAGTACTTCAGAGGAAAACTATTACATCTTGGACCTTAGGAGAACAGTCATTTCACCAAAATCTACTAAGAGAATTACGTAGTATTTATTTACACCTAGTCATAATAAGAATTTGTCAGTGTCCTCACAGTAACACATTAACACATCCATACAATGTGATTCACTTTCCAAAGTACGCTTTTTAATATAGAACTACAACTTTTATGACAAATGTTACATTATTACTTAATAAATATATGTATATATTTACATTCTGGTTCTAGAGACATAAGCGATCTTAGGTTTAGATGTAATAAACTAAGATAAAATATAAAATAATTGCTTATAATTAAATGTAATTCTGTAGTTTTCCTCAAGATTTATGTCATCTCCTACAATTTCTAAGTTTTTGTACAGCAACTTGTACTTGCACACTGGTAATTTCAATCACAAAATAATATACACAAACTATAGTAAATTTTATTTTCAAAATGCATTCTTTGAGGTATGCATTTGGATTTAGGCTATGATTAAACTAACTACTATATTCTAAGAAAAGCCCTTAAAAATTATAAAATCAAACATATTTTGCCAGTCCTTAAAGGAAATGTGTGTCACCACTCTGTGAACTCTTTAGAAGGATAAGAATTCAGGTATGTAAGAACTATATTCTCCATAGGTTTTACAACTTTT